>NW_027040976.1:2145000-2830128 GCF_037179485.1 Ochlerotatus camptorhynchus | reverse complement strand
TATTACTAAGTATATATGGTATAAAGACACCATATACACTCTCAGAGAAAGTCTTCTCGCCTAAAGGAGGATCCGGAACGACCGATAAAGTGGCCACATTATAAAAAATGTCCTAGAACCTTGCGAATTTTTCTATGTTGTTCAAAATCAAGAGATCAAAGCGTATTTAATATGGAAACTATATTTTGGGGTAAAGTGGCCATATTATGGTTCTCCGGATAATCTGGATTGACTGAAAAAGTGGCCACATTATAAAAATTGTCCTAGAACCTAGTGGTTTATTCTTTTTTGTTCAGAATCAAGAGATCAAAGCGAATTTAACTTGGAATAATTATTTTGGAATATAGTGGCCATATGCTAGTTCCGCGGATAATCTGGATTTATCGATAAAGTGGCCACATTATAAAAATGATCCTATAACCCTGCGATTATTCTATGTTTGTCCAGAATCATGAGATCAAACCGAATTCAGTAAAGAATTTAAATTTTGGTGTAAAGTGGCCATATCCTTTCTCCGGATGATCTGGATTGACCGGTAAAGTAGCCACATTATAAAAATTGTTATAGAACTGTTGTTTGTTCAGAATCACAAGATGACATCGTACTTAATATGGAATTTATAGTTTGGGATCAAATGACCATATTCTGGTCCTCCGGATTATTCGTGACCGATAAAGTAGGTCGTATAATCTAAACTGTTCAGCATTTGTCTATAGCACAAGTTGGGAAAAATATCAATTTAGGTAATTTACGTGTAAAATTTATAGACTTATCTACTCTACATATTAAATACGCTTTGATCTCTTGATTCCACCCTCTATATCTGTACGCAAAAGTCTCCAGCCAATGAAGCCACCACCAATCGATTTATGTATGGGCCCAAATTAGAAGCTTTTAGGCCGACATTACATACGTTTCCCTTATATAACGGGTGTTCATTAAAAAATGAGAATGATTTCAGTGTTGTCCAGCGCTTTTTGAGAGCATCGCAACTAAGTTTCGTCGTACGGCTGACCAGGGCTCCATCTCCAATATTCATTGACGTTTTTTGAAGAATAAACGGTATATTTTTAATAAAAAAAATACTGAATTCGTTTAAAAAAAAAAATTCTTTTCTAATCTTAATCTAATCTTCTAATCTAAAATCTTAAAAAAAAATCTCATTTTTTATTGAACTTTCGTTACATAATTGGTGTAGAGGACAAAAACTTTATTTTAACTTATCTAAAAGTGCCGTTCAGCTGCTTAAAATGCTCTTCAATTATGGTACCAGAGCTTTCATGTTATTATAACGACTTAAAAATGAGGCTGCTTAGAATTCTATAGACCAGCTTCAACCAAGCTGCTTAAGCCTCAAATAACCTTTTATTAGAACTTTTAGTTATTTGGGTTTTGACTTTCTTTCATGCGAGAACAGTATGATATTCCTAGATATTTCTTATGGAAAAATCCAGGGGATTAATTTCTTGCGAAAAAACTTCCTTCCGTACCTGTTGGGTCCCTAGTACCATATCCGTTATAGCTCAGCATCTTCAAATTACCTGAAATGAAAGAACAAAGAGAAATCATTAAAAATTTGCTTACCTCAGTTAGTAGACAAGTAATTTCAGTAAATCTGATTAATGATATTTTACACAGTCACAGATCTATTTAGTACGATTCAATCCTCTTGATCCCATGGTAGCACAGGTGATCCACAACTTATCGGTCCGTCTCATGTTTGCCAATCTACGGTTAAGTAGTCAGTACTTATTTAAACATTTCCACGTGCTCATTATTCTTGTCCAAATGTTTTCTAAAGAATTCAATTGATCAATTGTCAAAAAACAATCAAAATACAAACAGAAACTGTTTTAAATGGATTCCATAATGATATACTGGATGGAACGTCCTTTTTTCAAGAACATTTATTTTTATCAAAAACACATCTCAAAACACCAAAAATCCTTCTAGGTTAATATTGCATTGCTGAACCTCTATGCAGTATTTCTACCTTTGATGATATGCAGTATTCACTACCTATGTCAGTGACGTATTTAGGAGATCCAGGAGGCCAGAGGCTACTATACTAAGCAACCTACCCCCCCCCCCCCCCCCCATGTTATCTGCTTCCGAAGTTTGAATTTCAAATGCACGATCGTATTTTTCCTCCTGAGCAAAAATTTACAAAACCGCGACTAAATTGAATATCTCGGCTGCCAAACAGTTTCAGTCAATTTGTTATACATATTCTCAAAGGAAAAATCGATTGGTGGTGCTCTCATTGGCCACTTTTGCGTACCAAGATAGAGGGCTGGGATCAACTCGAGTTCCCGGTAAAGTAGGAAATGCCATTATCTATCGACATAATTTTACACTTTACTTAACGTATATTACTGGAAATTGATAGTGCTAAGTATATATGGTGTAAAGACACCACAAACGCCCTTAGCAAAACTCTACTGGTCTAAAGGAGGATCCAGAACGACTGATAAAGTGGCCACATTATAAATATTGTCCTAGAACCATGCGGTAGACAAATGCTGCACGGTTTCGATTATACGACCTGCTTTATCAGTCTACCCGGAATATTCGGACCAGGACCAGGATATGGTCGTTTGATCCCAAACTATAAATTCCATACTAAATACGCTTTCATCTCGTAATTCTGAACAATTAACAGTTCTAGGACATTTTTTATAATGTGGCCCTCTTTGTCGGTAAATCCAGATTATCCGGAGATCTAGAATATGTCACTATACCAAACAATATAGTTTCCATACTAAATACGTTTTGATCTCTTAATTCTGAACAACAAAGAAAAAATCGCAAGGTTCTAGGACAATGTTCATAATGTGACCACTTTATCGGTCGTTCCGGATCCTCTTTCAGGCCAGAAGGGTTTCTCTAAGAGCGTATATGGTGTCTTTACACCATATATACTTAAAGCTTGCTTCATTTAGAATTGGAACCAACTTTTGCTCATATTGTGGTGCTCCTGGTGGACGGATTTGGAAGTTCTTGGCGCCCACGTGTCGGGAATTTTGTCAGCTTCATGTATGTATTTTTGACATTCCGCAAATCGACTGTACTTTGTAAACAAAAAAATTGTGCACAGTTATTTGGAAAATCCATTGTGGTCTGCATCTAGGCTAGCTAAACAGCTGAAATTGCCCAGAAATACCGTATGGCGCGTTATCAAACGGTATAAGGAAACATTGAAGACGATTCGGAAGCCTCAAGCCAATCGTCGGAGTGGAACTGTCGACCGGAAACTGCGTGGTGAGATTTTGAAGACGATTAAGAGGAATCCCGATCAGTCGGACCGTGATTTGGCCAGAAATTTCGGTGTACAGTGAGGAGAACTCGACTCCGGGAAGGAATCAAGTCGTATCGAGCTAGCAAACAGCCAAATCGGACCATAAAACAGAATAGTGTGGCCAAAATCCGTGCGCGAAAGCTATACGACCAGGTGCTGACCAAGTTCGACGGGTGTCTTCTGATGGACGATGAAACCTATGTCAAGGCTGACTTCGGGCAAATCCCAGGTCAAAAATTTTACTTGGCGACGGCTCGGGGGGATGTTCCAGCCAAATTTAAATTTGTTTTTGCCGACAAATTTGCACGAAATTTATGATTTGGCAGGGCATTTGCAGCTGTGGCAAAAAAACGAAAGTTTTCGTTACAAATAAGACAATGACGTCGGAACTATACCAAAAAGAGTGTCTCCAAAAACGAATTTTGCCGTTCATTCGATCCCACAACCATCCCGTAATGTTTTGGCCAGATTTGGCAAGCTGTCATTACAGCAAAGTCGTTCAAGAATGGTATGCAGAGAAAGGGGTCCAGTTTGTTCCGAAAAACCTTAACCCACCCAACTGCCCCCAGTTCCGCCCTATTGAGCAATACTGGGCAATCATGAAGAGGAGACTCAAGACAAAGGGAAAGGTTGTCAAAGACATCAATCAGATGAAGACCTGGTGTTATAAGATAGCTAAAACGATGGACGAAGAAGGTGTGCGCCGCCTAATGAGCCGTGTTACAGGAAAAATTCGAGAATTTCTTCGAAACCGTGACGAATAATTTTATCCGTATTTTTTCTTAAAAGTATGAAGAAAACGCTACATTTGTATAAAAAAATCTTGAATTCAATAATAAATAACTGAAATACAGGCAATTGTTTTTGTTCCAATTCTATCTGAAGCAAGCGTTAGTACAATCAATTTCCAGTAATATACGTTAAGTAAAGTGTAAAATTATGTCGATAGATGGTGGAATTTCCTACATTACCGGGAACACGAGTTGATCCCCGCCCTCTATCTCGGTACGCAAAAGTCTTCGGCCAATGAGACCACCACCATTTAGCAGAAATTTTCCTTTATGAATATGTATTGCATGTTGACTGAAACCGTTTGGCAGCCGAGATATTCAATTTAATCGTGGTTTTGTCAATTTTTGCCCACTGTGTACCGTCTTGATATTCGAAAAATAAAACTTAAATTTTGATTTTAGAAACTCAGACGAAAATAAAATTACGACATGGAATCTACATTTCGCCACACAAAAAAATTAAAGAAAAAATATAACTAACGGGTGAGTCATAAGTAGCGGGACTAAATGCAAACACGTTTGGTGAAAAAGTTTTTTTTAATTCAATTCTGTATTGCATTTTCACAAGTCCATACAATCCGCGTTTGAGGTGTGAAAATACAACTTCAATCTTCCTCAAGATTCCCGGAACCCTCATGGGTGGTCCAGACCTTGAGGTCCACTTTTTTGGCACATCTGATGATACGGGATTTGAGTTGTTGAGCTGTGGTGGCTTCCCAACCATCTTCGTACAACGACTGGGACAGTATGGTACAAAACGACTCGATTGGCCGCGCCCGGGGTACGTTTGGACATTGTCTTCCTTACGTACAAATGACATGTTATGGGCGGTCAACCAATCCAGAGTGGCTTTTGCGTAATGGCTTAAAGCCAGGTCCGGCCAGAAGGCATTATCTTCATTCTTATGGATGCTCGTTTGTCACGTTTCACGCCCTCCGCCTTCAGGATTCTGATCACCGTGCTCTGCGACGTGTCGAACTTCTTGGTCAGCTTCCTGGTGCTGGTGGTTGTTTTTGCCAGCAGCTCTCAATTTCATCCACTTACATACATTTATTTGTACAACATCACATTTAAGATAGGACATAATCAACAATAGTACGCCACAATACTCGGTTTGCGGCTGCCGCTTTCCATCCTCGGTCATGCCCAATGCTCGCTAGATCACGCTCTACCTGTTCCGCCCATCGTGCTCTCTGCGCTCCACGCCTTCTTGTGCCAACCGGATCAGTACCGAACACCAACTTTGCAGGGTTGTTGTCCGGCATTCTTGCAACATGCCCTGCCTACCGCATCCTTCCGGCTTTGGCCACCTTCTGGATGCTGGGTTCGCCGTAGAGTGCAGCGAGCTCGTGGTTCATTCTTCGCCGCCACTCACCGTTCTCCTGCACACCGCCGAATATCGTCCTTAGCACACGTCGCTCGAAAACTCCGAGTGCTTGCAGGTCCTCCTCGAGCATAGTCCATGTCTCGTGTCCATAGAGGACCACCGGTCTTATTAGCGTTCTGTACATGGTACATTTGGTGCGGGGGTGAATCTTTTTTGACCGTAGTTTCTTCTGGAGCCCGTAGTAGGCACGACTTCCACTGATGATGTGCTTTCGTATTTCACGACTCACATTGTTGTCAGCCGTCATTAAGGATCCAAGGTAAACGAATTCCTCCACTACCTCGAAAGTATCCCCGTCTATCGTGACATTACTTCCTAGACGATTCCTGTCATGTTCGGTTCCGCCTACTAGCATGTACTTTGTTTTAGACGCACTCAGGCGGGTGTATAGTTCTGCCACCGTTCCAAATGTTCTTGCGATAATGTCCATGTCGTCCGCAAAGCACACAAATTGACCGGATTTCGTGAAAATCGTACCCCGGCTGTTGAGCCCGGCTCGTCGCATTACACCTTCTAGAGCAATGTTGAAGAGTAGGCATGAGAGTCCGTCACCTTGTCGCAGTCCCCGGCGAGATTCGAATGAACTGGATAGTTCACCCGAAACCTTTACGCAGTTTTGCACACCGTCCATCGTTGCTTTGATCAGTCTGATCAGCTTCCCAGGAAAGCCATTCTCGTCCATCATTTTCCATAGAATTTCGTCCACTTAGCGCCGCTTATTCCGCTTCGTCGGCCCGGTTTTTTTTTTTTTTTTTTTTCCTTTATTTAACGTCGGTCTCTGTTCCGCAATCTAGTGCCAATCACCGACGGACATCGATTGCCATCCATTGACGGCAATCGAATGTGCAGGAAGGCATCTTCCACACCTGCATAGGATATCGCACCCATTCAACACACATGGGCCGGGACCAACGGCTTTACTTCCCTTCCGAAGGAAGACGTGACCAGAGATTTTTATGCCTCAGAAAAATCCCACCGACCTCGGCTGGGATTGAACCCAGACCCATTGGGGTGTTAGAAAGCAGTCACGCTTACCACTACACCACCGGCGCCGGCTATTGGCCCGGTTTTTTGTCGTTGGCCATTGGCCCTCCACTTTTACGTATGTTTCATCGTCCATGATACACCAGTGTGGTTTTGTCAACATTTGTGTGTACAGCTTACGTGCCCAATACAGAACACTTTGTCTTGCACTCGCTTACTTCCGATCGACAGTTAAATGGTCTGCGAAACGTTTTATGACACGAGAAACAGTAGATTGTTGGTTTCCCGATGGCTCGCTGTGAAAGATGTGGGCAGTGATGCCACTATTTTTCGAATTTAAATCTGTATTTTCATTGCAAAACAATCTGTTTAATCTGTTTCTGGATGACAAAAATCTATGGTCTCAGTGCGAATTTAAGTAAATATCCATTGAGCGAATTCATATTTCAGACGGAGTTTGCCCAATGTTAAGAATCATGAAAAATTACTAAAAATTGCTTTCTAAAGAATTTGCCTAATTTAAAAATCCTAAAATCCTGCAATCTTGATTTTTAAAGCGATTTGTATCTCTTCTACTGTCTGAAAATACAAAACATTAAGTAGGGTAGAGCACTACTTCGTCGTAATCGCCCATTTCCGTTCTATCGATCAGAAAAGATCAATAATACCAATGATTTCACCATGCACAAAAAAAATTGATTTTTTTTTTTTTTTGGTTTGTTTTTTCCGTCGATCTTGTTTTCCGTGCTGAGCACCAATGCTACCGACGTGCCAGGAAGGCAGCTCCCACACCTGGACCCTACCTATCGACCCATCAACTCATGAACCGGGGACCAACGGCTTTACTTCCCTTCCGAAGGAAGGCGTGATCAGAGATGTTATGCCTCAGAACATCCCGGCGACGCCGACTGGGATTGAAACCAGGCCTGCTGGGGTGAGAGGTAATCACGCTTACCACTACACCACCGGCGCCGTTGAAAACATTGATAGGTTTGTTCCGATGCGCTAGTTCATTAGCTACAACATAAATCCTATTAGAGCGCATTGTATGAAAATTTACGCTCATTGTTCTCAAAACAAAAGAAGCGCTCCTACACAGCAAAAAAATAATTTTGATATCACATCAAAGTGGATGCACTACAATCATGTCGAAAATTTCATGTAATTTTTATGACCACATAAATAAACAAATGCAGTAAAAGCAGCGTAATGTCAGTTCATGCATTGTATTAATGATAATTTTGTCCTTTTTAGCAAGTAATATTACACCATATTTTCGACATGATTATAGTGCATCCACTTTGACGTGATATCAAAATTATTTTTTGCTGTGTAGCGATACCCCTTTTACTACGTTTATCCGTAGGACGAAAAAAATCTAATGGCGTTTCAATGCTCTTGGATGGAATTGAAACTCGTAGAACGAATTTAGAATCAAGAAGCAGTATTAGATTTTAAACAATATCTCAACAATTTGTGACTCTTTATCAAATCCAACGGTACGTTTGGAAAGGTGAATAAATTTTGAATTCATTTTTGACAGAAATATTCCCTTTTTGTTCAAACCCGTTCAAAAAAGAGGTAAACCGTGGGTTGTGCTTAGTAGGACGGATATTAGCTCAAAACCCCTACCAGTTGTGAGAGACAAATATCTGTTTCCGAATGAAAATTTCGTTTATGAAGTGGCACAATTCCCTAGAATTTGATTTTTTTTATGTCTGAGATTACGAAAACCATTTAGTTAGAAAATGAACATATCACAACATTTTTACATGGAGTTTAGTCGAATTGCATACATTGTTCTTTATTTCTGTCACACGCTTTTCAAATATAAAAATATCCAGTTGACTCTTCGACTCACCAACTGGAATCATCCACACGATTTGACAAAAAATATATTTAATTAACCTTCGTATCTATCACCATTTGACATGGTTGAATAAACAAATATAAAGGGAAACTAATATCCCATCCAACGAGAAATCAGAACATCTGAACATCAGAAGTTCATTCTAAAGATTCCAAGTCCATTCGAAGCTAAAACAATAATAATTTATTTAGTGAAAAATACGAATTAGGTTTGATGCTCAGATTGAATTCAAGCTGCTCAAAAGGAAGAAATGCTAATTTATTGGAATTAATAAATATTAAAAAAAAAAACAATACAAAATATATTCCCTTTATTTGAAAAATCTGAAAAATCTGTATAATTTTTAAAAATCTGTGATCTGTAGCGAATCCAAACACATAAAGCAACCAACGATACAGACAAAACGGTTGCTACGACTACCATGACAAACTCGCTCTGTAACATAGCTCGATCTGAGTGGTAGAAGGATAATTATATATTGCTTGCCTGCTTTGTAGCAATATACACGGATGAGGACAAAGCTTGATATGAATCGAGAAAAGACATAACAAAAAAATCCCATTTACACACGTGTATCATCTTCGGCTTTACTTCGTGAAGCAGCTTGCCAACAATTTGCTCGTTTCCTTCTACCGCCCCAAGTGAGTTGTGTCGCACGGGCTGCTTGTCATGAAAAAGAACGAAGAAGATTATATCATTATTGCTTTCCACTTCTGACATAGCGTTATTATTCGGTTCGTTGATCGCTTGTTATTTTGTCATTTGGAGATATTTTTGATTTCTTGGTGATCTGTATGTACATTATATCTGCATCGAAATATTGGAAAAAATCTGTATGATTACAGATAAATATGTATATGTGGCATCACTTGATGTGGGTTATTGAGGTTAATGTGCAAAATTTTCTCTCGCACGCGCTGTTCCTTCAAATCCATTTTAGAAACTACTAAAACTAGTTTGAATGTAGATGTCAACGCTTGAAAATCAATCTTCTTAATAACATGACTTTCGATGTTCACCAAACAGAATAACTCGGCCATTCCTCATTTCTTGATGTCCTCAATGATCCTAATCTGCAATTAATCAAAGCTAATTTTCCGAAAAATCTTTTACCTCAACTCAACAATTGGTGACCAACAAGCTCAGATATATTGGCAACGTATAAAATGTAATCAGAAGTTCGTAACTTAACTTTGATGATTGAACGTAAATTGAAAATTATTTGCTGTAACAGATTGATTAATTAATAAATTCAACAAATAATTCCCATGTTCTAAAACAGTTTATATAAACATTGTATGACTAGGTTTGGTTGTATAGCAGTTTACTCAACATAATTCTATGAATTTGTGTTACTTGGGTTGCTCTGCCTCCACGGCAATTGCTCCCTTTGTCCCCCTCTTGAATCCCTGCATATGATAATGATTGTGTTACATCAAAATAACAAAACAATTCCCCTAGTGCCTAGTTATTTCACTAAGTGGGCTCACGCCTACACACCATACGCAAGTTCGTCCATCATCGCACTTTGCTATTGTTGTTCTAAAATTGGCCTTCAATAGAAATCATCACTTTTCACCTTCCGCGAAAAATAAAAACGTCATCCTTAACCTACTGTTACACCCAATTTGTATGCGCATATTTTCCACGATAATTACGTAAATTCACTCAGGCCCACTCCTGTTGGTTTTCTTTACCATGGAATAAAGAATTCTTTATCAACTTTATTCTATGCTAGCATGAAAAAAGGAACTGAAGGTTTCCGTTTATTTTTCTTGCGTAACAACCTTGAAACTTGTTCGCTTACCTCTAGTATTTGCTCAGGTTGAAATGGAACAAAGCCTGGAAAAGAAAGTTCTGTAAAGTTAGCAGTGAAAGGATGGATGAAGGTAGGCAAAAAGTTATTCTTTTGCCTGTAAAAAAGAGGCTTCTTATCAACTTGCATTTGAGTTTATTTTTTTATCAGCTCTGATCCAGCGCTTTCCAGGAAGCCAGTTAATGCGTGAGGATGACACTCTTAGAACTTTTCGTGGGTTGAATATTAGTGAGAAAGAGAAAAGTTTGCTCAAGGGTAGTTTTCAGTGCTTAAATTAGCTTGCTGGATTTTTTTTTTCTTTCCACATGGATTCAGGTTGAAATTAAATCAGCTTTGACTAAAGACTTCAATTTTACTTTATATGGGTCATTCCGCGCCAAATTCCCGAGGCAAGTGAAATTGACCTCTTGCAATTTGGACCAAATTCGGATGAGAAAATTATTTCAGACCAGGGTGCCATTCATTTTGACTAAAAAATGTTTTATGAAATTATGGAATAATAAGATATAGAAGGCGTGATCAGAGATGTTATAACCGACTGGGATTGAACTCTAGCCTGGTGGGGTGAGAGGTAATCACGCTTATCACTCACCACCGGCGCCGCTTAGCTGAGCCGTTGGTTTTTAGAATGAGTGGAAAGATGAGTGAAGAAAAATTTAGAGATAAAATCAAAGAATTAGAGGAACTTTCGCTAAAAAGCAGGGCAATAAAACAAAAACCTGTCATGAAGCCAGTATCTAAACCAAAATCAGCTCCCCAGTGAAGACACCGTAAATTTTGACCAATTTTCATATTTTTAAGTAACTTTTTTTACATTGAAAAATCTATATATATATATAAAACAAAGTTGCATACATTATACAATAATATGTTTGCATTGACAGTATTATAGCTAAGCTTAGCTTAGACTAATCAATGGTTGTTACTCCGTGATTGATCAGAATCAGTGAAATTGTACAATGAATCAACTGAATGGAGCTGGGAGTGACCGTCCATTTTCGTTGTACAAGTTTCAGTGACTCCATATTTTATAGATCAATAACGGCGCCGGCCACGTCCTTTCAATCAGGTGGGAGCAGTGATGCAAAATATCATGACACTCACGTGACACTCGTCTTCGCATCAACCGACTATCGCTTACAGATCGTTTTGTGACGCAGTGAGAGTTAGAGCCATGGCAAACAACAATCACCAGTAATGGTCGCTGCTCACAAGCAAATCGTTACAGTCGCTGCTGATGATGAAAAGCACAACGAAAACAGTGAAGACTTCTGCAGTACGATCATGAGAAAAAGAAGAAAATGAAAACAATGCCTTCGCATTCCAAGTTCGTCTCGGCAGGCGCGAGTGTGTGAGTTACAAACAAAGCAGGCAACATTAAACGGAAGCTATTGGGCTCACTCACCAACACACTCACATAAGCAAGCAAAGCAGCAACTGCTTCAAAACGAGCACAGATGAGTGTCGTGATTGTCAGGAATGACCAGATCGGTGATGGATCACAACAGAAGACGTGATTCACCAGTTGCTTTTTACTTCTTTCGTCAACTTGATGGATGGTCATGAAGAGAGCTTCGACGAGCACATTGATGGGAATGTACAAAGCGTTACTACCTTCAGCTGTTTGATGATGGTGATTGTGATAGGTCACACCTCTGCTGAAAACCAATTCAAACACATCAAATCAACAGACAAAACCAGGGTGAAAGCTGTAAGAGTGAATCATTACAGTATAAATCTAATGATGTTCCGTTATCGAAGAGCTAGAAGAAAACTTAAATAATTTGAATTAATAGATCCAGTCTGAATGAAGGCTGAACAATTACATAGCAATGACCCCATTTTGTCAGCTAGCAAAGTATGGAATTTTAAACATCCATCTTGAAGGAGGAAAATATGAAATCACTATTATGTGGAGTTAAAGAAAAATAACAGTCTGATACGCGAAAAGGCTGACAGGATCGGGTCATAAATGTTATGTGAATATTTGGAAGATTTATCATCATCAAACTATTCTTGAAATAACCTGAATGAATGCTTGTGAATAATTGTTATACAGATAAATTAAATTGATAAATTAAATGGTTCAAACAACAACTCCAGTCTGTAGAAAAGCTGAAAATAGGGAATCTATGTTTCCATTGACGGTATTTTGTTTAGAAACGAAAACAATGCTTTTCTATTTTTAATACATTAATGGCATCCTTTTCCCTCTTAAGCATTCGTATTTATGGCGCTATATGAAGAAGCTGCGATTGAAGACTAATATGCGAGTTGCGTTGCAAAACTATCCGCCTGCCGAGGATTTTTCAAATCAATTGTTGGCGGTTGGCAATTGAGAAGTACCAGTTGACGTTTCCACCGGATTGATTTCGTTCCCGCCGAATTTCTGCCATTTCACAACAACGAAAGAGGAACTCATTTGTAACAGTAGGGTAGATGGCAAGGCGGAAATAGCAGAAAACAGCGGATATATTCACTAAACCATAGTTATTTTTTCAGCAGAATGTTTTCGAACTATGTCCGCAAAATCGGCAAGCTCTTCAACGAACTACCCTTTCGAAAACCCAACGAACGAATGTGTTTCCAAACATCGTTCAAAATTATGGGAATCACGATTGGTTGAGTGCACCTGCAATTTTGGCTGCGAAACACAAGGATGTCGATGATTTGAGTTTCGAAATTCAAAATGCAATTGCTGGACAATTAATTTCGTTTAAATCATTCGATACTGTAACTAATCCGGACGAAGTGACCAATTATCCAGTGGAGCTCCTGAATTCATTGGATTTGCCGGGATTACCACCACATAATTTACGACTAAAGGTTGGATCTGTCATCATCATGCTGCGGAACCTCAATCAACCGAAATTGTGCAATGGAACAAGATTGGCCGTGAAACAACTCAAGAATAATGTAACGATACTCAAAGCTAAATTCAAGGGCGAGGAAGTGCTCATACCGAGAATTCCACTGATTTCAACAAATTTACCTTTCAAGTTCAAATGCATTCAATTTCCGGTTCGCCTTGCATTCGCCATGATAATCAATAAATCACAAGGCCAATCTTTGGAAGTGTGTAGAATAAACCTTGAGTACCCTTGCTTTTCACATGGCCAATTATATGTGGCATGTTCACGTGTTGGAAAACCTTCATCTTTACTTATTTATGCACCAGATAACAAAACGAAGAATGTAGTCTACCATAAAGCATTGAATTGACCTGATAAATGATTCCAATCATTCCGTGTAAATAAATGTTATTGAATTCAATCCAATTCAAAAAGTGTTCCATTCAATTAATAATTGAGGTAAGAGTAGTATCATCTAAATGAGTCGCAAATATTTCATTCAAAGAGATAAATTTAGGGTGGAATCATGAATGATTGAAATTTTCTAAAACAAAAATTAAATGTTGGGCGGGACGACGTTCGACGGGTCAGCTAGTAAAATATAAACCACATAAATATAAGACCAGATCAAATAAAAAAAACTACAAGGGACAGCCCAATGGGGTTGTACGGAATGATGACGTAGGACTACGTGGTATGATATAATAAATATTTTTCTTAACTGCAGCAGGAGCTTGTGTTTTGTGTAGGAATAGGAATTTTCGTGAGGTTCTCTCTGTTTATACACGCAAACCAAAAATTTATTACAATGAATGTTAGTTCCACTTCCTATCATCCTCTGTTCATGAACATCGCAGCGCATGTTAGAAGTTCACCTTACAGGCGATGTAATGGTTTTTTGTCTTTTTTTATTTCGTGTTCTATCTACGTTTTCGACTATACCAGTAAGCTTGTAGAACGACGCACATTGTAGAACATTGTAGAACGACGCACACACTTGCCTCGAATCTCTCCAGCAGAAAAAGCATACGAAGTCGAGTATGCGAGAAAATGAACGCTTCATATTTGCTTTTAGGCTATCCATAGTCAGAAGCATGGAGAGAGCAGTGGAGAAAGCACAGGTCTGATAATCGCAACGTTCTTGGTTCGAGTCCCAGTCGGCAACCTTTTTCCAATTTTTTTTCGACATAATTCATTCCACTCACTATATACACTCCACATTTTCAGTCTCCAATTTTCTTGCATTGGACCGCAGCTAGGTATATCGCATCCTCGGTCGCATGCGGTCTCCACTAACATCCTCTGATGATGAATCCCACATAATTGTAAGCGAATCTTACATCCCCCGGTTGGGTGTACTCTTTAGTATGACTATGATTGTCCTGAAAAGAACCTTTTGATATGAATTTTCGTTGGAACATGTTCAGAAAATTAACTCTTTTCGAAAATGTTGGTGGCCCTGAAAAGGACCGATGGTAGTAGTAGTAGTAGTACAGCCTTTGGAAGATGATGATGACGTGTAGGCAGCTGCGTATTCAGTGACGGCATCACGGATCACATTTTCGAGCCAGACAACGAATGGCAGACCCTGGATGTTATCACACGATGACACTTGGCGACTCCTTTACCAAATCCTTTGCCACCCTTGCCACGACCAGTCTTGCCTCCTGGCTGTTTACGCAGTTAGCTACCTGTTATATAGACAACCAGCTCTACCGGTACCATATTTTCTCGCTTCGTATTGGCTATACACAGTAACCAATGAGAAGTGAGAAAATATGGTACCGGCATAGCTGGTTGTCTATATAACAGGTAGCTAACTGCGCGTTCGCATCAGTCGATTTGAATTCTCTCTAGTTTCGTTCGTTCGTTCGCAAGTCGAATTAGCTCCGCGTTGTGTAGTGACGCTCTCGCTGACCCAGCCATGGGTAAGAAATCGCGCGGTAACGCGAGTGCCGGTTTACCGGGAAAACAGACTCTCCCAGGAGACGGCGCGACCACCGAGCCAGCCCAGAAGAAGCAGAAGAAAACCCCATTGCCCATCCCGACAGGCGTTGCGGACCCGCAGCCGGGGCCTCCCGGAACTAAACGACCCAGACCTGAAGACAGCAGCGCCACCGTATCAGCAGCAAAAAAGCTGCTGAGCAACAATCCGTTCTCCGCCCTGCAGAACGGAGCGCAGCCGCAGTCGGACCCTGAGACGGTGCCGAAAAAAGTTAAGTTGCCACCCTTCTGTGTGAAGGGCTTCCCTCCCGGGCTATGGGAGCAGCTGGATTTCTACATTAAGCAGGGCCTTCGCTGCACCATTCAACGGTGCACGGAAGGCTACAAACTGATGGTCTCGGCCGAAAATCACTACAACGCAGTCCAGGCCCTCTTGGACAGGATGAAGCTGGAGTACTTCTCCCACGACGTCGAGGCCACCAAGCCGCTGAAAGTGGTGCTGCGCGGGCTCCACGACATGGACACCACCACCTTAATGAACGAGATTAAGGCGAACGGCCTCAAGCCGGTCGAAATCCACAAGATGACCCGCAGCAAGGCCATCAAGTATCGTGACCAGCTCTACTTGGTCCATCTGCAGAAGAACTCCACAACCGTGAAGGATCTCCATACGACACGCACACTGTTCCACATCGTAGTGAAGTGGGAGCGGTATAAGCCAACCCACCGTGGCGTCACTCAGTGCTCGAACTGCCTATTGTTCGGGCACGGCACCAGGAACTGCCGCATGGCCAGCCGCTGCATCAAATGCGGCAAAAACCACAAGATCGACGACTGCGACAGCATCGAGGAAGCCGCTCCCACATGCGCCAACTGCGGTGCTACCCACAAGGCCACGAGTAAGGCCTGTCCGAAGCGGGCCGAATACGCCGAGATCCGGAAGAAGGCCTCGTCCAACAACCAGCCCGGTCGCAAGAAGGTCCCGGAAAACAACGCGCAGAACTTTCCTCCGTTATCACCGGTCCAACCACGGCCAATTCCAGTGTTGGCGCCGCTCCCGCTCAACCAACAGTTGGCTGCTGCCCAGTCGGCTGCCGCTGCAGTACCCAGTCAAGCCTCCAGCCCATCGACGGACCCCCCTGCTCCGGGATTGGCCGGTACAACCGGTGAAGCTACAGACGATTCTCCGCTGTCAACGGATGAGATCGTCACACTGTTGGCCCAGGCCATCATCATCAAGCGCACCTGCGCAACAAGAACACAACAGCTCCAAGCTATCATCTCCTTCGTCGCTAATTATGGACCGTGAACCCATAAAGATCGCCAACTGGAACGCTCGCTCCGTAGGGGCGAAAAACATTGAGCTTGCAGACTTCCTCCGCAAGCACGACATCGACGTGGGCCTTCTCACCGAGACTCACCTCAAGACCGGTGACAGCTTCTGGCTGCCCGACCACAGCATTGTCCGGCTTGATCGCACCAGCTCCAGGGGGGGCGGTGTCGCGGTCATCATCAAGAAAGGCATCAAGTACTGCACCCTACCCCACTACCGCACTTCCATCATCGAGGCCGTTGGCATAGAGGTGGAAACATCGACCGGAAACGTCCGGTTCATCGCCGCCTACTGCCCCCGGCAATGTACCGTTAGCAATGGTACAGCACAGCAGTTCAAGAACGACCTTGCCATCATAACCCACACCAATGCCCGCTTTGTAATCGGAGGGGACCTGAACGCCCGGCACGAGGCCTGGCGGAACTACCAGCAGAACCAGAACGGCCGCCTGCTATTCGACCATTCCCAGCATGGTCTCTATTCCGTCTGGTTTCCGGACGAACCAACCTTCACATCACCGACGGGCAACCCATCGACGCTGGACCTGTTCTTGGCAAACACCAGATTAGCCAAGCCGGTTGCCGTCAACGACCTGAGTTCGGACCACCAACCGGTGCTGACCGAGCTGGGCTACAACGTGGCCCCTGCACCGTGCCAGCGGAAGGACTACCATCGAGTCAACTGGGTTCAGTTTCGACGCGTGGTCGACCGCCACATCGACGACAACCCACCGCTCGACACAGTGGAGGACATCGACCGGGCCCTGGAGGGTCTCCATCAAGCCATATCCGTGGCTGACGAAGAGTGCGTTCGACGAGTTCCTGTGAGGGGTAAGTTTCAAGCAATTGATTCCCACACCAAACTCTTGATTCGGCTCAGAAATGTTCGTAGACGCCAGTTTCAGCGGACTGGGGATCTGCAGCGTAAATACGAAATGGTCGATCTGAATCGGCAGATCGCTTCCAGAATGGTCTCAATCCGGAACGAGAGTTTCGGGCGGCTCGTTCAGAACCTGGACGACCGTTCCAGACCATTCTGGAAGGTTGCCAAGGTGCTGAAGTCTCACCCCAAGCCCATTCCACCACTTAGAGTCAATGACGAACGGCTTATCACCAACGAAGAGAAGGCCAATGCGATTGGGGAGCACATTGCCCAGTCGCATTTGCTTGGCTCTAAAATCCCAAGTCCACTCGAGAACCAGGTTGCGCAGTGCGTCCTGACGTTAGATGCCTCCCCTTGTGCCGTCCCTCCAGAAGAACGGATTACAGAGGAACAAATTTGCTCAGCGCTGAAATACAGTAAGAACATGAAGGCTCCCGGGTTTGACGGAATATTCAACCTAGCGTTGAAAAATCTCAGCCCGAGGGTGTACTCGCTGCTAGCTGCCACCTTCAACAGATGCTTGGAGCTGCACTACTTTCCAAGCATCTGGAAGGTGGCAAAAATCATCCCGATCCGCAAACCTGGGAAAGACCCTTCACTACCGTCAAGCTACAGACCGATTAGCCTGCTCTCAGCGCTGAGCAAGCTGTTCGAAAAATTGATCCTCAGCCGACTAAACAAGTTTGTGGAGGAACATGACATTCTTCTTCCGGAACAGTTCGGGTTCCGCAAGGGGCATTCCACCAATCATCAGCTAGTGCGGGTGATGAATAACATCCGAAGTAACAAAGCTGTATCCAAGTCCACAGCCATGGCCTTGTTAGACGTCGAAAAGGCGTTTGACAATGTCTGGCACGACGGACTTATATACAAGCTTTGTAACTCCAACTTTCCACCATACCTTGTGAAAATCACCCGTAACTATCTCCAGCAAAGGTCGTTCAGGGTGTCGTTGAATAGTTCCCTTTCGGGACAATTTCCGATCCCAGCAGGTGTTCCGCAAGGGAGTCTGCTGGGACCACTGCTTTACAGCATCTACACGTCGGACATCCCTCCTCTAGGAGACGGTTTCGTGTTCTTTCTGTTTGCAGATGACACCGCGATAGCTGTCAAGGGTAGGATGCCTCGTGAAATTACGAACAAGCTCCAACGATGCCTTGACACCTTTACTGATTATGCCACCACGTGGAAAATCAAAATCAACGCCTCGAAAACCCAAGCGATCATGTTCCTTCACAGACAATCATTAAAACTTAAACCGTCTCCCTCCTGTACCGTAATAATGGATGGTACAAGGGTCGAGTGGTCCACTGATGTTACTTATCTCGGGATGTTGTTCGATGAGAAGCTCCTGTTCCGCTCGCACATAGAGAAAACCCTAGTTAAGTGCTCCGCCTTGGTTAGGTGTTTGTATCCGCTCATTTGCCGCAGATCCCGCCTCTCAAGGCAAAACAAACTGGCTGTTTACAAACAGATCATAGCCCCCGCGATCTTCTATGCCGCCCCGGTGTGGGAATCGTGCGCTCAGACCCACAGGAACAAAATCCAGGTTGCACAGAATAGAGTGTTGAGGATGATCCTAGATCGTCCATTCGACACAAGAATAGCAGACCTCCATCAAGAGGCAGAAATTCCCAAAGTAGATTCCAAAATTGATGATATGACAACTAAATTTATTCAAAAATGCAATCTTTCTGAACATGCTTTAATAAGCAATTTGTACATAGTAGGTTAAGTGTATATAGTAGAGTAGGTTAGTTTTAAGCTGTAAATAGTAGTATTAAGTAGTTTCTCTTCAAATTCTAAAAACAAAACAAACCAATCCCACCAAGGTGGTCGACCGTGTACTAAGTCTAGGACTAATTCTGTAAAACAAATTTTGAATTTTGCCCATACCTAAAGATGAAGAAATCATTAAATCACTTAGTAAAAAATTTATATGGTAATCGTCCAAGTTAAACTAAAATAAAGATCATTTAAACTAAAACGCGTTCGCATTAGTTGCGATGCACCCGTTCAACGGCAAACCACGAAGAAACCCGAGGCAAATGTACTTTTCAGGGCCACCAAATGACCAAGATGAACTTGGTCATTCAAGAAAAGAGTTAGAGTAGAATTTTTAGAGATCTACAAAAATAGTTTTCACCATTAAGTCGCGGCTATTTTTTCCATTGATAGTAAGTTAGAAATTTGGAAAAGTTGATGGAACGCTTTTGGATGCATATTTTGGTCAAAATAAGTTAAAAGAAATCATTCATTATCGTACAGTTTTTTTTTTCTAGAAATTTTTGATAAATATTATTATCTGGCAGGCTTTCTTGTTAAAAGAGAGGGAATTTTTATGTATTTTTAATGCAGAATATGCAAAATGGGAGGGACTTCAAATGTAAATCCTCCCTCCCCCACCAAATGTTACAGAGTGTCATCAAAATATACGGAATGTTGAGATATTGAGATCGTGAGATTGAATTTTTTTTTCAAATTTGAATGTTTTGGCTCTCTGGGGATTGGTAGTACAGCGGTTAAAAAAAATGTATGGAAAAAAACCTTTTTTTATTTAATTCTAGCTTATTTACCAAAAATTTCCAGGAACGACAAAGTCCATAAACGATTTCTTTAGGTTGTCGTCAACTTTTTTTTTGGAAAGCTATGTGAAATTCACATGGATTTCATGCATTACATATGTGGTATATTTTTTGAGTGTATCCCCTGTTTCCAAGTTTGGTTACAAGATTACAACTCTGGAGAGCATTTTGTGTGGTCGTTGGGAGCGTGTGGTTCTGAGTATGGCGATGAGTGTGCAAAATATTACGCAATTCCATCCTCCCTTTTCGCACGCGCCCGAGGATCTGGGCGAATGCCACTTCGACTTGTTTCGTCTACTAACTACTCTCTGACGACTGTGCTGGGGAAGCAGCATATGCATGTAGTTAATTGGTGGATTTGTTAGCTAATGCGATGCTTTTGGACAATGGATATTTACCAGTTTTTCAATAGTTTCTTGTTAAAAATCAATATTCGGAATTGTTATCGATGCGTAGTCATATTTCTGATCGACTGGTGATAAAATTATTGAAATTTGAGTTATTAACGTTCAAAATCTTTCTTAATTTGTTACATGTTCCATTTTCGGTTTTCACAAAGTGTACCCCCATATAGAAATCGAAGACGTAGTCCTACGTCAAAAATTTATTATTTAAGGTTATTTTATTGTTTCTTCCATGCCACATGCAGGAACCGTTTTTTTTTTTCAATCGTTTCAGCCTAATTTGACATCAATTTACTAAATCATTCTGGCTCAAAATTGTAAAAAATATATATTTTGATTTTTATGAAAACGATATCAAATCAACTTGCTCGCAACTAATTCATACCCATTTAATTCTGACTGCTGATATTGAGCGGCAATTGACAATATCATCTACAAAAAATGAGCATGGCTTGAATTTGAAAAAAAATGCACCAAATTGATTTGCAGCAACCAAAATAGGAAGCACTAAACTGACAGTAAAAATAAACGGAAAAAGTCAAGCAAGAGCAGCACAACAAGTTTCCATTGCCTGTTCATTACCTATACCGAAGGACAAGCATCTCGTTTGGTAAGGATACTGATGGTAGACATCATAGTTTCGATTACTTTCTGGGAATAAAAAAAAAGACGATGGAAAATATCTTTCAGCCTCTTCCAGCATGCGAATCTTGTATGATTTCCTGATGTGCCTTATGCGTTTCGAGAAAGTTCACGGGAATGTAGGGTTAAAGTCTTATTTCCGTCATACTAAGCACAATATTCACTTTACCTCTAAGGTTTATTTATTAAGGAGGCTTTCAGCCAGGGGCTGGTTCGCCTCCGGAACAAAAGATGAAGGTTATGTACAGTGTATCGCAAAATTGAGCGGAAGTTTTTTTGAAACATTCTTAATAGATATATTTTTTTAAACTTGGCTGGTGGTTTAACAGATGTTTATTGATTTAACGTTTTAGTTTTGGACTTTATTGGAATAACCTGTATGAAGTTAGATTTATTTTACTAAAATGCACGATTTTTAACTTTTTACCTAGTGGACGAATTTCAGTTAAATTAGTGGGATATGAATGATCTTTATTATGACTAAAAATGAGCAAAATATCAAAAAGTTTCGTTAATTATATTTCAAGATATTAAGGTTTTTCAAGGAAAAGGCGTTTTTCTCACATAGCTCTTACTTTTAATAAACGCAACCAAATAAGCCCAACACTGTACCAATAATTGATAAATTAATGATGGTTCAGCAGCCAGAAACTCAGAAACGTATCTCTTTAAATTTTGCTTTTAAAGCTGATTTTTTTTTTCTAAAATGTAAGCTCAATTTTGAAATACGCTGTAGGTAGTATTTCTGGAATATATTGATATAAAAAAATCATGCAAGCGTTCAATCGTTACGACCATTTTTAAAAGTGACAGTTATTCCGATTCACCCTGTATGTGATGTTTCTTCCCGCTATGACGGAAATGGGCGTTTCTGTGGGTGGGAAAATATTATAAACATGCCTTTCAGCCCTTCACATCCATATGCCGTCATTGTTGACGTCTTCAATGTTGTAGCTTACTCATAATAGGCCTTCTTCCGAGAAAAATGTCAAAAATGCTATTGCAACAACAGCCTCAGCAACGCTGACAAGATAACAGGTTGAAACGATTCCTCAGTTTTGGATTTTTCCTTTTTGCATATTATACGACAAGAAATTAGAGGTAGGTACCGGCAGGAAGTGAGCTACTGCTGCTTTCTCTGCAAGGTTTAAATTTCAAGTAAAAGAATGCTGAAGGTATACTGCTGAAGGGTTAACATTTTTGTTTGACGTTGTTTCCTTTCAGTTTCCCAGTGGTTTCAGAAATTTTTTGCCGCATATTTTCCACCCATCGTCATAGCCATGAGTGGCACAAACTGCAAATGTGAATTCTACGAAGAGCTTTGAAAACATAGTAACGATTCAGACGTCGTCAGCTCCAATCGAGGGGACCATGGGGATGTCGAAGAAATTGATCGAGAGAAAAAAAATAAAACCGGTTTACGACGACAACTATGAACAACGTGGGTAGGTGGAAATTCGCTTGAAAGTTTATAATTGGATTCCATATTTTGCCCTCGACGATATGCTATTCCAACCGATCGGGTTGAGAAGGACTTGCTGGCCGATCCGGAGGAAGTTTGTTTTTTTTTCTCTCGTTCTCTGTTAGTCTTCCACGTCCGGGGCAGTAAATGTTATCCGGTGGTGCGTTTTCAGTAGTTTAATTTCCTAAGAAGTTTTCTTAGCAGATGCTTGAGATCTTTCCGTTGGTTAAAAAGCGTGTACTTCAAACTTTCAACATCTTTAGTTGTAGCTGAAAACGTTCCCAAACAACCAGAAGTTGCATAAGATTGCACAGATCACATCGTATAAGATATGAATTTGAATCACTACCCGGGCAAAGTCGAATATCAAAATGCTATTAAAATGCTATCAAAATGATAACCAATTATGTTTTTGAAATCATGTTCATAAGATATTTTGAAAAGTTTGGTTAAATTCCGGTTGAATTCATATTTTGATATTATTTTTACATTTCTAAAAATAAACTAATTTAAAACAAAATTCTTCAAGCAATAACGCACGTGGATGTGGTCTGAATTCTAATTCATAATGGGGTTTTATCTCTAACTTTCGATCGGTGTTCGTGAATTGCAGCCTCCTTAGGGCACCAGATTTGCGCAGCAGTTGAAGATAGAAGGATTACACGATTGGCAGCATGGATCACAGGCTGCTCTCAAGCCGCTATACTCTTCCACGTAGGGTAAAACAAGCCCTAAATGCACCCCAGAGCAAAACTCCCGAAGTGCCCAAGTAACCAAAAGTTCCGCATTCAACGATTTAAATCACTTCCAAGTTCCGTAAAGTTCCGACCGAACCTTCAAGTTCCATAATGTTCAAATAAAGTTCCGACAGAACATTCAAGCCACATGGGGAATCCGCACAAGCCTTTATTAGTAAAAAAAATTAATGTACTTAAATATGAAATGATCAGTGGCCCAAATAAATCATAATTCTTATATTTATGCTGTGCATCAACATTCCACCCAAACATAACAAAAAATTAAAAGGTAATTTCCTGGATTCGAACCCGTGTATTCGACATGCGATCTACGAACGCTAACCACTGCGCCACAAATGTGTTGGAATACCAAGCGGGCAAACACCAATTTAAAATTCATCAAGGTGTTGTGTTTCGTATTCAAGTCAGTCAGCTGGCACTGAAAACTCCAACAGTAGGCGGGACAACCCCCAGAAGAACTGGGTTACAGGGTTGCTTCCACTCACTTGCTATAAAAAAATATTTTTCGGAATTTTGCAATCATTAGATGTTATAATTGTATGTTCTACTTTAAAGTAACAAGAAGAGGGCGTAAAGTGTGTGTTTGACTCATAAAACCTGTCAATTTCGCTTTCAGAGCGTCACAATCAGCGATCTTATGATTCGTGAGCGTTCACTCTGAGTGAGCGCTCACGAGTCGTAAAATCGCTGAAATCGCGTAAAATCGCACTGAAAGCAATATTGACAGATTTTATGTGTCAAACATATACTTCATGACCTCTTCTTGTAACTAACAAGTACTAACTAACATTATACTATTTCACGATTTCATAATTCCAAAAAACATCTTTTTATAGCAAGTGAGTGGAAGTAACCCTAACTGGATATATTCTTCAAACAGCTTCAATTCTACTTCTAATGCTGATAAATCAATACACATTAATACCTGCCTTTAGAAATAATTTTCATAATATAATTGATGTAGAGGACAAAAAAACCCTTTTTAATTTATTTTCTAAAAGTTCCGTTCAAGTTCCGCCAGAAGCTGCTAAGAATGCTCTTCAATTATGATACCGGAACTTTCAAGTTCTTATAACGACTTAAAAATGAGACTGCTTAGAATTCTATAGACCACCTTCAACCAAGCTGCTTAAGCCACAAATAGCCTTTTATCAGAACTTTTGGTTACTTGGGTGGTTTTTCATAACTTTTCCTTTACTAATTCTTGGATTCTTTGTGCAGCAATTTCATTGATTTTAGTACTGAGCTACCAATGCTGCTTATCAAATTCATGAATTAAAACCGGGAAAGCTATGAAAATCGACTCGGGTGTTTTGCCCTGCGGTGCATTTTGGAATGTCTTCCCCTACGCATCGGATGCTGGGTATTTTAGTATAGCCGTCGCACGGATGGGTATTTGGAAACTCTAGCTGGTCAAAACCAATTTTTTCAAAAGAGGGCTAACTGTCAATGAATTAGTGCATTGAACATGTTAATAATAGAGAGTATTTGGTGTGGTCGTTAGGGGCGTGTGGTTCTGAATATGGACAAACAGGCACAGATAAATTCCTTTCCATCTCTTTCCTGTAATAAGCTTGTTGGCCCTGAAAAGGGCCGTTTTGTTGCCAAAGTTGGTGATGATTTAACCTCCGAAACCGTACAGAGTGCGTCTCTGTCGCTTCAAAGCGTAGATGACATCTATGGCCGCTTACTTTTGGCCATGCTTGGCATACACAGTTTTGGTCACGAACTGCTTATTTGCTAATAACTTTGCACACAGTTGATGAAACTTAGTTCTTTTTGAAGCAGCCGATAGAATAGAGTTTACGCTTGTAACAGCTACGTAAAGAAAGTAAATTTTAATTCTAGTAATAAACTCCATTTGTTTTTGCGTTGTAAAATGAAGTGAGAAATGCTCGCTGCACATCTCGGACTTTAAGGGTAAAAATTCATTGCTGTTGATTCAAATGCTAAGATTTATCTACTCTTTGCATATCTATAGTAAACTGTGATCCTTATCTATCAATTAATGTAAAGAAACACAGATTTCAACAACTGAGTGAAAAGCTATTAACAAATGAGCAGTTGGTGTTTACAACTGTGTATGCCAAGCATGCTCTTGGCATGTTCAGTGTAGGTGACAGCACAACGGATCTCATTTTCCACCTGCCACCGCCACGGTGAACCAGACCTTCCTCCTTTGCCAGTTAGGTAGAAGAGTGGACTACCTAACCCACCACCACCTTCCTACTGCTGCTATTACTGCTTCTGATGCCTGCTCACCCTAGGGTTACCATATAAAAAACTTGAAAAGGAGGACATTTCATTTGAGGTTTGGAGATTAAGGGAGACAATGATTCCTTTTTTTAACATTAAAGCACAGACAAACAGACATAACTCTTAGAAGCAAATTCTTCAAAAAATATCGTCAAGCGTATTTTGCATGCGCACTAGCACCATCTATCATTTGCATTCCCATGCAGTGTTTTGCAATCGGAGCATCCCTCGTTCATGCAATTTTTTCACTATTTGTTTTTCCCTCGTAAAAATGACTTGCAAATTTATTCACCTTTCCAGACGTACCGTTGGATTTGATAAAGAGTCACAAATTGTTGAGATATTGTCTAAAACCTAACACTGCTTCTTGATTCTAAATTCGTTCTACGAGTTTCAATTCCGTCCTAACGCATTGAAACGCCATTAGATTTTCTTCGTCCTACGGATAAACATAGAAAAAGGGGATTCGGGGGATTTATGTTGTAGCTAATGAACTAACGCATCTGAACAAACCTATTATTGATTTGTGCACGGTGAAATCATTGATATTATGGATCTTTTCTGATCGATAGAACGGAAATGGGCGATTACGACGAAGTAGCGCTCTACCCTACGGATCCGTATGAAAAATTTACAGAAGCTAAGACTTTTTTTAGAGATTACTTTTGTTTGTTTAGTGTGCTTTTTCTTTAGCTGGAAACAAGTTTTTAAACGAGGCAATGCATCACTTATTAGTGCTCTTTCTACCACCGCTCATCACTTTAATGTGTACACAGCAAAAAAATTCTGTGTACATCGTACAGCGTAATATTAGGAACGGAATGACTAATGTGCAGCAATTTTGATGTAATATTCAAGAACTTTTTTTTTCTGTATTCGTCATATGTGGTATGAGTCTCCAGTGGGATGCCTTGACCACTTATCATTTTCAAGAGCTGTCATTGGATTCAATCTGTGTGGCTGTGTTCCATTTGTTGAATTTTAATTTAATTTTGACTGACAGAGAGATTTTCGAACATTATAATTTATTTTCGAAATGCAAATTTAAATAAAATTCAGAACAGTAGAACACAGCCTAAGACCAACCGGTAAAAACTAACGACTTTAAATTGTCTCATTACTTGACTAGCTTATTGGTCCCAAGTCAATCTATAAGCGTACCCTATTCTAGTCGAAATTCTAGTACTACACTATATTTTTTTAGATTCGCTATGAAAGTTTGACAGATAAAATGAGGGGTTCGTGTATTTTCCTATGTTTCGAGGGGTGCATCGATTAGCTTTGGACCGAAGATAGTACCAGAGCTAAGCAAAAAAGTTGAGCACGTTTCTTCTGGACCTTCTGGTCTTAGAGTTACCTCTATGCTAAGGCTGTGTTTCATTCGATGAATTTTCACTGACACTGTCCGATTTTCGAGAAATTGTTTTGCAAAATTGATTCCTGGTTTGTCTGAAATAAGTCTGGTAGAATAACAGGTTTATTTGATAATTTTCCATCTATCAAATATGAGTTAAAATTCATCACATGGCCGCAACCTAAATAATGGAGGGGGGGGGGGGGGGGGTTGACAGCTCTAGGAGTATAGTGTCAAAATCGAATGGCATTTGCTAGATAAGATGAGGTTGTAACATAATTAAACAAATAAGCTGCAAACAACACTCTTTGAAAACAATTATATGGATTTGTTTCTGGAAAAAATGCAAGGATTAAAAAGGAGGTTATTTTCGGGCAAAAGGACGATCTGGAAAAAATATTGAGAAAGGAGGACATGTCCTCCTTTAGGTTACCATATGGTAAATCTACTCACCACACCGTCCGAAGCGAAAATGAGTTGAAGCTCGACAGCAGCGCTTTTTTTAAGTAAAATCAGAATGATGTGCAACAAAATGATACTCGATTATGACGACTGGGTTTGGGGAGAACGTTTATTTCATGAAAATTGTGATAAAATAATCACTTTTTTTTTAAGTATTGGACAATGCTTGATATAATCAGTTTGAAACAGTTTTTATTGCAAATCATCAATCGAAATATTTCTGATCGATTGGTGATAAAATTATTGAAATTGGTCCAGGAACAGCTGAGTTATTAATGTTCAAAATCTTTCAAAATTTTGTTACATGATCCATTTAAGGTTTTCACACAGTGTACCCCCTTAAGGAAAACACAGACGTAGTCCTACGTCAAAAAGGTGGAAAGTTACCCTCATTATTCAACCCATGTACGGTACTGGTAATTGTACGGTACTGGTGATTGGTTTTTAGACTGAACATATTCCATGTATATAGTCATAGAGGTATTCAAATGATATCTAAAACAGTTTCAACGTAAAAATATTTTTGGCCAGCTAGATTTATCAAATACTCCTACGTGCGTCGTTTCCGATTCCAGTGGCAGCTGTGATAGATGATAGCGGTCTTGCTGTGCCCACGGAGATAGTTCTCTTTTGATGCGAGATTGTGCGCGATGAAAAAAGAAGAGCTGTAGTATTTCTCGGTTACTCGGAAGTTTTCCACCGGTGAACCTGGTAATGGGCCAATCAACCGCTTCTCCGTATCACTTCTCAACTCCATGGCACTATTGTATCAGGAGATGACATCACAATACGTTTATAAACATTGAGGTAAAAAAATGGCATAGCATACTATGAAATATGCCCTATCAGCATACCTGCTTTTCTGCTCAAATCAAAGTTTATCAGCAATCTTAGTTCCGAAAGCCAATTTCTGTTTTCTGAAGCATCAAATTGACTAGCAGCCTCCAATAAAGTTGTTCATTATAGTTTTAAGTATAACATATTTTAATTTCATGCATATTCTGTTCATAAGGAAAAAAGTTAGAATGATGTAAGTGGGTCATTCATCATCTCCCATACTAATTTGACGAAAATCCCGAGCAAAATTGAAATCGTTGGCGCGACCTCTTAACGTTGACCAATTTAGCTGATTCTTTGCACAGATGTTTGTTTTTGTGTTATGAACTAAACTAGGGGGTGACGTAGTTATGAACTAAACTAGCGGAATACAGTAGTCGAAATGGCCTAGGGATCCAAAGATTAAGCACATGGATAAAAATCTTCTGCTCTTCGTCATCTGGACAATACAAATGGATATTTGTGGTCAATGTTGGGAAAATATAAAAAAAAATCAAATCTCACCAATACCCAAGTTTAGAATGTAATGTTTACATGTGCAAAATCTCATAACAATCTGTGAAATGGTAATCGAGATGGTTTCCAAGCAAGTGCTTCAACAAAAAATCGTCGTGGAAACTCCAGGCCAGTCCCACAGGTGGATCGTGAAACAGTTTGGAATCGACAATTCGACCATGTTCCGTGTGGTAAAATCGTTCAAGACGTACCCAGACGACCCAGCGGTGAGCTGGCAGCGGAAGAAAAGCGAAGACGACCGACACCGTGAACGCAAGGAAGGTAAAGGATTACTTCAAGCGCAATCCGAACCTTTCGATTCGGGACGTGGCCAAGAAGGTCAATTCTTCCATTTGCGTCGTCCAGCTCAGAATGAAGCGGGCTGGACTGCATGTCTTAAAGGTAAAGAAGGCGCCTAATCGAACCGATAAACATAATACGGTGGCCTAATCCCGCACCAGGAAACTGTATCGCGAGTGGTTGGTGTAGCCGAAATGCATCGTAATGGACGACGAGACGTACATTAAAGCGGACGACAAGCAGATCCCTGACCTGGAGTTTTTCGTCGGTAAGTCCCGCCTGGATGTTCCGGAGAAGGTCGACAAATTTGCCAAGAAGTACTTAGTGTGGTAGGCGATCTGTTGATGCGGCAAAGTCAGCAAGTCGTACATAACGACCGGCACCATCAACGGCCAAATATCTAAAGATGAATGCCTCCAGAAGATTTATCCTCGGGTCCCAATGAAGGTGACACTCTGTTTTGGCCGGAGTTGGCATACTGCCATTACGCAAGACCGGTGATGGAGTGGTACGAAGCCCACGGTGTTGTTTTTGCACCGAAGGACGCAAATCTGCCAAACTCGCCAGAACTTCACCCAATAGAAAAAAAAGCTTGGGCGATTATGAAGGACAAGCTCCGGATAACACGTAAGGTCTTCAAAAACGACAAGGATTGGAAGAAAGAGTGGATGAAAGTGTGTAAGAAAGATGGTGCAAGTGTTGCACAGGATTTGATGGGTAGCGTTAAGTCCAAGGTGTGGGCATTTAGCCTAGGAGAGGAGGTTGACTTAACCAACTTTGCAAAAACATAGCTAAATGCTGAAAATTTCAAAAGAATAGCTCAAGCATTATCTTTAATGTCGAACCGAAACTGGTAAACTCCAGTTCACTAACTGGTTTCAGATTTATTACACATTCCTTTTTCTTTCTTTAACCCTCCATGAGGCAGTGGCAACTATATTGCCACCAACAATTAATATTTTTTCTGTTCACTCGTAATATCGTTTCAACTTCTGTTTTAATTGGTGGAATCTTATAACATTTTGCAATACTCTTTATTTGTATGAGCCACAACAAACGAAAAACGAGAATATGACAGCATTATTCTTGTCGACAAACAGCCATTTTTTATACAAACAAAATAAAACTGATGTATTTGTGTTCGTACTGAACGTATTGTAATTAAGTTGAGGCCAAATGAAAGACCTTTTGAGCTATTTTATTTAAAATAAAACTGTTTTGATCATTAAAGCACGTGAATTTCATCTTTTATTGTAGTACGTGATCATTGCATGCTTGGTTCGATTGACATTATAAAGAATTACAAATAACACAATCGTGTCGAACTACAAGTACAGCAAAGTCACGAATAACCTATTCGAAATCGTTAAAATTGATTAATCATACAGCGAGTTTGTCCCATTGAAATCGACATATCATTTTTGAAAAGTAGCTTTGAAAATCTGCTTTCATTCGACTAAACTGAGGGCACATATCATCAGGGACAACTTCAGACACAACTAGACCGGTAAAATTTCAAAAACTCTACCATTAGGAAAAACATTTTGCCAGAGATCCAATTAGGAACTGAACATGTGCAAGGTTGCACCAATTATTTTGATTAAGTGCTGCTTGAGTCCAGTCTCTTGAGCGTCCTACACTTCCTAGACCATGCTCTACTTGGTCTAACCACCTAGTCTAGTAAATACCATTAATATAATTGAATAAAGCGTACCCTCTTTACTTTCCTCCAAATTCCGGGATCCGAGATCCGTAAGTTCTCAAAGATACACACGGCTTAGAAACCCATTTCTCGAAGCCGTAGCTTACATATCGTACGATGGATAATCCAATGTATGATTTGGATAATGGAAAATTATTCAACCCCAAGATTTACATCAACGCTTCTACTTTGCAATGGCAGAATGGGTCATCACATGTCCATACTCACAAGTCAGCCGGCTGTGGAGGTATCAGGCGAATCTCTACAATTCAGATGATCCGTTCCACTTCGTCATGCTCTACAAATGCCATTACAAGATAATTATTTTGCAAATAAATTAAACGCTTTTAGGTGATGTAAGAAGAATCATTGTTTTCTCACTGCGATTACATCGCCGCCCATTCAGTCAGTTACATCACACTACAACAGCACGACTGCCGGAGGCGATTCATTTCCATGCAACATGTACTTATTTACCACAGTGAGCACTGCTCCGAAGACAACACGTTGGAACATGCTACCCTTGGACCACACAGCAGATAGGAACCCGTATGTACCAGAAGACCACACTGAAATGTAGCTTCGGGACGGAACCGCACTTCAACCCGGGATGGGCAACTCCCTTCGGATGCGCTTTGTGCCTTTCTGTGCTTTCTGGTCGATGGGTGGAGTAAAACGGAAATAGCTCTGCGTGCTTCACAGCAGGAAAGTCTTTCATGTAGGTAATTCTAACATCACACTGGCACTGGGTCGAAAATGATGAATTACTGCACTTTGATTGGATTTACTTTCTATTTATCAAACGTAAAGGATTGAGTTAAAAACAGAAACCGATTAGTTCAAACACAATAAAATCTTGACGAAGGCCTTTATCTGCATCTTTTGAAATTTCGGATTTTTTCCTAATCAACACCCAGTGTCATGATTCAGAGTTGGAAGATACCAAGACAAACCTAGGAAAAGGGTTTGTGGTATCAATCTATTTTCTCTGCGAAGCCATATCGTTTGTGCAAACATTGTCATACTTGCAAAAGAAAACTGGGCAGATTTTGATTACGCAAACTGTTACAGAACTTTTAATGATTGTGATGGACCTACAATGCTGACGATTGAAAAACCTGATCCCATGATGGTTACTCTTCCGGTTCACCCTTCCGACCGCCTTTCCGCTGCCGATTAGAATGCCATTTTTACGCTCAAGTCATGAATATGCAGAGAACGTTTCCGGCTTCGACGATGCTTCTCCAACTGAACATCTGACATCATCAATTCTCAGAAAATTTCACATCATCGGTTTCAATCATCTGACGAGCGGAAACATAAGGCCGGTGCTGCCGTCGACTGGTCTGCTGCTGGTATAGGTACTTTCGCTTGGCCCAGGAAAAACGCATTTCAGCCTTGAATTGAACGTTTCCGCTCCGCCATTTGCATAATTTCCAGTGTAGCGCTTCTGCTTGAATGAACTACTGACAACGCAAAGAGGCAGCGAGTATGCTAATTTCTTGGGCGACTTGGGTTTGGGATTCCTTCTAGCAGCACGGTTTGCCCGGGGAAATGGTCTGTGAATTTTATCGACTGCCAAAACTTTGCTGGAATGCTGGCTGGCGTCTTTCACACCGTCGAGGGACGGTTTTCTGGGGTGAAGTGTTTTGGATTATTTCCGGATGGTTTTATGCAGTCTGTTTTGATCGTTGAGGATTTATGATGACTGAACATAAGCGGTAGATGGTGTTCATTGAACAAGGCGAATTACAAGATTACGTTTTTAATAATATCGTCGACACGGACCTTCCGAATGGATTTAAGTGTAAAAAAATCTTACATAAATATCAGTTTCTGGAGTGAACATTCAAATCTTCACTAAGATTTTTTGCAGACGAATGACGCTGTAGTGGAAAAATCCTTCATTCCCATGGAACAACCGTTATCCGCTTCGAAAATCGTATCGATCAAGGTAGGTGTCTGCCAGAATCAGATGCTCTAGACTTTGGATTCCTCCACTTGGATTCAGGGAGTTGGACAGGCTAATAGTATGAAACGGTCAAACGATCGTTTCATATAGAAGCGTTAGAGTTGGTTGCTCCTAGTGCTTAGGCAATAGGTGAATTCGAGTGCTCGAATCAATTAGTTTTGAAATGACGATGATAGTGGAGTGACTGTATTTTCACCCATGTCAATGATTAATGACAGGGAAAATCTAATGATGAATTTTAGAAATCAAGATAGAACCGGAAACAAAACTTGGAATATTGAAAAGATGAAATGGATAGAAGGGAAGTTTATTGGTTGGTCAGGGAGAGCTATTTGGCTTTCCCTTTTGGACCGCCGAGTGAAGAAGATCAGTACAGAATTTTAAGAAAATCAGTGCAGTGAACAAAACCTATAATAAAATCAAAATTTATCAACCTTTTTTTTATACATAAAAAGCACACAAAAATGTGAGTCACGAGTGCGAAAATTGTTTATAAAAGTTTTTCTAGAAAAACAGGCTAAGGTAGCTAAAAGTGAGCCGGAGTAATTTAAGTGAAAAGATTGAGAATTCAGAAGCCACTGAGCGGTGGCAACAGCGATTTGGGCTTGTGGCAGGAACGTTCGCTAAACATATTGCGAGTTTATTTTGGACGGTATTTCCATCGGTTCACCTCCCAGAGTGAATTTGAGTCCTTGGTTGGTGGTATCAGGCTTGGTTACCCTGAGTGCTCCTATCGCCTCGTGGTTGCGTACAACTATAGGACATTCGGAGAGCGTTGGTCATCGGATGAAGAACTCGGCCCCACGTGCATCACACGCCTAAAGTGATTGCCTGTTTCGTGGGAAGGTCCACAAGGGGGAAGGCTGCCAACGCCAGCGTAATCCGCCCGACTCACGTCCTGAAAACCGGAGGCCCTCCGTGCGATACCACCCCACAGAAAAACCGCCCACCGACCCTAGTGCACACTGGAACTATCCCAAACGGTGAATTCCTTATCTAGCGAGTTTCGCCCGGCAATGCCACTCGACGACATCCGCCCCACCCGGTGCACGCTATTGGTCGCCACTCTGGCGACGCTCCCTTTTTGAGGTTAGGATACGGCGTTGTCTGACCCGACGATCGTTGCGGTCAAAGCGATCTCCAACCGTCACATCTTCATCTTGGTCGCGGTGAACAACTTGGCACCGAACCATCGAGCATCATCGAGCCGGTCTGAAGTAGATTGGTTCCCCCCCCCCCCCCCGGCAACGGTCGGGGTGATCATCATCGTCCATCATCATACGGAAGAGCCACCCACTACGGACGAGTGTGGCTCGAACAGGTACCGTTGAGCAGCAACCGTAAGTACGCGAACCATTCTCCTCACAAACACAAGCACACCGATTTATAAGTAGGGACCCTGAATTATATTTAGTAGGGGAAGAAAGCTTTTTTAGGGGTTAGAACGACTCACAAGGGAACACAAAAGGGGGGGAAGGGAAGAGTGACGTCACACATAGGAGAAAAAGGTAGAGCAGGGTCTTGTGAATAAAACAACAACAACAAAAATTAAAACGAGCAAACCATAAATGGATTTTTTGAACCTTTCAACACCAGGTTTTTTTTTCGTTAAATCGAATTTGACTTTACTGAACTTGATTTTAATAAACCTATTTCACATGCACCGTATTTTAAAATTTACTCAATCAATTAAAAACAATTGGAAGATAAAATTAGAATAACAAAATTGGGGGGGAAAAAGAACGATTGGACTATTGGACTTGGGACGTTGATGGTTTTTGGTCGTTGGGTTACTCTAGTGGGTGGAATCTACTGGGTTGAGAAAACTGCTAGCTGGGCACACATATCTGCAATTCTCGGCAGACGACTTCTTCGTCTGGCGCATAAGCCGGAATTTTTTGAGAACCCTAACAGGATCTCCCTTACAAGTATTCGACCAACCATTTACCCATTCGACCAAATGGCCGGATACCGTATTTTATATCCCGGACCTGGAGAAATTTATATCATTCTGGAAAACTTTGGTTAAATTTATTTATTTATTCATTTATTGTAATTCATCTGACAGTAGTTGTCTTAATGAATAAAACTTAGATCAGCTTCAAAATTGGTTCGATGTTTCTCCGAATTCAACTGCTTCTTCCACAGCGGAGAATTCCCGAATCATCGCAGACATTGGCTCATGGTATCCACGTGGACGTCCAAGAAAATTTTGCGTAGAAAATGTGTGTCTGTTGGTAGGCATTCAGCTGCTAGCATTGAAGCTGCGCTGATTTTGGTGATTCCGAGAATACAGGTGGTAGATGGTTGGTCATGCAGGAATGAAAGATAGGTCCGCACAATGTCCATAATTTTTGGGTCCCGTAGACGTGCCTTCAGAAAGCAGACCCATTGGGTCCAGGAGTGGAGGGTGTTCGTGTCCGGTTGGCTTTTCGGCGCGATAAGGGTGAATAGTTTCCCCTTTTTCGAAGTTAATGAATTTTAGCCCATTGTCTGTGCTTGGTGGACAAACCGCCACCAGTTGTTACTCGTTATTTGGTATCGCATAAGCACATGAAAGTCCTTGAACTATCTTAGTTAAAAAATAAATTTGAGAAATAATCGATAAATAATCGACAGCAATTATCGATTATATGGATTAATATTCATGATGCCTATCAATTACAAACCTAAAGAGTATCATCTCGATTAATCGTATAATCGCTATAATCGATTATTTTACAACAGCCCTTGGCTAAGGTTTCCCAAGTAACATTGCAAACTTTATAGAGGTTTTCTGGCATTCTACAAGTCTAAATCATGGTATACAGAACCATTATAAAACCAATATTGTTACTTGGGTTATCACGCTTCACTTAACCATGAAGCGTAAATGATTACAGGTTTGTATGACCTGAGAGTACGGACCTTGGTTCCAGGTTTCTTTTCCAAATTATTGTGATAGGGGAAATGGATGTAATGTCGACCAAAATGCCCCTAATTTGGGCCCATACATAAATTCAGTAGTCGACTCTATTTTCAACAGCAACCAAAAATATCCACTAGTACCGCCCCAATGACGCGTTCATGTAAATAAAATAAATACATTTTAATCGATGGGCAAAATCTAAGATCCATAGGCCAACATTAGAGCCATTTCCCCTACCTCGTACCTTCAAACAGATTTGCAGACCCTTTTGTGGTCAAATTTTTTCGCTGCTCTTCGTTTTCCTCTTTTCCGGCGTTATCACAGAGCTCCGATCAGATTGATCGTCTTGCCGGAAAGCGCTGTGGGAGGGGAATGTTTCGCATGGACGTTAAAGTGATGCCCGTGCGAGAGAATATAGATGTTTCCTATCCGTCTGCTGGCAAATGACTGGGATAATGCGTACCACCGGTACTTCGCGTACTTGAAGGTTATAAAATAGATCCGTCACGCAAGTGAAAGTTGTCCTTAGCCTCTTGCCCAGTAACTCCTATTCCTTCTTCCCCGCGGTGCCGGCTGGGGTACAAGTAATCTTAGGGAAGATCGGGTAACCAACACCGGGGGGAACTTCGGTCGTATGTTGACAGGGAAGGGGGAGCTGCATCCTTTTCAGAGCGTCTGTTCTCCATGTTAGGGGCGGCTCAAACAGCGTCTGATTGGCATCCAGCGGCTGAATACGAAATGCTTCTCCCCGAAAGCTATCCCAAGATGGCAGTCCCATAACGGCGGATAGGAGACCTTAGGCCAACCACCTACTGTCTCCGAAACCTTCAAATTGTTACAGAAACCTATAGGGAAAGATTACGAACTGATTTTATGGCAACGACTTTTAGCGCTAAACAACGGACGAGAATTGAAACATGGAATGTACTGGCACTAGCTCAACAGAGTAAACTGGCACAACTCGCCAGTGAGGCCCGCCGTATGAAGCTAGAAATCCTGGGACTTAGTGAAGTCCGCTGGCCAAACTTTGGAGAACACCAGCTGCCTTCGGGACAGGTACTTTTATATTCTGGTATGCGGGGTGAAAACGCTCCGCGACATCGTTGAGTTGGCTTTCTGCTTAGCGCCCAAGCACAGGCTGCGCTCATCAAGTGGGAACCTATTAATGAGAGAATAATCGTTGCCAGATTCAGAACACGGGTCAGAAACCTTGCCATAATCCAATGTTATGCGCTAACCGATGCTGCCGAATTGCAGGACAAAAAGAACTTTTACAGTCAACTGAATGCTGTCGTGGATAATACTCCAAGAGGTGATATCAAGATCTACACAGGCGACTTCAATGCGAAGATCGGCTCCAACAACTCGGACTATGAGCGCATTATGGGACGCCATGGTCTCGGAGATATGAGCGAGAACGACGAGCTGCTTGCAGAGTTTTGTGGCAACAACAGCTTGATAGGGGGTTCGCTCTTCCCCCATCGCCCAGTGCATACAGTCACATGGATCTCCCGTGATGGATATACAGAGAACCAAATCAGCCGAAAATGGAGACAGAGCCTTCTTGATGTTCGGAATAAACGCAGCGCTGACATCGCGCATGACCATCATCTCCTGGTCGGTGAGATCTGCCTACGCATTGCGCGGGTTCAACGGCGGGAGGAGAGACTCGGGCGGCGATTCAACACACGCCGACTGGAAGACTCAGCAGTGAAGAGATCGTTCGTCGAAGAACTCGAGGCTCGCGCAGCTAATATTCCGAAAGGTGGCAGCGTAGAAGAACAGTGGACGAGCATCAAGAATATCTTTATTGAAACAAGCGCTCCTGTGAAGGGGAAGGGGAAAGCCGCAGCAACTGGCGATATCCGCCTCCTCTATGATGTTTCACGACCCCTGAGCGGGGCAAGGATGAACCCAAGGATGCCTGTGAAAGACGCGACTAGACAGTTGCTCACCGACCCCACTGACCAGTTGAAACGTTGGTTTGAGCACTTTGAACAACTTCTCGAAGTTTCAACGGTCAACCAACCATCAACATCTCGGCATGATCCACCAAGGGTGAGGCGCGTTACTCGCCTCAACACTGAAGCTCCATCATTGCAGGAGATAGAAGCTGCCATCCGAAGTATGAAGTCCAACAAAGCCTTAGGGTTGATTGCATATCAGCAGAGATCCTCAAAGCTGACCCCATGCTATCCTCACAAATGTTGCATCAACTATTCGTCAATGTCTGGGACACCGCGACTTTCCCGGCCGACTGGATACAGGGCGTCTTGGTAAAAGTTCCCAAGAAAGGGGATCCAACTGTATGCGACAACTGGCGAGGCATCATGTTACTGTGTATTGTTCTCAAAGTTCTGTGTAAAGTTATCCTAAATCGGATACAGGAGAAGATAGACACGACTCTCCGACGACAGCAGGCAGAATTCCGTGCTGGAAGATCCTGTATGGACCATATTGTCACGCTCCGCATCATCTTGGAGCAGGTCAATGAGTTCCAAGAGTCCCTGTACTTGGTATTCATTGACTATAAAAAAGCTTTCAACCGACTAAACCACGAAAACTTGTGGGCGCTCTGTTACGCAAGGGAGTCCCTGATAAGGTCGTCATCCTCATCGAAGCGCAGTACGAGGCTTTCTCATGCAGAGTGTTGAACAACGGAGTTTTGTCTGACCCCATTCGGGTAATCGCGGGTATGAGACAAGGATGTATATTATCACCGCTACTGTTCCTCATCGTAATCGACGAGATCATGGTTGGAGCCGTTGACCGTGTACCGAACTGTGGGTTGCTGTGGCAGCCTATTACCATGGAGCATCTCAACGACTTCGATTTGGCTGATGATGTTGCGTTATTAGCACAACGGCGCTCTGACATGCAGAGTATGCTCGACGACCTTGTGGAATGCTCCTCTGAAGCAGGTCTAACCATCAACGTCAACAAGACCAAATCATTGAATGTCAACACGGAAAACCGTTCCAATTTCATGGTAGCTAGGCAGCATGTTTTATTCCCAACAAACAATTTTAGTTGCAGACTAGCTTATACAGGCAAAAATTAACTGTATAAGCCAATTTTTGGCTGTATAAGCTAATCTGCAGCTAAAATTGATAGTTGGGTTATTATAGCTACTTTAACACTCTTGGGTCATTCGTGACTTGTCCGGGGGTGAGATTTGAACTCGTGACTTTGGCGTGAGAGGTATGGATGTTAACCACTACGCCGGGGTCGCCCCCGGCAGTGGAGATAGTCGTAAGCTTCCAATATCTTGGCAGCCAGATATCGTAGGAGGGCGGCACCAAGAGCGACATAGGTGCACGGATTAAGAAGGCGAGGGCTGCTTTTGCCAGTTTGCGAAATGTATGGAGAGCGAATCAGATCATTCGACGCACCAAAATCCGAATTTTTAACTCAAACGTGAAGTCTGTGCTGTTATACGCCAGGGAATCATGGTGTGTATCAGCGGATAACACTCAGAAGCTGCAGGTGTTTATCAACCGATGCCGCGGTACATAATTCGTGCCTGATGGCCCCACAATTGGATCTCAAAATCCGAGTTTCATCGTTTGTGCCATCAGAAGCAGATAGAGACAGAAATTCGTGAACGGAAGTGGAGGTGGATTCCTATTCCTACACAAAAAATAAGCTCCCACCTCAGTTAACAAATAAGATTTATTAAATTAGACCTCGTAGTCCTACGTCACCATTGCGTACAACCCCATAGGGCTGACCCTTGTAGTTTTTTGCTAACTTGTGCTAAAACTGACTCACCTACCCTACTAACAAAAATTCCAAAATTTACCCAAGGTTGTTGTGTGATTTTTGTTTATTTTAAGTGTGCAGGGTTTTTAATAAACGAAATCAAAAATATTGAGCATTTACATTTTATGTCAATTAAATTATCAGCATTTTCTTGAAAAAAATTTCTGAAAATTAAAAAAAAACAAACTAGAGTATATGTTCCTAACCTCTGTCGAATTTGAAGGCTTCATTTACATTTTATGCCGTATCTTATGTAATGCTTGTGCTGCAGTCAATATTTCACTGTAAACATGTGAGCTTAGATATTTTTATTAGGGGAAATGGATGTAATGTCGGTCTGAATGCCCCTAATTTGGGCCCATACATAAACTCAGCAATCGATTAAATTTTCAATAGCGATTAAAAATAACCATAAGTACCGTCCCAATGACGCAGTCATCTAGATAAAATATAGCGGTGCCGGTGGTGTAGTGGTAAGCGTGATTACCTCTCATCCCAGCAGGCCTGGGTTCAATCCCAGTCGGCGCCGCCGGGATGTTCTGAGGCATAACATCTCTGATCACGCCTTCCTTCGGAAGGGAAGTAAAGCCGTTGGTCCCCGGTTCATGAGTTGATGGGTCGATAGGTGTGAGAGCTGCCTTCCTGGCGTCGGTAGCATTGGTGCTCAGCACGGAAAAACAAGATCGACGTAAAACAAATCAAGGGAAAAAAAATCTAGATAAAATTGATAAATAGCAGATTTTAAGTGATGGGCCCAATCTTAGATCCATAGGCCAACATTAGAACCATTTCCCCTATTTGGAGATTGATTTGGCACGACTGAAAATTGTTTAATCTCTTCATTTTAACTTGAAAACATTCCAAGTATGTGGATGTAATGTCGGTCTACTGTACTCAAATTGGGTCTATAAATGAATTCAACTTCGTCCTATCGAAGATGAACCTTTATCTTCAAAGGATCGGCGTGTGGAATGGCGCTTTTTTCACTCCTTATCATTCATACGTAAGCACATTGTTAACATCACTTTCACTTTTCGCGTAAGAACTTATGTGCATGGAAGAGATAGTGTTTTCTTTTCGTTGATCCAGATCAGGGAGTCACAATATCAGCTTCAATCGACCAAATCGATGCGACGAAGAGACTGCTGGCTTTCTTTTTCTGTTAAAGTCGAACAGCTTCGCAGCATTCTAGAACCTCAGTCGGCGTGCACAAACAAATGTTCAATCGCTTGTCTCTATTTCTCCCGTCGCTCCATTGGTCTTCCTTTCAAGCTTCGGTGAAACGGATGAGCGAAAGAGCGCTCGACTTTGATAGTTTTCTCTTTCATGAAACACATCAACAGAGGTTTCATGACGTATATGACGGAAAATGAAATTACATATTTAAAGCATTTCTCACGTGAAAACACTTGAAAATTACACGTTATATGTTTAATTTATCTTCCATTCACATATTTATCTAAAAAAAATTTACGAAAACGGGACATAACGCATTTTAAACAAATTGAAAGAGCGGTGATAGAGTGTTCGTGAAAGAGTATTGAAAGCCATAATAAGGTTTCGTTTAACTAGAAAATCGACGTTACTTACATTGAAAGCGATGAGCAAAGTAACGCCGAGAAGATCCACAGCCAGCGTTTCCTTCTAAGCGTGCTTCTTTTTCATTATCATTTCTTGCTGATAGTCTAGCTAGGCGTTATAGAAATGAAGCGTTGAACACGTTTGTATGAGAGAAACAAAACTCGAGTTCATTTTAGAGCTTCGAAAATGTAGAGCAGCGTTGCTAGATTGTTTTAAATTTATCGGTATCAAAGTTTTTTAAAAATCGGTATTTATCGGTATTTACTATTTTAATTTATTTTATATTTGAGCTGTTATTGAAAGCGGAAATTTCCACTTTTGGACTATGATCGGAAAATGCTGAAAGAAAACTCCTGGGAATGCTCGAATTAGCTCCTGAAGGAACATCTTAATGAAGAAGAAAGAAGCTCTTCTTGAAGAAATTTGAGGAAAATTCTAAGAAAAGTTGGAGAATCATACGGAAACTACCAAGACAAGAATTTAAAAACTTCTAGTGAATATTCAAAGACAACTTCGAAAAAAAAAATCGGATGTCACATCCAAAGGAAGTCAGAAAAGTTTTGGAAAATGGAAGTAAAAACATATGGACACACTTCCAGAAGAAGACGGAAAAAACTTCCTGAAGACGCTGGCAGACACTTCATAAGGTAGATTGCAAGAAACTTCTGGAGAAATTCAGAAGCCACAGCACCTACGGAATAGTCGAAAGAAACAAGGACATAATTCAGGAAGAAAGAGATTTCTGGGGGATTTTCTAATGATCCAGAAAATTTTCCTGATATTCATAAAAACATCCCTGAAGACCCCGCAATGCTCCTGAAGTTTTCGGAACATTTCTGAAATGAACTTAGGAACTTTCCATAATTCCACAGAATTCCTTAAAAGTTCTAGTAATTTTCTTGAAGATAATGAGGCTATTTTAGAGTTCTCTGATCATCCTCCAAGTACTCGGAATTGCCCTGATTATAATAAGGCTACTTCAATATTTATAATAATCTTTGAAGGTATCTGGACTTTGTTGAAAATAACGAAATTTCTTAGGTGTTCTCACATTTTTTTTATGTATTGTATCATTAGCATTGAAAATCTCTGATCTACCCAATTTTAAAATTTTTAGTTCTTGGCACTTCTATTAAAAATGCACGGAATTTCCCATAAAATGATCTTACAATGTTCTAATGTTCATGCAACTTCCTTAAGTTTCCTAAATTTGTGGAATATTGCCGGAGGTTCTCGGAAATCCTTTAAAATATCAGCATTTCCTTGAAATTAATTGATCTATCCTGATGTTCACGAAGCTTCCCTAAAGTTCTCTAAATTCTCTGAAACAAATGAAACTTTCCTGAAAACCTTTAAATTTCCACTGAGCTTTGAACTTGTGAAGTTTCTAAATATTTCTGATGTTTTCGTAAGTTCACTGGAGTTTGCTGGACTTTCCTGAAATTTTCGGGTTTTGAAATTTGAACAGAAGATAATGAAACTATCTTTAATTTATTCAGAACTTCTTAAAGTTCTTGCAGCTAGTGTGAATCTGCAATAAAAATCTGAAAACATCCCTGGAGTTCAGGGGATGTTGAAAAAAACGGAGAAAACGGAAGAACCATTCGAGGAATGGCTGAAGAAGCTACCAAGGGAAGCTGAAATAAGTTTTCGGGAGGAATCGAGAAATAAGTTTTGGTGTAAGGTGGAAGAAAATTCCAGGCGAAAGTTTGAAGAAAATTCAGGAAATTGAAAATGAATAAAAACTTTAGGAAGTTAAAAAAAAGCTTAAAAAGTATTTTGCGATTCTCTAGGCATAACCGGAAAGAGCCATCGACAGTTTCTCGATTCATGGGTGGCCAAAAACGGCGAAGAAATGGAAACATTAGTCAAAAGAGTATAAAGCATATGACATTTTCAAAAATGTTTTTTTTTTTTTTTTAAATGAATTTTGAGGTCTCAAAAATGTGAGTTATTCAAAAATATACAAGTCTCTCACATTAATTTTCTCCAAAATTCGAGTACCGTTAGGCAATAACCGGTTAATCTGTATATCTGGCAACGCTGGTCTCATTATAATAAGGGAAGTTCCAAGTATTTCAAAAATGATCAGAGTACTCCAAAACAGCCTAAAATCCCTAAGTACATTTCAGGAATGTTCCAAAAACTTCAGGGGAATTGCGGGGTCTTCAGGAATGTCTATGACCATTTGGAACACTTTCTGGATCATTAGAACATCCCCCAGGAGCTATTTCTTCCGGAATTATCTCCTTGTTTCTTTCAACTGCTCCATAAGCGCTCTGGCTTCCGACTTCTCCAGATTTTTTTTTCCAATCTACATACCTTAGGAAGTTTCTGCCAGCGTCTCCAGGAAGTTTCTTCCATCTTCTCCTGGAAGTTAAATTAAACTTCTCCCAGAAATTTCGTTCGTCTAGTTCTGGAATTTTGTCCAGTTGGTTTTTTTGACTTTTATTAGAAGGTGTTTCCGAGCTTAATCTGGCTATCTCTGGAAATGGCTACTTCTGGAATTTACTTCCAATTTCCGAAACTTTTGTGCTTTCCTTCTGATTTTTCTGAAAGCTTCTTTAAATTTTCGCCAGAAGTTTCTCAATTTATGTCTTGGAAGTTCCGCGGATGTTTTTTCCGACTTCTCTCAGAACTTTCCTCAAATTTCTTCCAGGAGAGGTTCTTTCTTCTTTCGCTGGATGTTGTGTTCAGCTTCCTCTAGAAGCTAGTTCAAACATTCCCCGGAGTTTTCTTTCGGAATTTTCCGATCATAGTCCAAAAGTTAAAATTTTCGGTTTCAAAAACAGAAAAATTATAAAATTAATTAAAATAGTAAATATCGATAAACACCGATTTTTTGAAACCTTTGATACCGATAGGCTTGAGAACATTCTGGCAACGCTCAATGAGACTACCGGAATATCTCTAATCAACTTTGAAGGTCTCTAGACTTTCTTGAAGATTATGAAATTTCTAAAGCGCGAAATTTTCTTGAATTTATTGTAAGATCAGAATTGAAGTTCTCTGATCTTCCCAATTTATATAATTTTTAAAAGTTATCGACTTTGCCATTAATTAGCACGGAACTTCCCATAAAATTTTCTCACAATGCGCTAATGTTCATGTAACTTCCCTTACGTTTCTTAAATTTGCATGAACCCCTCGGAACATTGCTGAAGTTCTGCTGATGTTCTCAATTCTCCTGAAACTAATGGAACTGTCCTGAAAACCTTAAATTTTCCAGAATTACTATGGACTTGTGCAGTATCCAAATATTTATGATGTTTCCTGGAGTTCGCTGGACCGGGTTTTAGAATTTTAACAGAAGTTATTGAAACATTCTTTAATATATCGAAACTTACTCAAAAGTCTGGACTTTTCCGAAGTTTCAGAACTTCTTAAAAGTTCCTGCAGTGGATCCGCAATCAAAATTTGGAAGCATGTATGAAGTTCCGGGAAAGTTGAAAAACTCGCGGGAGAAGATGGAAGAATCATTCGAGCGAAGGCTGAAGAAGCTTCCAAGGGAAGTCAAAATAAGTTTTCAAGAGGAATCGTAAAATAATTTACGATGTAGAGTGAAAGAAAATTCTAAGGGAAAGTTGGAAGAAAATCCAAGAAATAATGTTTAAAAAGTATTTCCCGACTACCCCGGGATTACCAGAAAGAGCCATCGATTCATGGGTAGCCAACAACGGTAAGAAAATTGAAACATTAATCGAAAGCGTATCCATATGACATTTTTGAAGATGTTTTTTTTTTATTTTAAAGGTTCAAAAAATTGGAGATATACAAAAAAATACAAGTCTTTCACAATAATTTTCTCCGAATTTCGAGAGCGTGCAGGCCATAATCATTTTGATTATTTAAATAAATCGGTATAAATCGGTATAAAACCTCAAAAATCGGTATTCTGAGGAACCTTATCTATATATCGGTATCTAGTTCGGAAATCGGTATAAATACCAATAAATCGGTATATCTGGCAACGCTGATGTAGAGCCTTGATCCAGATAACATAAATCAAGAGTCAAATAGATCATCACACGACCACACATATAACGAACTGTCAAGTCAAATGATAGCAAGCCGAACAATGCAGTAGCTCCTATGTAACATAGACAGATTCTCTTTGTAGATTTTCTCTTTGCATCCCCACGGTCATGCATAGACACTTCCAGCTATTTTCAACACATAGTTCGATAAACGAAGCTATTATCTAGCATCTAGTACGGTAAACAAACGGCAAGAAACGGATTTGTAGCCAAGTTATTAACAAACGAGAAAGTCGACGAGGAGAATCGATCGATGTTCCTTAGGACCTAATGTTTTGTTCGGCTTGATAGTTTTTCGAAGGGTTATACGGTAAATAAATATGACTCATATTTGAATCCCGATCACTCAAATTCGCAAAAACGTAAGTCACTCAAAGAATGAGTAAATTACACTCAAATTTGAATAACATTTAATCATAACTGATAAAAATTTACTCATTGTACGAGTGATCTACACTTTTGCGAGTTTGAGTGAACAGTACTACAGTTCAGTACTAATTTGGGCCTATACATGAATTCAGCAATCTACTAAATTTTCAATAGCGACCAAAAAATATTCATTAGTACCGTCCCAATGACGCGTTCTTCTAGATAAAATTGGTAAATAGCAAATTTTTAGCGATGGGCCTGATCTTACATCGATAGGCCAACATTAAAGTCATTTCCTCTAGCCCATAACAAACAATTATACAGAGATTCATGCAAATGGGAGAAGGTCGAGTCAAAAAAAAAATACTGTTATTTGGTCTAGAAGTACTTCGTAAAATTATGTAAAAACGGAAGGCAAAAATCAGCACCGGTGGCGTAGTGGTAAGCGTGATTGCCTCTCACCCCAGCAGGCATGGGTTCAGTCCCAGTCGCTGCCGCCGGGATGTATCTCTGAGCACGCATTCCTTCAGAAGGAAAGTAAAGCCGTTGGTCCCCGGTTCATGAATTGATGGATCGATAGGTAGGCAGGGTCCAGGTGTGGGAGCTGCCTCCCTGGCGTCAGTAGCATTGGTACTCAGCACGGAAAACAAGATCGATGAAAAACAAATCAAGGAAGCCAAAAATCGAACAAATCAAAAATGAAGATCCCTTCAGGCTAAGCACTTTAAATGAAAACTAAAATTGCACTCCAAACATCAAAACAGAATAAAGATTTCACTATTACTAGTAGACTTCACCCAAAACATAAAGAGATGAGCCCATAGCCATCCGTTAGAAACTGCTGCTGCTCTATCTATCTACTGCTGTTGTGCTGCTGAGTTCGACACGTTTGCTAAAGTTCTTATGTTAGACAATACATCACAAGATTTTTTTTCTCTTGTATATTTTTGATACAGTATAAGCTAAAGAAAGTTTTTCCGCTCGAGATCACCAACATTTTAACGGAAACCGATGATACCTAATTCGCCATTTCACGTAAGATTTCGCGAAAATGTCTACATAAATTATCTTTGCAGGTCCTCGGATCATGGCCGAATGTCCATAAATTTAATTGTACATAACACCCAAGCCGCGTTCCTTTCATCTGATAAAGCATCTACACCGCTTGGCAGCAACAGCGGCTGGCAGATAAATGCGTGGCCCAGTCAGTTAATAAATTATTAAAGCAATTAAGCGCAATTTATACCACCTGCCAAATGGCACTCCATTCAACCAATAACGAAGTGCCTCCTCGCACGAACCGCAAAGATTTGCGGTCGGACGCGGCACCGAACGTCTATCGTCTCTCATTGAGATAAATGGGCTTCCCCCGCCATTTTTATATTTTCAATCATAAGGTTGAAGCGAAAATGGAAAAAAAAAATACCGCTTCCAAATTGAAGTGGAATTGAATGAGTGCTCTTCGAAGATAATGAATTTTAATTGCACGCATTTCGATGCACTCGCCTTCTGTCAAAAGTTTTAAACCCGAGCACGATTAATGATCGGAAGGGATGCTGGGTCTCATCTGCAGTTTACCTCGGATCACGCAATCAATTATTTTGCTTTGTTTGAACCTACCATGATCCGGAAAGGAGTGGGCCACTCTCTTTTCTTTCGTCACAAATTTTAAAAGATGGACATAATTTCGGGAAAGCGATTAAATGAATAGCCGCCAAACCCTCATTAAACCAAAACCAAAAAGAACGGGCCAGAGCTACTGACACGTGTCGTTGGATTTTCGGGGGAAAAAAGGGGGAAATTCATGCGCCGGTAGGCACGCACTTTGATTTAAACCACAGCTGGTCGGTCGTTCGTGACGAAAGTTTCGCTGAGTACGGTAACAAGAAATTAAAAGACAAAAGTTGGAAGGATAATAATTTGAACGAGTTTAGGTAAAGTGAGAGCGAAAGTACACCTGATATAAAATTTCAGAGAAAGTTACTTTCCCGGAACAATGCGAGGAAATTCAGTGGCAAATCCATGGAGCTGTTCTTGGTTTAAGCACTTTAATTGCATTGTGTCTACGGTGGATGTTAGTTCTTTCATGTTCAGTGGTCGGAAAAGCATTCTCTAATCTCATTCATTGAGCCGTTCCGAGACAAAAAAAAAACTTGCAAGTGAAACTGGCAAACAAATCTCAGCCCTGGAGATTATCATACATTTGTACGCACTCACTCTCACAGCGTCAACAATTCATTCCAACTTAACACCCATAAAAACCGATCAAACGGCAATTGATAACATGCTTTAGGGTGGTTCAAAATATCGATTTTGCTCCACCAGGCTCAGTTGATTCTTAATCAGGTCCTGATTATACTCCGAAAATTTTAGATTATTTGGATGCGAATTCATACTGCACTGGTCCTTTGAAGTTTAGATGCGAGAAGTGAACTTTATACTTTCATCGTCCCAAAACTTCGCCATAATAATTTATGGTAAAACTTGCTATCTGCTCAAGTTTTTGACGTAGGACTACGTCTGTGATTTCTATATGGGGGTACACTTTGTGAAAACCGAAAATGGAACTAATTTCAAAATATAAAGTGGAAAATTAAACTTTCAAACCTTCATATCAAACACTTTCGAATGCTTTTTCTATGTCTAGAAGAGCAACTCCAGTTGAGTGGCCTTCAGATTTGTTTTAACGAATTAAATTGGTAACTCTTAAGAGCTGATGAGTAGTTGCATGCCTTTGGCGAAATCCAAACTGCTCATCTGCAAAAATTGAGTTCGTATTGATGTGAAGCATCATTCTATTCAAAATTATCTTTTCAAAAAGTTTACTTATTGAAGAAAGCGAACGTATTGGACGGTAGCTAGAAACTTCAGCTGGATTTTTATCCGGCTTCAAAATTGGAACAACTTTTGCATTTTTTCATTTATCAGGAGGGATGTCAAATGGAAACATCTGTTAAATAATTTTACCAAGAAAGACATGGTACTCTCTGGGAGTTTTTTTTTTATGAGGATATAGAAAATTCCATCATCACCTGGAGCTTTTATATTACGAAACTTTTAAGTTACAGATCTTACTTCGTCCAAATCAGTCAGCCTGGAATAATCAAAAATATTTTCCCAAGAGAAAATATTCAGATAACCCTGAGCATCCTGATTCTCAATAGCACTAATAAGACCCAATCTGAAATTATGGGAACTCTCGAATTGCTTGGCAAGTTTCTGAGCTTTTTCCGAATTCGTGATAACAATTTTACCACCTTCATTCAGCGCTGGAATAGGATTTTGAGGTTTTTTTCGAAAATTTTGTGAGTTTCCAAAAGGGTTTGAAACTCGGGTCTAATTTAGAAATATTATTTTCAAAAGTTTTGTTCCTCAGGGCAGACAATCGGTTTTTAATTTTTTTTTTGCAAATCCCTCCAGATAACTTTCATGGCAGGATCGCGTGTTCTTTGATATTGTCTCCTACGGACATTTTTAAGACGGATCAAGAGCTGAAGATCGTCGTCTATTATAATTGAATCGAATTTACCCTCGCATTTTGGTACTGAGGCCGCTCTTGCTGCAACTATAGAAGTAGTCAGAGATTCAAGAGCATAATTAATTTCATCTTTGGTTTGCAAAGGAATGATAGGATCGAAGTTATATTCCATAAATGTTCGATATTGCTCCCAATCAGCTCTATGGTAATTGAAAATAGAGCTGTTGGGATTAGAAATTATTTCTTGGGATATTTAAAAAATTACTGGAAGGTGATCAGAACCGAAGTCAGCATGGGTAGCCAATTGGCTACAAAGTTGACATGAATCAGTTAAGACCAAATCAATAGTTGAGGAATTTCTTGCTGAAGAAAAGCATGTTGGGCTGTTTGGATATTGAATAGTGTAATAACCTGCAGATAAAATTGCATTAAAATCACCAATAATGAAGAATTTAGACCTATGGCGGCTAAGTTTCTTAAGGTCAACCTTGAGAAAATTCAATGGCAAATAAGCAGCTATAAACGTAAGTTGTCCAAATTTTGTTTCAATAGAAACTCCCAGTGATTCAAAAACTTTGGTTTCAAATGAAGAAAGAATTTTATGTTTCATTCGTCTATAAACAATGATGGCAACGCCACCACAGGGTCCGTCTTGATATATAATTTCATTTATATAAATGAAATGATTTGCGTCCTTCTTAACCTTATGGTCAGGTTTAAGGAACGTTTCAGTTATAACGGCGATATGCACGTTATGAACTCTCAAAAAGTTAAATAGCTCGTCTTCATTATCTTTAAGAGATGGAGCATTCCAATTTAATATTTTCAAAGCTTTAAAATCCATTACTGAATTTTAAAGTCATGAGGATATTGTTTGCACATTTTACTCCAGTTTGAATAGCAGCAAACATGAAGTTAGATTTAAGCATATCAGAATCATGTCAATTAATGATTTCTGTAAAAATTCCATTTTAGGGGTAGTAATGCTTCCTAAGTCAAAATTGTCAAAATTTCCGTTAGAATTACGTTGATTTCTACCCGGTGCAACAGCAGCATAGGTAGCTCCATTAACTCGCTGAACATTGTTAGCAGCGAGGGGAGTAGGTATAGATGAAAAATTTGAAGGTGATATTTGTACCTACGGGTACGAATGTAGAATTTGTTCCTCGCTGACCGTTGTTAACAGCAGAGGAATTTGTACCTGGTCGGAAACGTGGAGCGTTTCCTACCTGTCGCTTAGAACGAGATTGAAGGATCGCTTTGCGAGTCTTACATTCCCAAAAATTGAATTTGTGGTTTTCACCACAATTTGAATATTTAAATTTCTTAGGATCTTCCTTCACAGGACAGTCGTCCTTTGCGTGAGAGGAATCACCACAATTCATGCATTTAGCTGGCATGTAGCAATTTTTAGTTCCGTGACCCCATCCCTGGCACTTACGGCACTGGGTGAGGTTTTGGAAATTACCTCCAGTCTTCTTGGAGTGTTCTCACTTCACTCGGACATGGAGCATAAGGCTAGCTTTTTCTAAGGCCTTAAGGTTGTTTAGTTCACTAGACTTGAAGGGAACTAAACAAAAATCATTAGAAATCCCGTTGCGCGAATCGCCATGACGGGATTTCATTTTGATTACTTGGAGTGGCACAACTCCAAGTAATTTTGCCAGTTCACCATTGATTTGATCCAAGGATTCACCACTGGGCAGTCCTTTCATGACAACCTTGAACACACGTTCAGTTTTGGTGTCGTAAGTAAAAAATTCGTGATGCTTCTCAGTAAGATACTTAAGAAGACAATTAAATCCGTTCAAGGTTTCAGCCAATACACGTCCAATTTGCAGTGAAAACTTAAGTTTCACGAAGTTCAAAAGTTCCATGCGAAGAGCATGGAATCGGAAGTGGTTATCACAATAGGGGGAATCTTTTCCTTCTTGGCATTAAGCCGGGAAAGTTTACTGGAATTTTTCTTGGATGATGGATCATTCTCATCATCCGTGTGCAAATCAAATTGATTGCTCAAATTAATTTCATCAGAAGGGGGATCAAGAGTTTGCCCTTTTCTTTTGCGCTTAGACACCATGGCAGCAGTAAATTTTTATCCAAATCGACTTCCAAGCAGATTACTATAAGAATCTGGAGGATCGAAGAGGAATTTTCCAAATCGATATCCAAGAAGGATTACCTCGGGTAGCGTCCAAACAAGGATCGAAGAGGAATAAGAGTTGAACAAGGTAGAACATTTTTTACAGGTTGAGCACTGAAAAGTGCTGTTTTAATTTGTTGTAGCTTTAGGTAGTAGTAACACTTCCTTAAGCAAAAAGCAAATAGATCCGCACGGCAAGAGAGCACGATGCGTACTTCGAATTGATTTTCTCGTTTCATTCAACTGATTCTTATATCAAAAGGGACATGTGTTGGTCTCAGGGAACCGAAATGTATTTGACTTTTTCGTTGTGTGCAATTAGTAATTCATGTTTATTTTAATGAATCTTTATAATATTGTTCCATTTTAAATTTTGGGTTAATGAAACGTAACTTCAAACTGCTCAAATAATTAGATTATTCCACTATTTAGTTATATTTAAACATATTTTTATGGAATAGGAAAAAATCGCTGTGTTTCAAAAGCATGATTTGAATGAAACTAGTGTTTGTTTTGTATGGTCACTTTAACGCTTTTGGGTCATTCGTGATTTGTCCGGAGGTGAGATATAAACTCGTGACTTTGGTATGTTATTTGTATGTGTAGATGAAAAAAATCTGTTTCTACACCTAAAACGTTGAAGGTGTGCTAGTAATGACTTACAATTTTCTTAGGCTTACAAAAACCATGATCGGGGAAATGGCTCTAATGTTGGCCTATGGATCTTAGATTGGGCCCATCACTAAAAATCTGCTATTGGATTCCAAAATATGTACATAGGACCAAACGCATAGGTTTCTACTACTGTATTTGAAATCAATATCAAGAAAAATGCACGAGACACACAGCTACACAGCTTAACGTAGTCTACGTCAACCATGCGGTCAAATTTTTGTACGCAACCCCCCATTTTTTATAGTGGGGGTTTACCAAACAAACTAAATGAAAAAAAGGTATATGGAATAGTTCAAAAGTTTGCAAGTTTGCAAGAAAATAAAACTTTTTGGGTGCATTATGCCAGAATATTTACAAAACAGTTACCAAATCTGCTCATCAGTAATGTTTGTGCAGTTGAATTTCGCAGGACAAAACTCAAAGGCGAGTAATCTCAAGCGTTCATGTTCATATTTTTTTTCCTATCTTAGCACTTTCTTTGTTAAACTACACTTTCTCACAATGGGATTGCCCCCTGAATCTGCTTCCATACCTAGCAGTTATTTTATTACCAGTGCGGTTGACGACCAAAGATTAGATGGTCCAGTGCCTCATCATAAAGCTACTCAAGCTACTGTAAATTACCTCCTTCCATACCACGCAGACTGGGTTTGATCTTCCAACCGGATAAGAGTGGATTAATCTTTGCACAGAAACTAAAATAACCGAACGAAGCAATTAATTTAGCTTCCAAGATTGCACACCAACTTTGGAACCGATGGAAGAAAACGCGAACGATCAACGGAAATGGGTAGGGTTTTTCGTTAAATCTAAGTTAACTCACTGGGAAAAAAAGGATCAATTCGAAAAGTTTTCAGCATCATGCACCGAATTGGAAGAGGTGCTGAATTAATTAGTGTATCTGCTGTGGACACACGGGCGTTTGATCTTGCCCGTTTCCATGCAAAAGTGACAGCGAATTAAAAGTTGATTCAATTTAAATCGGATAGCGAGCGACGACATCAAACGACGCCGGTGGTGTGGCGAGGGCGAACGAAACGGGAACAAACATGCGAAATTCAATGCTTGGAGAGATTTCCAATTTACTTGAATTAATGGGTGGACATTTGTTCAATTAAATTTGAATTGCTGCCTGCATCACATTTCATTCCATGGAAAACAAATCTAATAGGTAAATCCAATTCCCGTTAGAATAATCGCTCTATTTTGAAAATTTATCCCACAACGAGTCAAGTGACCATTCATTTTGGAAGCATGCAAATCTCCAGATAAAATATTTACACTCGATAAATGATACTCCAACAGCAAAAGTGCAAGCGAGTGGGATGATTCCACTAAAGTGGGGGAAAATGCGGCAATGTTTTACTGTTATAGAGCCCACGCATGAAGCCAAACTGCAGAATATAAAAATGGCACCAAAAATAAAATGCTTCCTGGCATCCAAAACTGGGATGCAATTGCTTTTGGCAGCTCACAGCAATGGTGCATCATTTTTCGGTCTGGTAGGTTTTTGCCTCCCGAGAAAGATTTTCAAACCGTATTGACGTGGGTAACGTGAGGTGGCTACAACTTTTTTTTTTGATGTAGAACTAGTTTTTGTCGACTATACTTGGATGTAAATCAAAAAATATGTGGGGTGAAATAGTGTTAGGTTTTGAACGGTTGTAACTTTGTCGTTAATATATGTAATTATAATCTATATACGCCAATCGATAGGATACTACATTAGAAATCTGCTGAAATACATATTTTCCAATTTTCCTGAAAAAAAACTTTTCAAAATGTACAAATGATAATTTTATCACTGTTTTCATGAAATACACGTTTTTCCCAAACCCAGTCGTCATAATCGAGTACGGAGTAGCTTGTGCGTGTGTTCGAACCTGATGTTTGTTTTTTTCCGTGGAGTTTTTTTTTTTTATATCTATAATCGGTTGCTGATCTGGCCATAACCAGTTCCAGGAGTTAATTTCTAGTTCCTCACTCTAGGTCCCTATTATTTGTCGCTGAAAAGCTGTTCCGAAGCCAAGTAGAACCTCCACAAGGCGTCCCATCATTCGTCGCATAATTCGTTGAGTCGAAGCGTTGAACCTGACTAATGGCCACGAAAAGGCTTGCCAATGCACATCAAAAATCGACTACATGTATCCAAACATTTGTTTATCTCAAATTGAAGGAAGACATTCCGCGCAACTACCATAAACCGGACTAGTTCATGTTGATCTTCGTCAAGCTTCGTCTACAATTTGGACTTCTATATCAACACATGTCAGGCAGCCTTCAATTGGCTAAACTTGGTGAGTTTGTTCCATTTTGTATATTTTTATCTTTTCAAACCAGTAACGTTGGGAGATAACCTTTTTGAAGTGCGTTACTGGTATAAGATCTACCACCGAACCCTAGTCGTGACAACTTCAAACTAGGGAATCAGGACTTCCCAGTAATCAAAGGATCACATTTTAGTCCTTGTTACTTTTTATGACTTGATAATTGTGACAAGACTCGGGTAAGTGCATTTCTATATTGTATATTTCAATTAAAAAATATTGTTTATGTTCATAGATTTCACATAATCCTTTTCCCTTTGCCCTTCTCCTTTTCCTTCCCCTCTTCTCTTTTCAGAAAGCGAGTAATGGCGCTATAGCTATAAGTCATAAAAGGCTAGGACAAGAGCTAGTGCTCATGCCCCAACCGTCAGAAGAAATCGAGCATCACTTATCTTTTCTAGCTTTGATGCTTCCAACGACCAACCAATCATATAATTACCAAAATCGGAACGAATGTTCATCCATTTATTGGATTCAGAAGCATCGTGTTTAAATCTTCGATTTAAACAGGCCCGATGTTTTCTGAATCATCTTGCCCCTTAAATGCTGCATAGTAGGCCTGGCCGTTTTGATATGTGTGACGCATCTTTGATGTGAAAAATATATCAAATAGACAAGAAAAATGCTGTAGGTATATATATATATCATTTTCCAGGATGCTTTGAAGAACTGGCTGTATTGGTTTTAGATTAGATTAGAAACCCGCGGAGACGAGCCAGCCAACGGCTGAAAGTCTCCTTAATAAAGATATTAAAAAAAAAAAAAATAGAAACCCAGTCGTCATAATCGAGTACCACTTGGTTGCATATCGTTCTGCTTGAACCTGAAAAGATATAAAACAGCGCTGCTGTCGTGCCTCTGCTTATTACCGCTTCGGACGGCGTAGCACTGGGTCCTGCAGTAAGCAGGAGCAAGTCAGCGGTTAAAGGTGGATCATGGCGTGATCACCTTGACAATAAGCGATGAAGTGGAAGGATACTTGGGTAGCGTTTAGCTAAGGGGATGTTCATCAACTACGTAGACAGTTTAGAAAAAAGGGGGGGGGAGGTTTGGAAATTATCCAAGGCCAATACAAATTAAAAAAAAAAATGTATGGACAATTGTCTATATTGTTGGGCAATAATCCTTAAAACTATCTTCTTAGTTAATGAACAACCCCTAATACGAAACGCAGAAAAGTTAATCATGCAAAACATTTGGTGTAACATTACAATAAATTTAGAATGAAGGGCTCTTCATATTTGGTTCATTTGTAAATATGAAGTTGTAAGGTTTCGTCAGAGTTGTAAGCGGTCACAGTAGTCGACGCATTTTTTGGCATAATCGGCTTCCTTTGCTCTCTCACTACGACAGTGTTGCGGAAGAACGTTACCAGAGTTACATTTTCCTCGTGCGTACAAAAATGTGCTGCCGAGACTCTCAACAAACCGTCTCCCGTCGCAACGAAAACAACATGTGACGAGAGAGAAAGAGACACGCGAGAATAAGATACGAGCGAGAAACAAATGCGACACCCAAAAATCCTGGCGTGCGCGAGGCTCGCGCTGATCTCATGTTCCTCATCTCATGTGCTACGATTAATGCTAGAACAGCAGAGCTCTAAGTTCTGGAAGGTGTAGGTAAACGAAATACAGGCTGTTGAAACTTGGTTGCTTTGACCGACATTTCATATGCGTTACCACAAACCATTCCTATTTTAGAGGAAAGGTAGCATATATTTGCAGTGCTTGAATTCTTGAGATCCTCTAACAGCCAAAGCCATTATTTTGCCGGTCAATTCAAGACCAACATTTGAAATGGCCTTAACTCCATTTTGTAAACAAACCTTGTAAGGCCATTTTCTTGCAAACCGAAACCTTCATTCGCAAACCTAAACCACAATCGGGTAGAGGAGAATTTCCCCTCCATGTTCATTATGTTGGTTTGCCTTTGCGGACTTCGGTTCGCGAGAAAATGGCCTTACAAGGTTTGTTTACAAAATGGATTTAAGGCCATTTCAATTGTTGGTCTTGACTTAGAATATTCTTCGTTTATTTTTTCCGGTACAACACTTAAATGCACTTGCATGACTAACATCTTTTGACACGTTATTTTCTAAATATGTAATGGACAAAAATTCTACAAAAAGTGTATCGGTATTGTTTAGTACGGGGATTTGACCGTTGCAAGACGTTCACACATTTTCAACGTAATTTAACCATTCATCGGCAACACAACTGGTATACATTGTTCGATGGGATGTTACGTATTTTGAATAGATTATATCGGAATACTACGAATGCAGCAATGTTATGATAATTCAATGGGTGGAAGAATTTTATGCAGAACATTTTTTTTCTTGGCGTATTACCTTTACGCTTTCACTTTCACTTTGTTACCATTATGTTAAAAATGTTCAGATTATTATAACGTGCCTGATGTGATCGAGTATTAAGATAATTATATTGACTTTGCATACCAACAGTGAGTATCAGTACCAATTCCACAAAGCGACCACCAAGCGCCACCATATACAACAAACGGTTGACCCGAAAGTCGTGCAGCCATCGCTACAACCTGCATCAGATAAACCAATCAAATCCAAGGGGGGGGAGGAGGTGGCTGTCAAATACGAACAATCGTCACCTACCTCGCATAACTGATTCCAAACGTAAACAAGCCATAAGAAAGTTGATCTATCCATTTGAAACAATATGATATTCAAAAAACTTAAGCACATTCTTAAGTCATCCTTTTTTTTAGCAACTCTCTAATTCAGATCAAAAGAACATCGGCCAATGCTGGTATTTTTATACTTCCTGGCTGTCTAGGGAGTATATCTGAAAGAATATCTTGTTTCTTATGTATCAATAAAACAACAAAAAAAAAGTTATCTTCCATATAATTCCACTTTATTAATTTTGGTATCAATGACAAATACGTATTTCGACTACAATGTGTAGTCTTCATCAGTGTCATTCCCAATAAAGAACTTATCAAAATCTAACCCCTTAAGTACTCATCCCATAGGTAAAAAAATTAAGATCACAGGTATAACTACCAAAATTAATAAAGTGGAATTAAATGGAAGATAACCTTTTTTGCTGTTTTATTTAAGCATTCCGCTAACAACCCAACTTCATTACTTCATTACTTATGCATCGTTTCCTGAACATCTACAAAATTTCCATAGGTTTGAGAAAATTTACTCAAATTTCAAAGTTCCTTGAAATATAACGATGGTCCAAAATCTTCATCTTCAGGAAAACTTCATCAAAGTTTGATGCACGTCTACGTTTTTCGTTGATTTTCCGCAAAGTTCGACGCACGAAATTTTCTGAATTTGTGCGGAATTCTCTGAACTATTTCAAGTCCATGAGATTTCATGAAAGTGCTCCGAAGTTATAAAAAAGGTCCCGGGAAAATAAAGAGGTTCCCTGACATTAAACAATTACCTTCAACGGAGATCCCTAAACTTATATAAAGTTCCCACTTCTAGGAATTTTCAGAACTTTTCCATGATCTCAGAACTTTAAATAATTTCACTAAATTTTGCTCATGCATTAATCTTGGTATTAATGCATAAAACAAAATATAATAATAATACCATAGAAACATTCAAAATCAGGACAGTGTTCTAGTGAAAACAGTTAACGGAACATTAGTGTCAAACGAAGCATAAGCGTTATTAATCACATTAGCGACAGTATGACAGTATTCAGCCCATACTGTCAATTACGAGCTGCGAGGTGTATGATTTGTAGTTGTCATATAACTTTTTCAGGTGCATAGAAAAAAAGTTACCGAAGTACTTCGATAAAACTCTACGCGGGAAAAAAATCCAATTCCATTTTCATGAATAAAAAATCAAAAAAAAAAATTGCCATCCCATGAAATCATAACAATGATTCATGATTTTGTTATGAAAATTCATGATTTCATAATGCAGCGGAATCATGACCGCTCTAAGCGTTACCTAGAAAACCGTGTTCACCGCACTACATAGATATCTCTTATACGCCTTTTGCCTTCCATTTTATACAAGTACTGATAGTCTAGTGGTCAAAACTCACACTTAATTATGGTAAGGTTTTTGATATGTTTCAGTTTAAAAACTAAAAGTTAAAATCATAAATTTAGTTCATGATTTTAACTCGGTTAGTTCTTATCATAGCATTCTAACCTTAGCTCATGATATCATAAATATTATTCATGGTGTATTTTCATAACATGAAAATACGGTATGTTCATGAAATCATGAGTATTTTTTTTTTCATTTCGGATTTTTGATTTGTTCCCATGTACGAAGTTCACTGAAGTTCGGTGTGCTTCTACAAAATTTGGTGAACTTTAAAAAAAAAATTGCACTTCAAGAAAGCTTCCTGAACTTTTAAAAAGTTCTCTTAAGTTCCGCGAAGTTTCTTGAAAAACTACAAAATTCCTTGCAACTAGGATAGCAGTTCGTACCCTGCACAGCAAAAAATTAATTTTGGTATCACATCAAAGTGGATGCACTTCAATCGTGTTAAAAGTATGGTGTAATATTACTTGCCAAAACGAAAAAAAAATCATCCATACAGTGCATACGACGCTATGACAGTACGCTGCTTTTACTGCATTTGTTTATTTTTGTGGCCATAAAAATTATATGAGATTTTCGACAAGATTGAAGTGCATCCTCTTGGATGTAATATGAAAATTTATTTTTTGCTGTGCGGTGTAGTGGCTGTAGATGCACTGTCAGACAGCACCAGTAAATCAACAGAGAAAGTGGTAGAGGTCCAGCATGAAGAGGTGTTAATAATGGAAGTGCACTCAGGAGGCCGATAAAGCATGCAAAAACGAAGCCCAGCATCCTCGGCAGAAACGGTTTGCGGATCTGTCGAGATTCGATGCGTTGCAAACAAAAAAAAGAAGGAAATTGATTTAGATCTCCATTTTACTATTTGTTTAGTCCTTCGGCTCCGCAGAGCTTTCAAAGATATTGAGCCTACTAAAAAAACATTTTGGAAAACATGGTTTTCAATTCAGAGTGTGACAAATATGTTGGATTTATCCTAAAATTTACAATCCAGTTTTCTTATTTCTCATCATATTTTCAGGTTGACTACTACTTGGGATGAACACACCATGCTTTTTTATTTATATTAGATTAAAAATATATTTGAACAGTTCTCAAATTTAAGTACATGTTTGAATTAACTAGTGATGATATCGGCTACATCTTGAAAGGCTGAAATTACAGCTGGATGAAGTCACACGAATCAATTTCAACAGCGAAGACATTTTTTTAAAGGGCCCTCCGAATTATTGGTGCTCTGTCAGCTGCAAAGTACCTATTATATTATGATGGTTTCAATTTGATCCACCAAGATCAATCGGTTCCAAATCAGGCTGATAAATCTCCCAAAATTTTAGCTAATTTTGTGGCGAACTAATTCTGCACTGGCTCTTTGAAGTTTATATGGGAATTACTATAAGAAAAGAGTAATTTTTCGTCCTCATCGTTTTAGCACTACACCATAATGATTTACGGAAAATTTGCCCATAAGGTCCCCTCTCCTTACGTGAAATTTTCTCAGCTACAATTTTGTTCCATACCCCTTTTTAATTTAATGTCTAGAAAATTAGTTATTAATTTATTTCTAAGTTGATAATTTTCTGGTAGGACTAATCGGCTGCTTTCAGGGCAACACTGCATCTTGCCCTTATGACATAATAGCCTGAATTGTTTTTCCTATTATTCCAACGTTGTCTGCTGAGTAGTAAATGTAGCATGTCACAAGAACACCATCTTCCTAATCAATTAATAACTAATTATCCTAACGTTCAATTTTTCAATTCCCACATAAACTTCACAGGGCCAAGTGCAGTATGAGCTCACATCCTAATGAGATCAAATTTTGTGAGAATGATCAGGAGCTGATTTAAATCATTTTTGAACTTAGTCGAGCAAAATCATGAACCATGAAAACTCCATGCGCATGGATCGGTAACAAATAACCCCGCCGGTAATTGATTTGTAATCGTTTAACTCATCTTCCGCTTGAAATATTTCTATAAAACCACAATCGCTCAACCCTCAAAAACTGAATACCATCTGGTTCAAATCAATCAGCTGTACCAGCAACACTAGAGTGTGACAGGACTACTCGATCAACAGTTCTCCGTTGTTTTCTTTATCACCAACCAGCCTCTTTTAGCATGCACGCAGGACGTAGGTACGCTACCGATCTCCCTGGAGCTCGCCGAGCTTAGCTCATGAGACACAGCACCCGTGACACGAATGAGACACGTAGGAATAAAAAAGAGACGCGAAATTATTCGTCTCGAAATGTACCAGGCACCTACGATCTGATTGAAAGCGTGTCTCTATCACGCGGGATGGATGCACGTGTACATTAACTCTGAACGTTACTTTTATATGTTTTAAATATTTAAGATGTTGCACTTGGTGTTAGTTTTGACAATGTGCTCCTTAATGATCAGCTTGCTGTCTAGTGTTAGTCCGAAGTAGACTTTTTCTATGGACCATTCCGCCACTGTTTCGTTTCAGCAAAACGGAACAAATCCTAGCGATCGTGAGTGGGGAAACATAATGACCAGGGCATTGTGGATGTATCATCTGCGAACAAAGACAAAGTACCACCATCTGGGGGAGCCGGAATATCGGAGGTGAACATGTTGAACAGGATAGGCCCAAGGAACTCCTTGGGGTACGTCCGCACCAATGTTGAAGGCATCTAATGTGAAGCAATTCAGAGAGACCTGGAACGTCCTGTCCGAATGATAATTTTGGATAATATTCACGAGGAAGATTGGAAGACCGTATCGTTGCAACTTGTATACTAGGCCATCATGCCAGACATTGTCACAAATTTTTTCAACGTCTTACCACATACAAACAGACGGTGCTCTTTAAATAAATCTTCCTTAAAAATATCGACACGGAACACAATAATCACAAACAAACAGACATAACTCATTGAATATCTCTCATTGTAAAACATCGTTGCTAAAACATAACCGCCATCTGTTGAGTACACTATGGTGGGTAGTACGCAGAACAGATGGCGGTAGTGTGTAAACGTCAAACGTAAGGGAATTGACTATGCGCACCACAGGTGGCGGTACTTTCAACTACGATACTTTTAAATGTAACGTTAAATGCTTGTTCGATGAACAACTTGTGAGTGTTGCAGGGGTTTTAGGGGCCGGGAAAGGTTCTTTTGATGGTTCGAGACCCCTCCCTCCTCTGTAAAGGTGGGCTCCCATACAAATGAAACAGCATCCTTTTTTAAATCAGCGCACAAACTCAAGCTAATATTGAATACCGAGCATGACCGGGCACACTCAGCTAGTAATATATAAATTGAACATTAAATGCGTGTACGTTGATGTAAACGAGTTACGTCTGTACGTCTGAGGTCTAACGATGCCATGGCAGTTGTTTTGGAAACAGAGGTTCTTGTGCTGTTGACCGACCTTGTCAAAAACTAAACTGTTCTTCAATCAACAAGTTGTTTTCATCGGCAGATTGCTTTTTCAAAGAATTTTGATAACCCTGAAAGAAGACTAATAGGTTGGTAGCTGGACCGAGGGGACAGATATTTCCCAGGTTTCCAGATGGGTATGATTTTAGCCGACCTCCAGCACGAGGGGAAGTAGCTAAATATAAAGCCAAATAATCAAAAAATGTAGAACTCAAGTATGTGAGTTCTAAATTCAAGATGTTCTCGAAATCTGGAGGCTTCTTGTTTCAACCGAAATCGCTTCGGGAAAGTTGTTCGGAATTCGTTGGAGGTTGGTTGCATTCTTGCGATATCTGGGAGATTTTGCAGGAGATTTTTTTCCCTTGATTTGTTTTCCGTCGATCTTGTTTTCCGTACTGAGCACCAATGCTACCGACGTCAGGGAGGCAGCTCCCACATCTGGAGCCTACCTATCGACCCATCAACTCATGAACCGGGGATCAATGGCTTTACTTCCCTTCCGAAAGAAGGCGTGATCAGAGATGTTATGCCTCAGAACATCCCGGCGCTTCCCGATGAGGATTTGTTCGATGAAAGAAGAGCAATACAGAATTCCAGCAATGTCAATGCTTCATCCATACCGTATGAGACATTCATGTTAATTTCTGCTAGTTATAGTGTACACATAATTAACACTAGATTTGACGTAATTTTACACGATATCCTAAACCGTATGAAGTAATTATGTTATTGAACACAGGCTTTCATGTGGACAGTGACGCAATATTTAGCAACGGATGTTAATCAAACTCAATTTGACAATCCTAGATTAATTTGCTTGGTTGCAACATGATCTAAGTTCTCCAAATTGTCCTGGAGATCAACACATTTGATTTACTGGATCAACCAAGGCCTGCGCGATGTCTTTAGTGACGATACCTACCCTGTTTGGTTCATTGAGAGTTTGCGCATCACTTATAATCTATTTTGAGGTATATAAGATGCTCGACGATCTTCAAACTACCCTGGAGTGCATATCAAATTATCTACCAGATCAACCATGACTGATACAAAACCCTTAGTAACGAAACAACTCCAAGTAGGTTAATTGAACCAGTTCCCATCATTTACGCTTCATTACTATGTGTATAAGATGTTCACGGTTCTCCAAATTGTCCTGGAGTTCAGTCTATTTGATCTACTGGATCAACCAAGGCCTGCGAGATGTCCCCAGTGATGACACTTATTCAAACATGTTCGTAGAGTTTTTGCGCATCACTTATAAACTATTTTGATGTATATAAGATGCTCAAGGATCTCTGAATGATCCTGGAGTTACGATATAACTCCAAACAGGTTCATAGAGTAGCGTCCCAGATATTACAGAATGGTTAATGCAACGTTTGTACGGATAACATGGGTTCAGCTTTGAGTACCTCTGCTGATATGCGATCGACCCCGGAAGCATTGTAGGATTTCATACTTTCTGATAGTTGAATCGGTCCCCTGCAGTGATATGGCCTCGGAGTTGATGAGAGTGATGCGCTGGCTGGTTGGACGTTGAAACTTGAAGAAGTTGATTGTTTCAGCTGGTCAGTGGGGTCAGTAAGTAATTGTCCAGTTTGGGTAAGTGTTATCACTGAGGACATCGTGCATGCCTTGGTTGATCCAGGAGATCAAGAAACCTAAACTCTAGGGTAATTTAGAGAATCTAGACAATCCAATACACATGGAATTGAAAAGTAAATGATGTGCATAATCTCATTTAGCCTGTTTGGAGCTGTTTCGTAACAAAGGGCTTTATATCCGTCATGGTTGATCTGGTAGATCATTTGATCTGAACTCTAGAATTATTTGAAGAATCTTTAGCATCTTATAAAAACCTAAATAGATTATTAGTAATGTATGTAAAGGAAACCACTCATTGTTGCAGACACAACCATTAGACAGTGGACTGAGTGACTCGTACGACTTGATCAAGTGCAACACCTGATTGTATTCAATTTACCATTGTATGAAGGGCCAAAAACGGAGAGTGAACCTGTAAGCAGAGATCCGCGGGATCAAAGAGAATCTCCTTCCAACAATAAAATCCTACAACCCTGTAATGTACAAGCCATCGCACGAGAGATGACCCAATGAGTGGGGACGAAGAGCCCACCTTCAATTCACGATCTGTTAACGACAGGAAGTTGGCAATTCCACTCTCCCCATCCAAATCGCTTCAATCGGGTGCCCTGGTTGGACCGTCCCATACCCAGCATATAATGTGTCATATAATAATGGAATGAATGTTAAGAGAACTATAGAGGAAAGATCTCATCCGATACGTTGCAAATGAATCCATGACTTCACTGCGATTTCGAAGAGCTCCCATAGATTAGAGGACAATTTATATCCTTCTTCAGTTAAAAAAAACTATCGTCTCTGAAAAACTCTCGATACAACTACACGATGAAAGCGTGGCATCCAAACACGGTGAACCGGCCTCCCAGGAGGCAATGCAATTCGCAAGCACAATTACAACCACTGATTACAAAAAAAAACAGCCGTTCAAAGAAACGGATCCAATAAACGTCACTCTCGCGAAAACACACCCGTCGTCGTCGAACGAAAAAAAAAGGAATCGGTGGGTAATTTCGTGAAGAAACGGAATTTCCCCTGAAAATAACCCGGGAAGGCACGAATTTCACCACACCAACTACGAAACACGTACAAAAGCGCATTAAGAACACTTTCGATAGAAAACACTTAATTTTTTTCAAAAATAGTTTCGAACGAACCACCATCATAAACTGAAATTAAAATTATCACTCGCGATGCCATGAATTGCGGTTTCTTTCTTCAAACAACGCAGATAGCGTCAAATCTTCTGATGCTTGCAAACATGTTGAATCATGTTTTCTTTCTCGATTCTAAAGCTTCTCGGAAAGCGAGAAAACCACCAATCACATAAGTATAACCGTCCAGGAGGCAGAGTGCCAGCGCTGATCAGGCAAATGCAACCAAAAACTATGAAAGCGAACGCACGCACAAAACAGAGAGAAAACTTTAAACACCACCGTATCCGAAGAGGTTCAAAACTGCACTGTATCAAAATAGATTATTAGTAATGCACAAAAACTCTATGAACATGTTTGAATAACGACTGTACTTGAACAAAATGCATCAGACAAAAATTATCACCAACAAATCAATTAAAGTCAAATATTTTTGAAACTATCAAGAAATAAATAAACAAATATTAGCTATGTTTTTGCAAAGTTGAATGATTCAACCACCTCTCCTAGGCTAAATGCCCGCACCTTGGACTTAATGCTACCCATCAAATCCTGTGCAACACTTGTGCCATCTTTCTTAAACACTTTCATCCAGTCTTTCTTCAAATCCTTGTCGTTTTTGAAGACCTTCCCTGTTTTCCGGAGCTAGCGCTTGAGCGTACCACTTCGTACCACTCCATGACCGGTTTCGTGTAATGGCACGATGTCAGATCCAACCATAACAGAGAGTCACCTTAGTTGGACCGGAGGAAGGGCAGCAGGCGCTTCTGGAGGCATTCTTATTTATATATTTGGCCGTTGATAGTGCCGGTTGTTGTGTACGGCTCGCTGAATTTTCCGCACCCACAGATCGCATGCCACACTAAGTACTTCTTGGCAAATTAGTCAATCTTCTTCTTCCGGAACTCCTCTGGAACCTCCAGGCGGGACTTTCCGATGAAAAACTCCAGGCCGGGGATCTGCTTGACGCCCGCTTTAATGTACGTCTCGTCGTCCATTACGATGCATTTCGGCTGGACCAACCACTCGCGGTACAGCTTCCTGGCGCGGGATTTGGCCACCGTATTCTGTTTATCGGTTCGGTTCCCAAGCAACACGGCTTGTCATAAAGAAGTTGAAAATACTTTGTAATGACTAACGCAAAGAATCACTAATACTTTAATATACATCATTTAATACATTTATACAACCTAAAAAGCGCAAGACGCGGAGCTTATACAACTAAATACTGGTCTTATAACATGTATTTTGGAAACATCATAAAAACCAGCGACAAAAAAAAACAATAAAAAATTTTGAGCATGGGATTCGATCACTGGTCCTTGGCGTGGTAGACTTGTTTCTACCTAACTAGACCAACACCGCTTGGTGAAAGATTTGTTATAAGTATCTATCATGTTCTTGCCAATGGCATGAAAATTATTTTCTCGTTCAACACGCCTTCGATCCGTCATGAAGACGTTTTGTTAGTAGCAAAGCGTACATCTAATAGCCAGAATGTTATTAAAACGTATTTTCAACTCCTTATAAGACAACCTGCACATTTTCAGTTGTATTAATTTATGAGATGTCATAAAAATTTTTTTTCAACTTTCTTTATAACAAACCTCCGAATACCTCATAAGAAACTGTCAATCACGGCATGAAGAGACAGTCCGGCTCAAATGCACCGTCAATGTTTACGTCAATCTGGATTGATTTTGTATACGACAAGTTTTATAGTGCACCCAACCGGTGGATGTAAGATTCACTTACAATTATGTGGGATTCATCATCAGAGGATGTAAGTGGAGACCGCATGAACCGAGGATGCGATATACCTAGCTGCGGTCCGATGTAAGAAAATTGGAGACCGAAAAATGTGGAGTGTATTAGTGAGTGAAATTAATTATGTCGAAAAAAATAGAAAAAAGGTTGCCGATTGGACTCGAACCACGGACGTTGCGACTATCAGACCTGTGCTTTTTTCACTGCTCTCTCCATGCTTCTGAATATGGTTAGCCTAAAAGCAAAGATGAAGCGCTCATTTTCTCGCATGCTCGACTTCGTATGCTTTTTCTACTGGAGAGATTCGAGACAAGTGTGTGCGTCGTTCTACAATGTTCTTCAATGTGCGTCGTTGTTCTACAAGCTTACTGGTATAGTCGAAAGCGTAGATGGAAGACGAAATAAAAATGCTCGACTTCGTATGCTTTTTCTGCTGCAGAGATTCGAGACAAGTGTGTGCGTCGTTCTACAATGTTCTACAATGTGCGTCGTTCTACAAGCTTACTGGTATAGTTGAAAGTGTAGATGGAACACGAAATAAAAAAGACAAAAAACCATTACATCGCCTGCATGGTCAATTCCTAACATTCGTTGCGATGTTCATCAACAGAGGATGATAGGAACTGGAACTAACATTCATTGTAATAGATTTTTGGTTTGCGTGTGGTATAAAAACAGTAAGATGCACGTTCAAATAACATTTAAAGATAAAAGCAAAAGAAAACTATTTTAGAAAATGTTGAATCGAAGAAGTATGAAGAAAACATCTTTAAACCTCATATATAACGTAGGATGTTTTCTGCATCTCTTATAATACATTTATACAACAATCCGTTCTAATTCTTTTTCAAAAGATGTTTTATGTGTTACTTGGGTTAGCCACCTTTCTTAACTTAAAGACATGAAGTCGGCCCACTTCATTGACAGCTGGACGAACCAGACGGAAGGATTGACCTTCTTGGCCACTTCCCGAATCGAAATGTTCGGATTGCGCTTGAAGTAATCCCTCACCTTCCTTGCGTTCACGGTATCGGTCGTCTTCGCTTTTCTTCCGCTGCCAGCTCGCCGCTGGGTCGTCTGGGTCTCCTTGAACGATTTTACCACACGGGACATGGTCGAATTATCGATTCCAAACTGTTTCGTGATATACCTGTGGGACTGGCCTGGAGTTTCCACGACCGCTCCCATATTTTTTAGTCGAAGCACTTCTTGCTTGGAAGCCATCTCGATAACCACTTGGCAGATTGTGACGAGATTCTACACATGTAAACGTTATTACGCGCTAAACTAGTTCTACTCAAATTTCATTAATTTTTACACAAATGAAAGTGTTGTATTTTTTTTCGAGTATACCCAACCGGGGGATGTAAGATTCGCTTACAATTATGTGAGATTCATCATCGGAGGATGTTAGTGGAGACCGCATGAACCGAGGATGCAATATACCTAGCTGCGGTCCAATGCAAGAAAATTGGAGACCTAAAAATGTAGAGTGTATTAGTGAGGTAAATTAGTTATGTCGAAAAAAATAGGACTAAGATCGCCGGGCTGAACTCGAACCACGAACGTTGCGATTATCAGACCTGTGCTTTCTCCACTGCTCTCGCCATGCTCCTGAATATTATTAGTCTAAAAGCAAACATGAAGCGCTCATTTTCTGGACTACTTGACTTCGTATGCTTTTTCTGCTGGAGAGATTCGAGGCAAGTGTGTGCGTCGTTCTACAATGTTCTACAATGTGCGTCGTTGTACAAGCTTACTGGTAAAGTCGAAAGCGTAGATGGAACACGAAATAAAAAAGACAAAAAACCATTACATCGCCTGCATGTTCAATTTCTAACATTCGTTGCGATGTTCATGTACAGAGGATGATTGGAAACGGAACTAACATTCATCGTAATAGATTTTTGGTTTGCGTGTATAGTCTTTATTAAGTAGTATCTAAAACATCATTCTTGATAAGTTCAGATTCCAAGTCATTTGGTATGATAGTTAAAAAGATACAACTGTTTATGAGTATGGAATTTACCACAAATACACCCTTTAGTTTGGGAACACTTCGAACAGAAATTCGAACAAATAACTTCAACTTTTTCCTATGTTCGAAAACCTGTCATACGCCTACGTCCCGTGTTGTTGATTCAACAGTACAATCAGTTCTGATTTACAGTGAATCTCTAAAATTATTTAATTTGAAACGATTTTCACATCCTTCCGCCACAGTTTGCTCGCCAATATCTCATATCCGCTTGCAGTTTGTTAAACTCTCACCCCCGTTCCGAACCAGTGTATCCCAGCTCAACCATCAGCGATGGGGAAAATGTTTAAACATGATGAATTTTTCACGTAAAAATTATTCACAGTTGGTTCAACTCAGCAAGAGGAAAAGAGGAAACTTTTCTCCTGTGCTCAAAATAAAATACTCACCACAAATACACGGTAATAGCAGTTTATGGTTGTTCGGAAAAATTTGATCTACATTTTTCCCCATTTTGGATGAAGTGATTTTTTATTCATGAAGCTAATAGAAATAAAAAAAATAATGTAAAACTCGACGCGGCCACCTACGGTTCCCGTGCACTCTGGGCCAAAAATGATAACTCTGAAAGGGCGCATTTCCGTGACTTGGCGTCTATAGCAAAGTTTGTCACAATAAATAGCACCATCTATTGGAATAAACAGATTGTTTGAAACTCAACCGCATAGATGGCGGCTAAATCTAATATTTTACTCTGACATTCTTGAGACTTAACTCCTTCGAAAAAGTTGTTTATATCGAGTTGGGGCTAGTTAAAAATTATCGAATATGCTATTATGAAGTTTTTTTTTTTGTTGTGAAATTCAAATTGGCTGAATTTTAGCTCAAATTTGAATGATTGACCACAACAACCAATTAAGCAAAGTGTCAAGCAAATCGGAGAAGGTCGAGTCTGAAAAACTCTAGATTGCATTCCTGGCCCATAGTGCCATGCGGAAGCTTTATGGAAAAACAACATTTGCTGCCCGACTGCCTGTGGGAAGAGCCGTTCTGACGCCGCACCCGCGCCAGGACCAACCAACGACTGTGTTATTATAGATGACTTTCAAATATTCATTCGATTTATATGCAAATGCTACACCAAATTCAATTCCATACAAATTGCATTTCGACCATGCTTTTATTGCCTCTTTATTAACCACTGATCACTGTTGGGAGGGGCTATCAGTTACAAAATGGCTGGAGGAACGGATTCCCATGTTCCGGGCAAAACAGTGTTTTAAATTTGTGTTAATTAAAACTGTCATGCCAGAGTCCCCTCATGGCAGAGTCCCCTCTCCCCCGAGGGTGGGAAGATTTACATTCGATCGAAACAATATTAGCAGTCACATGACATGTACTATCGAGACTGTTAATTGCCAAAGTGGGACAGTGTTATGCAACTGAATTACGATTCCCAATTTATTCATTGAAATTTGAACTACTATTCACAAGCTACAGAACATAAGTTGATACCTAACTTCCTAACTTTACACCAACTTTAAAGCAAACAATGGCCACCATTCAGTCAGTTTCTAACAATGAATGGCACCGGGAGAAAGAGAGAAAAAGCTTATTTCTCGTTTGTGAAACGCATTGCCACCGGAACAATGATTTCCCCATAAATTTAGTTCCTCTGGCACTCCTAAAGCTGACGTTCGTAAGCACCACGACATTAGTTATTGCTTGCGACTATCAAGCGGAGTAGCGGAGTCGTCATTGTTTGGCTTCCTCCTCGCTGTCGGTTTTGATATTCTTTTATTTTTTTTTCCCTGCCCTGCTCCTATTTTAACCCGAAACGTCACATTAGTTTCCAATAGAGAGCGTGATGTACAGTTTCCAATACAGAGCGGGGGAGTTGATGCGAATTGCTGCTTTTAGTGTGACAAGAGAAATATTGACTGAAATGGATGCGCGGTGCACTTTGAAGTGAACGGAATTGAAAAAAAAAAAATCACTCTGGATCGTTTCTGACTAGGTATTACCAAGCCGTAGGTGAGGAATTTAATTCCCGGTCTGGTCTAGATAATCATACGGGTTGAAAATACTGTAGACTTCTCTGAGCATTGAGTATCATCTGGTAAATATAGCAACATTTCAAAACTTGATGGAAAAAAAATCAAAAGTACTCAGAGTTATGACCAGCGCAAAGTATGATGCCTGGCTTGCGTATAATGTTGGGGTACTCAATGTATTTTCTGTTCAAATATATAAAAAAAAAATTGAATGGTTTCCATTCAGTTTTCCTATAACAAGAATGTACCAAGAATTCATGATTTCTGCAGAAATTACCCACCTGCTTTACATACCCATGGTCAGACACTGAATCGGGAGACTACAGTTAAAGACTTAGGACTCATCCCATGTAACCAAAAGTTCTGCATTCAACTTCTTCACAAGTAACCAAAAGTTCTGCATTCAATGATTAAACCCACTTTCAAGTTCCATAAAGCGCATTTAAAGTTCCAGCACAACATTCTGGCTACTTTAGAAACTATAGAAAGCACACGAGGAACTTCAGGCTCCAAAAAGTACCGATGCGTACTCCTAGCAACTTGAAGTTAATAAAAAGTCCCGAAACGGAACGGTTCCGGAATTTCTGGGCAACTTGAAAGTCTCTTACAAGGTCCGTCATAGCCCACATGAAGCAATCCGAACAATTCTTTATTATTAACAAAATTTAATGTGCGTAAATATGATATGATCAGTGGCTCAAATAAATCATAATTCTCATATTTATGCAGTGCATCAACATTCTATCCAAACATAACAAAAAAACAAAGAGCGATTTCCTGTATTCGAACCCATGTATTCGGCATGCGATCTACGAACGCTAACCACTGCGCCACAAAAGTGTTGTAATAATGTGGGTAAACACCAATTTAAAGTTCATCAAGGTGTTGTGTTTCGTATTCAAGTCAGTCAGCTGGCACTGAAAACTCCAACAGTAGGCGGGATAACAGCTCACTTCAATATATCTCAGATGACGTAGCGGTTTGTGCTGGAGCTCTCACGCATTAGGACTGGATTTAATTCTTCAAACATATTACCTACCTCTACTACTATTAATACTGATAAAACAAAACACTCTCATACCTGCCTTTAGAAATAACTTTCATGAAGTCGTGACTTCAGAATAAACTTTCATAAAAGTGCGAACTTAAATATAGAAGACAACAACCTTTTTTAAACTTATTTTCTAACCGTTCCGTTCAAGTTCCTCCAGAAGCTGCTTAGAATGCTCTTCAACTATGGTACCGGAACTTTCAAGTTCTTATAACGTCTTAAAAATGAGGCTGCGTAGAATTCTATAGACCACCTTCAACCTAGCTGCTTAAGCCACAAATAGCCTTTTATTAGAACTTTTGGTTACTTGGGATGTTAGATTGTCAATTATCCTTCAAGAAGCATGCGTCATTTGTCACCGGTAAAACATCTTTGCTAAAGATTTAAGAGAAATTTCATGTTTTAACACTCCGAATACGATGCCTCCGAAAAACGTGTAACGGAAAGTTTGCAATGGCATAGCTTAGTTATTTCTTGATGGATTTCAAAAATTGAGGTATCTCTAGAATTTTTAAGGTCTTTAGAATATTTTGATTTAAAAAACATTGAAAATAGAGTCGTCTTCTTTTTCAAAATGCGAAAAGAGGTTTTTCAAAGTGTTATTATGGGTTCTTTTTGCAAATGGCTTAAGATCTATAATCTAAATTAATGGGCACAAATGTTCATAATTAGTTAGAATATCTTCATGGTTCCTATACATGGATCCTGGAAACACCGGAACGGTCCTCCGGCAGATTAGGAACATCCGTAAAAGTGGTCAATCCACGAAGCTGAGCATAGAAATATTTTCGACAAAACTACGGAGCTTCAGAATCAGTATCATGGATGGACCACTTTTACGGATCTTCCACAGGACGGTCCCATGGTCATTCGGGTCCATGTTTTTGTTAAGACCCCAAATTCATTCTAATATCACAGTTCCACGTGTTTTCGAAAAAAAAAGTGGAACTCTTGGATCAATTTGATGGCTTGCTTGCTTGCAATCAGACTAAGGCCTTGTTGTCCTCTGCTGTCCGAAGAAGTCGTCTTCACTCTACTCGATCCATGGCCACACTTCGCCAGCCTCGTAGTCTGCGAAGGGTCCGCAGGTCGCCTTCTACTTGGTCGATCCACCTTGTGCGCTGCTCGCCTCTTCTTCTTATTCCTGTTGGGGCGCATTCGAGAACCTTTCACTGTGTCGACATGCGGCATTCTTACGACGTGCCCAGCTCACCATAGTCGCCCAATTTTTGCAATGTGGACGATGGATGGTTCTCCCAGCAGCTGGTGCAATTCGTGGTTCATTCGCTTCCTCCACGTTCCGTCATCCATCTGCACTCAACCGTAGATGGTACGCAACACCTTCCGTTCGCAACTCCAAGGGCACGTTGGTCCTCCAACGGTATAGTCCAGGTCTCGTGGCCGTAGAGCAGCACCGGTCTAATCAGCGTCTTGTAGATAGTAAACTTCGTGTGGCGGCGAATTTTATTCGACCGCATCGTCCTCCGGAGTCCACAGTAGGGACGATTCCCTGCCATAATGCGTCTTTGCATTCCTCTGCTGGTATCATTTTTGGCGGTCACCAGTGAGCCCAAATACACGAACTCATCGACCACCTCGATTTCGTCACCGTCAATCTGAACTCGTGGTGGGAGGCAAACATTGTCTTCCCTAGAACCTCTTCCTTTCGTATACTTTGTCTTTGATGCGTTAATGGCAAGTCCAATCCGCCTAGCTTCAGCCTTCTGTCTGATGTACGTTTCTGCCATCGTCTCAAAGTTCCGTGCCATAATGTCAATGTCATCGGCGAAGCCAAGAAACTGGATGGACTTCCAGAAGATCGTGCCACTTGTGTCTATCCCTGCTCTTCTGATCACAGCTTCTAACACAATTTTGAATAGCAGACACGAAAGTCAATCACCTTGCCGTAACCTCCTTCAGATTCAATCTTATATTACAGTTTCTAATGTTTTTTTGAAAAAACTGCGGAGCTCTAGGATCAGTTTCTTTTAGTGACATCTTTTACGGATGTTCTGGACTTACCAGAGGATGGCTGCATGGCCATTTGGGTCCATGTTTATGTCATGGCTCCAAATTCTTTCTTATATCACAGTTCCACATGCTTTCAAAAAAACCGAAGAACTCTAGGATCAGTTTCGAGGATTGACCATTTTTAAAAATGTTCTAGATTTTGCGGAGGACGGTCCCATGGCCTTCTAGGTACATGTTTATGTCACGACCGCAAATTAATTTATATATGACAGTTCCAACCGTGGAACTCTAGGATATGTTTCATAGCTTGACCACTTTTACGGATTTTTCGGATCTTCGGAGGACGGTCCGATGGCCATCTGGGTCCATGTTTATTTTACAATCCCAAATTCATTCTAATATCACAGTTCATAACGTTGTTAAGAAAACCACAGAACACGGATCAGCTTCGTGAATTTTCAACTTTCACGTATGTTCCGGATCTTCCTGAGCACGTTCCCACGGCCATCAATGTCCATGTTTATTTCACGACCCCAAATTCATTCTATCATCACAGTCCTTAGTGTTTTTTAAAAACTGCGGAGCTCTAGGATCAGTTTCATGGATTGATCCGGACTTTTACGAATGATCCGGACTTTTACGAATGATCCGGATTTTTCGTCAACCGTTCCGTTGTCTCCAGGATCCATATATAAGAACCATGACTGTATTCTGGATAATTGTTAACATTTGTGCCCATTAATCTTAATTACAGATCTTGTGCAACTTGCAAACCCCTATATACACACCTTTCAAAAAAACGTGTAACGACTTTTTTCGATTTTTAAGAAAGTAGACGTCTCTATTTTCAATCTTTTCAAAATAGAAATAATCTACAGACCCTATAAAATTTTAAAATGCTACAATTGTTGTAATTAATTAAGAAATGGATAAGTAATCCCAAGTAACAATGCAAGCTTTATAGAGGTTTTATAGCATTCTTCAAATCCAACTCATGGTCTACAGAACCCTCATAAAACCAATATTGTTACTTGGGATGCCTTTGCAAACTTCAGTAGTTTGGGCGCCGTTTTACAACAATGCCACGAATCGACTTCAGTCTTTTCAGAGGAAATTTTACGTTTTGCTCTTCGTTGACTACCCTGGAGAGACCCTGTTACTCTCCCTAATTATGAAAGTCGATGTAACTTGTAGAGCCTACGACTTCTCAGTGTTTGCCGTGACGTCGCTAAGGCAGTTCTCATCGCTGATCTCCTGGTTTCGGATATTTACTGTGGTCCACTTTTGCAATAGCCAAACATTAACATAAGACCAGTAAATAAGCGAACCCATTCTTTCTTTACTATCCCGACTTTGCGCACAAAATACGGAGCAAATGAACCAATAACTAGCAAGTGTAAAATTTTAAATAGATGTTATAACTTTTAAGCCTTCAATGCTTCCCGTGATAGCCTTAGGTATTAATTCTACCTGTTTCCTGAATTAGGTTAAGCATATATCTATCGATAGGATCTAATGTTATCTATTATTACGAAAAGCAGAGGATTTCCACCCACAGGAGGGGAACAATTGGTCCTTCTGAAGTGGGGTTTTCCCTCTCAAATAAATAAATAAATGCGTTAAGATGGATAAGCCAATAAAAAAAAAATATTTTATGTTTTATGGTGAGCTGATAATAGACAAGTTTACCCGTACCCTACTTTTAATTAGATTGCATTAAATTGTGTGTACATTCCGAAATTTAAATTATGGGTTAGCGTTAGCGTTAGCGTTGTTATGATATACTTCGTAGATTGGATACTAGCGACACTCACGTCTCTTCTGAAATTCTCAGTTAGACTACTTTCAGGAATAATGCTGAGGAGTAAACATTGGTTCCAATCTAAACAAGAGTAACAGAAGCATGACTGTCGCTATTCCCGGCCACGCCCATCTTTACCATAACTAGGGATAGGGAAGGAAATGTTGATGTAGTACTTACTTAACGAGAGGCCACCGACTTAGCGACACCCTCATAAGTGCTACGGAGTTGGAGGGTTGGGTAGGGTATTCGGTTAGGATTCACCTCAAGTTGGCGATGCAACCAAAAGTATGTATTGTTTATTTGTTGTTTATTTAATCTCTCGATAGCCGGCTATCGAAAGAACATATTAATTTTGTTTAGTGATAATGAATTTTAAGAGTCATGATGGAGAGCTTGGGATTAAACCCATGATTTTCTGCTCAGTAAACAAAAACGATCCCTCCAGGGTCATCGAGCATCTCAGAACCATAACGCTTCGCGACAATACAGGACTACGTTTTCGCTTGATATGCAAATAGTTTCCGAGGTTAATGTTCAATATCAAATATACAAATGATGGTGGCGATTTATTGTGCTGTGGAAGAGCTTGGGGTTAAATCCATGATTTTCTGCTCAGTAAGCAAAATCGATCCCTCGAAGGTCATCGAGCATCTTATAATCCACAGCGCTTTGAATAGCTATTATTTACGATAATTACATGAAATAAATAAAATATAAACTACATACAAAACGTGACTGCTAAAATCTCAAAAAGATATTCGCACAAATATATTTCACGCCACCAGGAATCTCAAAACCATTAGACGTTATAATGATACTCTGCACATATTATACACAAGAAGAGGCCAAAAAGCAAGCGTCCGACACACAAAACCCGTCAAATCCACTTGCAGTCACAATCAACGATTCTACGAATCGCGAGCGCTCACGAATCATAATACCGCTGACTGCGACACTCTGAAAGCGAAATTGACAGGCAAACACCCGCCCTCCAATCTCCACCCGCATCCAACAGCACAAATCTCCATTACAACATCTAACGAATTCAAAACTCCGAAAATCACTCATCTATAGCAAGTGAGTGGAAGCAACCCTGCATGCAACCATTCTTAATGATACACTTGTTCTGCCTATCTTTCTATTAGGCTTTGTTAGGCTTTGCTTTGCTAGATGGCTTTGTCCAGTAAGAACCGAAAATTCAAATTTGAGAGAGTAAAATCTCTCTCACGAGCTAAGCCTCTAAGACACTCGATTAGTGATTTCCCTCTCATAGACATCAGACTAGAGTACCTGGCACTGCAAGTCTGTGAGAAGGAAATAGGTGCCCCGATATGGGAGCAGCACTCACACACTCATCACTAAACGGTTGCTTTCCAAAGTCAACGACGCATCGACCGAAAGAACTGTTGATGAAGAACAATGAGGAGGACCACACAATGGTTGCTGCCGATAAAACAGACGATCGCGTGACAGCCGAGTGAACACTCTAAATGATTTCGTTGCATTTCTTTTTCTTAGAAAGAGAAGGTATAATAATTCTATCCGTTTTTTCTCTTCACCGATGGCAAACACGAAGTTACTGCTGCCAGCCGTTAAGCTGGGTTTAGACAGGGCAAGTCAATTGATCAATTCAGTTGAATTCATCTGACTTGAATGCGAATCGAACGTGTAAACCATGCCATTCAATTGACTTGGTCAACTCACTTGAATTGAAAAAAGTTGAACCAAACTCAACTTTTCAAGCCAATTGAATTCAACTGAGTTGATCATTTGACTTGTCTAGTCTAAACCCTGCTTTATGAAAGTTTCGGTTGCATTCGAGTGTAAAGCAAAAATCATGAAACTCACGCATGAGATATCAAATTGAAAAAAGTTCTAGGCTGTTCTTTATTTTTTTTAATATAACATTTTAATTTTCATTCTGTAATCTCAAAACAAAAAAAAAAGAATCATCTCAACATTTCCTCAAAGTGCGTCTTAGAACTTTCTTTGGGATTCTCTTACACTTTACTCCATAATACTCTACAAATTCTCAATAAAAGGCTCCTGGATTAACTCTGCAATTTTTTTAACTTTCTTCATTGGGTTCATTGTACTAACTACAAACTTTCCAATGAATACGTCTGAAATAAACTTTCATCAGTATTAACTAATTATTTTCCTTCCATTCCGAAATTTAAATTATGGGTGCTCCAAAAAGGAGGCATACATATGAAAAATCAGTGGAAAACCAGCACTGGTTGCAAAGTGGATGTCATATTGAATAAAAGGTTGAGATTATTCGTCTTTGAGTTTTGCCTTGGATACTTCAACAGCGCAATAATTATGGATGATTTCCAATTCCAGTTAAATTTTAACATCCAAATACAATTTAAAACCAATTAACATTAGAATAATTTACGAAGTTTCAGGGGTCCCGCAAAATTTGTATTGGGACAGATAAGTTTAATTTATTTTTTTAAATCTCGGAAAACATCAAAGGTTTTCTTCGTAAAAGGACACACTAAACAACCACCGAGAAATGCATCTGATACAGAAGCACCCCCTTTAGAGAGTGCACTCGGTTGCATCACTGTCCTTCAGCCAGCCTCTTCCTGCCGTGGTTCCTGTTCCCGTGAATCCGTTTTTTGCTTTTCATTGGTTCATTTTATGGCAATATCGTCGGTTCCTGAGAGTGGATTCGAATATGTGCGACTTCGTCTTTTCGGTCTCGACTTGATAGAACAAAAAAAAAAACACAGGACAGGAAGAACGGAGCGCCCCGGAGATTTTCCTCGGAAAAATGGATTGTGCGGTTTCAAATTCCATTCCATTTTCTCCGTTCCGGTCGTGAAAGCAAAACGTTGTAAATTTTTATTGTAGTGTTATATCAATCCCAGGCTGCGCCAAGCGTAGTGCTGTTGTATTGAGCTGCTGGATAGGATTTCGAAATGCATTTATAAGAGGGATTCAATTCTAAGCTTGATTTACCGAAAAAGATTTGATTCGAATCAAAGAGGCGAGAAACACGCAGGAAAACGGATTGGCAAGCAGGGACCTCCCTACCGGAGTTGGCTGTTGCTGCAGTGTGTCGAGGTCGAGGGTGTACCGTATCGATTGGTTGCTATTTTACGAGAGGGGTTTTTCATTTCCGGTGCCCGGGACGCGTGAGTGGGCGCCGCGCGCGCTGGAGACGGAAGTTCATTGTGGGTTTCCGTTTTCTTTTTCCTTTTTTGCCCATCACGCGGTTTCTTGCTTGAATATGGTGGATAGACATTTGCAACGCGTCATGGGTGTGGAATGGAAGCTCTCTTGTGAAAGGAAATATTGGCCCAAACCATGTTTATGAGCTTTTTATGGTGTTAATGATGCGATTCGGTGCCCTTTTCAGTCGGGTTTCGGTTGTTTCTTTTATGGCTGATTTGGGTTGCCGTTGTTTTTTTTTTTTATTTAGTAAGTGCAACATCAGCTTGAAACAGCCATATAAAGAGTAGACCTGTGCGCCGATCAAAATATTTTCGGCGGCGGCGTGATATGTTGTTTTCTGCCGGCGGCGGCGGCGCGGCGGCGTCACGCCGTTTGCTTTCGGCGGTGGCGGCGTGGCGGCGTTGCTCGGCGTGAGTTTAATTTTAATTATGTAGAAAAAAAAATACTTCCCAAACCAATCGCACATCGACAAAAAATGCTACCCACATTTGAGTTCAGATTACTCAAAATCGCTAAAACTTAGGTATGAGTCAATTTTCCGACACTTTCCCGGGGAAAACTTCTCGAATATGGGGAAAATTTAAGAAAATTATACACAGGTTAGAAGTGTACTAGTAGACAGACTAAAACCACAATCAGTTTTCCTCGTATTCGAGAAGTTTTCCTCGGAAAAGTGTGGGGAAATTGACTTATTCTATGAGTGACCTACGTTTTTACGAATTTAAGTAACCTAAACTCAAACATGAGTAACTCTTACTCAATTTTGAGCGTTTTCATTGGCCGTGCATGTGGAATTTGTTTATAAAAGTATGTCAAGTGCTTGTTAAAATTGCATACGGTGTTACAAGCCTTTTGTCAAGTATAAGAAAAGTACGTTATGTAGAGGTGGATAGTATATAATAGCAATCTGTTGCATTACCTAACAGCCACTGTTTATTGCAAAACTCTATTTTTGCAAATACTTTAATTGTCATGAATGAAGATTGTTTTATCCACATTGTTAGGGTGGATGCCTGACCGACATGCAGATACGGTCAGTTCAGCTGTGTTAAAAACTCGTTCACTTGGCGTGCTGGTGGTGGGCACACACACAACCTTGCGAACCAAGGCTGCCAACCAAGGATACTTACTTAAGGTTCCTGTACACCACCGGAGGTGCAAAGGGTCAACGCGAAAGACTTGCATCCTGGGTGGCTGCTCGCTTTTGTCTTGACCTGGGCCCAGGTCAGATTCCTATCGACTAGCTTTATTTCCTTGTTGAGGCTCCGCCGCCCCTGGGTCTGCCTCTGCTGCGATGTCCTGCCGGATTCCAATCCAGCGCTTGCTTTCAGATTTCGTTCCCGCCTTGTCGTAGTGTGTGGCCGACCATCCTCCACTTTCGCTCACGAATTTCTGTTGCTATCGGCTTCAGATGACATCGAGCATGGAGCTCGGCATTCAAGATCAAGTTGTGAGGCCTCCAGGCACGAATTATATACCGCAGGCATCGGTTGATGAAGACCTGCAGCTTCTGAGTGTTCTCCGCTGATACACACCACATCTCGCTGGCGTATAACAACACAGATTTCACGTTCGAGTTTAAAATTCGGACTTATCTGGTTTGATCTCCATACGTTTCGTAAACTCGAAAAGGCAGCCCTAGCCTTCTTGATTCGTGCACCTATGTCGCTCTTGGTCCCGCCGTCCGACGCTATTTGGCTGTCAATATATTGGAAGCTTTCGACCTTCTCCACTGTTTGCCCCGCTACCGTAAAGTTGGAAGGGTTGCCCGTGTTGACATCCAACGATTTGGTCTTGTTGGCGTTGATGGTGAGACCCGCCGAAGAGGCGCGTTTGCCTAGGTCATTGAGCTTACTCTATATATAAAAGCGCCATTGTGCTAGTAGAGCAACATCGTCAGCCAAATCGAAGTCATTTAAATGCTCCATACTGATAGGCTGCCAAAGAAGCACACGGTTCGGTACAAGGTCAATTGCACCCACCACGATCTCGTCGATTACGATGAGGAACAGTAGCGGTGATAGTATACATCCTTGTCTCACACCAGCGACTGCCCGGATAGGGTCAGACAAGGCTCCGTTATGCAGAACTCTGCACGTGAAAGCCTGATACTGCACTTCGATGAGGTTGACGATTTTATCCAGGACTCCCTTGCATCTCAGGGCGCCCCACAGATTCTCGTGATTGAGTCGGTCGAAATAATTTTCGTAGTCAATAAATACCAAATAAAGGGACTCTTGGAATTCATAGAGCTGCTCCAGGATGATACGGAGCGTGACAATATGGTCTACACAAGATCATCAGAATCCTATTTGCTACCGCCAGAGAGTCGCGTCGATCTTCTCCTGTATCCGATTCAGGATAACTGTGCACAGAACTTTGAGAACAATACACAGTAACATGATGCCTCGCCAATTGTCGCACACAGTCAGATCCCCCGTCTTTGGGACCTTCACTAAGACGCCCTGAATCCAGTCGGCTGGAAAAGTCACGATGTCCCAGAGATTTCATAATAGTTGGTGCAACATTTGAGCGGATAGCATGAAGTCAGCTTTGAGCATCTCTGCTGATATGCGATCGACCCCTGGAGCCTTGTTGGATTTCATGCAAGAATACTGCAGCTTTCTAATTTTCCAAAAGCATATAATATCTCCACCTACAACGTTGTTTGGGTAGCGGTGCCGGTGGTGCAGTGGTAAACGTGATTGCCTCTGACCCCAGCAGGCCTGAGTTCAATCCTAGTCGGCACCGCTGGGATGTTCTGAGGCATACGATCTCTGATCACGTCTTCCTTCGCAAGGGAAGTAAAATCGTTCAGGGTGGCCAGTGAATTTTCATTTTGAAATTCCTGGTTTTTTCCCGGTTTTCCCGGTTCAAACCTTAAAAATTTCCCGGTTGTTAATTTTCAACAAATAACGAAATTGAACGTTTAAAAAAAAACGTGCTGAAAGAAATTTACTGAAATGATAAAAAAGTGACATAAGAAGAAACTTTTGTTCAAAATTTGTGATAAATAGCAATCTGTGTAAAAACATAATTAAAAGGTGAGATTTTGAAAAATTTCAAGACCACAGATTTGAAAAAAGTGGTTATAAAAAAATACAGAACCATTTATAGAATCTTGCGGACATGTCCTGGATTTTTTAGTAAAATTTAAAAGAATTCAAAGTGTTGATTTCAAACAAATATTGAGAAGGATTCCCACACAGTTTTCGAAGGACAAGTTCTGCGCAGAATTCCAGAATTATTCTGACATGAAGTCCTTAGAAATTGTTAGATGAATTTGGAGGGATTTCTGTGGAAAAGAATGCAAGTTCTAAATTAAATTGCAGGTAATTTTAGAAGATTTCAAAAGGAGTTGTGAAAAAAAAAACTTTAAGGAAAAATCCTACGTGATTCCGAGGAGACTTGAATGGGGATCGTGACAGATGAATTTTAAGAAGAATTCCAAGAGAATTGTGATCGGAATTCAACAAGAAACAGAGTTCTAAGAGTGTTCTGGCAATAATTTGCTGAAAATTAGAAAAAAAGTTCTTCAAAATACCCCAAACGGTTTCTAAATAAAATTTCGAAAGATTTTTTCTGTTTTGAATAAAAAAGTTAAAATAACTGTTTGAAAAGATTTCTAAAGGAATCAAAGTCTCCGAATAGGTTCAAGGGAATTCTAAGAAGGATTTAATTTAAATTCTTAGAAGGGGTTTCAAGGAAATTCTAAAAAGAATTTAACGGTAATTATTACGTGGAGTGTTTTCTGGTTAGTTGCCGAAAATTCCATGATAATTTAGAGCAGAGTTCCAAGTTAATTCTGGAATTCATACAATTCTGCTGCCTAGTTGATTAAATTCTAAAAACAATAATACGGGAAACAGAAAAACATATATACAGCAAATAGAGCAAGACATTCATTTGGTAAAGGATCACTCTATTTTAATGATTTATTCTGAAATTCTGGTGTAAAAATTTGTTCCTATGGTACGGTTAATTTATTTTTCCCGGATCTCTCGTCGAATTCCCGGGTTTTCCCGGTTACTTTTCAAATTCCTGGATATTTCCCGGTATTCCCGGTTTTCCCGGTTTGCTGGCCACCCTGGCCGTTGGTTTCCGGTTCATGAGCTTATGGGTCGATAGGTAGGGTCCAGGTGTGGAAGCTGCCTCCCTGGCGTCGGTGGCATTGGTGCTTAGCATGGAACTATCCACCTACCCTCTTCTAAAGATCATTCTCTAGCTAATAAATTATCACACTTAAGCTTCATGTTAGCATTTCCAACCAACTCTGAAAATCGCTAACTTCGCGTATTAAGTAACATAAAAACACTTTGAATAGAAAACAAGATCGACGGAAAATAAATCATTTGTACTGAGAGGTAATTGTTTTGCATTATGTTTGCTTTAAAATAAAATGCTTGATATAGTTTTTGGTTTATTAATCCAAAATAAAAATATAAAGGAAACGAAATGTTTGCCCATTTGTGTATTTTTGACTCATGTCCAAATTTGATTTATTTATGGGAATGAGAAGAAATAACAGTTCTGGCTGTGTTACTCAATTTAAAGAAGTTCTGGTTTTAATTAAATTGAGTGGTTTTTCACTTTTGAAAAGATGTTACGGAATTTTCATCGGCGTGACATAAATTTATTCGGCGGCGTGAGCCATTTTACTGCGGCGGCGCGCCGGCTAAGTTTCATCGGCGGCGGCGGCGTATGAAAATCGTCGGCGGCGGCGGCGTGGCGCGGCGGCGCACAGGTCTAATAAAGAGTCGTTATTTGAAACATGCTCTGCCACGGTATGTATGGCGAGTCTCGAGGGAGGTTGAGCTTTCCCTTCATTCTGCTGTGCAGGTGGTTGAAAGTTGTTAAAATGTGCTACGGTGCAATGTTTGAATAGGGTATTATATTTCTTTTATTTTCATGTTCGGATGAAAATGTATAACGATGTGTTTGAATACACAGATCTGGATGAGGAACATATCTAGGCTTTGTTGCAATGCAGAGCTTATAAAATATCTTGAATGAATCGATTACGATTTCAAGCTGAGTTCATATAATAATTTCATCAACTCAGTTAGTTTGCGAAATTAAAAGTTTTTAATTGTTATGTGTTTGAAGACAACTCCCATTTGAATAGCAGAAAAAAAAACAAAAATCATCATTCACACACAGTACCGGCAATAATAAATTATACATCGTGATTTTCTTGTCCTTCCAAAGCTCGGAGATGAACTGGCCTATGGCTAAAAATCATTATAAATAAAGTTTTATAAATATATATAAATTATCTCATCAAAAAAGTTCAAAGAGCAGCCATGAGTAACCCTGCTGTGCACCAATAAATCACTCAATCTTTCTCTAATAGAAGCGCCTCTCTGCTAAAGATTTAGCTAATACATACGGACTCGATTATCCGGAGAAAATTGAATTTGAGTAAGTAAAAGAGGAAGCATAGGGTAAATGCAACAACCATCGATGCAATGTTAACCATTTTGGGCCAATTTGTGTTTGGTGGAAATAAACAAAGGTCTAGGATGAAGGCATCCTGAAGTAACCATACCATACCATCCTGAGCTGCAAGGGACCATACCAGGTGACTCATTGCAAAGTTAAAAATTTGATTTGAATTGTTACATAGTTTGAGATTTTCAGAACAAAACTTGATCAACCCGAAGCCTAGAAAACAAAGATCTCTGATCACCTGATGGTCTCTGGAATATTTACGGAGCCACCTTGTATTCTGAGAAAATATCCAAGAGATGTGATTGAAGTTGCTGAATAGTTTGAGATATTCAGTATAATAGTTCCTGATCAACCTGAAGCCTTGAAATATATCTAGACGACTTTGTGGAGATCTAAAATCACATTAAATACTTTGGAATATTTTCTAAGCTGCCGTGATTCAAATGAGGGAAAATCTGCGAGATGCGATATGTATTGTAGAATACATTTTTTCCCTTGATTTGTTTCCGTCTATCTTGTTTTCCGTTCTGTGTATACTTAGGTACACTTAGAAATGATTACTCAAATCTACGGAGGACATTCCACGCAACTACCATAAACCGGACTAGTTCATGTTGATCTTCATCAAGCTTCGTCTACAATTTGGACTTCTACATCAACACATGTCAAGCAGCCTTCAGGTTCAATTGGCTAAACTTTGTGAGTTCGTTCCATTTTGTAAATTTTTATCTTTTCAAACCAGTAACGTTGGGAGATCACCTTTTTGTGGTGCGTTACTGGTATACGATCTTCCACCGAACCCTAGTCGTGACAACTTCAAACTAGAGAATCGAATTTTCCAGTTATCAAAGGATCACATTTTTGTCCTTGTTACTTTTTATAACTTGATAATAATGACAAGACTCGGGTAGTGACCACCGCCGTTATGCATTTCTATATTGTATATTTCAAATCAAAAATATTGTTTATTTTCATGGATTTCACATAATCCTTTTCCCTTTGTCCTTCTCCTTTTTCTTTCCCTCTTTTCTTTTCAGAAAGCGAGTAATGGCGTAATGGAGAAATGGCGCTATAGCCACAATGCTGGATTTATACTAGGCAATTCAAATGATCAACTCAGTTGAATTCAATTGGCTTGAAAAGTTGAGCCTGGTTCAACTTTTTTCAATTCAAGTGAGTTGATCAAGTCAGTTGATTGGCCTGGTTTACACGTTCAATTCACGTTCAAGTCAGTTGAATTCAACTGACTTGATCAATTGAATTGCCCTGTCTAAGCCCAGCTTAAGTCATAAAAGGTTAGGACAAGAGTTATTGCTCATGTCTCAACCGTCAGAAGAAAATGGAGCATCACTTAACCTTTCTAGCTTTGATGCTATCTATCTATATCAAATAGACAAGAAAAATTATGTAAGTATATAAATCATTTTTCAGGATGCTTTCAAGAACTGGCTATCTTGGTGTTAGATTAGATTAGATTAGTATACACTTAGAATTGATTACCGACTTCGGTCATTTTTACCAACCTTTCAACAGCTGAACTGTGCGGTAAATTATAAAAAGGTTGCAAATCTAGCCTTCTTAAAATCAAATTAATGCATGTGTTTTGACATTAGTTTTTTTTAAAGGGATTTTAACTGCTTGTGTTTGGACATCAGCATTTTGAGCCTGCAAACAGGTGTTAATATTTTGTCAGGAAAAAAAAAACTCATACATGTGTCTACCAAGGTCGTTGAAGATTAGATCTCATTGCCGATAGACGTTTTGTTCGATCGCTGCGTTGTTTTTTTCGGTTGCTTTTGATAGCTATACAGTACAATGAAATGTCAAGTGTAGTAGCCGTCACGAATACCATTGCGTTCATATTCCCGAATAATGCTGCCCAGCCAACTCTACTGGAGATGGTCCGCTTCGTGAAAGGCCTCACCGGTGATCAGGGAAAAATGGACACGGCGTATAAGAATGCTGAGGAGAGGACGGTATTCATTAAGTACAAGTCCGAGGAAGGCATGAGGGAAGCCCTCTCTTGTAACGATGAAAGGAAAACGTTCCATTATTCTAATGGAACACGAGTGGAGGTTTGCATGTCGGTAGCGGGTTGTAACATCGAGTACGTACGGGTGTTTGAACTACCGCCGGAGGTATCCGATCGTGATCTTGCTGCTGAACTAATCAAATTTGGGAAGATTAAGCGCTGTGTGCGGGAAAAGTATCCACCCGAATATCAACTGGATTTGTTCACTGGTGTCCGCGGAATTTACATGAATGGGGAGGAACGTAAAAATAACAAGAGACACAGGAGCAGGTGTCGAAAAAAAAGAAGACGGGAAAAACACATTCGCTGCCGTTCTCGCAGGAACGAGTTCGTCAGAAAATGTCGAGAAGCAGGCAATAGATTTGGAAATAGAGATGCTGGAGGAGGAAGAAGAAGAAGAAGAAATCGGTACAACACTGGAAGCTGAATTGGATCACGGAAAATAGCAGAACAATCAACACAACCAGCAGCAGCAGAAGCAACCGGTATTACACTACCAACCGCAAAAGCAGCAAAAGATTGGAAACTGGACTGAGCACGTTCAACTGCATACGAAGCTGCTGAAGCAACAGCAGAAACAACAGAAGTATACCAATGATAATTCACCGCCCAGGAAGACCTTACGTCCCAGCTCTTCACGTTCGGGTACCGGATCAGATTAGTTTTAATAATTCAAATGAATTGTAATTATTCATTCTCTTGACTCGTGGCTCCGTAGAGTTTTAATTAACAGTTGAGCCTTACAAATAAATTAAATGGATAAAAAAAACTGCTTGTGTAGTCTTTAATCCATGTAAATGTATTTCAGAGAAAAAAAAATTAGTGATTACATAGTATTCTATGCCGATAATTCAAGTTTCGCCTAACCTAGTATCTTTTAAATCTGGTTGATCAAATTTGTTTTCCGTAAGAATTTCATAAGTCTGGATTCTTCTACTCTATCACAATATAATATTTCAGTAACATTATCCTTTAGGTGACACTCTTGCCGTTGTTGCTCATACTTCGTGCAGTCAACCAGGAGACGACGAACGTTTATTAGTTTACCGCATGTCTGGCACATGTTGCTTTCTTTGTTGAAGAGGTGCTGATGTGTTAAGCGTGTGTGACCGATTCTCAAACGAGGAGGAGGTTCGATCCATCCAAGCAAGTATAGGTGGTTTACAAATTCGAAGAAAATTACTGCTGTTATTCCATTGGTCCTCCCATTGATATCGAACTCGTCATTTACAGCGTCTGACTACGTCTTCACCGGGAACTTCAATATCTAAAAGATCCCCATATCTTCCTTGTTTGACTAAATCGTCTGCTTTTGGTGCTTTCTAATATTCCAACGTGGCCCGGGATCCAACAGAAGTCGATGTTTTTGCTTTCTGCTTCGATTTAGATAAATTGGATCCACGGGTGCCGTGATTGTCCTTTCTCTAATGCTTTCAGTACGCTGGCAGAATCTGTGAAGATTACGGTGGCTTCGTTTTTCTTGACAAAATTTATTGATGCGTAGAGGATGGCCATGGCTACTGCTGAAAAAATGGAGCATATCGCGGGTAGTTGGAAGGGAGCTTCTTGTGCTTCAGAGAATATCCCGAAACCGACCCTTCCGGAGCCCACAGAGCCATCCGTGAACAAACGTCTATGGAATAGATATTAATGTTGGCACAGATCGAGATATATTTGCTTACTTTATATATTTTTTAAGGGTTCAATCTACTCGAGGTATCCGTGTATTCCAAAACCTTCTACCTGCTCTAATGGAGCTATTTTTTTATTTTTAAAAACTCACCACTAAATTTTGTCATTAGAAAGACTTGCTCATCGCACTGAAGGAAAGCTGCCACCTGAATTTTCATTTGACCATGATATTTTGTTTCCGAAGAAAACACTACCCATCTCTAACAAATGGATAGCCTTTGAAGTCATACGTTGAATCCAAAGATATGAGAAAGGAAGCTGTCCTGACTCGGCCATAATCGATTCAACAGTGTAGTACCTATCAGAGCAGATATAATGAATTCAATATAAAATATGTTTACATTGGATTCATCAAATGAAAGTAAAATAAACAACCTTATTATCTTTTACATAAGCCTTGTCTGCCTATCGTTCATCCCTGTTTAGGTTTAGTTTTAGGTGTATATCGATATAGCACAGACCTGCTGTGCTAAAATTATTGGTGAGTGTGTGTCTGTGAGTGAGAACGTTTGCAGAAAGGATAGCTTACTAATACTGTGACACTGGAAACTGCGAAGCGGAAATGGCGCAACGGTTCATCATTCACTTTGCTAAGTTTGTGCGTGATAGATGTTCTTTGCTGAAGTGTGAATGAATGGAAAGAAAATGGAGGACGACGGCTCGGAAGGATACGACAATGGCGCAGCCGGTGCTCCGGACAGGTAAATTTGTTGAATTTTATTAGCCCAAAGATTTTAAAATGAAGATTATGGCTGAAGGCTGTAAATTTGCTTGATTTTATTAACTCAAAACCTATAAAGCTATAAACCTACAAATGTTTAGCTTTTCCATTGAAATCAAACACTTGTCTAATAATGACTAATGAATAAGGAATTGAGTTCGATAATCCCCTGCTTACTTGGAAAATCAGACTCAACTTATCAAATGGAAATCATTAATAACAAATTCCTCAAATTTCTTCAAAATGGAGGACGACGGCTCGGAGAGAACATGGTTTCCGAAAAGCAACTTGCCTCAACTTTCTTTTCCATTAGCATCTTCTTCCTTGGCTATTGGTAATATTGACATGTTTCGAAATGCACCCCCAGGGGAGGATGATTACTGATCTACATTCTTTATCACCATTTTCGTCTTTGACGAATACACTCCCATTAGAATTATGATTCATCCCGTCTTTGTCATCTTCTTTTACATATGCTTTACAATTAGAATTTTAGTTTTTCTCGATGGTGATACTCAAGTATTTTTGACAATTGTTATACGTGGTTATGCTATAAATACATGCATTACAATTGTACTATTCCCTACAAATGGGTAAGCTATTCTACTTCCGATGAATGGGCGGAGAGTAAAAAGCTGCTGTTAAGAACAGTAAGCTATTCTACTCCCGACGAATGGGCGGAGAGTAAAGAGCTGCCGTTACGGACGGTAAGCTATTCCACTCCCGACGAATGGGCGGAGAGTAAAGAGCTGCCGTTAAGGACGACAAGCTATTCTACTCCCGACGAATGGGCGGAGAGTAAAGAGCTACCGTTACGGACGGTAAGCTATTCTACTCCCGACGAATGGGCGGAGAGTAAAGAGCTGCCGTTAAGGACGACAAGCTATTCTACTCCCGACGAATGGGCGGAGAGTAAAGAGCTGCCGTTACGGACGGTAAGCTATTCTACTCCCGACGAATGGGCGGAGAGTAAAGAGCTGCCGTTAAGGACGACAAGCTATTCTACTCCCGACGAATGGGCGGAGAGTAAAGAGCTACCGTTACGGACGGTAAGCTATTCTACTCCCGACGAATGGGCGGAGAGTAAAGAGCTGCTGTTAAGAACGGTAAGCTATTCTACTCCCGACGAATGGGTGGAAAGTTATGAGCTACCGTTACGGACGGTAAGCTATTCTAGCTCCGACGTATGGTCTGAGAGTAAACAGCTACCGTTACGGACAGTAAGCTACTTCCGACGAACGGGCGGAAAGACCTACCGTTAGAGGACGGAAAACTGTTAGTTAGCATTGATTAATAGGCTAAAGTGTAAAATATGAAAAGCAAATTACTACTTCTCTTGAACGTTATGAAATTATGAGCATATCCTGTGGAATAAAGAAACAGCTTAGACTTTGTCTGAGAGCTACCGTTACAGGACACTAAGCTATCAATTGGTATTGAGTAAAATACGAAATGTAAAATACTACCTTTCTTGAGCGTTAAAAAAATCATAAGCATTATGCTGCTAAACAAAGAAACAGTTTAAACATAATCTGAATTGAATCGAGAGAGATTGAGATTTACAAAATCTGATTTTCATCATTGTAGGTCATCAACTATTAAGCGCAAAATGAAAGGAAACAAGTCGATTGAGAAACAAGCTAAGAAAAGATTGCTCATACCGGATCATGTCAAGAAACAATCCAAATTGTGTTGGATTGAGGAGGATTTGGGAAAACAAAAAACACGCTATCCTTCGTCATTGGCTGAGCATCTTGAAAGAGTTCGAAGCGATGTTCGAGGGGATTCATCGGAAGCAAACGGTGGAAGCGTAGCCACTGGATCGGAAGCATGTGGAGCTTTCGATGAGGTCGTTTGTCCCTCTAGTACGCGTCGTGCGGAACATTTATCGACTCTGGAATGCACACGATTTGTATCCTCGATGAATCAGCTATCGGTATCTTCTGTCGCCGTTCCTGAGTGTAAGCCCTTGGAAGACGGAGAGGAAATCCACAGACACACATATGAAATGTGGAAAGATCTGCTAGTCGATTCCATGACTTTGGCAGGAATTCTGGACGAAAGCACGAAATTTATTGTGTTCAAAGTGAAGGCCGGTGCCCGTTTGCTAGAAATCTTTCGCAACACAAAATCTGGCCCAGATGCACCCGACGCAGACGTGTTCCCTTTCTCTAATGCGTTGCATAGACTAAAATCGTATTTCGGCTCTGGTTCAGATGTTATGCTGCAGCGTCGAAAGCTGGCAACTATGACACAAAAGTCAGAAGAAACGGATTTGAGCTTCATTACTAGGGTTGGAGCCACAGCACGTCTCTGCGATTTCGGCAACGGGAAAGAATTTGAAGAGATTGTGGCAGCGGTGGCAGAGCATGCTAGAAGCAAGGAAGTACGGGTAGCAGCGCTCAAAATGCTCAATCGGTCGGGAACGTTCACCGACCTCATTGACAAAGTCCGAGAGATTGAGGCTGTTCGACTGAATGAGGAATTTCATTTGCTGAAACATGGAAAAACAGAACATCAGACAATCGCTCAAGTGAGCACTGCTTACCAACAGAATACAGCACCAAGACAATCTTTTCCGATACGTGGATCTCGCAGCGGATACTTGAATCGTCGAGAGGTTTCGAGCCGTGGCTTCACCCGACCGGGATTAAGACGCCCGTTCAGAAGTTCCTTCATGTCAAATCGTGGTCGCCCGTACGATTCAAATGCTACGTCTCGTGACAAGTGTAACAGATGCCTGAGTTCCTTTCACGATTCTTCGAACTGTCCAGCGAGATTCAAGAACTGCAGGAACTGTGGCAATGTAGGCCACTTCGAAAGGGCATGCAGGATTGCAAGTGTCATGCCATCAACGTCGAAGGTCGAACCGAGTGAAACGAAGGACATCGCTGTAGTTCAATTTCCGGGAAACGATTTGCCATCTGTGGATGTGAGTGAACATAATTAATGTTTAGGAACAGAGGACACGTTTTCTCTAATCTTTCATTAAATTACCATTACACTTTTTTTACTTAATTTTTTGTTCAATAATTCTAAACAGAACCTATCACTGATTTCTAGTAGCAAATAAGTTTTAGTTTTGCTTTATTTTCACTTAAATACTAGCACTACTTAAAAGATCAACCAAACGTCAAAATCTGAGAGTCATCAACAAAAGAGAAATCGCCAGGTGTGAAGCTCGATGTGAAGCAGTATCATTTATGTTGTATCATAGTAGCTCACTCATAACAAGTTGTCTATCTTAACATAAAAGGGCAGTAGTTTGTTAAGTACTTGTCGCACGGTTTGACATTGCAATTAAAATGAAACACGGAAAATAAACGTTAAACAAAACAAATAATAATGGTAAACTCATTAGAATATTTAGAAAAGAAACGTGTCATTGTTCTATATTTTTGTTAAATGAAATTGGGTTTAGTTTAATGTATTTGTATTTTTCAACAGGATCCAAGGCAGGATCGTTATAATAAGGACCCATTAGTGGTAGCATCCTTCGAAAGAAGCGTTGGGTCTAGCGATAATGGTATTATTCTCTGTGAGGTAGCCGGTATGCGATGTGAATTTTTGATCGACTCAGGCGCTCAGGTGAATACGTTCACGGAGGGTATGTTCAAGCAGCTGATGGCCGATGAAAAGTATAAAGAAAATCTTTACAACATGCAATACGGATCAGACTGTCGTTTGCGAGCATATGCATCAATCGGTAATATTTCCGTATCAGCAACCTTCGAGGCTTACTTATTCATTTCCGAGGACAGACCAATGTTGCTCGAAAAATTTTACGTTGTAAAGGAGCTAAGATCCTTACTGAGCAGAGCCACCGCTAATAGGTATAGTGTTCTCATGCTTGGTCTTAAGGTACCAGTCAAATCGGATAAGTTGTCAGATAGGTGGAACGTGTATCCCAGCACTATTGCTTCGTTGGTAAAGAAGGCCCCCTTTCCAAAGTTTAATGTACCCCCAGTCAAGATTAGCTATAATAGGGATGAGCCCCCCTGTAGGAATGTTTTTATGAATATTCCTCAAGCTGTTAAGCCTTTAGTCGAGGATCGACTACAACAACTGGTTGAAGCAGAAATAATCGAAAGCGTAACCGACGAGATGGATACATCATTTTGTTCTTCAATGCTCGTGGTGCCCAAAGGCAAAGATGACATTAGGCTAGTCATCGATTTGAGGGGACCAAACCGATATATCTACAGAGCTCCATTTGCAATGCCAACATTGGAAAAGATCTTGGCTGAGCTTGATGGCTCATCCTGGTTCTCGACCATCGACCTATCTAACGCTTTCTTCCATGTCGAACTGGACAAGGACTCACGTCATTTGACCAATTTTTTTACGGAGTTCGGGATGTTCCGGTTCGTAAGGTTACCATTCGGTCTATGTAACGCGCCAGATCTGTTCCAAGAAATTTTGCAAAGGCAGATACTGGGTGGCTGTAAAGGAGTGAAAAATTACTTAGATGATGTTCTTGTTCATGGACACACTAAGGAGGAACATGACGCTAACCTTGAGGCTGTCTTAGCTCGTCTACGTCAACACAATGTAAAACTTAATGAGTCCAAGTGTGTGTTCGGCAGCCGTTCGGTCAAGTTTCTCGGCTTTGTTTTAACTTCTGATGGATGGAAAATTCAGGAAGAGAAAATAAGTGCAGTAGAGAAGTTTAGACAACCAGGCAACTGCTCAGAAGTGAAGAGTTTTCTGGGCTTAGTGACCTTTGCTGACAGATTCATCATGCATCGAGCGGATAAAACGGAGAGGCTTCGTCGCTTAGCTAATGCGGAAAAGTTTTACTGGACTCATGAAGAAGACAAGGAATTCAATTATCTACGTAGCACGGCGTTGAAGACTATCGAAAGGCTTGGATATTATAGCACCACAGACAAAACTGACCTGTTTGTAGATGCATCACCGATCGGGCTTGGGGCGGTCTTAGTTCAGTACGACGGACAAGGAATCCCACGAATTATCGCTTGTGCATCTAAAGCACTTACGTCGACAGAGCAAAAATACCCCCATTCACACAAAGAAGCCCTTGCTGTTGTTTGGGGCGTAGAAAGGTTTTCATATTACTTACTGAGCAGATCGTTTGTAATTCGTACGGATGCTGAAGCTAATGAGTACATCTTCAACTCAAGCCACCGTATGGGAAAAAGAGCAGTTTCACGAGCGGAGGCTTGGGCCCTACGGTTGCAGCCTTACGATTACGTTATGAAAAGAGTTCCAGGCGATCTGAATGTGGCCGATGCACTATCGCGATTAATCCATGAAACTCAACCAGCAGCACCATTTGAAGAAAACGACGACAATCATTTCCTCTATGCGTTAGATGCGGGATGTATGGACGTGACTTGGGATGAAATCGAGAAAGCTTCGGAAGACGACCATGAACTAGGAATGGTACGCGCTGCGATTACTTGTAAACACTGGCCTTCAGGATTGCGCCGGTACGAAGTTCAAAAGGAGAATATACACGTTTTGGGATCACTCGTCTTCAAAAATGATAAAACGATCCTTCCATTGAAGTTACGACAGAAAGCGATGCATCTGGCACATAGTGGACATGTTGGAGAAACAGCGATGAAGAGGATTATGCGCGAATTTTTCTGGTGGCCGGGTATGGCTTCAGACGTTGAAAAGTTTATGAAGAGCTGCGAAACGTGTGCCATGCTATCAAAGAAAAACCCACCAGTTCCATTGTCGAGCAGAGAATTACCAGAGGGACCTTGGGAAATACTCCAAATTGATTTTCTATCAATCCCTTCATTTGGTACTGGAGAGTTTCTGGTCATAGTGGACACTTATTCACGATACTTATTCGTTATTCAGATGAGACATACCGACGCTGACAGTACTAATGCGGCTCTGTGCGATGTGTTTAAGACCTGGGGTTGTCCGAAAATTATCCAGAGCGATAACGGTCCACCCTTTCAGAGTTCTTCCTTTATCGATTTCTGGGAGAGCAAAGGAGTGCGGATTCGTAAAGCCATTCCGCTTTGTCCACAAACCAATGGGTTGGTGGAAAGGCATAATCAAGGGATCATCAAAGCAGTTGCGGCATCTAAAATTGATGGTGTAAACTGGAGGTTTGCCTTGCAGCGTTATGTGCACAACCACAATACTCTCATTCCCCACTCGAGATTGCGCGTAACTCCTTTTGAACTGATGGTCGGATGGAAGTTTCGTGGTACATTTCCCAGCCTGTGGAGTAACAGTGATATCGAATTAGACCGAGCTGATATTAGAGAGCGGGATGCTGAAGCCAAGTTATTGAGTAAGAGACATGCGGATAAGAAACGCGGCGCTAAAGAATCGGATATTATGATTGGCGATAAAGTTTTACTTATGCAGCAGAGAAAATGCAAGGTCGACCCCACTTTTTCTGCGGAACCATACACTGTCGTTGTTAGAGATAGAGCTAAAGTGGTTATTGTTAGCAAGAATGGAATTCAGTACACCCGTAACGTTAGTGATGTGAAGAAAGCTCCTGAAATCGGAAGTAGCTATGGTGCAACAGTGGACGACAGCGAAAACCTGGACGGTGATAACGGTAATGTTGCGGATCAAAGTTTTGGAAATGCATTTGACTATCGTGATTCAGATGATAATCTCCATATTAGCCCGAATGTTGACGCAGCTATAAATCATCGACAAAGACGCAACATTAAGAAACCTGCAAGGTTTGATGATCACTTCGTTTATATGATTTTCAGTTGAAATGGACTATAAGAGAGTACTTATCATAAGATATGATATGTAAAATGACAAGAATCTTTACTTTGGATTTATTAAATGGAAATAAAACAACATAAATTCAAAAAAAGCCATGAATCACCATATCGTAGATATTTTTCCATTCCTTTTTGTGTTTTTTGGACGTGCCATTTTAGCTTTGGCGAAACACACTTGAGTTAGCCCGTCTTGCATGATTACAGCAGCCCCGTCAGCACTCTGCATAACTTCACATGCCATCTCGACCCGCTCCAGGGCAATTCAATACTACTCCGGTTTGATAAGTGTAATCTCCAGGTCCAGTATGACACGCCCTTCTTGACGAACTGATTTGCTTTAGGTAGGTACTACCTTTGAACCGTAGCACCTGTGCCTAACTGCCTAATAATGCGGATGAGTTGTTCGCATCGGGATGCTGGACGAAGAACCATTCATTTGGAACCTTCCGAATAGTACTGCTTCGAACAGGTCACCTCCGGAAGTCAAAACAAAATACACACAGTACAGCGGTATCGGTAGTATTCGATTATGATTGCGATAGTCTGGAGGAATAACGGTAACATCCGGAATGGTTAGTAGGCAAATCAAAACGGGTACACAATAATCGAAGCGACGAAACTTCGGACCTCCACCAACGAGACGCGACAAGCCGTGCTTGTTGTTGTTTTCTTTTCTTTTTTTTTGCGAACTGTCAAAGACATCGTCGTGCAAAAGGGATCGGTTCATGAGGTCGAAATATACGGTTACTTGATATAACTCAAAATTGACTCAAACTGATTCATTTCAGCGAATCTTACACTGAAAATAACTTTGTTGTGAAAATTAGCATTTTGGGGCTAATATTGACAGACAACGTTTTTCAACCGATGTGATTTCGTATTTAAGACAACAATAAGTGTTTTAATCTTTACCAGCTCTGAGCTTTGGTAGTAATAAATAGATACATTCCTTCACGCGGTTTAAGAGTGGACTAGAAGGGCAATGTAGTACCTATCAGAGCAGATATAATGAATTCAATATAAAATATGTTTACATTGGATTCATCAAATGAAAGTAAAATAAACAACCTTATTATCTTTTACATAAGCCTTGTCTGCCTATCGTTCATCCCTGTTTAGGTTTAGTTTTAGGTGTATATCGATATAGCACAGACCTGCTGTGCTAAAATGATTGGTGAGTGTGTGTCTGTGAGTGAGAACGTTTGCAGAAAGGATAGCTTACTAATACTGTGACACTGGAAACTGCGAAGCGGAAATGGCGCAACGGTTCATCATTCACTTTGCTAAGTTTGTGCGTGATAGATGTTCTTTGCTGAAGTGTGAATGAATGGAAAGAAAATGGAGGACGACGGCTCGGAAGGATACGACAAACAGGGCTGGATTTTTTTTTACTTTTACTTAGAGAGATGTTTAGCCGTTGGCTAGTTCATCTTTATAAAATAGGAGGACCCAGAGGGGGGTTCTGCCTGCAAATTTTGTTACGGAGTTGGCTTGCAATTTTCATATACTCAAATTGAAGCAATTAAATCAGATTTCAGTAAAAAGACTGACAATACAGGCAACGAGAAAAAAAAAAACAATCTGGTACATACATCAAAGTTAGTAAGTTTGAAAAAGATCGGAACTCCACCGTAGGAGGGGTAATCCCCCGTCCGGCAGAGATCCTTCAGCCAAAAGAAAGTTAAAAGGACCTAAATGTTGTTGTATAGCCTAGCGTCCTTGAGGAAATAAAAAGCTGTCGCTAAAGTGGAAGGTTCATCGCCCAGTATGTCCCTAAAGCTGTTGGGAAGTGCGTACTGCTCCCGTAGATGTTGGTATTGCTGACACAGGCTTAAGATGTGTTTCATCGATGCAGTGGTTTCGCAAACGTAGCACATTCTGTGGAGCTGCGTCCCACCAAAACTATTTGAGTTCCTTGTATGGCCTGTCCTAAGACAAGAAACTACCTACTGGTCCCGCAGTTTCGACATATCCGTCCACTTGCTCGTCGTTTCTTTGATTCTTCGGATGAAGTGGCACTTCGTCGGTGTAACGGGGGCCAGCTGGTACAGCCCCTGCCAGGTTGTCGGTTTCGCTATTTCCTAGGATACCGCAATGCCCAGAGGGATCCAGGAAAACACCGTGTTCGGAAATGTGGCCTCCACAATACCCTGTATGCAGGGGTGAGTCAGGGTCTCAGATATAAGGGCTTGTATCACGCTGTACGAATCGGATAACACCAGTATGGGCCGGTCCGAGGGTGTTGTAACGGCAACAAAGATGGCCGCAGCTTCGGCGGAGAAAACCGAGCATTGTGGCGGTAGGCTGCTTCTCATCAGTGTTGAAATTCCGGCTACTCCAATTCAGACCCCGGCTCGGGAAAGCGATCCGTCCGTGTATATGTGGGCATGGGTTGGGTAGTCCGAGCCTAGCAGTTCGGCTACTGTTCTCCTCAGCTGGAACACAAAGCACCCCTAGATTCCCTGACACGCGCGTTGTACAAGGATTGTAGACTTTTAGGATTTGATACGCTACCGCCGCTGACGAGACCTACCCCAAAGACAATTTTTGGAATCAGAACGGTTTTAAGAACCTTGAAAAGAGTTGTCCTTGCTCCGCCGTCCCTCCGACTTCCGATAGTCTTGATGAAATTGATCGTTGTTTTGCATTTATTGCGAACTTCAGAGGAGTGTTTTTTGAAGTTGAAGTTTTTGTCTAGACGAATGCCGAGTATCCGACTGTACGATTGGTATTGGTATGTTGTTGATTTTTACTTCGGTTTTAGGATCAAGGTCGGTTACTATAAGAATTACGTCGTCGGTGTAGACTAGGATTTCGATTCCTGCAGGGATTTGTTTGAAAATGCTGTCCATTAAAACCAGAAATAGTGCAATTGCTAGAATCGAGCCTTGTGGCACGCCACTGATTTGTACTCTACGTTAGGAGACAGTATCTCCTACTGCAACACGAAAGTACCGGTCGGATAGAAAATTTTGCACAAATTTGATCATTCGTTCGCGAAAGCCCCATTCCGTTAATTTAGTGCTGATTTTTTCTCTGTTTGTTTGTTAGTCCTGACTAGCTCTGGTACTACTTTACTCTCAATGTCGACTTGATTTACTTGCTTTAGGGGGAACACACGAACAACCAAACAGGCAAACCCAATCAGGAAACCTAGGGCTATGCTCCAAAAGAAAGTGGCACACAGTTAGTTAACTTATTTATATGTTTTCCTTTTAGGATACATTTAATACGTTGTGACCGTGCTTGAACTGTTGGGGCCCTTCCTACGGTGTATGCATGTCGGAAGAGAGAAAGAAGGATAGCTTCGGGTTACCTTGATTGCTGGTGGTTCGGCGGCTGCTCTGGTGTCAGTGACTCCAGACTGGAACGGGGTTCTTCACAGCCATCGTGAATCGCCCTGTTCTCTCGTTCCTGCTTGCCGCTGGTTTCGCAGTTTAAAGAGGGTCGGTTGCTCCGACTTTTGGTCCGTTGTTTCCTTGTCTGCGCTCGGGATCCTATCCGGCATTCCTCGTGCTCACACACGGGGCAGTAACGCATTGGATATTGGGCGCTAGCAAGCAGGGACGAACCACCGGACCTCACTAGTCCCTTACCTCCACAACTGAGGTTACTGCTCACCCGTCTCGTGTGGCGCAGCAATGGCTTAAAGCTTGTCAACCACCAGCACGGGACTCACCGAAACACTTCCCTCGCTGGGTCCGCGAAATCACACCCGGCGCGATCTTCTGCCGGGATCACTCCCAGGACTCGTAAACGTGGTCACCGCACTCCAACGATCGTGGTGATCCACACACTTAAAATTAACTATTTTTACACGAGACGTAATCCATATTTGACGTAAATTTTGGAACGTAAACAAACATGTCATGTAAAATTAAGTGTTCCCAAACCGAAACATGCGCAACTCGACAAAAAGTACGATTGATTGAATTTATTTTCTCGTTTCTTTCAACTGATTCTTATGTCATTTGGGCCACTTGCATGAGATGGTCTCAGGGCGCGGAAATTTACATGACTTTTTGGTAGTGTGCACTCCAAAAGCGTTTTTTTTTTCTTTTGTCAATTTTTCTTCGACCTGAGTTTTCAGGTCGACGGTTGGATACTTTTCACTCCATGGGCACTCCTTTAAATTTACCTTTGATTTGAGGAAATCCTCGTATAATGTACCGTTCCTCAAATCTTGCTGGGTAATTTAAAGCATTTCACGGATGAAAAATGTCTTGGAAACATTTTCCAAGTTGAAATATAGCCACACCAAAATCTAGCCTATGATGCACACTACGTTCAGCTTTACGATTAAAAATCAACGAGGAGAAATTAGAACTTAAAGTTCAAAAAGTTAAGTCACGTTGCTTTAACTCACTTCCAAACACTTCCAGGCATTACTTGCGGCATTCTATTTTTAAAATAAATCGGGTAGTGTCATTTCGCTACTGGCAGAAGTCCGCAAACCGTGCCCGAAAGTTGTACGAACAGAAGTTAACGAAACCACACTGCTGCGTAATGAAAGAAGAGACATATGTGAAGGCGGACTTCAACCAGATTCCTGGAAACCTGTATGTGACTGCCAAGGATAAATGCGATGTTCCCGAGAACCTCCGGACACAGAAGATACCGAAGTTCGCCGAGAAATTCTTAATTTGGCATGCGATTTGTACTTGCGGAAATCGTAGTACACCTTTCGTTACCGCAAGCACCATGAATGGACAGGTGTGTTTGGAAGAGTTTCTCCAAAAGTGGCTTCTCCCTCTCCTGAAAGCTTACGACGGTTCGACGATCTTCTGGTCGGATTTTGCATCATGCCACTACACTAAAATGCACGATGAATGATGCCGATTTCGTGCCGAAAGATCTGAACCCCCCAAAAACTCCGGAACTGCACCCAATAGACAAATACTGGGCCATTATGAAGGAGAAGCTTCTAAAACGACCTGTAGTGGTAAAGTGGTAAAGAATGTAGAAGAAATGAAGAAAGCATGGGTTAATATGCAAAAAAAAAACTGTCGATTCGGAGGTCGCGCAGAACCTTATGGTTGGGGTTAAGCCCAAGGTTCGCGCATTCGGATTTAAAGGCGCAATAATGAATGATGCAAAGAGTAATTTTAATTGTTTCTTTTTACTCCCTAAACATTTGGTGATAATCGGATAAAAACTCGAATTTTGAGAATGAATTTTGTGTGTACGGGTTTTAAACGGTACACCCTTTAGTTAATAATTCAGGTAAAAATATTTGCAATCCTTAAAAGCAACCATTGATTCCTTTTATATAAAGATAAGATTTAGTTTTAGTTTCAAGTTTTAAGACGGAAATTGTTAAACTGACATGCAGCTATAGAAAACCTGTTAACATACTGAATTGCCACAATATGAACAATGTGAACACACTTAGTTGTATCACATTAATTAAGGTTGTTAAGTTACTGTAGCTAGTGGCGCCGGTAGTGTTGTGGTAAGCGTGATGACCTCTCACCCCAGCAGGCCTGGGTTTAATCCCAGTCGGCGCCGCCGGGATGTTCTGAGGCATAGCATCTCTGATCACGCCTTCTTTCGGAAGGGAAGTAAAGCCGTTGGTCCCCGGTTCATGAGCTGATGGGTTGATAGGTAGGGTCAAGGTGTGGGAGCTGCCTTCCTGGCGTCGGTAGCATTGGTGCTCAGCACGGAAAACAAGATTGACGGAAAAACAAACCAAGAAAAAAAAAGTTACTATAGTAGCTTGAGCACATAGGTTAAAATTAAATGTAATTTAATTTGAATTTGGAACAAATTAAGAGGTAAAAAAATCCTGTGTACTTTTGGAAAGTTTTGAATCAAAATTCTGGGCATTGGCGTACGGTTCATGAAGTCACGGAATTATTGTATTCAGTTGCACAAAAATATTATAGAGAACATAAACATGCAAAAGGAATTAATCTAAAGGCTGACTAAAAGTCAATGTGGAGGCGAACCAACCCAAGGCTGAAAGCCTCCCTAATAAAGATAAATAATAATAAAAGTCTATTGGAACGCCCCTCACGCGCCGCTAGAACGCCTCTAGTGTTGGGAATCGAAAATCTTTTACAGTGGTTTGTTTACACTTCTATAGATAACAACTGGTGCAAGTTTGATCAAAGTAGTCGATCGCATTAAGAAATAACGTCAAATGGAACTCGAAAGAAGCAAAAATATTGTGCACCAAGACCTGGAAAATCCGGAGTGGTTCGGTTCCAAGCTGGCTAAAGTGCTGAAGATGCCGAAAACAAACAAGGAAACCCTGAGTGTGAAAAGGAATCAGTGGACCTACGAAGAACTGGAACCAGGGTTCGTCCGCTATGTGGCAAGATGTTGAGGTGCGTTAAAGCCAAACCCGGTCTTTTGAACCGAGATGTGACCTGAAGGTACAACGCCAACTTTCAAACGGTGCGGACCCTCCTTGCCAGAGAAGGATACACGTCTTACAAAGCCAGTATACATCCGAACCGGCACATGAAACAGAATTCCGTGGTCAAAAAGCGTACAAAGGCTCTTGTACGACCGTGTTTTGACGAAACACAAGGGCAGCACTTTGATCAATGACGAAACATACGTTAAACTCGATTTTAAGAAACTTCCCGGTCAAAAGTTTTACATCGTGGCTTTACGTGGAGATGTGTCAAGAAGATTCAAGTTCGTGTTTGTTGACAAGGTCATGATTTTGCAAGCGATTTGCAGTTGTGGCCTGACAACGGAACCATTCGTTACATCCTCGACGATGACATCCCAAGTTAATGAATCCTGAATTGCCCAGAATTTCGACCAATCGAAAAATATTGGGCAATTTCAAAGCAGCGACTTCGACGAAGCGCCGGGGCAGTCAAAGACATCCAGCAAATGCGAGTAAAGGGGAAGAAATGCACTGATTCCGTGTCAGTTTTCACTGTGCGGGCGGTGATGGGCTGCATCAAGAGGAAGATTCGATGTAGCCATCTAATGCTGTAACTTTGAAGTTATTGTAAAGCAACCATTAATGGCATTTTTAAACTTATTGAATAACGAATTAGAGGTCATTTTGTGCGTACCAACTTACTTTTGGTCAGCCTTTAGTTAAGAAAAAAGTGTTGAACCTCAACATCAAATTGTGCCCATACTTCCTGCAACGGTTTATATTCTATGAGACAGTTCATTCTGCGTGACTCCGACTCCCACTCTAACTCCGACTTCGATGAATCCTTTCTTTAAGACACCGATTCCACAGCCTTGGTTCCGGAATTGAAAGTTAACATCAGCTCCAAATCTTTCCATCATCGTCACTTAGCATCCAGCTTGCCAGTACGAGGAACTTATTGTTATTTGGGAATCGAAAGTAATTTTTTTTTTCAGCTAGCAGGTTGGGTTTATTGTACAGACTGACATTTACATACTTCCTATGTGCCAGGAAAAAGCTTATTTATGTCATATCAAAATTTGCAAGAAAATAATACAATTTGAACTGTCGAGGTGTTGACAGTTCAAATTGTATTATCTTCCGCTGTTGGAATGAATAAAAACCATTCCCCGAACAGAAAATTCCCCTTTTTGTTCCATTTCCCAATTTAACCTCCGGCAACGATAAGCTGTAGGCAGTGTCTCCCCCGGATGCGATGATGACGACTGAATCTGCCTGCAAACCAAATTGAAAAAAAAAAAATGGCGCTGTATTTTTGCGCGCGAAATTATGCAGTCGGACACTTATATAATTTCCATTTTGCGTGCTTTTCGTTCGATATTTATTATATTTTCATGTTTCCATAATTCTTCCTTTCATCACTCAAGCACCGAGCTGGCAACAGGCGCAAAGCAACAGGGATGGAAGTGGTATTCAAAAATTCAATTGAAATAAAAATACACGTAACAACACAGAAATCTTGCTTTGAACGCAGAGAGACTGGTAGGAGCTTATCGGTTGGATTGTGGAAACTTTGGAGGTGTCATTTGGTTTTTGAATTTCATGCAATGTCGCTGGGAACGAAAGCGGAACGGGAGATGCGGACGGTGTTATTTGACGCGATTTCGGAGGCTAAATCTGCCACCGATGCCACGACTTGGGCATCAGGATCGGGTGGCTTTTGGCTGCAACGGTGGGTTTTATATTTTGGTGTGATCTTTTAAGAAGAGATGAAATGCTGGGAGGATGGACGGTGAAATGGGTAAATGGAAAGCTTTATTTTGTGGAATTAATTTGAATGTTGATGGCACTCGACAGATGGCTGCATCTTTTGACAACGTTCATCGCTGGCAAGTATAAGTACTACATTGATGGAGATTTGAACTATGAATGGATTATTTGGTTGGCTGTTAGCAGTGGCTGAATTATGATAAGCTTTGCCGGGCGTTATGAGTGGAGGTTTTAAATTTGAATTGTGGTATGACATTTGACAGTTCGGTAAGGTTGGGCCTCATATTTTTCCGTAGGGTGGATGAAAATTGCAAGTAGAATAAAGTATCCACACAACCATTTCTGCTCTTCAATTTGAAAATGCTCAACGGAACTAACCACCGATCGGTTCAATTAAACCACATAAACACAACCTTTCAACCGATGGTGAACCTTTTCTTCCATGCCGCTAGACAAGTGGGGCAGTTAATGGTGTTAGGAAGGTTTCACCAAATCATGAAGACCGGCAACGAGTAACTCACTCACTTTACTTCAGTAGGCACCTGCTCGGAGCTCAATTTTCCTTCCATCGAACCACTACTACCAGGTGGGTTTCAATTAGCATAATGTTTACGCTTTTCACCTTTCGCCAGAGACGAGAAGAATAAGGGGTCCCAGATAAACAGCTGCTGCTGCTCCTTGGGTTGCTTACGTGGGTTGTGGCGCTGTGTATAGTCTGCACGAAGGTACCTGCTGGTAGCTCCTTTCTCTTAAACATCGACAACACTTTGTACTCTATAGCTCCCACAAGAGTACGGGTCGCACTCACACACGTCATTACCCAAAATAAACAGGCTGTTTTCCAACTTTTAATTGCAATTTACATATCGGTCCGGCCAAACTGTTTGACTCTCGCACAATTGAATCAAGATGGCCATTCTGCGTCGGTTGAACTGCAAACTGAAATTGTAGTCATTCTGAACATGGCTAAGTACGTAAACAGTGCACAACCTATTTGAGTCATTGGTACTTTGGTTTACTTGAAATGTTGGATTACGTACTGTAAATTATGTTGTCCTTCACTTGTTTTCCGTACTGACGCCAGGAAAGCAGCTCTCACACCTGAACCACCCTATCTATCAACCCATCAACTCATGGACTGGGAACGAAAGGATTTACTTCGTGATCAGAGATGTTATGCCTCAGAAAATCCCGACGGCGCCGATTTGAATTGAACCCGTACCACACTTACTACAACACCACCGGAGCCGGCATACTGTCAAGTTGACATTTAACTTGCAATGGTACTCGCTTAAAGCTGAATTTCTCGAAAAAAAAAACAGCGAAAATCTGTGCTTAGTTCGAAATGGATGAGCTTCCGATACTCGAGGAGCAGAAATTGGCGTGGGACAGGGAGCACCACCATCCAACACGACAGCACAAACTTGAACACTGTTCGGTGGAGGACGTCCCACCGGAAGCAATCATAAATATTCAATTTTGGGGTACCCATTACCTGGCTTACAAAGGGCTTGTTTACGGATGCCTACTTTCGATGGGTTCCACGTAGCCATGGCTGCTCACGGCATGCAATTTTGTGTGGGGGCAATTGCCAAGAGGTACCCGGTCCTTGTTGTTTATGAAAAGGAACTACAATGAAGGGGTGATACCAACGGATTATTCAACGGTGCTTTGAGGCCTCGTCAACGAGCATTTTGCATGAAAATCAATTAGGCAACAAAAGGGATTTGTTGCCTTTGGAGAGTGCTTGAGTTGGTAATTAGCATCAAGCCTTTCTCAGTGAACCAAACTGTTAGGTGTGGGCAGTAAATGCAGCTGAAGCTTTTGTCATTTCAGCTAAAATAATGTTTTTCGGAATAATAAAACCGAAAGATGGTATGATGACATATTTTACTTGTAACTTAGAAGAAGAGGTTACAAAGTATGCGTTTGAAACATGAAACCTGTAAATTTTGCTTTCTATGAGTAACAATCAGCGATTTTCTGACCGCTGAGTGAGTGAGTGAGTGAGTGAGTGTGTGAAAAATCGCTGATTGTGACTCTCATGAAGGGAAATAAACAGGTTTAATATGTCAAACACATTCTTTGCAACCTCTGCTTGTATATTTCCAATTCAAAATATGATCATAGCATCTAATTATTTCATAATTAAAAAAAAAAACATTGTTTTAGCTGAAATGAGTATTTGCAACCTTGGCTTTTGTAGTAATAAAATATTTTTTTTTTTCACCATAGGCCCGAAGGGGGGACCCATCAGAATGGATAAAATTGGAGAAAAAAACAAAAATGAAGAAAAAGAAAATACCAAAAAAAATATGAAGAACGACGGCAAGACGCCAGACAGTGAAAACGGAGGAGCAAACGTGTTCGCAAGGAGTGGGATATTGCAGAGATCACCAGTGTCGAACCTGGGGGTCACTGCAAATTCCAGCAGCAGCAGTAAGTTTCAAGAAGAGCAGCCAGGCGTTGGGCTAAGCCAGATATTCACACCAATATCCAGTAGTAGCAAATCCCAAGAACTGCAGCTCGGGAGAACCAAAATGACGGAGGTCAGGAGGAAGATCGATGATCTCTATGTGTTCGTGAAGGATAAAAACAACGTACACAAAGAGATCAAGCAACTTGTGACCGGTATCAAATCCGGCATAACAGTGGCAGATCGGGAATGTCAAGAGTGGAGAAAAAGAGCCGAAAATGCCGAAAAGGCTCTGCTGGAGGCCAAGGAGAGCATAAGACTGGCTCAAGCACATGAGACGCCGAAGGGACCCACAAATCCACGTCCTGAAAAGAGAGATAGGGACACGCCAGGAGATGAGGAGGAGCCCAAAAAACGCAGGGACGACGAGGAAGGCATCAAGGAGATGGGAGAAAATGGTGCGTGGCGTAAAGTCGAGAACCAGAAGGAGAGGAAGAAAAAACAGAAGGAAGATGAAGTGAGGAAGAAGGAAGAGGAAGCGAGGAAGAAGGAAGAGAAGAAGAAGGAAGACAGGAAGAATAAGGAGAAGCCTAGGCCTCGTAGGGAGAGAAGCAAGGGTGACGCTCTGGTTGTTGAGGTGAAGGACAAAACGTCCTACGCAGCACTCCTCCGGAAAGTGAGAGAGGATCCGGAGTTGAAACAACTAGGCGAGAACGTGGTGAAAACCAGGCGAACCCAGAAAGGCGAGATGCTATTCGAGCTGAAAAGGGACCCTACGGTTAAGAGCGCAGCTTTTAAGGAGCTCGTCGAAAAATCTCTTGGCGAGACGGCGAACGTAAGAGCCTTATCCCAGGAGTCAGTGGTCGAGTGCAGGGATCTGGACGAGATCACAACAGAAGACGAGTTGAAAAGTGCGCTGAAGGTGCAATGCAACCTGGGAGACGTACCGATGGCAATTCGGTTGAGAAAGGCGTATGGTGGCACGCAGACGGCGTCGATACGACTTTCTTCGGACGCAGCTAACGAGCTGCTGAAGACTGGCCGAATCAAGGTTGGGTGGTCAGTGTGCCCGTTGAAAGCTATTCCTCGGGTATCTAAGAAAATGGAGAGATGCTACAAATGCATGGGCTTCGGTCACCAGGCGAGACACTGCAAAGGCCCTGACAGATCTGATCTGTGCAGGAAATGCGGAGAGAAGGGGCACGTTGCAAAAGACTGTACAAAGCAACCGAGGTGCATGCTCTGCAAAAAGGAGGACGGAAATGGCCATGTGACGGGAAGTTTCAGGTGCCCTGAGTTCAAGAAGGCGATGGTGGGCCAGCAATAATGAAGGTAACCCAAATAAATCTCAATCATTGTAACACAGCACAGCAACTGTTGTGGCAGTCAACAACGGAAACAAAGTGCGACGTTGCAATCATTGCAGAGCCATACCGAGTCCCTCTCGATAATGGTAACTGGGTGGCGGATAGAGCAGGAATGGCGGCCATACAAGTCATGGGCAGGTATCCCATACAACAAGTGGTGGCAAGCTCATATGAAGGTTTCGTGATCGCCAAAATCAATGGAATCTATGTATGTAGTTGCTACGCACCCCCGAGATGGACAATTGAGCAGTTCCATCAGATGCTAGATGGGCTCACCGAAGAGCTCATTGGACGGAGACCAGTCGTCATCGCAGGAGACTTCAATGCTTGGGCAGTGGATTGGGGGAGCAGATGTACCAACGCAAGAGGGTATAGCCTGCTGGAAGCTCTGGCAAAGTTGAACGTCAGTCTGGCCAACGAAGGAACCATCAGCACCTTCCGCAAAGATGGTAGGGAATCCATTATCGACGTCACTTTCTGCAGTACGTCGCTAATGGCAAATATGAACTGGACAGTGTGCGAGGAGTACACCCATAGTGACCATCAGGCGGTCCGGTACAGTATCGGCGAACGGACACCGGTGGAAATGCGGAGGACGAAAGTAAGCGAGCGGAAGTGGAAGACGAAGGCATTCAATAAGGATCTCTTCATCGAAGCTCTAAGGGTAGACAACAGCGTCCCGGGCCTAAGCGCGAACGAGTTGACCGAATCATTAGCAAGGGCATGTGACACAACTATGCCGAGAAAACTGGAGCCAACGAACAGGCGGCGTCCAGCCTACTGGTGGAACGAGGAAATTAGCACCCTCCGTGCTACTTGTCTTCTAGCCAGAAGGCGTGCTCAGAGAGCAAGAACAGAAGCAGACAGAGAGGAGCGCAGGGTGGTGTTCCGAGAGGCCAGGGCTGCACTGAAACGAAATATAAAGCTGAGCAAGTCAAATAGTTTCAAGGAGTTGTGCCGCGATGCCGATGCCAACCCCTGGGGCAACGCATACCGAGTTGCGATGGCGAAGATCAGAGGCCCAACGATGCCGGTTGAAATGTGTCACAACAAGCTGAAAGTCATCGTGGAGGGACTTTTCCCACAGCATGACCCAACGAACTGGCCACCTACACCATATGGCGAGGTAGATGAAGACAACGTTGAACAAGTCTCCAACGAGGAACTTATAGCAGCAGCGAAAGGGCTGAAAGCGAATAAAGCTCCCGGCCCGGATGGAATTCCCAACGTGGCGTTGAAGGCGGCAATCCAGACGTTCCCGGACATGTTCAGGATGGTGCTGCAGAAATGTCTGGACGAGGGTCAGTTCCCTGATAGGTGGAAGGTACAAAAGCTTGTGCTGTTGCCGAAGCCCGGAAAACCGCCGGGGGATCCTGCATCGTATAGGCCAATATGCTTGCTGGATACTGTAGGAAAGCTCTTAGAGAGGATCATCCTCAACAGGCTGACGAAATGCACGGAGAGTGAACACGGATTGTCGGAGAGACAGTTTGGATTCCGGAAAGGGAGATCGACGGTGGATGCAATTCGGACAGTGATTGACAGAGCCGAGAAAGCTTCCAAACAGAAGCGGAGAGGAAATCGATACTGCGCCGTGATTACGATCGATGTCAAGAATGCATTCAATAGCGCCAGCTGGGAGGCCATCGCCAAGGCGCTCCATAGAATGAGGGTTCCAGGCTACCTCTGCAGGATTCTAAGTAGAGAGACAGACAGACAGACAGACAGACAGACAGACAGACAGACAGACAGACAGACAGACAGACAGACAGACAGGCGTCAAAACAGAAGCGGAGAGGAAATCGATATTGCGCCGTGATAACGATCGACGTCAAGAATGCGTTCAACAGCGCCTGCTGGGAGGCCATCGCCGAAGCACTGCATAGAATGAGGGTCCCTGACTACCTGTGCAGGATCCTGAGGAGTTATTTCCAGAACCGGGTTCTGGTCTACGAGACAGACATGGGACACAGATCGATTAGGATCACAGCGGGAGTTCCACAAGGCTCCATCCTTGGTCCAACGCTCTGGAACGGGATGTACAACGGCGTGCTAACGCTGAAACTGCCCAAAGGTGTTGAGATCGTTGGCTTTGCGGACGACGTCGTCTTGACGGTAACAGGCGAGACGCTGGAAGAGGTGGAAGTGTTGTCAACCGAAGCGATCGATATGATTGGTAACTGGATGCAAGGAGCGAAGCTGCAAATAGCCCACCACAAAACAGAAGTGTTATTAGTCAGTAACTGTAAAGCGGTACAGCGGACAGAAATCACCGTCGGGGAGCACACCATAGTCTCGAAGCGTGTGTTAAAATACCTGGGAGTGATGATCGATGACCGGCTAAACTTCAACAGCCACGTCCAATATGCCTGTGAGAAGGCTTCGAAGGCCATCAACGCGATAGCTAGAATTATGCCGAACAACGCTGGTCCCAGCAGTAGCAAGAGGCGTCTTCTGGCCAGCGTGTCATCATCGATACTGAGATATGGAGGTCCAGCCTGAGTTCCAGCGCTGGAAACAAAGCAGAACCAAAGGAAACTGAGCAGTACGTTCCGGCTCATGGCCATGCGAGTCGTGAGTGCGTACAGAACCATCTAGTCGGAAGCAGTATGCGTTATCGCAGGTATGATCCCTATCGGCATCACCCTGGCGGAGGACAGCAAGTGCTACAGGTGGAGAGTAGCCGGAAGAGCACGGAAAGTTGTGAGAGTGGAGTCATTTGCTAAGTGGCAACAGGAGTGGAACAAGACGGAGAACGGTAGATGGACACATAGACTAATACCGATTCTTTCCACCTGGGTGAACAGAAAACACGGAGAAGTCAATTTCCACCCAACGCAGTTCCTGTCTGGCCACGGCTGCTCGGTTCGGACACGCAGCGTCACCCCTCTGTCCGGAGTGTGGCAACGTCGATGAAACGCCGGAGCATGTGGTCTTCGACTGTCCAAGGTTCGAGGCAGTGCGAACGGAGATGCCCGTCCTTAACGTGGAGAATGTCGTCGTTGAAATGTGTCGAGAGGAGGGCACTTGGAATGCCGTCAGCAGGGCAGTCACGCAGATTATGTCGGAGCTGCAGCGTAAATGGAGAGAAGAGCAGCGATCTAGCAACCCCAGCTAGTGCTGAGAGTACGACAAGTGCATGAGCACAGCCGCCCTCCGAAGTAGTCGCTTCACAGGGGTCCCGGGGAGATCCAGGCAGAGGAGAGAGTAAGGAATGGGTACCAACTGAACTACAGGCCAGGCCTCTTGAAGCTTTCCTAAATCTTACTATAACAAAAAAAAAAAAAAAAAAAAAAAAAAACAGACAGACAGTTGACAACCTAGCTCTGGTTCTCACAAGTTCCTATCTCACACCTCCCCGTGGTGTAGCCGTGTTGTAAAGAAGGGTGACACCTTCTTCAAATGGCGAGTGGGCTTATAGTGCAGCTGCCCCCGTCCCGGTAAAACCTTGGCAGGCCTCCGGATACGTTCAAAACTCGTCACCAATTGGTGATTGGTGAGTAGTAGGCTCAGATGTAACATTCCTGACTTACACCGATCTGGCTCTGAACACGGCCCCCATGAAGGACCGTGTCAACCCTATCATGGCCTCCCTGCCTGCATAGATAACCATGGGATCACGATAGGAGACTACATACAACGAGTGGAGATAGCGGCCCGGAGGGGGGACCCATAAGAATGGATAAAATTGGAGAAAAAAAAAAACAAAAATGAAGAAAAAAACCAAAAAAAAAATGAAGGACGACGGCAAGACGCCAGACATTGAAAACGGAGGAGCGAACGTGTTCGCAAGTAGTGGGATATTGCAGAGATCACCAGTGTCGAACCTGGGGGCCACTGCGAGTTCCAGCAGCAGCAATAAGTCTCAAGAAGAGCAGCCAGGCGTTGAGCTAAACCAGATATTCACACCGATATCCAGCAGTAGAAAATCTCAAGAACTGCAGCTCGGGAGAATCAAAATGACGGAGGTCAGGAGGAAGATCGATGATCTATATGTGTTCGTGAAGGATAAAAACAACGTACACAAAAAGAGCCGAAAATGCCGAAAAGGCTCTGCTGGAGGCCAAGGAGAGCATAAGACTGGCTCAAGCACATGAGACGGACAGACAGACAAACAGACAGACAGACAGTGCTCCCTCTGAGTAAACGCTCACGAATCATAAGTTCGCTGATTGTGACACTCTGAAAGTAAAATTGACAGGTCTCATGTGTCAAATACATACATTTCACCCTCCGTTTTCAACTTACAAGTACAATTTTATAATACCGAAAAACGGCTTTTTATAGCAAGTCAGTGGAAGCAACCCTGGTCTCAATTATGAGTCGGATTAATTTTCCATGCATCGCAATGTCTGCAGCAAACACGTCCCGAACAACAAACAAATTCCTAGAATCATATCGGTCTCGGAGTCATCGTTGCACCTTCCTGGAAGTTTATTTCAATCCTCCCCGGGAAATAGTGAACATCGAAGCGCATTTTTATAGCACAAGTACCTCACGACACGCCATCCACCATTCGAAAAACGCATACGTACCTACATGTGTCCGCTCGAGGCAGCAAAGGCACGTACAAAAATGCTCACCTTTCAATTATAGAATGAAGTATCGGGAACGCGATCTGGTGCAGTGCGTTTCTGCGAAGGTTAAATATATTTTGTTGCTGTATGCAGACTCTCTTCCTGCATGACTAAGTAGAAGACATGAAGCATTTGCATCATGCTTGAGTTGAATAGGTCCAACGTGTGCGTATCGTTTCGTTTATATGTAGGGTAATTTGCCTTTTGTTGCACAGATAAGCATGTACTTTTTGTAGCTATGTGTTTTTACGAGATTGAAAACGTTTTTGAAGTAGGAATTCTTCGGGAAACATTTGAATGTGATCAGAGATGGATCGCACTTTTGGGACTTTTACATTACTTTTTAATATAGAATGCTTGCGTTAAATCCAATTGAATTTCCATTTCACCCATCTTAAAACAGATAGTTTAGTGCTATTAATCTCCCTACACAGCAAAAAAATAATTGAAATATCACATAAAAGTGGATGTGTTGAAAATATGGTGAAATAGGGGAATTTACGTATTCTCGGCAACCTAAGCAGCGACCTTCTTTCTATAGCCTTTTTCTCTATGAAACGCACACATATGTAGTACTGGTTTGTTTACAATCTTTTGCTGCCAGCTGCTCTAACAATTTCAGTCGAAAGAATTGTCAAAAACTGTTTTGAAACGCTTTTACAAAGCTCCAATCTTCTCTAGTGAGAGCGAGTATTGTCGGCAACCAGTTTTTCTTCGGCAACCGTTCCATTTGAACTGCATGTTAATCTGCTGTTCTATTACCGGCAGCTCGAAATCAGCTACAATTTGTAGTGCGTGTGTTGCATTTCAAGAAAACCTTGCTAGATTGCGTTTTCTCAGTGGTAAAAATATAGTCAAATTGAAGCTGAAAGCATAAAGAATCGTTTGCATGCATTCAGCGAAGTGTTTTCGTAAGAAAATCCAGTGAAAATAGTGTTTCAATTTGGGTTGCCGAAAATAGTCTGTCATGCCGAAGCCGTCATTTCCCCTATTACTTGCCAAAAAGGACAAAATTATCAGCATGAACTGACATTACGCTGCTTTTACTGCATTTGTTTATTTTTGTGGCCATAAAAATTACATGAGATTTTCTCTTGGATGTACTATTAAAATTCATGTTTTGCTGTCTATCAAAATTCAAAATTTACGCACCGCAGAGCCACACTCTGTGTTTTCACTGAAGATTCACTTGAGAGCGCTCTTGAGTGTACCTTCAGTGAAAACACAAAAAAGTCCCGAAAGAGTTATCTATCCCTGAATGTGATTCTTGAAGAATTTCTAGAGCTCATCAGAAATTTATATCGGTTAAATCATTTCCTATAATAAAATGTGTGAAGGTGCCTCAGAGCCCAATTGTTGCACGTATCGTTTGCATTGAAATTCTATTATCTCACACTTCATATCAAATTATTGCACACCCATAAAGTATGGATAAATGCAACTTGGAATACAAATTTTCAGCAAAAACAATCATTCAAAGATTCTGTTAAACGAAATTTTTCGGTACATTGTACTTATGATATCAGTTATGTTATTGGTTATATTGAACCAGTCAATGATCGATGCAAAATAAATATATGCAGCAGCTGTTCATATGAAAACTTGCATACTTTCAACCGTTATCGTCATAGGCAATAATACAGGACCAAGAGTCCAAATGTGATCCAATTATGGAACATTAATATTGTTTCTAAAAAATTAACATTTTCGATACATGTATTGCAGTTGATCGTTGGATAAAAATTTCAAAAAAAAACATTTTCCTGTAAAGAATACTTAATTAAACTAAATTTTACAACGGAGGATTATAAAGTTGAAAAATGAGAAAATCGCCTGAAATCATATCCACAATGTCGAACAGATTTAAAACGATTTTTTTTTTCACAATATATCTAATACTGATTATCAAAATCACATATTTTATCATTCAACAACTGATCACTGATTAGCATGTCACTCTGATTGGTAAACATCATGGCCATGAATAAATGCTGTGCTGTCAACAATGTGAAGTGTTCAAAAATTGGCAAACTACCCTAGACGTTGTTTTTCACTTCAACTATTTTAGTTCGCTGCAGTAGGTAGGCAGACAGCTAAATGAAATGTATGATGTTGAAGTCTTCTGGTTTTCCACGTCACTGCAAATGTAGATGAAAATTATTTGCGGTTTTTGCATTTCGGAAACTTTACAGAGTCGAAATTAATTTTACTTTTTACAAAATTTTCGTAACGCTCGAAGAATCTATTAACAGGTAGGAAGGGGGTCATGGAAAGTGTTAGGATCAGGGGTTGAAACGGTTGACGTTTTTACTACACTCGCTTCGTTGTCGTGCGCGACAGTCTGTTTGTATTCGTACTCTCATGTTCTACCGTCGTCGTCTCTTATGCTTGTGTTGCGGTAGAACAACGATTCGAGCAAAAAGAAAATTATCAAATAACTATAATATGACATGTGTGATTTCGTTCTAATTCCTCAATTTGGTGGACACTAGGACATCGTTGCTTGCTATTTTCATAATTCACACAAGCACAACATCAGCAGTCCTTATTATGAGAAAAAACTAAAATATGGTAGAAACTACTTCGGCCTACGCGCCCATTTTGGGCCTATCAAACAGAAAACATCAAATAAATCCTTGATTTCAAAGTTAACAGGTAAATTATGCTTTTGGTACGATATTTTAGTTCAAATGCTACTGAACGAAGTTAATAAAAACGGTTGATATGAATGTTTGCACCCAATATTCTCAAAAACAAATGAAGCGCTCCGACCGAATCAATCGTTATCTCAATCCGATAGGCCGAAGTGAATTCATCTCCAAATCGATACGAGAAAGAGACTGCTGGCTTCTTTTTCTGTTAAAGGCGAACAGCTTTGTAGCATTCTAGAACCTCAGTCGGCGTCCACAAACAAATGTTCAATCGCTTGCCTCTCTCAGCTTCGGTGAAACGTACGAGCGAACGTACTTGGATAGTTTCGTCTTTCATTAAACACATCAACAGAGGTGTCATGACGTATATGACGGAATATGAATATATATTTAAAGCATTTATCACGCGAAAACACTTGAATATTACACGTAATTTGCTTAATTTATCTTCCATCCACATATTTATTTTAAAAAAATTAACGAAAATCTGACATAACACATTTCAAACAAATTGATATAGTGTTGGTGAAAGGGATTCAAAGCCATAATGAGGTTTAGTTTAACTAGAAAATCGACGTCACTTACATTGAACACGATGAGCAAAGCAACGACGAGAAGATCCTTTCCTTCTAAGCATGCTTCTTTTTCATTTTCGTTTCTAGCTGATAGTCTAGCTAGGCGTTATAGTAATGAAGCGTTGAACACGTTGTATGAGAGAGAAACAAATTCGAGTTCATTTTAGAGCTTCGAAAATGTAGAGCCCTGGATGGAAGTTGAAAGTGACAGTTTCTTTATATCGATTTATACCTGTACTGAATTTCATAATTAATTTTCAGAATCTCTCCGGCCAGTCGATTGCGAGTACGGATAAGCGGCACACCGTCGGCCATAGAGATTTTTCAGGCGGCACAGGACGAAAACCACATCGATGTTTCTCGTAAGTAGGATTCAATCGTTTAAAAGGGTTAAACCGAAGACATCAAATCAAGAAGACTGGCAACTCTGCCAGAATCCAAGCGACAGATACATTAGCGCTGCGCTCAAGCGAAGCAAATACGCAAACCTTTCTTCTGAGGTTGTAATTTTTGCTATCAAATTCGTTCGAAGCATTAACCTTTGCACGGCAGATGACGCGATTGTGTCGGTATCATAGCGGTCGTATGAGGAAATGGAAGAGTTGCCAGTCTTCTTGATATGTTTTTTTTTATATTTGTTTTCTGTCAATCTTGTTTTCCGTACTGAGCACCAATGCTACCAACGCCAGGAAGACAGCTCCCACACCTGGACCCTATCTATCGACCCATCAACTCATGAACCGGAGACCAACGGCTTTACTTCCCTTCAGAAGGAATGCGTGATCAGAATGTGATGTCTCAGAATATCCCGGCGGCGCCGACTGGGATTGAACCCAGGCATGCTGGGGTTAGAGGTAATCACATTTACCACTACACTACCGCTGCTCTTGATATGTTGTCTTCGGTTAAGCTTACGCTAGTTTCCACAATCCCTGAATAGTGAAACGAGTCCAATCAGAGGAAACCACGAGAGATGTCCGCACCAATCGATATAGTTCAGCCAAAACACTCCAAATTAGATCGGAAAGGCTCCAAAGGGTGAATAAAATGACGGATTGGAATCGGATTGGAGTAATCATGAATATATATATCCTCCACAGGGCCTTTCTTTCTTGCTTATCGCTTGATTGATACCCTGGACGGAAACCAACTCGATCGGTGAGGATCTGAATCGATGCCTCCAGCGCGGAGCTGACACTAGGAAAGTCTATTGGTGGTTCTCGGAGCGTGCTTCCTGCTTGGTAGCAACGAATACGCGTTTGTTGATATTCACCACTGCTTGATTATCCAACCCAAAGCTGTCAAAATCAGAAGCGATCCTCAAAAGCAAAATAATCAAATTCATTTTGAGCAAAATGATTAATTTGAGCCTAAACCCTCGATATTATCATCATTTCAGCATAATGCAATAATTTTCCATCAATATATGTGTAAAAACTAACACAACACGTTCTACAGCGCTATATTTGTGTAATATGAAAATAATAATTTTGCATTTGATCCTCAAAATCATCCCCACCATGAATATTGATATTGATAACAGCACAGGCGATAATAAACATCCAGCCACAAGTGAACAAAAAGAAATGTTGACATCGAGAGTCAGAGGTTGCCTTGATCAAGAGAATATAACCTCCTATATCTCCTGCTTGGAGTTCTCCTCTCCTGCGGCTTTTGAAACGCGATAAAAATTCCTGGCAGCGTAAACTTCGCCGACATCGAACTTCTGAAACGAAACGCAACTTTCATCGCGCTTGCAACGCCTATCGTAAGCTTAATTCAACCCTATACAAGTCATATGTCTTGCGTGTCCAGACCAATTTACGTAGAAATCCCAAGAGCTTCTGGAAGTTTGTGAACTCCAAGCGAAAATCGTCGAATATTCCTTCATCCGTATTTTTTGGCGATTTGGAGTCTACTTCTATGCTCGAATCGTGTGATCTATTTTCCCGCCACTTCAGTTCTGTTTTTTCGGATTCAGCCGCCAACGCAGATGAAGTAGAAAGAGCGGCTTGCAATGTTCCTGAGGGTCTCATTGATTTGCGTACATTTGCGGTTAGCAATATGTATGTCGTTAAAGCTGTTAGGAAGTTGAAGAAATCTGTTTCACCGGGTCCTGATGGTGTACCTGCAATCATTTTTTGCCGCTGTGTTGCTGTTTTAGCTGATCCCCTAGCTCGCATCTTTACCGCTTCGTTGCACCAAGGAGTTTTCCCCGAAATATGGAGACATTCCTTTATGTTCCCTGTCCATAAGAAGGGTGACAAACGTGACGTGACAAATTATCGTGGCATAACAAGTCTATCTGCAGCTTCAAAATTATTCGAGATCATTGTGAACGATGCTATCTTCTTTCATGTCAAGAGCTACATTTCAGCAACGCAACACGGATTTATGCCAGGACGCTCAGTTACATCAAATTTGCTGGAGTTCACCTCAACATGTATAAATCACTTGGAAAATAGGGCTCAAGTAGATACCGTTTATACCGATCTGAAAGCGGCATTCGATTGCATCGATCATGGTATTCTTCTTCGGAAAATGTCTCGCCTGGGAATTTCGGATGGTTTGGTTGATTGGCTGAAATCATATCTTTCCAACAGAACACTTCGTGTCAAGCTGGGTTCGTGCACTTCATCACCATTTGCTGCAACCTCCGGTGTTCCCCAAGGCAGCAATTTAGGACCATTGCTGTTCACAATCTTCTTCAACGATGTGACGCTCCTCTTGCCGAGTGGTTGTGTGCTCATATACGCCGATGATCTCAAACTATACATTGTTGTCAAGAACGTCGAGGATTGCCGTCAGCTCCAAGCAATGTTAGACCAATTTGTTGATTGGTGCCGCTTAAACAAGCTTTCCGTCAGTATATCAAAATGTGTGGTCATGACATTTAATCGCACAAGAACGCCAATCGTATTCGATTACTCAATTCATGGATTTGTACTAGAAAGAGTAGAACAAGTAAGCGACCTAGGTGTAATGCTGGACCCTAAACTTACGTTTGACTTACACCGTTCAATGGTAATCACTAAGGCTAATCGTCAGCTTGGTTTTATATCAAGAATCTCAAGAGATTTTTCGGATCCGTACTGTTTAAAAGCACTGTACTGTTCACTCGTTCGTCCGATTTTCGAGACTGCATCTGTTGTTTGGACTCCCTACCAACTTTCCTGGAACATCAGAATAGAACGTATCCAAAAAACATTCATTCGTCGAGCATTAAGACAACTTCCTTGGAGAGATCCACTAAACTTACCTCCGTATGCTGAGAGATGTCGCTTGCTAAGCATGGACACGTTACAACGACGGCGACAAATTCAACAGGCAACATTCGTCGCGAAGTTATTAAGTGGTGAAATTGACTCTACCCACTTACTCTCTTGCTTGAACTTTCGTGCGCCAAGCAGATTTCTACGCTCAAAGTTCCTATTGCGTCAAGACTCACACCGCTCTTCTTTTGGACAACATGAACCTGTTACGAGTATGATTCGCACGTTTTCTACAGTTGAAGAGTTGTTCGAGTTTGGGGAACCTGCTGCTCAATTCCAGAGACGTATTATTAACTCCAGATACATTTAGTATTTGTTATGGCTTCTGGTTCATTAAGACTTATTGTCAGATGGATGTATTAAATAAAAATAAATAAATAAATAAATAAAATAAATAAATATGTTTATGTCAATATTCAAATTCATGTAGGTAGTTGGTTTATCTGTTAAGGTTGCCTTAATGTTCAGCTAAGTTGAGATCATTCCTTCTGATTTTTATCATCACTGATGTTGTGTTACCGTTGAGTTAGCGTTAAGACAGATAGTAGGATGAGGCAGGGTAGACAGTAGAAAGGTCGTGAAGTTCTCGTGGAATAAAAGTTAAATGTTTAAAGTTTATTCAGATTTGTAAGTGCGCTTATTCGAGTTAGCCAGAAATGTCCAAGATTCTACATTCCCCTCGGAACATTCCATTACAGGCATCACCTCGATTCCTCAAAATACTATTGTGGGCATTTGACAGTATTTCCCACTTTTTTCTTTAAATGGAAGTCACCATCATTGATTTCAAAATGGCGTCCGATATCGGAAATTAATTTCCGGCCTGTAGATGTCACCATGCTTCCAATTTTCTGACGCTGGAATCCACTATCTTGGATTTGTAAATGGCGTCAGATATTGCCAATTCAGAGAAGAATTAGCATTTGGCGTCAGATTATCAGCTTTAATAGCATGCTGTGGATGTCAGTTGCGTCGCATTTTTTTCCCTGAAACGGCAATATCGATTTTTGGCTTCTAGACGTCACCCCGATTCAAACAACATCCTATTAAAGGGTATTTGATATCGATTTACTAAATTTTCAATAGCGACCAACAATATCCATAAGAAGCGTCCTAATGACGCGTTCCCCAAGATAAAATTGATAAATAGTAAATTTTAGCGATGGGCCCAATCTTGGATTCATATGCCAACATAAGAGCCATTTCCCCTATTATCCAGATAGAAAAAAAAATGTGGATAGGGATCGATTCCGTTTATTTATATCGACTGGATAGGTCTATCCGGATAATTTTGAAGTCTGTTTCGACGTATAGACTAGGGTAACTGATGATGGTTGGACCTATTTAGGCCGGTTTCACACGACGTCAATATTCATGTCGTATTTTTTTTATGAATTCAACATATAATTATGAAAAATGAGTGATTAGGGGAAAGATCTACCTTTCTTGTTTCGAATAATAACATGAAAAGTTAAATATTATGAACAAATGATTTTATAAAACGTTTTTATTCAGCAAAGAATTATGATGTTGGTTGGACCTATACTGATCTTGGTTGGACCTAAAAATGATGATGGTTGGACCTATTTTTGCAAATGCTAGTTTAGCCCATATTTGTTCAAAAACTTTGTTTAGAACTTATTGGTATCATGAAAAAACTCTTATTATACAGGTTTTATGAATTTGCTATTTTAAAAAATCAAGAAATTTGAGTTTAACTTCGTTTTTAAAAAATGTTCACTTTCCACGCATTAGCTATTCATCAGGCCTCATTTTCTCGGGAATCATTGACCCGATTTGGAATTTTTTTTTAACGTCAAACTGTAGGTATTGTGGTCCCATTGTAAGCTATTGAATATTTTTGGAATCGGTCAACTGGTTCCAGAGATATGGCCGGAACAAGTTCCAAGGTATATGGAACATGGACCTAATTTTGACATGGAAGAAATAAAACCTATCATGCGACACTTTACATTACTTCCAAATTCGATAACAAGATCAATAACAAAATTGAGTGCCTTGAACCACATTGGCCACTTCCGGGCCTTTTTCTGGGTGTCCCCGGCGAATTTAGGGGCTTAAAATGACAGAATATCAGAACTTAATTCCGGTTTTATAGTTTTTTTTTCTACTAGGAGTTTTTTTTTTCGGAAATAAGTTTCAGTTAGCAATTTTTAGTTTGTTAACATTTTATTTCAAGTTAATTCACACACAGAAGGTGTATGTGAAGTGCTTAATGTAAATTCATATTGACAGATTCTTTCGGCGCTTCCGTGGTAGTTCGGAAATCGGTGGTTACCCTTTCAACCAACCTGATGATGGAATTCCTCCTTTAAATTTACGCCCAAGGTCTTTAGCAGCTTCCAAGATCTTTTTGGCCGTCTTGGGACTGCCAGAAGCAGCGCACATACAAACCCAATCCGCTAGCTGGTTCTCCAAATCAACACTCAACACTATTTCCCTTCCATATTTCTTGCCGTGGCTTCCCTTAATTTTTGCGTCGTTTTCGGAATATTGTACCTTTTCTGTGCCTGATACGCAGTAAGTGATTTATTTCTTACTAAAAGAAAAGCCTCTTGAAGATTTTCGACCGATATAACTCTTTTCTTTAGCCATTTTTTCAATCGAAGAAACTGATCACTCGGCCAAAACGAAATCGAGTTTCAAATCAGCTGCGCATGGAGGATGTAAATAAACCGAAGCGCACCTAGCGGCCGTCTTAGGAAACATATAAGTCCAACCATCATCATGCGTAGGTCCAACCATGATCATATTTAGCTATTCGAATTTCGTCAATTATTCAAACATTTTAGTGAAACCAATGGATAAATGGCGTACTAACGTGTTGTTTACACCTTAAAGCAGTATTTTACTGCATGAAAATAAAAATAAATGTGAAAAATATTCCCTTTTTGTATGTTTGAAAGTAAGGCATGATGACGAGCTAATGCGTGAAAAGTAAACTGTTTTGAAAACACATTGAAACTCAATTGTTTTGAAGTTTTTTCAATAAAACACCCATGCAAATTGAAGAAAAAGAGTTTTTTATGATAGTAAAGTGATCTTTGAAAATAAAAACTTTGCGAAGATTGACTAAACTAGCGATTGAAAAATAGGTCCAACCATCATCAGTTTTTGGGTAGGTCCAACCAGAATCAATTACCCTACACAGCTAAAAAAAAGTAGTGTAAATTTCCGTTACTATGATGCACATAAATGGAGCGTCATATATCATACAAGTTTAGATTATAGATCGTGTAAATTTATGAGACATGTTATGTAATATCCCATATATTGTATGCAATTGTCCACTTTTGTTTGCAACATTTCTTGCAAGTTGCTAGTTTACGTGAAAAGGAAGTTTACATGTATGAATGTTTGCATGCATGGATGTTTACATCGCCAGTAAAATTCAGAATTTTTTGGTGTGTACTTCTGTTTAAAATCATATGAAACTTTTCGGCTCAAGAATACATGCAGAGGAAACTGATAAAAACTTTTGAACCACTGTCAATGCCAAAAGGCCGAAAAAACGGTTCAATATGGTACGTTTGGAAGTACTGCATAAATGTAATCTAGGATATTTATCATGTAACCATGTCAGGTTTCTGAACCTAGAAGAAAATCAATCGGATTCAGTTGCACTAAACAATTATATAATTACGGATTGATCACATGTTTGAGCCCTGCTTAAGAAACAAACGAAAAATTACACCGTTATTCAAGATCTAAATCTTAGACTGATTGGGAGTTTGAAAACCTTTGGAATAATAGACATAGATCGTATATCCGGATGTGAACAAAACTGCATGAGCCTTGACAACAACAAATATACTTTGTTCGATGTGCTAATTTTCGGTATCCTGGACAACGATATATTTGTTTATGTTTTTATAAATCATAAAATAACTAATTAGATTGATTAATCAAATAACACAATTGTTCTTCAAAAATCAAATCACATCTTAACTAACGGTGAGAGAGTTGCTTTCATTGATCGTGACAAACTTTTTAATGTTATAGAAGCAAGTTTCTCTATAAAATAAAGAAACATTCATCCGTACACTTCGAACACCGCACATTGCATTGTGAAGACACATCTACCTACCGAGCTTTTTGAGTTCCATATGGCAACCGGTGGAAACTTCTGCCTCAACAAGACGTTTAGAAATAGCAATCAAAAACAGAAGACGTGCACCTACAACTCACACACCACGCTGAAACTCCGAACAACTTCAATTTCACCGGCAAACAGCCTTTCTCTCTTATTCGCTTTCTACCTACTCGCGACAACGACCAAATCGAGAAAAATTTATTTCATTTTCCTTCTGTTGTGCAACTTGTACGACAACTTGTACCTTCTTCTAGGGTAGAGAACGGCTTCGCCCCCCCGAGGCCCCATTCCAAGCATGGGGCGAACAATAGCTTACATCGGTATTTTTTTGCAAAATGATCCTTCGCATCATTGAGCATCTTTTGGGTAGATTTCTCATTAATTTACTTTAGACAAAAAAAACCCGCCGAAAATGCCGTTCTTCACCCTACCTACCATACAGTCGGCACCGAACGATGGATTGCAAATTTGCATTCACACCGAATACCTACACACCGAAAGAAGAATGAGCATTTTGTATACACATTTTCCTTCTCCTGATGAGGAAATAAAACTTTCCCGTTCTGAACCGAATGACAGCGGTGCTTTTTAATTTAATTCTCCAATTTTCAATCAATAATCATTTCTATGCAGTCCCGCATACCAATTGACTGGATGTGGGTGTGACGTGAGTACAGGATCCATAGAAGGGCACGAAACAATCGAGTGGCTTGCTGAAGAAAATGCAACCGGTGCATTTTTGACGTCAATTAAAATTAAATTTTAATTAATTTAGAGCTCGAGTTGTGAGATTCTTTCCCCTTTCCCCAGTGTGCTATCATATTCGTGTCTTGAGAAATACCGAGAAGAATGCATCGAGAGTTTTCCTTGTCGACTTTTTGTTCATAGTTTTGCTGACAATGCAATCTAATACTCCAGCATGCACCTAACCATAGAGAGCGGTACGGTTCGGGATGGTGTCATAATTCAAACTAACAACGGAATAAATGTCGCGTGTCGCTGCTGCCGTGATGGTAATTAATTTGGAAACGGAAATCATGTTTAATGCTGGACCATGGAAGGGATAGTCGTTGTGACGGTTTGAAATTGAATTCAGCATGAACAAGAGTCAGCCATCATTGTTACAAAGCGAAGAGTGGTAGAGTCTCACGCTTATTATTAGGCACTTGCCAATGATGGATTAATTTCCATTTTACTAGCGAATGCTTTGCACTGATTTTTGCAGTATCTACGAGTAGTCAGTAAGGAATAGAGCGAGATACAATTTTCGCTGCGCTGTTAGCTACAACTATGATTGTCAAATTTTTCAAACACCTACTAGGTATTTGACAATGAATGAGAATGGAAAATGATTTCCCGAACACTAGCAACGAATAATGCAAATCTTACAATGTGCCTTTTACGTACTTTAACAGTTCACCCAAATAAAAGCTGACTTAAAGTAAATTGGTACGCCCCTCGTGCGCCGCAAGCACACCTCTAGTGTTGGGAATCGAAAACCTTTGACAGTGGTTTGTTTACACTTCTATAGATAACAACTGGTGCAAGTTTGATCAAAGTAGTCGATCGCGTTCAGAAATAACGTCAAATGGAAATCGAAAGAAGAAAAAATATTGTGCACAAACACCTGGAAAATTCGGAGTGGTTCGGTTCCAAGCTGGCTAAAGTGCTGAAGATGCCGAAAACAACAGTTTGTCGAGTGCTCAAAACCTATAAGGAAACCCTGAGTGTGGAAAGGAATCAGCGACCGTGTTTTGACGATACACAAGGGCTGCACTTTGATCGATGACGAACCTTACGTCAAACTCGATTTTAAACAGGTTCCCGGTCAAAAGTTTTACATCGCGACTGGACGTGAGGATGTGCCGGGAAGATTCAAATTCATGTTTGCCGACAAGTTCGCCAAGAATGAGGCCATGATTTGGCGAGTGATTTGCAATTGTGGCCTGAAAACAAAACCATTCGTCACATCCTCGACGATGACATCCCACGTTTACATCGAAAAATGCCTGAAAAAGCGTGTATTGCCATTCATCCGCAATTTCGCCAGCTGACACTACTCCAAGGTAGTTCTGGAGCGGTATGCTGCCAAAAAGATCAATTTTGTCCTCAAGCTAATGCAGCCTCTGAATTTCCCGGAATTTGAACCAATCAAAAAATGCTGGGCAATTTCAATGCATCAACTTCGACGAAGCGGCGGGGCAGTCAAGGACATCCAGTAAATGCGCTGATTCTGTGTCCGTTTCCACTGTGCGGGCGCTGATGGGCTCCATCAAGAGGGAGGTTCGAGATTTCGTTCGAACTGAAGAAATGTTACCATCATATGCTGTAACTTTGAAGTTTTAATAAAAGTACTGTAAAGCAACACTTAATGGACTTTTAAACTTATTTAATCACGAATTACAGGTCGTTTTGTGCGTACCAATTTACTTTTAGTCAGCCTTTATAGTCTATGTACCACATTTTAATTGGCTTAGAATGAAATAAGCATGAGTCAATATTAAAAATTAACTGGAATACATTTCAGCTTGTTTTTAATTTTTGCAAGGTTTGTTTATTCATGTGAATAAATACATTTTGCATTTGCAAACAGTGCCAAATCCGTTATCTGACTCAATTAAATCAATACGCCCCAGTTGCAATAAAGTACTAATATGGAGACTAACTTGATTAAAATTTACGACGACTGTTCCCAATGTTTGTCGGTTGAATATGTCACACGGTACGATTTCTTCTAGCAAATCACAACGACGGTATTTCTGTTGTAATGTAGCTTTAGCTGTAAGTTTATTTTTAGAGTAGTTAATTAGATTTAGTTTTACTTACAAAAATCGGTGTGCATGTGTAGTTTTACGGACATTCAATTTGAGACTAGATGAGACTCACCCTATGTGGCTCAACCAAGACTCCCGGATATCTAGCTCAGTAGCATGAGACCCCTGAACTGTGTCACAGGGCCGGCATGCTACTTGGTAATTTGGAGGGGTACGCGGAATAAACTGTGCAGAAACTGTGGGATTTCTTACGTGATTGTGAAATTAATTGGAAGCTAAAGTGTGGGTGGAAAAAGTCTAAAAGTTTATTAAAATGGAACTATTGTGCGGATGGTTTTATTGGGCTATTATGGGGTGTGTTCTGTGGGTTTCTGCTTCCTTGGTACGTACCGGTGGTGTTTGCTGGACGATGGCGGTGATTATGTTGGGCAGCTGTTGTTTGACCGCGATGGCGATCCGTGGCTTATTCACTCCGTTGACAATGGCGGATCGGTGTCTTAAGCTGGTCTGGAAGATGGCGCCTGGTGACTGGAGCTGTGGTCACTACAATGGCGGGTTTGATGCTTGGGTTTGCGCGTTGCGATGGCGGTTCGCAACCAGGGAATAAAGCAATCCCTGTGCAGCTACTGAAGTAGCCTTTTCGATGTCAACGGCGTCTCCCTTCGTTGGCGAACATCAGCTGACCGTGACAAGGCCACCTTGGTCGAGCCGAGAAGGGTCTTCCTCCTTAACAGTTAGGACTACCAAGTCCGAGGATGCTCTCCTTTCTAGCAATTATTAAGCCGGATAGCTGAAGGTCCTTGACATTTAGACCAAGACAGCCGAGACTGACTTGGTCGAAAAGTGCCGATCGTGAGGATCTCCGTGGAATACCAAACAAAAGGTCCTGAATGAACACCAGGAACATAAAAAGTTCGTTCTCTGCACTTTGGTTCACTTTTTCATTCCACTCACGTCTTCTAGGCACAAACGCCGGTTTACTTCTGGGCAATGGTTGCCAAAATCATCTCAAAAGCCCTCCTTTTCCCATCCAGTTTTCAATTCGTTCCTTATTATTTCCTCCATTTTCCTTCCTTGTAGCTTATCACCACCCATCCATATCATCTCCTTCGCCTATTGAGTTTTTCTACCACAGTTGATTATAACACCCTTTCGATCCTGTCACATCCAATTAAGCTTATAAACAAATATCATTTTCAAACTACCTACTAAGACAAATTTATACATTTTTCAATAACAGCAATTTTACCTACAATCCTACTAATCCTACTAACCCAACACTGACACTAAACAAACACTACAGTTTCCTAAAACAACATGCACAAATTAAAACCTAGGACATTGTAACTAAACGGTTACAAATTGTACGAGACAATACTTTTCACTTTTTCCTGCATGATTAAGGTAATTTAGGTAAGGTTTAAACAATTTAGATTAACAACTTACAATTTGGTTGAATTTGTATAAAACTTTAGGTAGGAACAAGTAATTTCAATAATAGGTTAAACGCAGTGTTTGAAGTTTTCACTGTTCACTGAATAATTCACGTGTATTTCCGCAACCGTAGGACCACCGTGTGTCAGTAAACTGAACTGATTTCCTTGTATCGGCGAGACGACGAATCATGGCACATAAAGAAACAGAGAAAAATAAATCTTGCTGCATCGATGATCAAATACGTTCACACAAACCATTTACTACTGACGGTATCATTGAAAGAATCTTTATACACTGAAACCTCCGTTTACGAAGTCTTTTTTTACGCAGTATTCAATTTACGTCCCTCTTTTTACGAAGTAAATCCCAAATAACGAGTTTACTTTTTACGAAGTAAATTCCAAATAACGAGTTTTTTTTGTGATTTTGGGAAACTGGGATATATTGTGAAATACCTCACAATATGGGAATTGTTGGAATCGGAGTGACGTGTAGGGACCGGAAATCGATGTCTGACGCCATTTTGAAATCCAAGATGGCGGCTTCCGGTTACAGAAAAACTTGGACATTCGGCCAAATACCCCACAATATGGGTATTTTTGGAATCGGAGTGACGTGTAGGGACCGGAAATCGATGTCTGACGCCATTTTGAAATCCAAGATGGCGGCTTCCTGTAACAGAAAAACTTGGACATTCGGCCAAATACCCCACAATATGGGTATTTTTGGAATCGGAGTGACATGTAGGGACCGGAAATCGATGTCTGACGCCATTTTGAAATCCAAGATGGCGGCTTCCGGTAACAGAAAAACTTGGAATTTCTACCAAATACCTCACAATATGGGTATTTTTGGAATCGGAGTGACGTGTAGGGACCGGAAATCGATGTCTGACGCCATTGTGAAATCCAAGATGGCGGCTTCCGGTAACAGAAAAACTTGGAAATTCTACCAAATACCTCACAATATGGGTATTTTTGGAATCGGAGTGACGTGTAGGGACCGGATATCGATGTCTGACGCCATTTTTAAATCCAAAATGGCGGCTTCCGGTGACAGAAAAATTGGCAAATACCACCACGTCACCCCGATTTTTAAGATACCCATATTGTAGGCTATTTAACATTATTTTTATGTCTATATGTATGTGGAAGCCACCATATTGAATTTCAAAATGGCGTCAGACATGGGTTTTCAGTCCTAATAAGTCACCCCGATTCCAAAAAACCCATATTGTGGGGTATTTGACAGAATTTCGAAGTTTTTCTGTTACCGGAAACCGCCATCTTGGATTTCAAAATGGCGTCAGATATCGATTTCCGGTCCTTACACGTCACTCCGATTCCAAAAATACCCATATTGTGGGGTATTTGACAGAATTTCCAAGTTTTTATGTTACCGGAAGCCGCCATCTTGGATTTCAAAATGGTGTCAGACATCGAATTCCGGTCCCTACACGTCACTCCGATTCCAAAAATACCCATATTGTGGGGTATTTTGCAGAATGTCCAAGTTTTTCTGTAACCGGAAGCCGCCATCTTGGATTTCAAAATGGCGTCAGACATCAATTTCCGGTCCCTTCACGTCACCCTGATTCCAAAAATACCCATATTGTGGGATATTTGACAATATTTTCAAAAACCTCTTTTTACGAAGTAAATCCCAAATAACGAGTTTTCTTTTTACGAAGTAAATCCCAAATAACGAGGTTTTTTTTACGCACTAATTCGATTTACGAACCCCCGGTTTGGTTCGTAAATGGAGGTTTCAGTGTATTCGTGTGTACCATTCGGCATGGATTGTGTGCGTTAGTTTCTGTTCATGATACATCTGCGTATCACAGTATAACATTGGCGAATGGTTCATATTCAGCAACATGTGGATGGTCAAAAGCTGTTGCATAAAGTGAACATTAACTTTTCACATCGAATTACGTGGGTTATAGGGGGAGATTTGGTATTGCCAGGTTCCTAATTTTGCGTATATATCCTAGCCATTGTAAATCCATTGAAATACTATATTCCTGAAAACTTTTTCAGAGGATTTCCAACAAAACATAATCCCTAGTACCCCTGATGTTCTTGACTGGATTTTCTTTATTGGTCGGGATGTTAAGGCGTCGTCCACTGTTGTGGTGATGTGGCATGTGGCCTCTCATTCCACAAAACATGCATGCAACCTCGATTAATGTCAGACACCCACTGCCCCACTACTGTGGCGGCGATGTGGCGTGTCAAAACATTATGCTGAAACATTGCATATGGCGAACGTTAACATGATTTTAGTCAAATTAGTTTCTGATATGGCGGCGGAGTGGCATCTGCTAGCATGGTAAAAAAGCTTGTCGTGGTTTGCCTTACGCCACATTACATCCACATGATCTTTTGGCATGATGCCGCACCGTCGCCACAACAGTGTCCGCGGTACGTTGTTCTAGAGTTTTTTTTTTTCGATTACACGAGTGAATCCCGTAAATTTAATATACGTATCATGTGGAAATTTGATTTAATAGGTTCCAAAATGGAATACCCCGTGATCCCGGCGATATAGGAAGTTACTGTGTTCGGCAAACATTTTCAGGTGACTAAGATCTTTCCGATGGTGGACATGTTCAGAGTTCAGTCACTAGGTGGCGTAAGTATACATATGAGATTTTTTATGAGCCATTTATATCTCATGAACCAGACATTCATGGGAAATACAGTCCTCAACAATGTTTTTTTCCCCGGTGGACAAGGCCTTCTACATGAAGAACAGGTTATTTACGAATGCTCTTGTTACGCGGCTCTATTGTATATGTGCTTTATCACAAGATCCTGACTTACTTGGAAAATACAGTCTTCTACATAGCTGCTAAGCTAACCAAGTCCTTTCAAATGATGGACAATACACTTTTATAAATTATCGCCGACTTCGGTAATTTTTACCGAAATCTGAACTGCTGAACTTTTCGGTAAAATTTATGCAATTCAATTCAATTGCTTTTCAGCTACTTTGAAACTAAATCTCCACTAAAATGACAAGATTTGATAATTTAAACAAGGTTGAAAAAAGTTTTGCCATTATTTTCAAATTCAATAGCCTTTAAAATGAAAGTCAAAGTTTTGCAGAACGTTCAGCTTTTCTGATTTCGGTAAAATTTAACGAACACGGAAACAACATCTTAGTGTGTAAGTGTGTATGATACATGCACAAGCTCTTACGTACACTGCGCTAGTGTACGTAAGAGCTTGTGCATGTATCATATCTCAAGATTTTGGCATTTTGAGAAATAACTGTTCACTGCTAAGTTGTTCAGATGGCCAAGGTCACTGCAAAGTTGTCCAAAAAATATATGAAAACTTTCTCGAAGTCACCCATTCACGGATTTTTTATACGTTGTAGCAAGCGTGACTGACAATTTAAAGGGTTATCACTTTGCATTTGGCAGCATTGGCTTGTATTCCATTCATCTGACACCAGGATGACAATCGCTCTATATCAGCTTGTAGTGCGCAACAATCCACGATCGATTTGATCACACGATACAGCTTAAGATCATCCGCATATAGCAACTTACAGGAACTTAGCATATCACACATGTCGTTAATAAACAGAACGAAAATGAGAGGTTCTAGGTGACTCCCTTGTGGAACCCCCGATGGTATATGGAATACTTCTGATTTGGAATCACGTACCTTAACGAAAGCCTTCCGGGATGATAAGTATGTTTTCAACCAACAAACTATCCACGGTGGAAGAATAAGGCGGTTTAGCTTCATAATGGCTAAGTCGTGAGGGACTTTGTCAAAAGCCTTAGAGAAGTCGATGTAAACGGAGTCCACTTGCTGACGCTTCCTCGATGCTACCTATAAGAGTGTTCGTGTAAATAAGTCATCAAGTTAGAGACTGTCGAGCACTTTTTCATGAATCCATGCTGAAACTCTGAGATTATGGGTTGAACAGCTGGATACAAATTCTCATGCAGAAGACTTTCGAGAACTTTGGTCAAGCAGTTCAGGATCGAGAAAGGTCGGTAATTTTCCACTTTGTGCATGTTACCGGACTTGAAGATTGGTGTAATTGAGGCGAGCTTCCAGGCATCCGGAAAAACGCCATCCTTAAGCGATCGATTGAAAATAGACATAACGGGAGTGGCCAACGATGCTGCACAGATCATGACGAAAGACAGTGGAATACGGTTCGGGCCTGGACCTTTCGATGGATCGACTGAGCAAAGGGCTTTGAGAATAGCGTCTTGACTGAAGATGAGCTGCTGCAGGTGAATGTCGTATCTTGGTATCTTAAACAATGTATTGCTGCGGTTGAGGAGTTTGATCAGGTTCGAAAACACTTCGGAAAAAGTCAGCGAAAAGGTCAGCAGAAGCGGTGTCGGTGGTGAAGCTTCTACTACCGTAGGTGACGTCCACGGGAATACCAGCTGATCTTTTCCGAGAGTTGATAAAAGACCAGAACAACGATGGATTTTCCTTGAAACCCCTCTGGAGGTTGTCGACGTACTCACGAAAGCGAGCTTCCTGCAAACTATTATACTCTGCTTCTACTAGCTGCACCGTATACTTGTTTGCTGCGGTCCGGGAACGAAAGCAACGTTTTGGAGCTTTACGCAGACGGTTACGCAGATTACGCAATTGCGGATTCCACCAAGGTTGTTGGAATTTCAAACAAGATTTTAGTGTCTTCACCGGAACAGTATCTTGGATTACTTTATAGATGTTGTCGTAGAATACGGAGACGGCAGCATCAATGGTGGGTTGGTCAAGTATTTGTACCCAATCCAAGGCGGCAATCCTCGTGTTAACAACATCGAAATCACATTGTGCAAAATTATACTCACTGCGGGCTTCTGGGTACGGGAGCGGATGATCTCTCGAACGGGAGTCAACTCTGACGTCCTCATCGAAGTCCCAAGCTAGATTTGGCAGATTGTAATCGCCCACAACTATGGTTGTATCGTGAGGGTTCGCCATACCAAGAAGCTGTTGTACGGACTCAGCGTGTTTGGTGTAAATGTCGGGCTGACTGTTTGGTCGAATATAGATGCAGCACAGGAAGACCGATTGATGTTGTAAATCGACTTGAACAGCAATTTGTTCGAGGCTCTCAACGCCAACAAGATGCACAGCCTTACACTTCAGCTCGGATTTCACGGCAATTAAGACGTCACCGCCACGTCGCAGTGCGCTGGTGCGAGAATTCCGGTCACAGCGGTAGATTGTGTCGATTGTTGCTTGCGAGTTCAGCATTCGTAATGTCGGTATGAAGCCAGGTTTCAGTGAATACCACCATGTCGAAATCACAAGAAAGCAGCGAATGGAGTAGAGCGTTAGTTTTAGTCCTCAAACCTCGGACGTTTTGATAATATACGGTCCAATCTGTGCGAATGTTGGCAGGGTCACAAGACGCTAGGTTAGGCGAGGTGCTTGGTTCAGTTGACTCTAGGCGTTACTCATTGGACCAGCATCTATGTGCAGTACCGGTTTCCAAAAAAAATTGCGTTCTCCTTTCATCTTCAACGAACTCCCGAAATTCGATACCTTGTGGCCAAGACGAAGGATCCATCGCTTTTGTCTTCATTTCGAGATTGACTCCAACCTTGAATGAAACGAAGGACAGTGCTGATAAAGGCCGTCCTCTGGGTTTCAGGGATTTGGCAACAACTTCATCCGTATTCAAACAATCTTTGGCAAGTTTCTCGAGTTCTGCCTCCGATACATCTGGTGATATTTTTGTTAGATACAGCCAGAACTTGTCGTCGGATCTACTCATTGGGGCTGATGTCACGTTGAGAGTTGATTGGCCTGTGCCACGTAAAACTTTGTTTGGCTGATCGGAGGCCGATGATTCGTAGAATCACGCCAGAGAACTAATTGCACAAACTTTTTCTGCACAGCCTCATTGCGGTCAATCCAGTTTTTATTATACGGATACCAGCACTGATGATTCCAAAATAGATCGCACTAGGGCACAATAGAGAGATTTCTAGCACTGTAGATCACGAAATCCACCAGCAAGCTTAAACATGAAACCGAGCTGTTTGTTCACTTTCGAAATAACATCTTCATAATGTGATCTGAAGGTGAGCTCACTGTTCAATATTGGTTCAGTTCAGATAGTTACACTCAAACTATCACTCAATACTGCACTTTTCGCTCTACAAAGATTTCAAACTTATTTTTCAGAATCTTCCGAACACACTTCAATGGACCATCGCAAGAAACTTTCGAGTTATCTCCTAACTTTTACTCTTTTCAAACGACTGACTGCCCGCAGTGTGTTCCTGGTCTGAGATCTAAGAACTTTCCCCTTTTGCCTCTTTGTCATGATTTTCCTCTAAAAAAAACAAGACCCTTATGAAATTACAACAACAACAACAACAACAGCACCTCCGGCAACAACCCAACGAAGATGAATTTTCTCGGAAGCATCCACAGTGTTGCTTTGGGCCACCGAGAAAAACGTTTCAGCTGGTTACACGCCCAAACCGCACCGACACTGACTGGAAGCAAAACCAAGCCCGGTAAACTTTTTTGATAAATGAAGCTGTACTAGACGAAAAATTAATTATTATTTACCAACTTCACGCGCAGTTTTCCTTTTTTTTTCGATTTTGCCACTCTCAACTAAACCATATTAATACATCATCGTCACAAAAGTGCCCTCACCCGAGATGGCAAGCGTTTAGACCTCACTTCCTCCCACCCAGCTGCCATTTGCAAACAGTCCCATGTAGTTTTCTGGTGGTGGCACGGTGCCTCGGATTTAAACCGTGTGAGTTGAAATTGTTTTGATCGGAGCTGGACCGCCTCCCTTCCTCCACCGCTTTTGCCATCACTGCGTTTGGCATGTTTCCTGCTGCTAGTCAAGCGTGGAAAGGAGTTCTATAGAGATGTATTTTTTTATCCGTTCGTTGTTGCGAAAATAAAAGAGTTGGTACTTACACTGTGCCCGAGTTCTTTCAGTTCAGAGCGATTCGGTTAAGGAAAAATCTTGATAAATGAAATGACGAAATGAAGGGTTTTACGCGAATTTTATACGCTTTCGTGAGCTTGGAAATTGGATGGAGAAAATGTTCTTTCCATAGAGTGGAAAAAAATGGGTGATGATTTATCTTCTGCAGAATGATCGTAAGGCTTCATTATAATCTGTACACACTATATGTGAGATTGATTTATGGTGGAGCTCAGCCAAATGTTGATTGGGTTGAACAGCAGGATGGATAAATTTTAAATTAAACGACGTGTTCAATGCTCAGGCAGCTGATTTGAAGTGTTGTAGATCGGGAAAAATGATTTTAAATATTTTGTTTTCCTTGAGTTTGAGTAGTTTAATCATCTTTCGGGTGGCTCCTTAATAAAGACGGTCGTAATAATTGTAAGAAATGTGTTTTTGTAGTATCCTAACTTTCCATTTTTCCGTTTTATAGATTAAAAGCAAACAAAAATTTAATAATACCTTATTTTTAATGGCCGGACATTTCTCTAGTGGTATATTGACAAAACATTTCAATACAGGACTACCCGCTCTCATTCTCCGATCATTTTTTATTACTCTATGAATCAATCACCGCTGGAAAGGGTTAACACAGACAAACTGACATAACTCTCGCAAGTTGTTCATTGAACAAGCATTTAACGGTCAATTTAAAAGCATCATAGTTGGTAGTACCGCCACCTGTGGCGCGCATAGTCATTTTCCTTGCGTTTGACGTTTACACACTACCGCCATCTGTTCAGCGTACTACCCACCACAGTGTACTCAACAGATGGCGCTAATGTTTCATCGACGCGGTTAGCCCATGTTAACCCACGTCTGTTTGTCTGTGGGGTTAATGTCATTAAGGATCTTGGGCTCATCTTGGACAGTAAACTACGGTTTAACGAGCACATATCCATGACAGTTGCAGAGGCCAACTCCATGCTAGGATTTTTGCGCCGCAATACTGCACAATTCGACGACGTATACGCCCTGAAAGCGCTGTACTGCTCTATGGTATGCAGTGTTCTTGAATATGGAGAACAAAATTGGGCTCCATATCATGCTGTTCATGTACTGCGCATCGAGAGAATCCAGAAACAGTTTATAAAGTTTGCATTACGACGTCTGCCATGGACAAATCCAGATAGCTTACCTCCGTACGAGCATAAATGTGCGCTTATTGGACTGCAAACAATAACAAATCGCCGAGTCTTTCTCCAGAGGATGTTCATATTTGACATGATTAGTAATCATATTGACTGCAGTTGTTTGCTCGGGAACATCAATTTCCACACTCCAGCTCGCCGTCTTCGCAACTATTACTTTCTGTGGACTCCCGGACATCGTACTGCTTACGGTTATAATAATCCTCTCGATAGATGTTGCAGACTGTTTAATGATGTGTGTGATGTTTTTGATTTTAATATAAGTAGACCAGTTTTTAAGAATAGGATTAAGTCACTTTAAACAGTGTGTATGGCTAAAATGTCAAAGATGGTGGTTAAATAAATAAAAAATCTTCCACCATACGAAAACCGTTGCATGCTATTAGAGATTGATACACTGGAGAAAAAAAATTGAACAGGCAGGCTATCTTCGTTTCAAATGTTTTAACTAATCAAATTGACGCCCCAGCTATTCTCACCGAATTGAATTTGTATGTACCACAACGGTCTTTGAGACGGCGTAACTTCCGGCATTTGGTCAATGGCAACAGTTGCTATGGCCAACATGACCCGATCCGGTTTATGCCTACTCGGTTCAACAAAGTCTTTGGACAATTTCGTTTCCATACTTCAGCTGATAATTTGCAACGCCGTTTTAGGACACATCGGTAATGAAACCACTGGAAAGGACTTTTTTTAATATCTGCATATCTCAACCTAGATTAAATAATGTAAAAGATATGGGTTTTCTCGCCACTTTGAGTGAGCTTGATGGTCTACTCAATTTGGCTTTTTCCTGTCATATCCCTCATCAAAACAACACAGTTAGAAGAAGTTAAAGCAATTGAATAAATAAATAAATAAATAAACTAGAAACACGAGCTGATTGCTTTCATATACCATTCATCAAAATAAACCACCGCCCAGCGCCTCAGTCACAAATTTTACCATTGGTTGTTTCTTTCATAAAACGACGTTTAACGCTTCCCAGAAGGATCCCGACCAAACCCTCTTCCCCTAGCCATTACAAGTACATCGAGAAAACGACTTTTCTCATTTTGTGGCCACTCGACGACAGCAAAAAGAATCCCGAAATTAGATCTGGGTTAATGATGAGATGATCCTACTATTTTCGACTCTCCAAAGCCAGAAACCACACATGGACAACTTGTTATCGTGTCGTGTTGTCGACTGGTGGCGAATGACTCCCATCCCTGAAAGCAGCCCACTCCAATCCTAGTAATTAGGTTAATTGGTCTAATGAAACGTAAAAACGTTAGTGCGAAACTTCATTCCGGATGCTTTAATCACCGATCCCACATACTTTTACAACATCCAACATCTCAGCCAGTAACATTTGGACTCAGAACAGGATGCTGTCCGGAAACGAAAGGTCACGGTCGAGCTCCGACCAGTTTCAGATAAATGGTTCGTTATCCGCTTGACTTTAATTGCGACTTCGAACCAACGGTCGCACTCTGGAAAGAGTTTTCTGTTGAAATGAAACTCATACACATTTTTCGGTTAAATCAAAAAACTTTCCGGAACCGTACCCAGCCCCTGTAGGATGAATGAATGTGGAAAAAAAATGTACAAATCACACTGCCGGAAAAAGTTGTTTGATTACATACGGAATCAGAACTGAAGGGCCTGCCGTCACACTATGGGAAGGTCCCATACAAATAGGTGACCAACATTTGTTTGTCTCTTAAACTGGTTGTATGTTACTAACATACAACCAGTTTATGAGACAAACAAATATTTGGTCACCTATATGTTACCCTGTGCATATTTAAGACTTAACTGTTCAGGAAGGAAAATTGTACTTAAGGCTAAGAATGTGTGCTTAGATGTTATATGAATAAGCATTTTCGAAAATGGTGAAAAATCCACTGCCTACCTCTTCAGAATGTAACCGTTCGTGAAATTTCACTGAGGTTTTGATCTAATTCAGCGGCTTAAGCGCCACTCTTGATTAGGAGAGACCCCTGGTCGCGTTCAAACTTTGTCCGACAGATAACACGGTCGTTGGTTACTAACGGCAAGGAAAAAACTACTATATTTTAGCATTCATTCGCATTGGATTTCTGAGAGGGGTGTACGGATAAGAGCAAATCATGGCCTTGAATTAAACATGCTCAAACATACCTGCGCAGGTTTTACTTGACGAAGCGATGAATCGATGACTGCTAACCGATGAGGGATCAAGCTGGAACGGATCCAGTATCGTTGTCTTCGTATCGCGTTAGGATGCATGCACTCGACTCATACTATAAGTCTCGGGCATGTTAATGCGATGTTGTTAATGCATTAAATAAATAACTTTTTTTTAAAGATTTTTCTTCACAAAAGTTATTTATTTAATGCATTTGCGTAGGGGAATTTACGTATTCTCGGCAACCTAAGCAGCGACCTTCTTTCTATAGCCTTTTTCTCTAAGGAACGCACACATATGCAGTATTGGTTTGTTTACAATATTTTGCTGCCAGCTGCTCTAACAATTTCAGTCGAAAGAATTGTCAAAAACTGTTTTGAAACGCTTTTACAAAGCTCCAATCTTCTCTAGTGAGAGCGAGTATTGTCGGCAACCAGTTTTTCTTCGGCAACCGTTCCATTTGAACTGCATGTAAAGCTGCTGTTCTATTATCGGCAACTCGAAATCAGCTACAATTTGTAGTGCGTGTGTGGCATTTCAAGAAAACCTTGCTAGATAGCTTTTTCTCAGTGATAAAAATATAGTCAATAGTATTTTTACTGATTTAAGCTTCAAATTTTAAAGATATAGTTGAAAAACCAAAAAAACAACAATCTTTGAACTTTAATATCTCCCAAAGCGCAAAAAATCGCAACCTGACATTTTCAGCAAAAATTAAGCAAAACTCGATAAACAAGATATCAAAATTTTTGAGAGGTATATTTTGGTGTTTTTAAGATTTCATCATTTTAGTGGAGCATGTATTTTTTTTCTTTAATTTTTTTTAATGCATTAAAATGGTGTTTTGCAGACTTGACGACATAAGCAAAGTTGTTTATCTTGATAAAATAAACAATTCTTCTGAAAAAGTCAAAACTCCACAGCCTACTGTTTTCGAGTTATATGGAATTTCAGAAAAAATGTGAAAATAAGTGTTTTAATTTTAAGTATATTTTTTATATGCAAATTGGTTGATAAAAACTCACTCACTAATATTTAGAACGTTTTGAGAAACTTAACGCACAACATCAATTTGATTTTATATAACTCGAGAACGTAAAGTAATTCGCGCACTTTTGTTCACCAGCCGACTCGAAAGCGAAATGGACGAGTCAGAATAATTTTGCGAGCAGGAAAATTCCTAACGACCTTTTCCTATTCAAATCGGTCATCTTTTAAAAACTCCCTCTTTATTCGAGAGTTGCGCCAAACCTTTCGAATGGTGATGAACTTCTTGGCGCCTTCAGAAAGCATGTACAATATAATGCAGCTCACTATAAGTTTGAGCTTTAATGGCGAAGTTGTAGCCTAGACACAGTAAATTTGGCAAAGTTGTAAAAATTTCATTTCTAAGCAAAAAAAATTTGAAATATTTCATTTCTAAGCAAACTTAACATAAAAAAAAAAGATTTAATTGTTAATTCAATTAGATTTTATCGAACAACTATTTGCAAAAATAGTAAAACGTTACAAGGAAAGGTGTTAACCTTTGCATACCCAAGCTTTTTCATCTTCAAAATTGGGTATTGCTTCTAGTTCATCATTTCTTGACCAATTTTGATGAAACAATTTCCAATCGAAAAGAAATTGAAGCTGGTCAAACCATTAAATTTGTAATGAAGCAAGGAATCAAAAAATTTCTTCAAATGACAAAATGACAAGAGATCAACGAACCGAATGATAACGCTATGGCAGAGATGAACCAGCCGATGGTTGAAAGTCTCTTTAATAAAGAAAGATAAGATAAGATTTTTTTTTAACTAGTTCGTTTATTTACTAGGCTCAGTCGTGTGTGACACTTTGCGGAGCCAAAATCAGTAATGTTTGATTTACATTTTAAATAGCAGTATTTCTAGGTTAGTATTGGGTACCAATTACTCGTGGCGGGCTCGAGGTTAATGGGTAACAATTTCAATTGGAAGGATCTAGGTAGGAAACTGGTTTCTGAAGCCTCCTTCAGATACTACTCTCGGACGGTTGACCAAATCCTGACTGGGCAGGGGCAAGTAGCACAGGAACAGAAGGATAATAAGATTGGGACACAATGGCGGGAAATTGTTTGGAAAGGAGGGGATAGTCACATCAAACTCTAACATCAGACAAACAAAGGAATTCGTAGATCGCTTGCATGTAGGAAAGATCACGTGTTCCCAATACATCTCTTACTTCACGGAAGGGTTGTCTACCTCGGGCCACTAGGGTATCCAATAGTCGTGCTCTGGAGGCGTCATTACCCGGGCAATACCAAACTGCGTGATCGATGTCATCATAACCGGTTCTGCTGTGCCTCTAGCGAGTAGGGGTTGGACATAAGTCTTGACATCACTCGAATGAATCCTCGACTTACATCCAGACCTTTGAACCACGCTCTCGAAGAAACATTTGGAATAATGGAGTGTTACCACCGCCGAAGAGAATTATTTGTCCAATCGTTTTGCCAACTTAAAAGAGAACTCTGACGTACTAATGGGAAAAATTCATCATGTGAAATTCTTCTATCATAAATCTCGCCTTGTTGTGCGCCCACCTTTGCGAGAGAGTCTGCCGTCTCATTGCCTGGGATTGAGCAATGTGAGGGGACCCATACAAAGGTAATCATATATGATCTTTCGACCAGCAAACTCATCTGCTCCCTTACCTTTGAAAGGAAATAAGATGAGTGCCTACCTTGTTTCATCGACCGAATAGCCTCAATCGAACTGAGACTATCCGAGAAGATGAAGTAATGGTCTATGGGCATATCGGAAATCATCCCCGACGCGAAGTTGGTTGCTGCTAGCTCAGCAACATAAACGGAACAAGGTTCCTGAAGTTTCCGAAAGGCTGTTGAGTATTCATTGAAGACGCCGAAGCCAGTGGATCCATCAATGCGTGATCCATCAGTGAAAAATCTTCTATTGCAATTGACTTGTTGGTACTTTTCAGCAAAAATGCGGGGAATTGAGATAGGTCGAAGTTGATCTGGAACTCCTTGAATAGCCTGTTTCATGGAGAGATCATAGTCAATAGGGGAACTGTAGTTAGGAAAGCATACACGAGAGGGGTTATAGCAAGGAAGGCTAATATACGATGACATATAATTACGATAGATTCGCACGAATCTAGACTGGATGCTCAATTCGAGCATTTCTTCGAAGTTTTCAATCACAAGGTTGTTACTGACACTACATTTAATCAATATTCTTAACGAGAGCTCCCAGAAACGGTTCTGCAGGGGTTTTACGCCCGCTAGGACCTCTAGGCTCATATTGTGTGTTGAATGCATACAGCCAAGGGCAATACGTAAACAACGATATTGAATGCGTTCCAATTTAATTAGATGGGTTTTTCTTGCCGAGAGGAAGCAAAAAGAGCCATACTCAAGAACTGAAAGAATAGTCGTTTTATATAGTTTAATGAGGTCTTCCGGGTGAGCACCCCACCATGTCCCGGAAATTGATCGCAGAAAGTTGATCCTTTGTTGACACTTTTGTTTCAAATACGTAATGTGGGTACCCCAAGTGCATTTTGAATCAAACCAGACTCCAAGATTTTTGAAGGTTAAAGATTGGGTAATGTCTCTGCCCAAAATATTTAGAGGCAGTTGGGCTGGAAACCGCTTTCTTGTAAACACTACCAATTCAGTTTTTTGCGGTGAAAACTCGATCCCTAAATTTCTTGCCCAGAGAGACAGATTATTTAGGGAATTTTGCAATGGTCTTTGCAAGATTTCTGCACGTGGACCTCTCATGGAAACCACGGCATCATCTGCAAGCTGTCTAAGCGTGCATTGATTATCTAAGCAGTTATCAATATCTTTGACATAGAAATTATAAAGTATGGGACTTCAACATGAACCTTGGGGAAAGCCAATGTGGCTAATTCTAGAAGTTGTCAGTTGACCTAGATTGAAGTTCATTTGTTTTTCTCACAGCAAATTATACAAGAAATTATTCAAAATACCGGGTAATCCACTACTGTGCAAATTGTCTGACAGTATGTTTATGCAAACCGAATCAAATGCGCCCTTAATATCCAAAAAGACTGAAGCTAGACAATCGTTTGTTCCTTTACTCTTCCGGAAATCAAATTGCGTATTTGAAAATAGATTGTTTGATTCAACCCAATGGTCAAGTCTTAATAGGATCATTTTTTCTAATAATTTCCTCAGGCATGATAACATAGAGATCGGACGGTAAGAATTGTGATCAGACGCTGGTTTCCCAGGCTTTTGAATAGCTATTGCTTTAACCTGTCTCCATGCTGGTGGAACTATATTGAATTCCATAAATGAATAATATAGGTTAAGTTATCGTCTTTTAGCGATATCGGGGAGGTTTTTTAGAAGGTCAAATTTGATCATATCGCTTCCCGGAGCAGAGTTATTCGATGAAAGATGTGCCATTGAAAATTCCAGCATAGTGAATGGTTCATCCAGAGAACCGTTACTTCGGGCTGTGTCACGTAAAGTTGGTTGTGCTGGAACAGAATCTGGACAAACCTTTTTAGCGAAGTCGAATATCCATTGGGAGGAGTATTCTTCACTCTCATTGGAAGATGAGCGGTTTCGCATATAGCGAAGCGAGCCTTTTTCCAAAGCGTTGTCATCGAGGTTTCTCTAGAAAGTCCCTCGATAAAAGTACGCCAGTAATTTCGTTTCTTTGCTTTTAGTAAGTTTTTAAGCTTTTTTTCAAGCTTTCGATACTTTTCAAAAAGCTCAGATCTTTCATGTCTACGATAATCTTTAAAGGCATCGGATTTCTCAACATACAACTTTGTGCATTCGCCATCCCATCCAGGGGTGGCGGGTCTTCTTTTGAGGGATGCACTTGGAACACGTCGTTTCTGAGCTTCTAATGCGCTTTTGTAGATTAGTTCGGTAAAGAAACGATACTCTTCCAGTGGTGGTAGAGGATCGGTAGAATCAATATCAAGAGTTACCGCCGATACAATTTTTACCAATCAATGTTCCTCGTGAGGTCAAAAGGAACTTGAATCGACTGATCTGTTTTTAGTCGACCACTTTTGATTGAAATAATGATTGGCAAGTGATCACTACCATGGGGATCATTGATAACCTTCCACAGACAATCTAATGATAGTGAGTTAGAGCACAAAGAAATGTCAAGACGGCTCTCTCGAGCAGGAGGGTTTGCTCTACGTGTTGCTTCACCAGTGTTCAAGATATTCAAGTTGAAATCGTCGCACAAATCATAGAAAATACCCGCTCTATTGTCATCGTATGATTCGCCCCAACCAGTACCGTGTGAGTTCATATCGCCCAGTATTAGAACTGGAGATGGAAGGATATTAACTGAACTCCAAAGCTGACGGCGGTTTATGGAAGTCCTTGGAGGGACATATACAGAAGCTATGCAAAGATCTTTGGTCTTCACATTTATTTGGCAAGCGACAATTTCAATGCCTGAAATTATTGGGATTGAGATTTTATAGAAGGAGTAGCACTTTTTGATCCCCAAAAGTACGCCACCATATGAATCATCTCGGTCAGATAAGATAAGATAACGCTATGTCAGAAGTGGAAAGCAATAATTATATAATCTTCTTCCTTTTTTCATGACAATCAGCCCGTGCGACACAGCTCACTCGGGGCAGTAGAAGTAAACGAGCAAATTGTTGGCAAGCTGCTTCACGAAGTAAAGCCGAAGATGATACACGTGTCTTAATGGGATTTTTGTTTTGTTATGTCTTTTCTCGATTTAGATCAAGCTATGTCCTCATCCGTGTATATTGCAACAAAGCAGGCAAGCAATATATCATTATCCTTCTACCACTTCGATCGAGCTATGTTACAGAGCGAGTTTGTCATGGTAGTCGTAGCAACCGTTTTGTCTGTATCGTTTTTGTTTTATGTGTTTGGATTCGCTGTAAAGAAGCGTTGTCATGATTGCGCAAGTTAGCGCAGCTGAAACCGCCTGTCAAAGATGCGCTTAAGCGCCCATTACACATATCAATATATTGACAATAAATTGACATACTGACAATATTATTGAAAAGGTGATGTTGAAGACAATGATTGATGACAAATATTGACGAATAGCTGATATTAATTTCACTTCGTCAATACTCAGAATGTATTGACAAAAAACCGTCAATTTTGCCATCAATATTATCGATGTACAAATATTGACAACATAAATGACAATACGTTAGACGTCTTTTTTACCTCAATGTATTGCATGGATCAGCGAAAGAAATTTGCTTAGAGTTCATGTTTGCATTCGGGTCCAAACAGAAACGATTGCTGAACCTATATGTATTGAAAATACAAGCTACACACTGAAATCGGTAAATTATTCCGGGTTTTTGAACAGAAATAAGTCTGGTACAGAGTTGATAATAAAAGAGTTACGCAGAATGAAGCTTGCAACACTGTTATCCATCAATGGGCATTTTTATTATTTTGGCAACCTTTGTTTTTGTTTACACCTCGGATGACTTCACCTGGGTTGTGAAAGTTTTCTCTAGTTTCGATAACAATAATTCCCACGCAACAGAGTCAGTTTGTCTACCATGCTCGATAGGTCAAGTGTAAGTTAAAATTCACCAAATGGAACACTGCCGCACAGATTGAATCTAACATGTGTTCGATTTTGACGTTCTGGTTCTATGGGATTTTAGGTATTTTGTTTAGGACCGAAGAGGCACGCAAAGCGTGAAATCGAATGTAAGGAATAATATCAATAATAGGAATTCTTTTGTATAGAACGCTAATCACGCCACTTCGCTCCCACTGTGGCAGCAACAGTGGTCTCAGCGGTCTCTGAATCAATGGTAAAATTAACAGGTTGCTTAGATGTTGGTTTCTATCAGCAATGACATGTAAAGCTGTAGTATTCATGCAAATCAGCTAGACTAGATCATTTCCAACTTGGAAATTCCAAGTATCAAAAATGAATTAAGAAGGCTAGCTTGATGCATTTTTTAAAAGAATAACGAGAAGATTTTTGGTAACGACTACAAGTTATGAACAATCTCAATTGAACCTTTGCGAATCATGAATTTTGTGATAGCGCACATATTATTAAAACGTTTGATAAAAACTAATTGTCCTCATTTAATGTTAAGAAAGAGAATCATTGTCCTTCTTAGTCTCCAAACCTCAAATAAAATGTCTTCCTTTTCAAATTTTTGGTATGGTAACCCTAGTCATGTATAGTTAAGAGGACCTAAGAGGGCTATTTTATTTACGAATCATGTTGTGATTAGAAATCCACAATTTGTTAATTTCCTTGAAAATATAAATTTCATCTAGACTATCGAAAAGCTACCGTTTAAAGCTAAAAATTGGTATACTGCAACTTTGATTAGGAACTGAATACGATATGCAAGAGCAAATTTTCATTATGTCGAAAGTAATATTCGCACCGATCCGAGAAAAATAAAGTTTTGTTTTCATGACCGGAAAGTTATTCCCATTTACAATTAAACACATATAATCTCAAAGTGATAGCAATGTTTACCATTTTAAGCAGGGTTTTAACCATACAAAGCAGATCGCTAGCACTCATGCTAAAAATACTGATTTTCAGTCAAAAGTTATTATACGTCGTTTGGTGGCCCCCTTATGTTACTAAAGTCAAAGTGTTTTCACCAGGATATTCGGGAGAATTATCACGTGCAGCCCATTCACCATTTTAGGACAACCGAAATCATCTTAGCAACAAACAGTTCGATAATGAGAAAGCAAACCGACGAACGTACACTTTTCACGGGGTTCTCTGCGCTGTTACTTAAGACAAACGGCATCTCCATAGAAATCGGGTGACTTAAGTAACATCGAAAAATACTTTGATAGGAAGGTGATTACGTCAAGGAGCAATATGATTGGTAAATAAATTAAAAATGGGATGTGATCCTATATTCGGACAGTATAATGTGTAATAGCAGGAGTATCGATTGACACTGATAGCTCGACTTTGTTTACCTTTGCTACTTTTGAAGTAATGCAAATTTGCTCTTAATATGGAAAGTACAGGTTGAACAAAACGGTGTATACCTATGATTTTCAGTTTTTTCAACTTTGTTAACCTATTTAGTCTGCTCTTCATCAGATTTGGCAGAAACATCTTAAGGTTATCTTAGATATAGTATCAGCAGCATAAGCAGTCAATACGGCATAAAAATATTTTAAATCACAGGAATCCAACGTTCTGCGTATTGACCACCTGAGTCCCCATAGTGCATCGTCGATAGCAAGGCAGACCGGAATAAAATTTCACCCTGTTTTTCCCGTTTTCCATCGTTTGGACAAGCCCTTTTTCTGCTGGCCGGTTTCGGAAAGTAATAACTTTCGGACGACTACGGTAGTCGTGGGTGGTGCTCGTTCTTGCTGAGCCACATGCTGTGAATCATCGCTTCAAAACGGACTTCTGACTGGGGACAACCGACGGCGGCCGACGTACATAGGACAATATTTTCACAGGACGGAAAACTGAAACAACAAACTCGGTATCGTGGGAAAACAACTGACGGGTTGACTGTGTGGAATGAACAACTAACGGGTGGGTGGAGAGGAATGATTTGGACAAATAAAGAGAATGTTTGACTGTGGCAGGTACCCATCGGGTAGTCGTATTTAAATGTAAGGTCCTTTACATGAGCAACTACCGCTAAAGTGGGATGAGCTCGTTCTGTGGTGTACATGATTAATGTTAATTTTCAACTTATATTATTTATAATATGTTGGTTTAAAACAAATCATTGCATATAGATAAGTGGCGTTTAAAACAAGCGTTGCACACACTAACGAGCGTATACTGACCATTGGGAAAATACCGGAATTTGTTATGGGGAGTTCCAAAAAAATGTGTGGCAGATTTGAGCACTTCACAAAAAATTCGAGAAACTTTTGCGAGGATCATTCAACTTCAAGGCAGTCCCATTGATTTCAAAAAGAAACAGGAGAACTTTGAATAATTTCCGAAATTATTAGGGGAATGCAAATAAACTCTAAAGAAATTTAAAGATTTAAGGCAGTTTTTTATGTTCAGGGAAGTTCCAAAAGCTTCGGGAAAGATCAAATAACATCAGAGAACTCCCATTTATTTCAGGAAAATTACAAAAATTATCAAGAAGTATCAAGAAATTATTAGAAATAAAAAAAAATCGGAAATTATCCTAAAATTTCACGAAACGGTGGGGTCATCAGGGAAGTTCCATTTATATCAGAAAAATTGATGGATCATTAAGGAAGTTCCAAGAATTACTTGACAATTTCAGGAACTTCAGGGAATGTCTCAGAACCCAGCAAACAATGTTATCTGCAGGTCAGCTTCATGCTGCTAAAAGCAGGCCTAAACACTGGCCAGACTGTCCCTAATGATTATAACATCAGTTCGCTTTCAGCTGTGGCCACAGCAGCAGTGGTATCTCTTGGTGTCGATAGTGCTATCGATAGTTATTTACTCGATCAGGTTATTGTTTGGTGCACTATTGTGTTTGCCCACAACTCGGTCGTGTGGTTGCAGTTGGAAGCAAAAATTTGATGTTGACTGTTGGCCTTTAAATAAATAATACCATCAAGCTCAGCTTTGGGAATGCTGCTGGAATACCCTCGATAGGCAAAATTATTTATTTCGCTAAGGCAATGGACGCGGATCCTGTCCAGATGGAAGCTATACTCAGGATAGCTAAGGAGAAATCCCTGTTCATAAAATTTAAGCCCGCTGAATCGATGCTCCATAAATTGCTGCAAAACCCTGGGTAATTAATTATCCATTATGTAAAGCTAGTCCCGGTACGCATGTCAAATGCGGGGGATTATGTTCAATATATGCGATTGCATGATCTGCCACCTGTAGTTCCCGACAGAAATCTTGCGTTGGTGCTGGGGAAAGACGGTAAAGCTAAGCGTAACATCCAGGAGACATTCACAGCAAAACTGTACTTCAACATTTACACTGGTGTACGTGGTTTATATATCGGAAGGGGAATGTATCGCATCAAAGGAACAAGAACGTGTGTTTTATTTGTAAGATGGAGGGGCACCGGATGTCTAGTGAACTAAACAACCTTAAGGCCTTAGAAAAAGCTAGCCTTATGCTCCGAGTGAAGTGGGAACACTGCAGGAAGACTGGAGGAAATTTCCAAAACCTCACCCAGTGCCGTAAGTGCCAGGAATGGGGTCACGGAACAAACAATTTCCCCATGTATGCTAAATGCATGAATTGTGGTGATTCCTCTCACGCGAAGCACGAATGTCCTGTGAAGGAAGATCCTAAAAATGTTAATGTTTAAATTGTTTCAAACCACAAAATTTTTGTAAATGTAAGACCAAAGCGATTCTACAATCTCGTTCTAAGCGACAAGTAGGAAACGCTCCAAGTTTCCGACCAGGTACAAATTCCTGTGCTGTTAACAACGATCAGCGAGGAACAAATTCTACATTCGTACCCGTAGGTACAAATTTAAACCCTGCTTCAAATTGTTCATCTATACCTGCTACCCTCGTTGCTAACAATGTTCAGCGAGTAAATGGAGGTGATTAGCAGAAATCAAAATGCTAACCAACGCTTTGGAAGCATTACTGCTCCTAAAATGTAATTTTTTTTTTTCAGAAATCGTTACTCGACATGATAACTGATATACTAAAAACTAACTCCGTGTTTGATGTTTTTGAAACTGGAGTTAAACGTGCAAACAATATCCTCATGACTTTGAAATTCGGTAATGGATTTTAAATCATTAAATATTTTGTATTTGAATGCTCGATCTCTTAAAGATAATGAAGACGAGCTATTTAACTTTTTGAGAGTTCATAACGTTCAAATCGTCGTTATTACTGAAACGTCCTTTGAACCTAGGGCTACCACATGGAATCCTTAAGGAGGACATGTCATCATTTTTCAATATTTTTCCAACATCCTGCTTTGCCCGAAAATGTACTCCTTTTCAATCCTGACATTTTTTTCTAGGTACATATTCATAAAATTGTTTTCAAAGAGCGTTTTTTTGCAGAGTTTATTTAATAAATTATGTCGCAACCTCATTTAATCTAGCAAATGTCATTCGATGGTAGGACTAGGAGCTGTCAACCCCCCTAAATTTAGGCTGCGGTTCATTTGGTGAATTTTAACTTATATTTGACAGATGAAATTTTTTTAAATATACCTGCTTTTCTACCAGAGTTATTTCAGACAAACCAGGAATCTATTTTGACAAAAAAAAAAAAAAAATCTCGAAAATATGACAACAACAGAGGGATTTTTGAAAATTATAATTTATTTTTCAAAAATTTGACGTTTCGCAAATAAATTATAATGTTCCAAAATCTCTTTGTTATTGATCGTGTGATTTTCGAGAAAGTGTTTGTCAAAATTGATTCCTTGGCTGCCAGAAATAAGTCTGGTACAATAGCAGGTTTATTTGAAAATGTCCTTTCTGTCAAATTAAGGTTAAAATTCACCAAATGGCCACACAGATTGAATCTAACATGTGTTAGATTTTGACGTTCTGGTTCTATGAGATTTTAGGTATTTTGTTTAAGCCACTACCATACTGAGACCGAAAAGGCACGTGAAGCGTGAAATCGGATGTAAGGAATAATATCAATAATAGGAATTATTGAGTATAGAAAGCCTCTTCACTACCACTATCGCAGCGTCCTTATAGTCCTATGCTGAATCAATGGTAAAAATAAAAAAGGTTGCTTAGATGTTCTGTGTTGGTTTCAATCAGCGATGACATGTATCCTGATTTTTGTACATGATGTAAAGCTGTTGTTTTCATGCAAATCATATAGATATAGATATAAATTTCACTAGATCATTTCCAAGTATCAAAAATGAATTATGAAGGCTAGTTTGATGCATTTTCCAGAAGTATAACGAGAAGATGAATTAATCATTTTGTCAAGCTTCTACATTCATGTTCCATCAGATGTCACTGCTGTTTTTTGTGGTGACATCTATCGGAAACAACGCACAATCTGTTTTCCTATAATTGTTCACAGAGGACACTGCAGTGCAACACATGTCTGGTACCTTTATATATGCATTTAGATTATTATTCGAAGTCCCTCCTTTTTTACATATTCTGCACACAAAATAGCTCACCCCTCACAGAGCTTCCCACCGATTTTTATGCATGGGGCGGGGCATAAATTATCTTTTGCGCAGAATATGTAAAACAGGAGGGATTTCAAATGTTAAAGTAAATGCATATATAAAGGTACCCGACATGTTTTGTAGTGACAGGTATTGGTTGAATAATCTGTGAAAGGGAAATCACAAATCGAGTGTCAACAAAATACATGGCATGTTGAGAGATTGAGGTCGTGAGAGCAAATTTTCTCTCTCAAATTTGAAGTTTTTGGCTCTCTGGTAACTGGTAGTAAATCAGGTAAAACCATAGAGGTAACTCTAAGACTAGTAGGTCCCGAAGAAACGTGTTCAACTTTTTGGCTCAGCTCTGGTACACTCTTCAGTCCCAAGCTAATCGATTCACCCCTCGAAACATAGGAAAATCCACTAACCCCTCATTTTATCTGTCAAACTTTCATAGCGAATCAAAATAAACATTGTGTAGTACTAGAATTTTGACTAGAATGGGATACGTTAATCGTTTGCTTGGGACCAATAGGCTAGTCAAGTAGTGAACCAATTTAAAATCGTTAGTTTCTTATTGATTGTTGGTAAAAATGTATGGGGAAAAATCAATTTCAATTAATTGTAGCTTGTTTAACAATAATTTCCGGGAAAAAACTGAACGACAAAGTCCCTGATTAATTTCTTTAGGTTGTTGTTCACTTTTTTTACCTTAAATATGCCATGAAAGCGAATTATTCCCACTTCTTTCAATTTCTATATGGGGATTTTTGCCACTTCCTAACAGCGCCATCTCTGTGGAAAATGGTCGAACAAAAAGAATAATTGAATTTGTAACGACTACATGTCCAATGCGTAAACCAGACAAATAATTTTCTCAAGGGTGACCTTCAGAAACTTACCCGTCATAGGTCTAAATCAGAGTTGTGACCTATCACAATCACGATCGTCAAACAGCTGATGGTAATAACGTTTTGTACATTCCTATCGATGTGCTTGTCGAAGCTCTCTCCATGACCATCCATCAAGTTGACGAAAGTAGTAAAAAGCAACTGGTGAATTTCGTCTTCGGTTGTTCCATCACCGATCTGATCATTCCCGACAATCACGACTGAACATTGCATTAGGTCCTAAGTAACATTGATCGATTCTCCTTGTCGACTTTCTCTTTCGTTAATAACATATGCACATAACCGTTTCTTGTTGTGTTTGTCGTATTAGATGGTAGATGAAAGCTTTTTTTACCGATATGTGCGCTGAAAATTCCTGGGAATGTCTTAAGATAGCCGTGGAGATACAAAGAGAAAGTCGACGAAGAGAATCTGTCAATGTTACTTAGGACCTAATGCAATGTTCAGCTTGATCTGTTCTCGTTTTGAAGCAGTTGCTGCTTTGCGTGCTTATGTGAGTGTGTTGGTGAGTGAGCCCAACAGCTTCCGTTTAATGTTGCCTGCTTTGTTTGTAATGCGCCTGTCAAGACGAACTTGGAATGCGTAGGCATTGTTTTCATTTTCTTCTGTCATTTCGCTTTTTCTCATCTTCGTACTGCAGAAGTCTTCACTGTTTTCGTTGTACTTTTTATCATCAGCAGCGAGTGTAACGTTTTGCTTGTGAGCAGCGACCATTACTGGTGATTGTTGTTTGCCATGGCTCTACCTCTCACTGCGTGACAAAACGTTCTGTCAGCGATAGTCGGTTGATGCGTAAACGGGTGTCACGTGAGAGTCATGATATTTTGCATCACTGGACTAAAATCTTCATTATTGGTGATTTTAATGCGAAACACCGCTCATGGAATAATGCTCAAAGTAATTCCAATGGTAATATTCTGTTTGATGATTGTTCTGCAGGTTATTACACTATTTAATAGCCAATCCGCCCAACATGCTTTTCTTCGGCAAAAAACCCCTAAACTATTGATTTGGTCTTAACTGATTCATGTCAACTTTGTAGCCAATTGGTTGTCCATGCTGACTTCGGTTATGATCACCATTCAGTAACTTTTGAAATATCCCAAGAAATAATTTATAATCCCAACAGCTCAACTTTCAATTACCATAGAGCTGATTGGGAGCAATATCGGACATTTATGGAATATAACTTCGATCCAAATATTCCTTTGCAAACCAAAGATGAAATTAATTATGCTCTTGAATCTCAGACTACTTCTATAGTTGAAGCAAGAGCTGAAAATGCGAGGTTAAAATCGATTCAATTATAATATATGATAACCTTCAAAAGTCTATTCCAGCGCTTAAATAAGGTGGTGAAATTTTGATCACAATTTCTAAAAAAGCTCAGAAACTTGCTAAGCAATTTGAAAATTCCCATTACTTTAGTTTGGGTCTTTCTAGTCCAAGTAAGAATAAGGTTGCTCAGGATTATTTGAATATTTTTCTCGGGAAAATATTTTTGATGATTCCTGGGGACTGGTCCCCACCTTTTACCCCTACAAAGGTTTGAGCTGGACAATTTATCTTTAAGATAATTAAATATGACATTTTAACCAGGTTTGAAAACACAATCGAACTGGTTTCAGTTAAAGATTTTTCTATATCCTCCTAAACAGAGAGTACCTTGGTTTTCTTGGCTAAACTATTTAACGTTTGTTTCCATTTGGAAAATTTTCCTGATAAATGGAGAAATGCAAAACTTGTACAAATTTTGAAGCCAGGTAAAAATCTACCTGAAGCTGCTATCTACCGTCTAATAAGTTTGATATCTTCAATAAGGATATTTTTGAAAATTTGATTTTGAATAGAATGATGCTTCTCATCAATAAGAATTCAATTTTGGCAGATGACCAGTTTGGATTTCACCATGGGATTCAACTACTCATCAACTCTTAAGAGTTACCAATTTAATTCGTTCAAACAAATCAGAAAGCTGCTCAACTGGAGTTGCTCTTCTAGACATAGAAAAAGTATTCGACAGCGTTTGGCATGAAGGTTTGATTGCTAAATTGAAAAAGTTTAATTTTCCTCTTTATATTATGAAATTATTTCAAAATTATTTAACTAACAGAACTCTGCAGGTGAATTATCAAAATTCTAAATCAGAACGACTATCTGTTGGAGCAGGAGTTCCTCAGGGTAGCATTCTTGGGCCTATATTGTATAACATTTTCACTTCGGACCTCCCTGATTTGCCTCAGGGTTGCCACAAATCTTAGTTCGCTGATGACACAGGCATTTCCGCTTAATGAAGAAGTCTTCGTGTTATTTGCAGCAGACTGCAGAAAAGTTTAATTTTTTTCTCTTCTTATTTGCAAAAATGGAAAATTTCTCCCAACGCTTAAAAAAATCAATTTATATTATTTTCAAACTTTGCCTAAAGAATACACTTCGAACATTTAAACACGTTTTTGAACCGGTCATACTTTACACTGTGCCAATATGGTCTAGTTGTTGCACTACCAGGAAAAAAATCAATTCAAAGGATTCAGAACAAAGTTCTAAAGATTATTTTGAAGTAGCTTCCCTGGCAAAGGTAATTTCCGAGGTTCATCGAATTTAAAATGTTGAACAAATGCAATCCTCAATTGCAACAATTAATTCCCTTTATACTTAGATAAGATTAAGTTTTAGTTTTTAGTTTTAAGATGTCAATTGTTATACCGACATGCAGGTTTAGGAAACCTATTTAAAATATAGCATAGTAAAGGCAGGAGCAAGGTAAAAACACTTATATGTCAAATTAATTGAGTAACTGTAGTATCTGGAGCACCTAGGTTAAAATGCAATGTACTTTTTTTTTCTGAATTTTAAGCTAATCAAGAGTTATATAAACAAATTAGCATGAGCATGTGCATGAGCATGCTTGACCGCCCACGGTTGCTACTCTGTTATTTCCAGATCAGCTGTAGGGTAACCAACTGATTTTGGACCCCTAGAGGAAGTGAGATCACGTTTATGTCAAAATAATATTATTATTTTATTATTATTATGCAATTTACATGCGGTTGTGTTCGAAAGCTACTCATCTTGGATGTAAAATGTCACTAGATATTTTATATATTGACATATACTCGAAAAATAATTCTTTTCACATCATGATATTCACATATTTTGGACCCTTCCACTTGATTTTGGACAGTGTCCATAATATATTTTGGACACACTGAATGGGAACGAATATATTTTGGACATGCTGAAGTTCTTTCAACCTATGAGCCTAAAATTAATTACGACGTTCACTTCTTCCTATCTCGCATTTGTTAGGTCCGTCTAGGTGGGAAAATTTACAAAGAAGGTGCCGTAAAACGGGGTGAAATTGATCAGCGGGGTGAATTTGATCGCTGAGTATACCCAATATTGTACTTATGCATAATATTTTTACAATGTATACAAAGATACATTCGTACGCTTATTAACGAAAAACATGTTACACATGAAAAAATATCACGAGAAATTTCAGCGATCAATTTTGCCCCGCTGATCAATTACACCCCGTTTTACGGTATGCATAAAAGTTAACCCCCCGTTACTCGCGCTGTTGTACTTTGTACAACACATATGAGTTTTCCATTGCCATTTTGTTGCTGCCAATCGATCTGAAACCAACTTGTATTCCTCAAAAAACTTGTTTTGAACTAAAAAAGCTAAACTTTGATTACAATTAATCCCCAAAATGCGGATAATAGAGAAAATGTAAATGGAAACCGCGTAAACGGCGTCCATACTACGTGGGATTGACTTAATTGGTTACAACATGGAATATCTCGAGATCCTGACCAGATAGAAAGTTACTGTCTTCGGCAAAGTTGTTCAGGAGGTCAAAGCCTATTTCTTAGTATGCAATAGTTCAGAATTATCTCACTTCGTGGTGCTAGTATACATGTGAAATTCTCGTGTATAAAATATCTCTAGATCCTGACCAGATAGAAAGTAAATGCCTTCAGCAAAGTTGTTCAGGAAGTCAAGCTCTTTTCGTTGGTGGAGTAGTTCAGAAATTTCACACTACGAGGCGCTAGTATATACGTGTAATTCTCGCATATACAATAGCTCGAGTTCTTGACCAGCTAGAAAGTTACTGTATTGGGCAAACTTGTTCAGAGGGTCAAGACTTTTCGACTGGTAGACAGTAGTTCAGAATTTTCTCACCACGTGGCGTTTGTATACATATACACTTCTCGCATATGATATATCTCGAGATCCTGACCAAATAGAAAGTTACTGTCTTTGAAAAAGTTGTTCAGGAGGTCAAAGCCTATTGCTTGGTGTAGAATAGTTCAGAATTTTCTCACTATGTAGTTCTAGTATACACGTTAAATTCTCTCATATAAAATATCTAGAGAGCATGACAAGATAGAATGTTACTATCTTGGGCAAAGTTGTTCAGGGGATCAAGGCCTTTTGGCTAGTGGACGGTAGTTCAGAATATTTCACTTCATGGTACTAGTATATACGTGCAATTCTCGCATATGATATATCTCAAGACCTGCTAAAAATGTACTGTAATCGGCAAAGTTGTCCAGGAGATCAAACCCTATCGTTGGTGGAAAGTACATAATTTTCTCACTAGGTGACGTTGAAAGACACGTGAAATCCTTGCATAGAAAATATCTCTGACTGACCCGCATACTAGTGCCACGTAAAGGGAAAATTCTGAATTACTGTAAACCAACGAAAAGATCCTAACATCCTGAACAACTTTGCCGAAGACAGTAACTTTCTATCTGGTCAGGATTTCGAGATATATCACATGCGAAAACTTCACATGTATAATTAAAGAATCAATTTGCTGTATTAATTAAAGTTCAATTTGCTAAATAATCTATGTTATTTAGGTTTAAGTAAATTATCAATGAATAGTTCTTAAAATAGCAAAACTTTGCAAAGGTAAAACAATTTAAAAAACATATGATGATATTCAATTTATTCAATGAGTAATCCATATTCTGAAAACCATTAATCATATTATATTATAAAAAAATTAAATGTAAATAACAATGATTTGCTATTTAAAACACCTTCTAGTCCTTCAGGATCTGCAGGACAACTATTTCTGTAAATGGAAATTATAGTTTTAATGATATAATGAGATTTTAAATATGTGAAATAAAAATAATTTAATGATGAATGTAAAATAAACAAGCATTACAAAATACAAATAAGCTCGATTTTCATTAACATCAGTACACTTAACTGATATAAACTTTTGATATTTTATTGGAAATGAATCAAACACTTTATAATGCACCATGGAGTGATTTAACGCATTATGTTATGTTTTTAAAATATTGGTAAACTTCAATAACACTAGTTTACAAAACAACATAAAAAGTGTGAACTTTAATGGTTGACCAACGTTTCTAATGCAAAATCCTACGCTGAATTCAATGTTAAGCTAAATAAATTTTCTATCGTTCACTCGAATATAATGTTTAATTAAAAATTTAATTTTGAAGTCATTTAAAAATTTACAGCATTTTTTATTTTTCCTGCGAATTTCCATAAAAATCTTGTTTTAATCAACATTTTTAATGGGATGAAAAGATTCAAAAAAATCATTCCATAATTTATTCTTAAAGTCCATTAAAAACTGGAGAAAATGAGCCTTTAATGGATGAAATCGGTTGGAAATTGTCGAAGTTATGAAATTTTTTGTAAAATCATGGAAATTGAATGTTCCAAGATTGGCCGTTGTCCCGCTCTTAGGTTCATGCACCACTTCCAGTAAGCCTTTCTGCGGACGTGTACGCATACGGTGCATTTCACTTACACTACCAGCTGTCACGCAAAATTAAATGGGATATTTTCAGCAATTTAATTTACGCTAGTGTTTGTGAGACCACTCGGCGAGAACCTAACGCAACCAACTCAATTTGACAGCTTTCTTTCTTTAACATTGCTTAACGATGTATACGACAAAACGTGAATTCAAGTGTAAAAATGATCTTCAAAAGTTTTGTTACGCGTGTGGCAACTATATATTTACAAAATCGGTCAATTTCACTGCTTCGTTGCAAACTGCATACAGGCTTTATTTTTAAATTGATCCTGGAGACTTTGACGAACCGTGGATTCCAAAAGTATTATGTAGTTTGTGCAAAACGTGCTTGGCTAGGTGGATGTCAGGCGCAAGGTAAATTGATTTTTTTGAATAACTTTCATATAAACAATTTATGTACAGCATGGTAGTGATTTGTTCTTTCCTGATGGACATTATCTTACTTCATCTATTTTTGATAAGTGTTAATGTCTTACTTACTAACTCACTTATTTGTTATCTGTCAGTCGCTATTTGTCCTTTGACATGCCCACCATATGGCGTCGACCGTTTTGTCATGCAACGGATTGTTATTTCTGCTTGACAAAAGTTAAGCAACAAGGACGTCACAAAACAGTTGAGTATCCACAAGTGACTTCTATGACAAAACCTGTTCCACATTCAAGTTCGGTCGAAGGAGAAATCCGAATTGCTGGCATCACGCTTGAAAGAACACAACATGCTGAGCAAGGAGGTCAAAATTTCTTGTCACAGGAATCGTCACAAGAAATTTGACAAATATTATTCTACAAAGGACAAGGCATGTTTTTGCCATGACGTAAACGGCTTGTTTGAAGAGTTTGGTGAGCCATATGATCCAGCTGAATGGCGTTTATTCATCGATAGCAGCAAGTTGAGCTTGAAAGCCATTTTACTGCATCAAGGGAATGAGAAACCTTCTATTCCATTAGCTCATGCCGTTAATATGAAGGAAACGTATGAATCAATGGCTCTATTGCTCAATTTGATAAATTACAATCAACACAATTGGAAAATTTGTTCCGATCTTAAAGTGGTTGTCATGTTGACTGGATTGCAACAGGGATACACAAAATATATGTGTTTTTTGTGTAAATGGGACAGTCGAGCTCGTAAGGAACACTACGTCCGAAAAGATTGGCCAAAACGGGATAATTTCACAATTGGTAAAGACAACGTTAAAAATGATCCTCTTGTGGTAAAAGAACGCATAATACTTCCACCACTACATATAAAACTTGGGCTATTCAAAAATTTCGTCAAAGTGTTGCAAAAAGAAGGGCCGGCATTCCAGTACTTGAAATCAGTATTTCCAAATTTATCTGACGCAAAGATAAAGGAAGGTGTATTTATTGGCCCACAGATCAAAAAACTGCTCAATGATTCCGCATTCAATACAGTTTTGACACCAGATGAGGAAGAAGCGTGGAAATAATTCCAGCGTTTTGTCACAACCTTTTTAGGAAATTTCAGAAGCCCAGATTATGAGGATGCCGTCGATGAATTGCTCAAAAATTATGAGAAAATAGGTATAAATCAAAAATATTGCGTTTGTTACATATAATTAATTTCAAATCCTTTTATTTCACTGAACACAGGTGTGAATATGTCTTTGAACATACATTTCCTACATCCTCACATGGATTTTTTCCCGGAAAATCTTGGTGACGAGAGTGATGAGCACGGCGAACGTTTTCACCAACAAATGAAGATGATGGAACGTCGTTACCAAGGGTTTTGGGATGAAGCAATGATGGGTGACTATTGTTGGTTTCTGATTCGAGAAACAAGTTCAAAACATCGAAGACAAAGTCATTCGATTCTCAATAATTTTTAATAAAACCTAAATAAATTTCTTTTGTATCAACTCGGTTTTAAATCCTGATATGCCTTAATCAAATTGATATGTAGAGAAAAGAATCTCCCATGAAAACTTTACATGCGATTTGGATGCTTACAAAGACACCTAGAAAAGGAACTCTAAAGCTGTTGTATTTCAGCAACATTTTTAAGTGTTTTACAGAAATGCTCACAACTTCGACAATTTCCAACCGATTTCATCCATTAAAGGCTCATTTTCTCCGGTTTTGAATGGACTTCAAGAATAAATTATGGAATGATTTTTTGAATCTTTTATCCCATTAAAAATGTTGATTAAAACAAGATTTTTATGGAAAATTCGCAGGAAAAATAAAAAAAATGCTGTAAATTTTTAAATGACTTCAAAATTAAATTTTTAATTAAGACATAATATTCTAGTGAACGATAGCAAATTTATTAAGCTTCATTTTCATAAAAAAAAGATTTAAAATTGGTGCACTAGTTCCAAAGATATTGACATTTAAGTAATCGTACTTATGTCCAAAATTCAAAAAATCAAAATTTTTGTAAATCTCAAAAATGGCTCTACTTTAATATTTTCTGACCACGGCATTGAATTCAGCGTAGGATTTTGCATTGGAAATGATCATCATCACCTTACCGAGCTCAAAAATGCTGTAAACTAGTGTAATAAATCAACATTAAGAAAAATCGTGGTTATTCGGATAGTTATCAGTTTTCAAGCATTTGTTATCATGCATTACAATGTTTCTAATCAAGAGTTATATAAACAAATAGATAAAAAAGGATGTTCTGTTATATTCCGTCAAAGCAACAAGGTCAATAAATGATATTGTATGCAAAATTGTTTGAGAGTTGGCCAGAAAGTTTTTTCCACAAAAAACTCGTGAGATGTCTATAGTGTGTTCTGTGACGATATTTTTAAGGAAAATTTATTTAAAGAGTTATATCTGTTCGTCCTTGGGAAAGGTCATACATAGTTTGTCATAAAGATGTGTCAGGCGCATAAGAGCACACTATTTATGTTGATACGATGATAGCAGTCTTTGTTTGGAATAAATTTCCAATATACACATCGTTTTGCAAGTATTTCGAGATATAATTTAACAAAAACTCCCAACACCTCAATATTATTAGTGTATCCCAAAAATAAATACACTCCAATTAACAAACAGAGGAAAACATAAATGCCACCCCAGTCATCTCTGATTGCATGGATAATTTGAATAGCAATAAAAAGAAATCTTATTTTGATGATCTGCAAACAAAAGAGCACGATGCGCAATTTCCTTTATTTCCGCCTCATCATAATGATAATGCTTTTTCCACCTCTTTACTGCCCCGACTGATGGTAATCCATCTTCCGACTAATGCATCCTGCTTCTAATAAATGCCCACTTTCAATTAAAACCGTCTTCATTGCTTGAGCTGCTCCAGCACTCGCACCAGACCCAGGCACAAAAAGGCCTCCTCCTGCTTCTCCACCCGAGGGGCATCCTTCTGGCTTCCACCAGATTATATGATTTAATTAATTTTGATGATAATTTTATGACGGCTATTTATTACATTTAATAGTTTCATTGAGCATTTTCCCTCGCATCGAACCGATTCTGGTCAGGGGGATGCAGCCGAGCCACTTGAGAACGCAACGCCATATCGCTGCTTCAGTGCCTCTCATAATCCTTCTTCATTACCAACTGGAGAACGATATGGGGTTCGACTTTGGGACCAGGGGACAAGGTGAGGGATATAAAAGGAAAGCTTCTCTACTCGCATTTATAGTCTCCCGTGGTAACTACTCGAGAAGCTTTAGAATCTCTTCTTCTGCCGTCGTCGACCCGATCTACCTGGGTGATGTTACACACCTCTCTCAAAAGCAACGCAACGCTGAAGAGCGAGGATATTTCCCTCGGTGTGCTTTCATTTTCAATTAGGCCACTTAAAGCCCCGGCCAAAGCGGAGTTTTTATTAATTTTCAACCTGAACGGCTCTCCAGCAAGGTGCCACCGCCTAATGAGATCTTCTTCTGGGAAAAGGTAACAAAAACTTGGAAGTGATTTCGTTCATTTTTTTTTCGCATTGTACAACTTCAACGAGAAAGCATAATTATAAGCGAAATGATACAGCCCGAGTGGCCAGGGAGCGATGGTCGCTAATGTTGAGGATAATATTCCACCCGGTGGAAGTTGATTCTCGGCACGTGTCTTACCTGGCGTTCGGTGGTGTCGAAAGTTCGATAAGACTAGCTGGAATTTCTTACACCCACAAGTGCATTGGGTAGTGAGAGGATATTAGCTTTCTGGTGGGGCATGTGTTCAAGAAACACCTGTACTAGCATCGACTTCTGCACTAGAGGAGATAATGTTCTCCCGGGAGCAATATTCGAAACTTTTAGTTAATAGTGTTGCTCTCCAAAGTGCTGGCTTATTGTTATGAGCTCTCGTTGGATGGCAGGAGACTTCTTTGCGTTAGGTTGAATAGGTTCCTACGCTTATCTAATGGCCGACCTTTGGAGTCGTTGCTGACGACGGTAATTACCTGTAATGAGAAGAAATAGACGAAAGCTGTCGATTAGAGTTAGTGGTAGTTTCAGGGGAAGAAGTCATTTGCGTGGGGTTGCTGTATACTGAATTTTGATGGAGCGTGATTTTACTGCATCCAATTCTGGTGCAAAGTTGAAACCATGATTACCGTAGTCTATACCATTTCGAATGCACAATGTGCACCCAACTGAGTAATGTAAGAAACTGTGCAGCGCTTCGAACGAAAGCTTTAGAAGTAGCCCATAAAGTAAAGTGTTTTGAGAGAACGCATTTCGTGATGCCAGGTATTGGGGGATGTTTTGTTAGGTAGGTATGTTAGCTAAATGAGATTATGGAAAACTCACCCCGATGCGTCGAATGCTGACTCCAAAGACTGTATGAGAGTTTTGCGGGGAATATTGATTCTGGTTATTATAAATTACAAATCACGATACTTACACACACTTTGAAATAATTAATTTTACAAGTGACGGAATCCATCTTTGACATAAAATATGAGGCGTAAACAAACATGTCATGTAATATTAAATGCTTCGAGACTCAAAAGTTCATTGCTCGACGAAAAGTACGTTTGATTAAGCTTTATTTCACGTCTGTTATGGCTCAAATTTATGTCAAAATTGACGCTAGTATATGTTACTCTCAGAACACCTAAAATAACATGAGTTTTTCTAAGTTTGCAGTTATTCCATGCTGTTTTGGCCATCCTCGCTTCCTGTCACTACGGGAGCATGGCTCCGGAATGATATACCACCGAAAACGTTCAAATCGTACCCAAGAATAAAAACCCTCCAAACTGCACCCAATCGAAAAATATTAGGCAATCGGTAAGTGAATTGAGGAAAGTTGAAAATGAGAAAAAGTTCAAAGCAAATTGGTGTTCAGCATCATATAAGATTGATACAACAGCGGTACAAAATCTGACGGATGGTGTGAAACGGAAAGCCCGGCAATTCGCATTTGGAAAGTCGAAAGCCTAATACAATAATATACCTGTACCTATTTTGTAGCCGTTGAACTTCAAAAGGAAATAAAGTGTGATCCTTTATATAATGGCGAAATCTGTGTGCACTTAATTATATTTGACCAATTTTTGACCGTTCCAGCCTTTTTTTCCTTCTGTTCCTTTTTTCCTTCTGTTAAGGACTTAACTTCTGCGACCAGAAATTTGATCTATTGTAGTAAATCCCGTGTCCTTAGTTTAGTGCATGTCGTATTAACCCATCACTATTGAGACATGATGAAGTATTTGATTTGTGACGTAAGATTACATCTTTCGGCAACATATTAGAGGTGCAATTTCGAAAAACCAAAATCGACCGCACTACAGATTTTGACCACATATAAATCTGTCAATAGCAGATGGATTTTAATTCTAAACAAGCCAAACGATTGGAAATGTATCTACTTGAGCACATAACCGTTAATTTTTGTGTGTGTTGTAATAGATGCTAAGGCTTGTACTCGAAAAAAATGCACCATTTTTATGCGTGTGTAACTTTTTTATCCGTTGGTAACAATTGATGAAAATCTGGGTATAACTAGTTTGGAGTGAATAGTTTATATGTGCAAAATTTCAAAACAATCGGTACAGTGGTTATTGAGATGTCATCGAAACAAGAAGAAAATCGCCGGAGAATTTTGCGCGCCGTCATGGATAATAAGACTGCGACCATGAGATGGATCGGAAGACAACTGGGAATCACCCATACAACTGTGTCTCGGGCGGTAAAATCGTTTAAGGAGTCCCAGACGACCGAGCGGCGGGCTGGAAGTGGAAATTATTTCAAGCATAATCCGAACCTTTCAATTCGCGACGCGGCTCTGAAGGCAAAGTGTTCCGCCTGGTTCGTTCAGCAAACCATGAAACAAGCTGGGCTTCGTGTATTCAAGGTCCGGAAGGCATCGCACCGGCGTGATCAACAAAACACGGCGGCCAAATCCCGCGCAAGGAAGCTGTATCGAGAGTGGTTAACGAAACCGATGTGTGTGGTTATGGATGACGAAACCTACATCAAGGCAGACGCAAAGCAGATACCGGGGCTGAAGTTCTACGTTGCCAAATGACGGTTTGATGTTCCGGAAGACATAAGGAAGAAGAAAGTGGACAAATTCGCCAAAAAATAGTTGCTCTGGCAGGCCATCTGCCAATGCGGTAAACTGAGTAAATCGTACATCACAATGGGTACCATCAACAGGGAAATTTACCGCACCGAGTGCCTCCAGAAGCCAAGGTGTTTAAGAACGAGCTGGAGTTGAAGAAAGATGGATGAAAGTGACCAAAAAGGTCGGCTCCACCATTGCACAAAATGTAATGAGGGGTCTTAAGGGAAAGGTGCGGGCTTTCAGTGATGGAAAGGAAATTGAATAAAGTAGTTATGCCGAAACATGATCCATATGTATTAGTTCATTCCCTGAAAGTTTCAAGAAAATCCGACTTAAAATAAATTTTAGGCGAACACTTTTGTCGGGTGCATTTTTTTTTACAGGCCTTAGATAATAGCTTCTTTAATCGGTCAGTGTGCTGAAAATACCTGGGAATGTCTTTACATGGTCATGGGGATACAAAGAGAAAGTTGACGAAGAGAATCTGTCAATGTTACTTAGGACCTAATGCAAATTTCAGCTTGATTTTACTTATTGATGTTTAGTTTTAGTACTTCAAATGATTAGTTTTGGTTACATCATAACGGATGTTTATTAGAGTGATGCAAAATTCGAAATTTTCGCTCCACAATACCTAAACGATTCCAAATCGGATCCTGACTAACCTCTCAAAGTTTGCACCCATTTGGTGAGAGACTGAGATGGCACAAACCATTTGAAGTTTGTATGGGAATTACCATGGTAAAACCAAGATTTTTGTTCATGTCTATCTAATAATTCACCATATCGGTCTGCTTCAAAAACTTTCAACTGTTCTTGTAGGAAATCTTCCCAGCTACAACTTTGCTGAACACTACTTTTTTATGAAATGCAAAGATCGAAAGTTATCAATGGTTCAAAGCGCTGATGTCTTATGATCATGCTCAATCCATTGGAGGCGAACCAGCCTAAGGCTGAAAGCCTCCTAAATAAAGCTAAATTAATTAATTAATGCTCAATCCACTGCTAAGTAGGCAACATTGGTGTTTCTGGGGCGTTGAATAGGACACAAAAATCATGGCTACTATGTCACACTGCAAAATACAGTGTTGCGTACAGAGCAGCTGCTTGATCATGTCATAAGTTTAGCAATATCTTAAATAATCAATAACTTTTTCCTGTCTTGTTTGGCATAGAAACAATTTTTAGTAAAGTTGTAGCTGAAAAAAATTTCTATAAGAATGGTTATCAAACTGTTTCGCTGCTCAATATGGAAAAATTCTTGAAGGCAATGAACAAAAAGTTGAGATTTCCCATAGTAATTTACATGTAAACTTCAAAATGGCTTGTGCGAAGTCTGTTTCTAACCAAATGAGTTGTAACTTTGGGAGGCTAATCAGGACCCGATTTGAAACCATTTAAGCACTGTGGAGCGAAAAAGTCAAATTTTGCATCAGACTTATGTTTAGTCATAAATACAACATTAAAAAAATAAATATGATTTGTCAAGGTCATCAATCCAATGTCAGTTCCCATAAGTTTATATCTAACATATCAAATATTTTTAAGGCAACATTGGGGGTTCAATTTCAGAATCCAAAATCGGTCGCGACATGAAAGTGGTCTGATTTTGATCCAAAGATGATGGATTATAATTCTGAATACGCAAATCGATATAAAAAATTTCTGCAAATCAGTTAAAATTAAGGATTTAGCATTTGGTATATTTGGGTTGGTATATTTGTCTTGTTTCATAATTTCATCAGGTGCGTGTGGATATGGATTCTGATACGAGTGTGTTCCAAATCCAAATTTGAGAATAGTTTGTGGATCCACTGCAAAAATAGTTTGGCAAAACCCAACTCCATGTTCACCTCGCTGCCCAAGCAACATTGCAAGTTTTATCGTGGTTTTAAAGCATTCTACAAGTCTAAATCATGGTCTACAGAACCCTCATAAAACCTTAATTGTTACTTGGAAACTGTCGCCCAATCCACATTAGGTTTATCAAGGAATCATCTGAGGTAATTAATGAAGAAATCAGATGCATTGAAAATGCAATTAATTCGCTACGGTCAACAAAAGTTACATTGAATGGCAAGCAGTTCACTATTAAATATACTTTCATGCTCACTATGGTTCATGGGAAAGTGTATAATGCAGCAGCTAAAACGACATCAACGATGAAATTTTATGTATGTGGCGCAAGTTCAAAGGAATTCAATAATCTTGGTGTTAAAAGTGAAATCAACACAGATTCTCTTAAATTCGGATTATCCATTTTTCATGCCAGGATTCGTATTTTCGAGACAATTTTACATCTTTCTTACAAGTTGCCAATCAAAAAATGGCGGTTAACTAGCATTGAAAAGCGAATTGTCAAAGAAAGAAAAGAACACATTCAAAAAAAACTTTAGAATGAAATTGGGACTCCTTGTGGATTTCACAAAACCACGCTTTGGAAATTCGGATGGCAACACTAGTCTAAGATTTTTTGCTCATCCGGAAACCACTGCTCAAATAACATATGTTGATTTTAATTAAACAACATAATGATTATCATACGTGAAAGTAAATAAATATTCTTTTAGAATTAATAAAAAATACCTTGAAAAAGTCAAAGGCATTGACGAAAGAAACCTTGCAAATGTTACTCCCAGAGAACTTCATGCAAGAAAGCGAAGATCGGATGATAAAATCAGAGATGGAAAAAACATATGAAACAGACGTGAACAAGAAAAACTCTTCTCAAATTCGGAATGAGGTTTTTCTTTCCCATTTAATTTCATTTGTTTCCTTGTTACTAGTTGTTTTGTTTTTGAATTGTTAAATATGTTGTTGCTGTGTAATGCTCGGTGTAATATAATTATTTTCTTAGGGTGAAAATTGATGGAATCCCCAAATGGCCGCTATTTGGTTTATTTTGCCTTACCGCTTCGATTTTTTTGAGGGCAACAAGTCTCAGAAACTACAAAAGTTCCATGCATCACATTGTAATTACATGTATGCAGCAAAAAAGTGATTATAATTTGGCACATGAAATCCTTTCAGTTTCTGAGATCTGTGCTGCCAAAAACTCGAAGTGGCAAGGCAAAATAAACAAAATAGCGGCCATTTGGCGATTCCATCAACTTTCACCTTAAATCTCAAATCCAAATATAAATACCTTGTTCTTTTTTAGCTGAACTTATTTTACAACGACTGATTGTAAAACTTAAGAAAATGCGGTTGTTCATGTAAACTAGCCAACTTTATGTAATTCTGTTTTGTTATGATCAATTAAGCTAAATTGTTATGCAGACCAAACTATGGTGAATTTTGTGGGTACGAAAAATAATTTAATAAGAGGATCTTGAAATATTTCGAATATCAAAAATGCTATTATTTTAAACATTTATAACCATATCGCCAATATCTGCAGGAGTTTCAACAAGTTTGGCCTTTTGTTCACGCAAAATTCAGCATCCAAAGTATCATTTTAAGTTTTATGAAATACTACAAAGCAACGATAAAACAACATTCATAATTCTCTGGTCAAGGCTATTTTGTCATCAATGCATCCACCAAAATCTTATTAAGACTAGAATATGTCTAGTTGGCCCACCCTGGAGAAAGTTCTGAAGGGTGTATTCTCGAAGCTCTTCAAGATTGATTTACTGCAAAAAGTTGTATGACGAACGCATTGAGAACCATTTGAAAGCTACAACAAAAGCTATTTAGCAACAATAAAAACCCTTTCCGAGCCATTTCCCCTAGCTACTTGCTAAATCCACTAGTAAAGCATCAATCAAGATAGAAAAGGATTTATGAATCCGATCTTATCAAAAAAATTAAAATAGAAACTGATGGTATGAAAATCTTGTAAATATCCAACTTTATTACAATAGTTCTCATTAAGTGGCCTAGTTTTAAGTGCCTTATTATGTTATGTGAAATCTGCGTGAAAACATCGAAAAAAATAAGTCCACCCTCGCAAAACGTCGATTTGACTAATTATTTTACATTGAAAAAAAAAATATATTCTACAGATCGAGCTTGGCCGAGATTGTTTTCTGTATGATTTTCGCATTTAAATGTTTGCTTTTTACTAAATTTACCAGAATATAGTTTAATTCAAGGAAATATAGATTGAAAATCGAAGATTGTAAAAAACAAGCAAACTAATTGTAACATAAAAGTTGATTTTCATGGGTCATTTGTGAAAAAGTTGTTTTGCTTTCAAGAAATCCTTAACAAATTCATAAGGTTTTAAAAAGGCTTTCATGAAGAAAACTTGCAGGCTGAATTGTATTTATCTAAAGCGATTTTCCTTGATCCTAACCCGCTAAGATTTATGGCAGCATTTATGGAGGCAAAGTTGCCTGCAAAAAGTTAAACGTCAAAGTTTGTTTATCTTTCGATATTTAGTTGCGCTGTGGGATCCAGTGTTCTTCCAGGCGGTTTTCTCCCGATGGATTGGGAGCAGTTACTCAGATAGTTTGTTTTGCAACATTTCGGATTTCGAACAGCTGGAAGCGCAATCGTTCCCGAAAAAGATCTCCTTCTTCTGGATGGTTACAGAAGTGCACCATCCAACGATGCAGGGATGTACGCTTGAATGAAATTTGCGAAGAGTTGATTCTTTCGCCGAATAAAATCGCTGCTATGGATCGGAAACCAGCTATTCTCCAGTAACTAACAGCTTCAATGGTTTGCTGCCGGTTGTTATTTCGATTGTCATCTATACGCAAGATCTGGAGAAGGCTGGTATGTCTTTGAACTTTCGACAATGTTTTATGAATTCAAGGGCCCCCGCTCACTTTACTCTTATCCGCGAGATGGTTAGTCGTTGATGGTGTGCTGGTTCTTCTAAAGAAGTAAATTTTGCTGAAATCGACTTGAATTTGTCATCCTACCTCGTCTATCCTACGAGATTTACTTGTCATAAATTTGACTTTTATTAACTATGAGGAACCATATTTAAGCTCAATTTGCAAACCAAGTAATTGGGAAGTTAATGATGCACTTTAAAAAACCTTAAAAGCAACAATAAATGCTTTTTGCTCTAATGGAAAACCTAATGATTTTATGATTGCTTTTATAATGATAGAACACGTTTATAAACTATTTTATTAAGACACTAATTGTTAATTACGTTTATGCTTGAATTACAGAGCAGTTTTAAGGAGGGATTGAGAACTGCTTTAAATTTATTTTTAAAAACAAAACAGTTTTTGACTTTCTTGCCAGACTATAAAAGGTTTTTGAAACAGCAAAAAGCTGAATTACTAAATGGATTGTTCATTGTCGTTATAAAACCATGATAAATCATAGTGGATGCCAAATGGTTACTGAATTGCTACTTGGGATATGTGTGGTTATGTGTCAAAATTTCAGCTCAATTGATCATAACAGAACAAAGTTACAACACGTCAACTTTGGCAAGTTTGTAAACAAAGTTCGGCCTTTTGTGCTTTGTTATTGACTGCAGGTGTAAGTGTATTTTTTTTATTTAAAGTTTTATTTGTTCTAAGCATTTCATCCTTTGACGGCAACTAAATCCGAAGAACACTTCACGACTTACAAATTTATAAAAAAAATATCATTATAACATGACCCTCTCCCCTCCAAAACATGGCTTCACCCTTTTTTGACCAAAATATATTATTATACTTGAATAATAAGATGTATCATACATCATCATGTGACAAGCTAGAGTGGTTAAATATTTTTGGCCAGCTAGAATTAATAAATACCCCACTGTGCGTTGGAGACATTTGGTTTGTGAGAACATGGCCTTGCAATGTTTGTTTATAAAATGGAGTTGAGGCCATTTAAATTGTTGGTACTTATTCAATCACCGTGTCTGGTGGTGTCCGGTCGGTCGTCAGCAGCAACGACAGCAGTGCTTTCGGAGCGTGGCGTTGAACATTGTAACAAAAAGCTGCCCGCAAGCAGCGAGCTGCAGCCCACGTCAGCGTCCATTCACCGAAGAAGGAGGAAGAAGCCTCACCGCTACTGATCGGGATTCATCTTCGTGAGTCGCTGTGGGCAATCTATGCCAAGCGCGTCATCCCCGTTCCAAACAACTTACAGCTCGCCAGCCTCATCCGTGTTGAGCACCCTAATAGCTCAGCATTACTCAACCATCACGACAAAACGGTCATTTCCCATATGTTAAAATCTAACATCTAACATACCATATATTTTTAAGGCAACATTGGTAGTGCAATTTCAGAATACAAAGTCGGTCGGGACATGAAAGTGGTCTGATTTTGATCCAGAGATGATGAAAATTCTGAATACGTAAATCAATAGAAATTTTTTCTGCAAATCTGTTCATGTTAAGGATTTATCATTTTGCAAAATGTCACTATTGAAAAATGCACAAATGTGCAAGTGTTGCTATGACAGTTAAAATTATCACCTGCGAAAAGCGCTTTCCCTAACACAGATTTCAAAATTGAATTCCATTCGGTCTCACCGAACGGTCTACATTCAATCACCGCGTGTGGTGAGCGGTGATGTTCTCCAGTACACTAGTATTAAGAATTAAAATCTATCATCTCTGAATCAAAATCAGACCACTTTCATTCTGCGCTCGACTTTTATTTTTGGAATTGCATCCCCAATGTTGACTTAAAAGTACATGGTATGTTAGATTTAAACTTATGGGAACTGACATCCGATTGATGACCTTGACAAGTCTTGTGTCAGTTTTCAAATAGACCAATCTACATTGACACAAAGCTGAACATGTTTTTAAAACCGAGTTATTAACGAAAGAGAGAACCGATGAAGATAATCGAGCAATGCCTTCTTCTTCTTTTTCTTCTTCTTCTTCTTTTTCTTCTTATTCTTCTTCTTCGCATTTCAAGCTTATTGCTAAGTACATATTAGCTTATTGTGTGCTCTCAACTCAGTGTTCTACATGCACTTCCACAGTTATTAATTGAGAGCTTTCGATGCCAATACCAATGCATGAATTTGTATATTGTGTGGCAAACACAATAATACTCTATGCCCAGGGAAGTCAAGAAAATTTCCAACACGAAAGATTCCCTCAACCGGGAATCGAACCCGCCGCCTCCGACTTGGTACTACCGTGCCTTTACCGTCTAGGCTATGAGGCCCCCAATGTAGATTGGTCTATTTGAAAGTTAACGCGAGAAGTGTCCAGAAAATAGTCTTTAACAAATATATGGTGGTCCTGAAAAAGACCGTTTTATCGTGATGGTTGAGTAATGCTGAGCTATTAAGGTGTTTTACACGGATAAGACTGGCGAGCTGTATGTTGTTTGGAACGGTGACGTGGTGACGAGCAACTGAAATCCGTTCAGTAGCAATGAAACTTCTCCCTCCTTCTTCAGCGCTTGCGGGCAGTCTTTCTTGGTGTACTGTTGAACAATCTACAACGCCACGTGCCGAAAGCACTGCTACTGCTGCTGATGATGACCATTGGACACCACCACTCACCACAGGCGGTGATTGAATAAACACCGTTCGGTGAGACTGTGAGAATTCTGTTTTAAAACCGTTAGGCAAAGCGCTTTTTGCAGTCAATCGGTGATAATTTTCATTATTATAGCAATAGTTGAACATTCGAGCGATTTTCAATAGTGACCTTTTGAATATTGATAAAATGTTCATTTTAGCAGATTCGTACATGAAATTCCAATTGATTGGCTTGTTTAGAATGAATATTCATCGGTTATTGACAGAGTTATAAGTGATCAAATCCTGACCACTTTTCGTAACGCGGTCGATTTTGGTTCTTTTTAATTGCACCCCCAATATGTTCCTGAAAGACGCAATCATAGGTCAAAAATTTTAGATGATTTTTTACTAGTCTACGTTGGTTAACAAAATAAATAAACAATATTTAACCAATATAATTTTATAGATATGCCAGACGAAATATGAATTCTGCTCGGTGAAGGTGTTTTATTCCAGAGTTATTGCTTAAAACAAGCTACTCATTAATGGAACAAGGTACACTATTATAAGCTTTATTATTATAGCTTTCCGGAACATGCCTGCAGGCCGTAAAGTGGATTTTCCTATGCCTTGCTCATTCCTTACCACAAACAGTCGAGCTTGTTCCAAAGCTTATCGCGGTGATTTGTAACTGAAAAAAAAAACTTTGCAACTTTGTATGCGATTCATGTAGCAACCAAACGCGCTGTGCGAAAGAGGTGAAGCAACGTTAATTATCATGAAAGTTTTTCATAAATTCGCACTAATTTACTACCGCGGTGGCGGTGCGATACGATTAGGAAATGCTTTTGGTATGAGGGAAACAAATATCAGCGAGGTTTGGCAGGAGGTTTTGTATAAGAGGTAAGACCGAAAAAAAACAAAAAGTAGTCATTACGTCGACCAGTTATGTCTGTAAATTTTATGATATTCTCTCTGTTATCACAGCCATCCTAATATGTTCGCACTATTAACTCGTATCTTATTATACAATTGACATTTTGTGACCGAAATCATTGTTCTGGGGAAGCGGGAACTTCACTAGAACATATTTCTCCCTCATAATTTTGACATTTCCAGAAGTGCGCCTTTGAGTTGGCTCGTTAAGTACACACCTCATTAATATTTGATGATTTGTTCCAGTTTGGGAAACTGTTTCCGTAATTTTGTATAATTATATTAACTAATTACCACTTAAAGCTCAGTTGGGCATGAATTATCCCAGCGAGAACTGATGGGTAAAATTCGCATATTTATGAAACGGAGCATACCAGCCAAGCACTTCATATCACAGGCTCATCATTAAATGCACACCCACAGTCACATTCACCGCGATGATACGCACATAAGCGTCGCCCTGTACTTGGGAAGTATAAATCCCAACTGCTGCCGCTTCAGTGGCCGCGTTATCGTGATGACAAATGATAGCACTCCATACGCTCATATTAGTCGCTCGTGGTGGCAGAGGGAGGGTAGCCGAGGTCCCTGTTGAGCCAGAACATCCACCCATTAGTGCTAGGACATATTAACCCCCTCCCCTCTGACACCATCTACCAGCAGTACTGCTGTCTAGCTTCTACTACACTGCGCTATTAATTATTCTTGGCATACAAAAAGCTGCTCCTCTTGCTCTCCTGCCCAACGCTAATCCCTACATACCAACACATTCATATACGTTTGAATGGAACATGCTCGGATATCGCATAACAACGTATCGCGTATCACATTCATATGTTCCATGTTAAATAACGGGTGAATGGAAAATGACGACAATGACTAGGTACGACACGCTTGCAATTCTGCTGCACAGCCAACGAACGTCTAGACACAAGCATTGGGCATTAGACTGACGCAAAATTGGAAATTTTTGCTCCCTAGTGCCTAAACGGTTCCAAATCGGGTCCTAATTAGTCGCCCACAATTTGAATTTGTTAGGTGAATTGTGCATAAACCATTGGAATGTTTTGTGGGAATTACTATGGAAAGTCAAAATTTTTTGGTCATTGCCATCTATCCTTTTCTATATTGCTCTGAGAGAAAGTTCGATATTTTTTCTTGTATGCCCTTTTGTCAGCTACAACTAACAAACAACAAACTACGGCCATAATAATCCATTCGACTCGTGTCTTCGAGCATTCAATGACGTTAGCGATGAGTTTGATAGTAATAGGATTAAAGATTAGGTTTATGTTTAATTATAAGCTATTCAGTCTGTACGACTAAGTCGAAGATGGTGTAATAAATATATAAATATTTTTTAAAGTGGTCAAAGGTTTCCTAAAATGAATCAACATATCCCGAATCCAATCATTAAAGAACTGGTTTCGCATTTTCTGAAGTGAGGCAAAATTTGCTGATTTAATCCCTTTCCTAAGTGAATCCAAGGTTCCGAACTAGAATCAAACTTGTCAGAATGGGTTTGACATGTTCCATATTTTTTCTTAACTGCTTTGGCATTTGGCAAGACACAATCTTGCTTAGGTCATCTAAATTTCCTAAAAGTTTAGAAAGTTTTCTTAAGCTTAAATTTTCCAAATATAGTCCAACTTTTTCGGAAGTGGTTCAATACCATCCTTAGGGAGTCCAAACTTTTATGTTGAGTGATTGAATTATATTTAATGTTAGTATGAGCTTTCTTTTGATTTAACTAACTGTTTACGTAGATTCCGCTTCCTTAGACCCCTTCCTCGTTCTTGTGCGATTCACATTCTTTGAAAATTAGGCAGAGATTTTAAAGAATGGGCCTTAGTGAGTTTATACCTGATAATACATTTTTTTAAGCAAGCACAATAGTTGAAAAAAAAAACTGGGTTTGCATCCACAAACGCACGTATTTTTATAGACATTTGGGTTTCTTGATCAGCCAAGTTGGATTTTGGCTCCGTCCTTTGAAAAACAGGCTTGGATGTTATAGAATAGACCTTTGTGAGTTCATACGTGATGGTAGATTTTTTTAAGCCAGGTTGGATTCCGGTTTTATCGTTTGAAATTCGTGGTTGGATTTTATAGAATGGAACTTGCTGAAGGACGAACCTGGTTAACATTCACAAAAGAAGGTATTTTCATAGAAAAAAGATTTTCTGTTTTGATAAACTGAATTTTGGAGTCTATCTTTGAAAAATAGGCTTGTATTTTATAGAATAGCGTAAGCGTTGAATTCCTTCAATTTTTGAGAAAACCTAGTTCAAATTCACAAAAGTGCGTATTTTCATAAAAACTTTTATTTTCCGTTCTGCCAAGTTGAACTTGGGCTGCGATTTGAAAATAGATTTGGATTTTAAATAATGGATTTTGCTGAATCATACGTGATGGTTTTTTGAAGCATACACATTTTTTTAGAAAACTGGGTGTGAATTCTCAAAAGAACGTATTTTTATGGAAATTTGGATTTCTTGCTCAGCCAAGTTGAAATTTAGCTCCTTCCTTTGAAAAATAGGCGTGGATGCTACAGAATTGATGAATCCATACGTATTTTCATAGAAATTTGATTTTTCGGTTCTGCGAAATTGCATTTCGGCTCAAATCTTTGAAAAATAGGCTTGTATTTTATTGAACCGGGTTTGTTATTCAAAAGATATTTTTTAGAAATTTGGGATACCTTTTCTGTAAAGTTGGATTTTGATACCGTCCTTTGAAAGTTATGTCCAGAATTATAGAAATGACCTTGCTGAATTCATATGTGATTATTATTTTTTTAAGTACACACAGAGCCTGGTTTAAATTGAGAAAACACTACGATTTTTGTTAAAATTTGGATTTTATGTTCAGCCAAGATGGATTTTGGTTTCTTCCTTTCAGGGTTTTTTTAAACAGTCACAATTGTTTAGAAAACTGAGTTTAAATTCAAAAAGTAGGTATTTTTATTATGTTCTGCCATGTCATATTTGGATAGGAAGCGAAAACAGCACGTTTCGTTTGTAGTATTCCGCTTGATGGTTTATCCGGAATGTATCAATACCCAAAAATCAATTGCTTTGATCCCAATTAGTGTCAAAAATCACGGCTTCAAAGAAGTATAAGGCTAAACTGAAGGATAAGAAAAAAATGTTTGCGTTTGAAATATTGGGTTTAAATGTAATGTAAAACGAATTCAAATCGTTTTATGTTATTTTATTTTTTATTCCCCTCGCCCCCCCTCGACTGATGCGAGCATTGAGTGACAAAAGAAAAGCTTGTAATTTGTTCCGGTCTAAGTAGTTAAAAAGAATTCTAGTGTTATGTACACCTAGATGGATAAATCTTCACTTGAACAACTTTTCCAAAGACAGCAACCTTCTATCTTGCCAATATGGCTAGTTTATTTGTTAAAATAATTTGAAATCAAATTGCATATTTACACAGAAAAACTGACTTAACTCTTTTATTACGTTTTTTCTTGAAAACATTGCCAATAAATAGAAAATCAGTAACGACATCTCTCGAGCTTCTCGTGGAAAACAAGCTTGCTCAATAGGTCGCTAACAATATTGGTGTTCGGAAAATCAATCTCAAATCTCATTCATTGAGCCTCCCTGCGAGAATAAACTCGCGTGCAAATGCGACAAACAAAATTCACGCTTGAGATTCTCATGCATATTAACGCACTCACACTCACAACGCCGAAAAATCATTCCAGCTTTAAACTCATAAAAACCACTCAAACGTCAATTGATATCATACCTATGCATGTTGTGTTCGATTTCCAACCCCTGATGCACAAACAATAGTAATAACAATGAATAGCGCCAAAATATAAAGCAATGAATTTTTGAACCTGAAAACTCATCGGTGATTTTTGCGACGTTGAAATTTGGAAGACAAAACTCATAGGCGCATAAACTCATTCATGAGATTTGAGTTTTTGAGTTTTTCCGAACACATGCAAGGTAAACGGAATATACAGAAACGTAAAATCGCCGGAGACGAACCAGCCAGATATAAAAAAAAAAAACGTCAAATAATATTTAAATCAATCGTTAATTGCGTGAACGATGATCCAAAATGAAGCATTACGTCTGTTTGTCTGGATATGAGTGCAACATGAAAGATGAATTCTTAACTCAGCTGTTCAATTTCTAATCAGCCTTATCCATCTAAACATAACCCAGTGATATCATGGTAAATTTGAAACTGGTTACTCATTTAGAATTACCCTTTGCGCCCATGTAGGAAATAAATATATATAGTGTTCATTTTCGATAATTCAGTTCCAACATTTCAAAGGGGCGTAATTGTAATTGTCAGCAATGGCTAAAGCCTTCGATTTCTCGCGAATAAAAGCTCACTCATGAAAATTAACGATACCAACAGGTAGAGAAATGTTTTTTGGGCATTTTGCAACAAATTACTTTCAATTTTGAACACGAAAACTTCAAGAGCACTAAATGACAGCTAGACAAAATGTTTACATTCGAGAAAGTTGCCGAATACACACTAAAACTCTGTAAAACTCACTTCAATCGAAGTATCCGTTTGGGGGTGCATAAACTTTTTTAGCGTAATTTTTTACCCTTTTTCATAATTTACCACATGAAATCTCAAGAAAAGATATAAACGCTGTATTTTCAATGACAATGTGATAAATAAACATAAATTGATAAATCATGGAGGAACACTCATAAAATTAAACTCATTTTCACCAGAAGAACAAAAAAATTGTGAATTGGGAGGGAGTGGATAAACTTTTTTTTGCATACTATAGGACCTATGTGGTTTGTCTTATGGAATGTGTAAGGCTAATGTTTTGACAAAAATGCATAAGTGAATCCCATGAATATAATAGTTAAGTTTCATTTCGTGTTCTCAATTTTGAGTTAGTCTCGGTCGTGTATGACGTCTAACGATGTGATAACCACCACATTCACAGATGCACTGTAACAAAACGTACAGGTAAGATCTTTTATAACCTCACAATCGACTCGTCTCTTTCTGTTCTCTCGATAGGCACAGCAAGCAAGCACGTATAATTGGTTGATTGCGGCCAAAAAGTTTGATACATTTCCAGTAGTTCACTACTGATAAATTACTTTAATCATTATGTAAAACAGTTCTTACGCCAAGTTTGAATCAAATGGTATGAAAAGAATTGAAATTCGCCAATAAATGGTCCAGTTATAAGCGTTTAAAACCTAACACTATTTCGTCACACAATGTTATGATTTCCGCAAAGACGTAGTCCTATGTCAATAAATTTAAAAAGTTATTTTGATATATTTCAAAAAATGTGGCTTACATTATGACTGCATCCCACTATTTATGGAATGATTTGAGATAAGCTTGTACATTTTTAATATTGATGGACTGCAATACTTATATTCAATTTGCCAGCTCGAAATTGGTTCGATTTTGTAGTCTTCGTATCACCCAGCGTTTAACCAAACGTTTCAAATTTTGCATCAGTCTAATGGATATTCACTCACGGGTGGGAAACCATCCTTGGATGAAAAGACACCGGCTGATAAGAAACAACAGAGGGAATAGAACTGCCTATTATTGCTCTGACGACGTCGTAAAAGGAGTAGCTGTCGCAATACCTCCAGATGTAGCATCATACAATCAATTTGCTTCTTTTTATTATCATTATTGTCAGTGGCGCGTTCATTGTCCAAGGTGCGCATAATCATGAATTGTGTGCTGTATCTGTATGGCGTATTTACTCGAATCTATGAGAAAGTCGAATGAATACCGCAAAACGGGAACATAAAAGTAGTCGTACGTTCTGAAAAATTTATCTCGGAGCATTGCTGTAGATTCCGAAATTTCTCAGAATTTCTCAAAACTTCTATAAACATTCAGCAAGTTCCTTTAAATTATTTGAACTACCCTTTGGTTCTCTGATGTGTTCCTGAAGCTCACAATTCTACATTATCTTGGTTCTGCTCTAAAATATATGGAACTCTCCTAAACACGTTTAATCTGCTTCTGCAGACACCATGCTGTTGGCCAACTTGATCCACAAAGCAAACCTCTAGCCCGACCGTGGTTGCGGTGCTGCTGATCGTCGACTGATAATGGTATTGGAGGTACGCAGATTTTTGCCGTAGGACGAGTGAGGAATCCGGTTGCAGTTTGCAGAGTGACTACTCGTATTACGCCGTCCTTTCCTGGGTGTAGATCGTGGATTCGTGCAGTGGCCCAGCGCATCGGTGGCTGGTTCTCGTCTACGATGACTACGAGCTGGTTTTTGTGCAGTGGTACAGGCGGTTTGCACCACTTACTACGTGGTTGTAGCGAAGCGAGGTATTCCACGTGCCAGCGTTTCCAGATATCCTGGAGCAGTTTCTGGATGAGCTGCCATTGATGGAGACGGTTTGCTAGAATCGATTCATAGTCGACGTCTGCAGGGACGAACCGATCAGAAAGTGTCCCGGTGTGAGGGCTTAGAAGTCTGACGGATAGTTTCGCATAGTTTGGTGAGCGGCCGTGAATTGAGACAGGCTTCAATCTGCACGAGGAGTATCTCCATGTCGTCGAAGGCTAGCTTACGATCTCCGAGTACACGGACGTAGTGCTTCTGGGCAGAGTTGATTGCAGCTTCCCATAATCCTCCAAAATGCGAACCACAGGGCAGATTGAAGTGCCAACGAATCCCATTGGTAGCACATTCACTGGCAAAAGTGTGCTGAAAGTCTTTGGCACGTAGTAGTTTCCGAATTTCATTCACTTCCCCAACGAAGTTTTTACCGTTGTCGCTGTAGACGTCTGAAAACAAACCCCGACGAGATACGAAGCGACGGAAAGACTGGAGAAACTTGGCTGTACTTAGGTCCACGACGAGCTCCAGGTGTACAGTTTTCGTGCTGAAGCAAATAAATACTGCGAGGTAAGCTTTCGGATGTGCATCTTTGCGGTAACGAGGCTTGAGGTAGATTGGTCCCCAGAAATCAACACCGACGACGGAGAAGGGTCTCGAAGCAGTAACACGCTGAGTTGGAAGTTCCGCCATGAATTTCTCGACTGCCTTCGGTTTGGCTCGAAAACAGGTGACGCAGCCGTGAACAATGCGACGAGTGATGTTTCTGCCACCCAGGATCCAAAACCGCTGCCGAATAGTGTTCGTAAGCAGCTGTAAAGCTGCGTGCAGATGGCGTTCATGCTGACAACGTACGAGAAGTGTTGTGAATGGATGCTGACAGAAGTATCTGATGGCGAGAATCATACGGTTGTGCGGAACGACTCAATAGTCCTCCGATGCGTAAAACGTTGTCAGGAGCAATCATCGGATTGAACCAGCGAAGTCGTGAATTTGAGGAGACCATTTGATTTGCCTGCAGTACCTTCAATTCTACAGGAAAGCTGTCCCCTTGAACAAGTAGAACGAGTGCTAGTTCACTTGGCCTTGGGTAGTCGAAGGTTTTCGAAATACCGCCGCCAGTAAGCAGTGATGCGTAATATATGCAGGTAGTTGGAGAACCTGCTTACGTATTCCTCGACGAATGATGGAGAAGAAGAAGCGACTGCAAGCGACGATTTCCTTGCTTCCTTGACTGCTTCGCTGTCAACACCTGCGTCAACTGGAACTGACCACGATTCCTTTTCTCCTCGAAGCCATGGAGGACCTTCCCACCACAGTATACACTGTATCAAATCCGCAGCTGGAAGATCTCTCGAGATGATGTCAGCGGGATTCTCTCGTGCTACTACGTGGTTCCACTCGCAGTTCTCCGTCTTCTGCTGGATTTTGGATACCCGGTTTCCGACAAAAGTGGACCAAGTGGATGGTGTAGCCTTGAGCCAGCTCAAAACGGTGGTTGAATGTACCCAGAAGTACGCTTTGGACGTGATTCGCAGTGCTTCGAAGACCTTCTGGTAGAGCTCAGCAGACAGAAATGCGCCACAAAGCTCTAGGCGCGAAATGCTTTGCTGTTTGAGTGGAGACACCTTCGAGCGAGACGTTAATAGAGTGACCTTGACTTCACCTGACTCATTTGTCGATCTGACGTAGGCACACGATCCGTATGCAGATAAAGAGGCGTCCGAGAAGAAGTGCAGCTCCATAGAAGTAGCATTTGGGAGTATGACAAACCGATCAATCCGCAGAGAATTCAGGCGGGGAAGTTCGGTATAGTATTCAACCCAGCGTTTCCTCATCTGCTCCGGTAGTTCCTTGTCCCACTCGTACTGCTTTCTGCTGTCATCCTTCAATCCCCACAATGCCTGCATGAAGGTCTTTGCGATGACTACGGCCGGTCCCACCAAACCAAGTGGGTCGAACAGTTTGTCAGCGGGATTCCCACTCGTACTGCAATGACATTTGCCAGCCCTGGTCAAAGCACCGACGAACCGCAGGCCACTGGAGCATTTCGTTTGTTCGCAATTCCATTTGTCAAATGAGCGATTCGATCTGTCAAACGGGCGACCAGATTAGCCAAACAAGATGAGACGCAAACCAAGTCAATATAGACTTCTCTGACGATTGTGAATTGCACAAATATTAGTGCAGAACTTTGGGTAAATTCGAAGGTTTTCTAACACTAATACTTATAATTTACCCCAAGTTCTGCACTAATACTTGTGCATTCCACAAACGTCAGAGAAGTCTATAAATTTTACGTGTGTTCGTCTACTTGCTCACGGTATGTCGCGATCGGATGACTAGATGGCGGTAGTGTTTAACCTATTTTAAATATGCCTTCTTTGACAAGAATTCAATGTAGCTTCTATGAGCGGTGTCCGTCGGTTCGTCGGTGGTCAAATATATTTGGTGAGCAATTTAGAAAAGACAGCAAGAATGGATCACCGCATGGAGTTCCTATGCTTTTTTCAAAACGCAATCAGAACCCGGAATCTGCATTATCTACGTGAACAATGCAGCGTGCTAGAAGCATTAAAAGTGGATTTGAACTGTAAAACAATGCAAACAGGCCTACCCAATGTTTCAAAACCAGGACATCTTCATAATCTTCAGAACACAATTACGAGAATCCTTAAGATGTGCCGAAAATTTCAGGGAAGTACAGAGATCTTCAGAGAACTTACAAAAACTTTAAATAAATTATGAAAACTTAATAAATGATTCGAACCTTCACAGAGGCCCAGAAAACAGTTTAAACGTATTCCATCAAGTCGCTGACAATAATTCAAAATACAAGGCCCTCAATCTGCAATCTCTTAAGTCTCTTAAGTCTCTAAATCTCTTATCTCAATCTCTTAAGTTCTATTGGGAAGTTCTACCGGTTCGTAATTATTTGAATGTTATCGAGATAACCTGGAAGCTGGAGACTTCAGAAATGGTAATTTCTGCCGGGAGCAGGATGTTCGATACCGAAGTGACCACATCGCCATCTGAATGTCGATAATCAACGGACTCCCCACTGGTCACTCACCGTTGATCACTGTTCAACAGCCGAACCGCAGCATCTCCACCACCGGAATATGTGACGATCAAATGGACCGAAACGATCGATCGTATATCGAATACATTTCAGTGCTCCTCGAGCCATACACTAGGCAATAGCATGCTGGAGACGTCCGTCGCGTGTTTAATTTAATTTGTTTATGTTCGTCAATGTAGTAATTAAGATGAATAAAGTTATTAAGTAAAAATTTTAGTAATAATAAAAGATTTTGTGTTTATGTTAGTGTGAAAATTAGTGTATGGTCCGGAAGACACCCTACACTGCATCCTTCACCAAAACACAATGAAAGATCTCACGCGATATTTACAGATATAGGTACCTCTGTTACTGTCATCGGATGAAAAAACGATGATAGAGATTTTCTTCAAAATCTCATCGAAATTTTTGTCATGACAGAGCGTGACAGTGTTGTGATCATCGTAATAACTAGCTCATTTATTACTATTAATGTTACTAACGGGTGTTCAATAAAAAAATAGATTTTTTTCAGTCATAGCTAGTAAAAAAAAAATTTTCAACGAATTCAGTATTTTTTTATTAAAACATTAAGTTTATTCTTTAAAAAAAAAAACGTCAATGAATATTGAAGAAGAGGCCCTGGTCAGCCGTATGACGCAACTCTATTGCTGATTGTTCATAAAATGTATAGGTCAACTAATAATCAGACGCCTTGCAAAAAAATAATGAAGCTCATGTGTCAAATGAAATGTATAAGCGGTCACACATACCTTTTATGCATTATTATACGAGCTATTTGGTTTGTCTTATGGAATGTATAAGGCTGATGTTTTGGCAAAAATGTATAAGTGATACACATGAATAAAATAATTGATTTTCGTTTCGTGAAGAGCGCTGGACGGCACTGAAATCATTCTCATTTTTTATTGAACACCCCTTAGTACCGAGAAAATCTTTATAATATATTCACTCTACCGATTACATACGGTTGCTTGCTTAAATTCATCTAAATCAGTTAGAAATGTCAAAACCGCATAAGAATTATTATCATGAGTGTTTGATCATTTGAAAATGACAATAAATCCAACCTGTTTTCTTGTTTTATCATTGTCACACACTCCGGGAGCTATTTGACAGCTCCAGTATAATGTCTGTCAAATCGAATAATGGTGGAGTAAATTTACTATTGGTGTCGTTATTAATCAACTCTTGTTTAAACGTTTTTGAGTTTTTTTTTGTAAAAACACTGATTGAGTTTTCCAATAGACTCAACTTGACGGGATCGGAAAATGTCTATCTGTGTATGTGTGTGTGTGAGAACACTTAACACATTTTTCTTAAACGAATTCTCGGCAACCACTCTACCGAATTGAACACAACAAAGTTACCATGGTTCTATAGAATGGTACGACCATACCACATAAAGTTGGGATGATAACCCGAATTGCTGGTTAGGCGCTTCTTATGGCTATTTTTAAAGCGTGATTTTCAATCGATTAACTGGTTCCGGAGATATGGACGGAACAAGACCCGAAAATCGCGGAGTTTGGAAAGTGTCAGCAACCACATAACCGAATAAACGAAACAACCAGCAAATAAAAGGTATTACGATCACATTGAATGCTGTTGATCAAATTTAAAATCGGTCAACTATTTCCGGAGATATGGGCAGGACAAGTTCCGATAAACTTGTAAACTTGGAGACATCTACAATTTGTAAGTGGGTACGTGAAACTAAGATTTTCTGTCTAGATGCTCGGGGGGTGTTGTCACATGACAGCCGTGATATTTACCAGCTCTGGCTTTGACACTGTCATAATTAATTGGCACCAGTACAGTATTTTCGAAACACACACAATCATCATTTATGGGAAGCAAGAAGACATTTAGCACCCTTCAGACAACGAATCCTGATTGCATTTCAATTTATGTAAGATCCAGCGCCGTATTGTTCTAAAGCAACTTGTTCCAAAAGAAAAACATATTTCTTACGGTGCCGCTTCGTGCCAGTAAACCCCTTTTCATTGAACCGTAAATTTGTTTGTGTGCCAAAAGTTGTTCGACTGAGGAAAAATGTAAATCCACTCGGTGGTGGTAGCAGATGCAGACACAGTCAAGCCTGAAAACGTGGTCATGTGTGCCAGTGGAAAAGTGAACATGAAGTTGCGACGGCTCAGCGTTTATGTGTTTTTCGCCTTTTCCCAACCAGCTTCCCTTTCGCAGTTGTTTTTTTTTTCTACAGAATGGCGCTTTCTATCGCTTAATATGTACACAAGGAATATTTTTAAGCCATGTCATGCTACCACCACGACCGCCATCATCAATTGGTAGCGCGGGGATGGTGCAGTTTGAAGTTTCCCCCCAATTTGACGATAAACAGCTGCGGTGGTGTGGCGGTGGTTGCATGTCGTTTGACGTTGCTTTGTATGCGAATATTTTTGAATCTGACAAGCCCGGTGGGGCTGGAAATTGAGGCTTAACCAGCGCTAAATTATGACGTGAAGAACTGTGAGCAGCAGTCCGGAGGAGAACTGCTTTGTTTGCGAGACCTGCCACCTCGACGGCAACGATGACGAGGACTTTGTCCATTTTGGCTGTCAAAGGTAATTTTTTTTGGGTGATTTAAGGAGCTCTTGGAAAAAAATTAACGCTTGTCATTTTTTAAGATGAGCGAATGGAACGAAAAGTCAGTCTGTCTTTAGGGTAGGGATCAGCTAAATCAGGGAACGACTGTTTTCATAAGTTGAAGGGAAGTGGATGCAAAACTCCTACATTTTGCTCTTTAGCATAAATGTTCATGACGGGAAGACAAACTATCAGGTATTTTTTTCCAATGCATATTAATCACTGTAATTATGAAGATTAAAAAAAGTAATTCTAAATATGAGTCATTTTCTAGGGACTGATTAAATTTGCAAGCTTACAATCTAAACTCATTGAACGATTTTTTCTAGAGTGAGGCTCGAGCCTTTTTAGCTGGCACTCATTGTTCCGATGCAATCGAGTACGATTTGTTGTGACTTATGCGTAGGGTTACCATATGGTATCCTAAAGGAGGTCATGTCCTCCTTTTCAACATTTTTTCACATGTCCTCCTTTTGCCTCAAAATATCCTCCTTTTTAATCCTTGAATATTTTCAAGCAAAATTTTAATAAATAAATGTTTCATTTTCTTTTGACGCAACCTCATCTTATTTGAAAGGTTTTGAAGTTATTAAACTGACGTTTTCATGCAAAACAGTTTATTAGTTCATTTCCAGGTATGTACATAACCGGTCATATTATATAGGGTCTAGTATAGGAAAAAAACGGACTGGCTGGTTTTGGGCCAAACGAACTGTCAAAGCCAGAGCCAACCGAGCATAGCCTATCTTGATTCCATTGGCAGTTTCGCCAGAAACATCCCAGGCAGAGGTTGCCAAAGCAGTTTGTTTTGAATCTGCTCCTCTCTTAAGTCATATTAAAGGGCTATTTGTAAAGTGTTTGTCTGTCAAAAAAAAAAATTCAAAGAGCTGTAATTTTTTCGTATGTGCAATTGCTGAAATTTGGGCTGCTGATTGATCAAATATTCAAAATTTATCGGTATTTTTTAGAGCGATGATGAGTTGACTCTACAAGACTAATTGTAATTTCAGTAAAACGAGTCTTGTTTGAACACCGTTCAAAAAATTGTAATTTCTTGAACCATAATCAATTCTTAATTTCAATTCAACTTAATAAGTTCATACCGTTAAATTTTTATTATTTAACCAACCAGCAATAACAATTTCAGAATTTTCAATACCAATATTAAAAAGTTGCAGTTCATTAAACTTGTTTAGAGGGACAAAATTCCAGCATTAGTGCCCTAATATGACCGGTACTGTATATATAAATTTGAAGGCTAGGTAGTAGGGTAGAGCACTACTTCGTCGTAATCGTCTATTTCCGTTCTATCGAGCAGAAAACATCAGTATAATCAATGATTTCACCGTGCACAAATCAGTAATACGACTGTTCTGATGCGTTGGTTCATAAGCTACAAAACAAAGCCTATTAGAGCGTATTGGGTGAATATTTACACTCATTGTTCTCAAAACAACAGAAGCGCTCCTAGCAAACTCGTGTTTTCTACCTTCATCCGTACGACGTAGAAAATCCAATGGCGTTTCAATGCGTTTGGACAAAATTGCAATTCGTAGGACGAATATGGAATCAAGAAGCAGTGTTAGATTTTTAACAATATCTCAACAATGTGTGGCTCTTTATCAAATTCAACGGTACTTTGGAAAGGGGAATAAATTTAGAAGTCATCTTTGATAGAAACATTTCATTTATTGTTAAAAACCCGTTCAAGAAAGCGAGGTAACGCGTGAGTTGTGCTTAGTAGGACTGAAATTAGATCAAAAACCCTAGTATCCGTTAGAAATGATTACTGTTTTTTAATTGGACGTAACCCAATAGACAAACTACCAATAAGCGAAAGGGAACGTCATTAATTTTCAAATTCATTCGCTTTAAACGAAAAAAACTGCTTTTGAATTTCCAAAAAAATTATAACGTCCCCTTTTTCCTTTAAAGAGTAATGATTATAATCGAATTGATGACGACTACACTACACTACACCTTTTGAAAATCATAAATTTTGAGTAAGTGCATATATTTTCAAAACGTTTGATAAAAACTCGTTGTCTTCCTCCATTGATGATACAAAATATATACTATGTCCTCCCTTTTCTCTAAAATTGAAATTAAATGTCCTCCTTTTCAATTTTTTGAAATGGTAACCCTACTTATGCGAAGCAAGAGCGTCAAGTTTGATGTTGATTTGAGAGGTCAGGAGCACATCAAGTTTCGCATTTATTTGCGATCTGTACAGGGGGATCTGTTTCCAGCGAGGATGGAGATGGACTCTTCCATTTTCCTGGTATTTATTCTCAACTACCTTCTGATGCAGCGATAGCACTAGCTGCCGAGGGTCCGGTACTCAACCTGTATACAAGGAAATCTGGCGAACTTAGTCAGCTACTTATGACTGTTGGGACGGTTGGGACAAGCTTTTATTGCGCCTCTATATACAGCTGTTATTCTTATTCTTTCTGTAATTGTGTGTAAATATTTCCCCTATTACACCATATTTTCGACACGATTGAAATGCATCCACTTTGATGTGATTGGGGAAATGGCGCTAATTTGTTTATTTGTTTATTTGTTTATTTATTTGTCGTCAATCAGTGTAGACCGTTTTACAATTGTTGTCTTAAGAGCTATGTTTACAATTTTGTCTTTGTTTATATTTTTTTATAATATGTCTTGAGAACAAGTTAAAACATTACTTCTAGCTGACGTTATGCGAGGAATTAAAATATTGCTTTAATTTGGTTTTTGTCATTGTAAAGTCAATGTTATCGCAGTGCTTATTATATGTATCCATCATTTGGTTCAAGGGTCCAAATTTGGCATAATTCGTACGATGACGATTTGTAGCAAATATATTTCTATTTCGTAAATGCCTAGATGGTGTATATAAATTTAAGGATGACAATAGTTCTATAGAATCAATGCGATGTGATACGATATCGTTTACGAAAGAAAGCATAGCAAATTCACGACGCTCTTTTAATGTTTGGATATTTATGAGCATACACCGAGCTGTGTAAGATGGCAGAGGAAATACAGTCCAACCTAACTTGCGGAGTGCATACAATAGAAACTGCTTTTGAACGGACTCTATTCTTTCTTCGTGTTTTATTGAAAAAGGAGACCAAACTATGCTGCAATATTCTAATATCGATCTTACATAAGCAATGTACAATGTTTTTATCGTATACGGATCGTGAAAGTTATAGCAGAAACGTTTTATGAAACCAAGCATGTTGTTAGCTCTGTTAATAATTGTGTTATAATGATCGGTGAAAGTAAGTTTTGTGTGTGTGTGTGTGTGTACAATCTAACCCCCACTGTCCGGCAGTGTTATTATGGAAGAAAACTGCTTTTTATTACCCTTCAATTAAAGCAGGTTTAGTCCGGGAGTTAGAAGGTGTTAGCTCTATTGCAGCTCCAGTGACCCATTTCAGAATGCCTGGTAATTCACGACCACTCCGAGGTCACTTTTACTTACAATAAGCCCCGCATGTTCACTCTACCTTTATCAAATGGATAATGGTATCATAAACACACTTCCAGATTCAAAAAATAAATTTCCAAATCTGGCACGTATATAGTTTTGAAATTTGTTTAACTGTAATAAAACGATTTGAATGGACATTTCTTACCAATTTTGTTTCGAATACCTCTTGATTCATCTGCTGGCAGCACTTACTGGACCTTACCGGCGACCAACTCGTCTGCCCGCAAAAGCAACAACGCCTAAATCTCAAGGCTCTCCGGACGTCCCCTCGAAAATGCAATCGAGATATGTATAAGAACAATCTTCAACTGGAACGAACTCACCAAATCAATACATCTGGGAGCACATTCCCGATGCTTATTTTTCTCTCGCATGCCCGTCGTCGTCAAACGGCAAAAAAAGGGAACTCGTTGAGCAATTTTGTGATACGGAATTTTCACTGAACATAAACCGCGAATTTACGAACTTCACCACTCCCAACTGCGAAACACGTTCAGAAGCACTTTTGGTACACTTTCGATCAATTTCTTTGGAAAACACAATAAAAGTTGCAAGCGAGCCAACATCAACACTGATTGTATTTACCGAGCTCATTCACGCACCTTGCAGCGCGTAACTAAACTGAAATTAAAATTTATCACTCGCGATGCCACTTATTTCTGATCCGGGAGAAAATCAAACAACGCAGATTGCGACATCTCTTCTGATGCTTGCAAACATGTTGAATCACGTTTTCTTTTTCGATTCTAAAGCTTCCCGGAAAGCGAGAAAACTACCAATCACACACGTATAAACGTCCGGGAGGCAGAGCGCCAGCGCTAATCCGGCAAATGCAGCCGAAAACTATGAACGCGAACGCACCACAAAACAGAGAACAAACAACCGTATCCAAAGGCGTTCAAATTTCATCTCATGATCGGTGAAAGTAAGTTTTGAGTCCAAAATAACACCTAGATCCCTGACTTTATCACACTTTTCTACGATATGGTTTCCTAAAGTGATTGTTATATCGGGTAGGGTTCGTTTTCTACTAATGGTAATTGAGTTACATTTTTTTTTTATATTTAATTGTAGCAGGCTTTTTTGGCACCAAGTATGGAATATCTGTATGTCCTCTTTGAATGTGATGATGTCTTTGGCATCTTTTATTTCCAAAAAAAAGTTTAATGTCGTCAGCATAGATTAAAACTTTCAATTTCTTAATAATGAATGATATGTCATTGGCGAAGAGAATAAATAAAAGCGGTCCTAAATGGGAGCCTTGAGGAACTCCAGAAGTGACATCAACGGGATTTGATGCCTTTCCTTTGTATTTTACTATTTGATGGCGGTCAGTTAAATATGATTCAAGCCACTTGAGGAGTGCGTAATGAATTCCCATTTTTTGAAGTTTAAAAGAAGCATGGGTATGTCAATTCGATCAAACGCTTTGCTGAAATCTGTATACAACACTTCTACATGGTTTCCGTTATCCATTACATTCAACGAATAATTAATTAATTCGAGTAAATTCGTAGTTGTTGAACGGCCTTTAAAGAAGCCATGTTGCATAGGAGTTATTCTGTTTTTAATTTGAAGAAAGAGTTTTTCATTTACAATCGCCTCGAAAAGTTTCGGAATGCAAGAGATAATAGCTATACCACGATAATTACGTATGTCAGATTTTTTGCCCGATTTAAAGATGGGCACTAAAAACGAGTTTTTCCATATTTTAGGGAAGTTTCCGGATTCCAGTGACATATTGAAAATCCAAAATAATGGAGCAGTAAGTTCAGTTGCTAAAGCTTTCATAAAAACTGGCGGAACACCGTCAGGGCCAGGACCTTTAGATGTATCTAAATTGTTTAAACCCTTTAACACTCCGAATACGATGCCTCCGGTAAAATGTGTAACGGCAAACTTGCAATGTTTGCAAAATCATAACTCAAACATTTATTGACAAACTTCAAATTTACTGACGCAAGTTGAAACTACATACTTTAAAGATTTATTCGGTAACAATACATTTAAAATCGACCGATAAATTACTGAGCAATGATTTTTCAAACATTGCCGATTTGCCGTTACACATTTTACCGGAGGCATCGTGTTCGGAGTGTTAAGATATCATGAACCTTGATTTGACTTACGCTGATGTCACTTGAAAATTTTGGATAAGATTCAAAATATTCACGGTCACGGTCCTCTTCTGAAAACGTAGTATAGATTTCTTGGAAGAAATTTGCAAACAAATTGCATATATCATCCGAGTTCTCACCTACCCTATCGTCCAAATGCATCTTTGATGGAAAATTATCAGATTTTAATTTGGTTTTCACATAATTGAAGAATTTCCTAGGACAAGATTTTATTTCAAGTTCAGTTTTTAAATTGTACTCCTCAAATGCCACATTCACGGCTAAATTTAACTGATCGCAAATGTCTAAATAGTATGCCAAAGTTTCTTCACTATTATATTTTTTATAAAATTTGTGCGCTTTTTGCTTTTGATTTTTTAAATTTTTCAGTTCCCTGTTGTACCAAACCGGATGTTTTGCATGACTCTGACGTCTTCTTCTTTTAGTTGGCACTTCTTCAAGAATTATTTCAAGCAACACATTGTAGAATACGTCAACTGCACATTCAACATTTCCTGCAGTTCTTAATATTGCTTGCCAATCGACAATGTTCAATCTATTTCTAATGTTATCATAATTTGCTGAATTGTAATCAAAGATTTCATCAAATTCGCAGTCGTTGGTTCTTTCATTTATGTGAACGAATAGAGAATATTCTATTGTTGTGTGAAACATTTCATTTCTCCATATGGGACTTAACGATTCAGTCACACAGAAATCTTCATAAGTATTTGTTAATAAAAGGTCTAAATAACAATTTTGTTGATTTTTCACATGGTTAATTTGATTGAGTCCTAAATTTGCAATTTTGTCAAAAATGAAATGGAGTGTTTCATTTTCCACAACGACTGGAAGTAAGATGCTTTCATTGTCCATATCAGAAATAAAGTCAACATTGCGTTGGTTAAAGTCCCCATATACATGTACTTTTACTTCAGGGGGTAAACTGGACAAAATTTCTTCCGCTTTTCCAAAAAACTTATCATACGTGTCCTTATGAGCATTGTTCGGAGGAAAGTATACCGAAGCAAAGACATGAGTTTCATCTGCTACTTGCGCTTTTACCCATACATGTTCAAATTCTTTAAATTTAGTAGCCATAATGATTTCTGAATTCAATATATTTCCTATTAATATATGTTAGCCTATGGATCTAAGATTGGGCCCATCGCTAAAAATCTGCTTTTGTTTTGGATATTTTTTGTCGCTATTGAAAATCTAGTCGATTGCTGAATTAATGTATGGACCCAAATAAGGGGCATTAAGGCCGACATTACATCAATTTCTCCTATAATTTTTTGCTGTGTAGGAAAAAGTTTCACATTGTGCATTAGAAACTTTGTCAAAAGCGGCTTAAAAAAGACCCAAACTGCAACTCGCTCTCACAAATTCATTTTTGAACCGATTCTTGATCTATTGACCTGCAAAAGATTTCTCCTATTTACTTGCCCAAGGCTGAAATCCTCCCTAATAGAGATAAATTAATTAATTAATTTCTCCTATTTAGCCATTTAGGATACCAGGCACTGATTTCGATAGGGCACAAGAGGACACTTCCAAAAGCTCATGTACTGGTACCGTCCGACGCCTCAAAATTTATGATTTTTCACTCAAAAGTAAATAGACATCATGCCATGGACTGTATGGTGAATCTAGCCACATCCGGATACCCAGAACCGGTTCCGGTAGGGCTAAAAATGACACTTCTTAAACCTCATGTACTGGTACCGTCCGACGATTCAAAATATATGATTATTCATCCAGAAGTAAATAGACATCATGGACCAACAGAAGGATCTTTCAATATCCGGATACCGATAACCGGATCTGGGAGGGCCCAAAAAGGAAACTGTCTTCGGCAAAGTTGTTCAGGAGGTCAAGGTCTTTTGGCTGGTGAAAAGTTGTTCAGAATTTTCTCACTGCGCTGCGATAGTATACACGTGCAATCCCTATATAGCTACAGCTCGAGATCCCGAACAGCTAGAAAATTGCTGTCTTCGGCAAAGTTGTTCAGGAGATCAAAGCTTTTTTGCTGGTGAACAGTAAATAGTTCATAATATTTTCGGTATGTGGCGCTAGTGTGTATGTAAAATATTTGTATATGCTATAGCTTAAGGTCAGGAAGTAACTGTCATCGTCAAAGTTGTACATGCGGCAAAGTTCTTCCGGATGGTGAACATGCAAATGTGTTTTGTTCAAAGCTCTCTCATTTGAAGTCCGATTTTTGATCTCCTTAGGTTATTTGAATTGTAAAAATAGGTATAGCATAAGAGTTCTACTGCAACTTTTAGTTTAATTTTTTTTTTCCAAGTCAATTCTGAGAAAATCAATTATGATTCTTCAGAGTAATTTTTGAAAAATAGTGTAACTTTGGGTGAACCATTGGTAAACAAAATTTGAAAACGATATTGAGCATTTTGCCTCTTCGTATTTCCATTCAAAATCTTTACAATGTTCTAAAAGAACGAAAATTTGACGTTTTTAGGGCGTGTCCTTAAATTTATGATCGGGAGCGTACGGTTTTATACATTTCTCAATTCAACTGAGTAAAAGTGCCTCACTATCTGAGTTAGTCTCGTTGTCCATGCACACGTAAAGGGTGATACGGTCAAAATTTGGTCAATATCAACTTGACGTATTTCTTTCAATTTTGCATTTAAAAAACCTGAACACCCCTCATTTTGAAGGTGTGTGTGTGTGTGTAGAATGTTGCTCCTATTTTGATTTTGGAATTCACTCTTCAGTTGTCAAAATGCCGTCCAAGCAAGAAGAGCAGCGTATCAAAATTTTGCTCGCGCATCGCGAAAATCCGAGCTACTCGCACGCAAAGTTGGCAAAATCGCTAAAAGTTGCCAAATGAACCGTTACAAATGTAATTAAAGTGTTTGGGGAACGTTTTTCGACAGCCAGGAAGTCTGGATCGGGGGGAAATCGAAAACCGGAAGCCGCTGAGACGACAAAGAGGGTTGCCGGTAGTTTCAAGCGAAAACCTAACCTCTCTTTCCGAGATGCCGCAAATAAGCTGGGTGTAACGTCTACAACCGTGCATCGAGCCAAAAAATGAGCCGGACTATCGACTTACAAGAAGGTAGTGACTCCAAATCGCGATGATAAACAAAATACGACGGCCAAAGCGCGATCCCGGAGGCTGTACACGACGATGCTGACGAAGTTTGACTGCGTGGTAATGGACGACGAAACCTACGTCAAAGCCGACTACAAGCAGCTTCCGGGACAGGAGTTTTATACGGCAAAAGGAAGGGGAAAGGTAGCAGATGTTTTCAAGCACATGAAACTGTCAAAGTTCGCAAAGAAATATCTGGTTTGGCAAGCCATCTGTACCTGTGGCTTGAAAAGCAACATTTTCATAGCTTCCGGGACTGTCAACCAAGAAATTTACGTGAAAGAGTGTTTGAATAAACGTCTGCTGCCTTTCCTGAAGAAATACGGTTGTTCCGTACTGTTTTGGCCGGATTTGGCATCTTGCCATTACGGTAAAAAGGCCATGGAGTGGTACGCCGCCAACAACGTGCAGGTGGTTCCCAAGGACAAGAACCCTCCCAACACGCCAGAGCTCCGCCCAATTGAGAAATACTGGGCTATTGTCAAGCGGAACCTAAAGAAGACCAAAAAAACTGCTAAGGGCGAGCAGCAGTTCAAGGCAAACTGGCTTTCTGCGGCGAAGAAGGTGGACAAGGTGGCTGTACAAAATCTGATGGCAGGGGTCAAGCGTAAGGCCCGGCAATTCGGATTTGGAAAAGCGGAAGCCTAACTGAATATTTTTCCTGAATTTTATACTAATTGAACTTGAAAAAGAAATTTAATTTGATTTTTTAAATAAACGATTTCACCGATTTACACGCGTTTTCCCTTGACCAAATTTTGACCGTATCACCCTTTATATACAGGGATTTTTTTTTTGCTCAAGGTCACTCGATAAGACATTTTGAAATTAGCCTTAAATGAAAGCGAACATTCATTTGGTGGAAGTTTCAGCAATATTGATCTTTTAAGATAATGTTTTCCATCTGAGATACGTGTTACCACTAATTTATCAGAGATATACAAGTGGAACGACTCCCCCCAATGTATATATCCACAAATCTGCATGAAAATCTTCACCAGTAAAAGAAATCCAGAATATATTTGTCTTATCCCACTTAGGCTGATGTAAATTGTTTTTTTTTTTTTAGATATTTGATATACGAGAATTACCCGCCTAGTTTTGAGAAATTTCTGAACTACTTTTCATCAGCCAAAAGATCTTTATCTCCTTAACAGCTTTGCTAAAAACAGTAAATTTTTAGCTGTTCAGGATCTCGAGATATTAAATATGCGAAGATTTCACGTAGGGGAATTTACGTATTCTCGTCAATCTAAGCAGCGTCCGAACTTCTATTAGCGATTTCTCAGCGTCACACACATACATGACAGGTTTGTTTGTTAACATTTATCTGCTGCTTGCTGTTCTACCAATTCCAGTCGACAGAATTGATCAAAACGGGTTGAACATGTTTTTACAACAGTGTTCACTCGGCTGTCGACAAAAGCAGGCCACTCTCGATGTGTGCTACGCGATCGTCTGTTTACTCGGCAGCAACCATTGTGTGGTCCTCCTCATTGTTCTTCATCAGCAGTTCTTTCGGTCGATGCGTCGTCGACTTTGGAAAGCAACCGTTTCGTGATGAGTGTGTGAGTGCTGACCACATTTTGCGTCCATTGCTGCAATGGACGCGCTCTGACCCTCGTTGGCGTACAACAATTTGCCATACAATGAAACCACTGGAAGCGGCTCCAGTTCTGATGGAGGAGGCTTTTTGGATAGCGGAAGATAAAGTGTTTATTGTGTTGTACCTTTTGACTATAGCTTTAAGATGTATTGTATAGTGACCAAGAATCCTCGGCTCTGTTAAGTTAATTCGGTTGAGCCTTATCAAATAAATTAATAAACAAAAAAAAAAAAATGTTTTTACAACGCTCCAAACTTCTCAGGTGAGTGTGACTATTGTCGGCAGTCTCTTTTTCTTCGGCACCTTTTCCATTTGAACTGCGTGTTAACCAGCTGTTCTATTTTCGGCAACTCGAAATCAGCCGTATTTTGTAGTGTGTATATTTAATTTAAAGAAAAATATGGCAGAACAGGATTGCACAGTCGTAAAAATGTAATCAGATTGAAGCTGAAAAGGTAAGGAATCGGCTTAATACATTCAGCGAAGAGTTTTGATGGGAAAATACAGTGAAATTAACGTTTCAATTTCGGTTGCCGAAAACAGTCAATGGGTGCCGAAGCCATAATTTACCCTATATCAGAAAATTCTGTACTGTCGACCAACGAAAAAGTTTTGATCTCCTGGACAACTTTGCTGATGATAGTCCAGCAGGTCTCGAAGTATATCTTATGCGAGAATTGCACGTGTATACAAGCCTAATGATGTGAAAACAAATTGAATTTCTGTACGCCAGCCAAAAGGCCTGTGCCCTCTCAACAACTTTGCCCAAGACAGTAACATTCTTTTTGGTCAGGATCTCGTGATATTTTCATGTGAAAATTTTACATGTGCACTGGTGCCGCTAAGGACCATTGAGAATTTCACGTGTATACTAGCGCTACGTAGTGGGAAAAATTTGAACTTATTTTCAATAGCGAAAAAGTTATGACCTCTTGAACAACTGTGTCGACGACAGTAACTTTCTATCTGATCAGAATCTCGAGATATTTTACATGCGAGCATTTTGCGTGTATACTAACGCCACGTTGTGTAAAAATTATGAACTATTGTGCACCAAGCAATAGGCATTGACCTCATGAACAACTTTTTCAAAGACAGTAATTTTTTACCTGTTCAGGATCTCGAGCTACAGCATAGGCGAGAATTGTACACGTTTACTAGCGCCACATAGTGAGAAAATTCTGGGTTACTGTCCACCATCCAAAAAGTCTTGGCTCCCTGAACAAGTTTGTCCAAAACAGTAACTTTCTATCTGCTCAGGATCTCGAGCTATTATATATGCGAGAACTGCATGTGTATACTTGCACCGCGTAGTGAGAAAATTCTGAACAACTATCCACTAACAAAAAGATCTTGACTTCCTGAACAACTTTGCCAAAGACATTTACTCTCTATCTGGTTACACACTAAAAAAATCTGAATTTTACTGGTGATGTAAACATCCATGCATGCAAATATTCATGCATGTAAACTTCCTTTTCACGTAAACTAGCAGCTTGCAAGAAATGTTGCAAACAAAGGTGGAAAGTTGCATACAATATATGGAATATTGCATGACATGTCTCATAAATTTACACGATTTATAATGTAAATTTGTATGATTAATGACGCTCCATTTATGTGCATCATAGTAACGGAAATTTACTCTACTTTTTTTTAGCTGTGTAGGATGTATCACATGCGAGAACTTAACATGTTTACGAGTGCTACCTAGTAAAAAGATTCTGAACTACTGTTCACCAGCAATAAGTTTATGATCTCCTGAACTGCTTTGCCGAAGACAGTAACTTTCTATCTGGTCAGGATCTCGAGATATTAAATATGAGAATTTCACGTGTAAACTAGCACCGCGTAGTGAGAAAATTCTGAACTACTGTCTACCTGCGAAAAGGCCTTGACCTCCTGAACAACTATGCCGAAGACAGTACCTTTCTATCTGGTTGGGAACTCGAGCTATTGTATATGCAAAAATTGCACGTATACACTAGTGCCACGTAGTGAGAATTTTCTGAACTACTCTCCACCAGCAAAAAGGTTAGGATCTCTAGAACAACTTTGCCCAAGACAGTTATTTTTTTTCTGGTCAGGATCTCGAGATTTCCCATGTTGTAACCAATTAAGTTAAATCCCACGTAGTACGGACACCGTTTACGCGATTTCCATTTACATTTTCTCTATTATCCGCATTGTTTGGGGGTTAACTGTGATAAAAGTTTAGCTTGTTTTGTTAAAAAATATTTTTTTAAAGAATACTGGTTGGTTTTATATCGATTGGTAGCTCGGCTGAAAAATGGCAATGTAAAACTCGCACTGTTGTACAAAGTACAACGCGCGAGTACTCGTGTTACAAAAGTTGGCGCGAGTAACGGAGGGTTAACCATTCTAAGGTCGTTGTTACTCGCTGTGAAACAAATGGTGTTGCTTGGGGAATAAGCATGTTATGCCTGTTATATAACCGATTTTAATGCTAGACTAGGGCATATTTTTAGTGCCTCATGGCTACTTGGGTAGTTTAGTTTGTCAAAAGTGGATAATTGCTTTTCGGAAGGCATGCGATACACCGTCATTAATTAATGCTCGTTAACATATGTTCGTAATTTCTTCAAACATGGGCCTTCAAAAAAGTGCCCTGAAATTATATTCCAGTTCCCGATTAATAATGAGCTTCCCTGAAATAACATAGTGTTCCCTTAACTTCTACGAAGCTTCTCAAACTCAAATAAGTTTTTAACTTCTACGCAATTTTCAGATCTTTTGCAAGTTCCTTGTTTTACGAATTTTTCTGTAGATTTATGAAGTTCCCAAAAATTTTAATAAGTTTCCTCAATTTCTACGATGTAGCCTGAACTTCTTAGAAGTCCTTGAGGTTTTACGAAGTTCCCAGAAGTTTAAAGAAAAATCCTTGGGCTCATTACCAATTTGTAAAGCCTGAAAACGTCTTATTATGCCATCGATTAAATATCGATATAATATAATATATCAAAATTCATTCAAAAACACATTGATAAATTATTACCTAAAATAAATCCATTTTTGTTCGAAATAATTACCGTTAATACTTCCACCACATTGATCTGAAAAGAAACAATCCCGTTAGCTTGACTCCCGTGAATGACAGGTCAAATTGACTCCCGTCATTGTCTCCGCCAGACCATGAATAAAGGGTGTCCACGATGAAATTGCCACACTATGAAATTGCTCTAACTTTTTAACCGTTGGGTAGAATTAAATGAAAATTTGGGTGGATTTAGTTCATAGTGCATTATTTACATCCTACAAGTTTTAAAGTCCTGTGATCAAAACTCGCGGAAATGGAGTCGAAAGAACAGCTCGTGCGTGATAAAATCTTGCGCATTCATCACGAGAACAAGGATCTCTCGCATCGTTCCATCGCTAAAACGTTGGGAATTGCGAATTCCACGGTGTCGCGAGTGATTAAGCGGTTCGAGGAACGGTTGACCACCGATCGGAAGCCCAGAAGTGAAGGAAAAAGTATTCCGTACAACACCAAAAATCACAACCGCGTAGTTGGGGCCTTCAACCGAAATCCGAACGCCTCCGTTAGGGATGTGGCTAAGAAGCTGCACCTAAGCCGAAGTTTTGTCCAGAAGGCCAAAACTAAGGCTAGGCTTCGAACGTTCAAGGTACAAAAGGCCCCTAATCGCGACGAGAAGCAGAACAAGTCCGCCAAAACCCGTGCCAGGAAGTTGTACCTCAACATGCTGACGAAAGTTGAATGCTGCATCATGGACGACGAAACATATGTGAAGGCCGACTTCAAACAGATCCCCGGCAACCTGTTTTTCACGGCCAATGATAAGTTCAGCGTTCCGGAGCATGTCCGCACTCAGAAGATGTCCAAATTTGCGAAGAAATTCCTGGTTTGGCAAGCCATCTGCACGTGCGGGAAGCGGAGTGCACCTTTCGTGACCCAGGACACGATGAACGGACAGGTGTACATAAAAGAGTGCCTCCAGAAGCGGCTGCTTCCTCTCCTGAAGGCCCACAACGTCCCAACAATCAGAATCTTATGGCCGGGGTTAAGGCCAAGGTGCGGGCATTTGCGTATGGACTGTAAATAAAATACGAGTAAAATGGTAAAATGAAGTTTAATAGTTATTTCTCAATCCCTGAAAATTTGATGCCAATCGGATGAAAACTCGAATTTTGCGAATAAATTTTGTGTGTGGCAATTTCATCGTGGACACCCTTTATAGTCACTATACTCCAAACTGCAGAGTGGACAATTCTCATTTTCGCGAGCAGTGCATGGTCATCAACATGAGCTACCAAAGTTTACTAGGGTACAATTTGAACCTACGACCGCCTGGAAGACATCCTTGCAAGATGATAGTCATTACACCATAGAATTGAGAACCAGAGAACGATTGTGTCATTACCACGGATTTGAGGCAAAGTATACCGTCATCTCTACCGTACCCTGCTGGTTATGGATTTTCGAGCACAGTTTCACATAGTTTTGGAGTGCTTCCCGTGAAGTGCTCCGGCTATTCAATGATTCACATTCATCACATGTGCCAATCCCAACGAAATTGATCACTTTCCAACGGCCATGCATCCGAATGGAATGAGTCTCTCTATCTCTCGGGCTCCATCACGCTGTGTGGTGAAATTCCCCATACAGCAACACATCCGAGCTTAAAAATTCCATCAACGGTTGACCCAAATTGACGCCCGATCGTAAAGTGGTGACTTATTGCCGACTGGCAGACTTGCGATAAATTTAATGCAGAATAAAACGCGTGCCACAATTTGACTCCCAATCGCATCATAAATTCCGGCTAAGCTATAAATCCGAGCTGCAGCTCCCGGGAGGTTGATTCTTCGCTCAGGACTCTGGAAGATTGCCACCGTTTCTTTTTCGTTACGGCAGTTGCATTCAACGCCATCACATCAGCTGGTAAGAAAAAAAAAATCGCAGCTTTTTAAAAATGTCATCCTTCTGCTTACAACCGGGAGCATAAGCTGAAGCATCCGCACTATGCAATATTTATCGCGTGTAATAAAAATCGATGAACATGAAAATATAAATAACCGACATTCGTCTTTCTTGCCCTTCAGTAAGCACGCGGAAGATTGAGTTTGCAACAATGATGCTTTTCAAACCGTGTGGGAGAGTGTTCTCATCATTTTTAAAAATAAACATCCTCGAGTTGATTACGAAACTTGCTTCCATCGCAACATGTTACTTTATCCCACTTCAATATTAGAACGTAAAATGACCATCCCACGCGCTCCGCAGCAACAATGAAACAGAGGGTGGAAAATCCTATTAGTAATGTTTTGTTCTGCACCATCGGTTTCACTGTTGAAGCTTTTAGCTTTTTTATGGAGTCACTCCCAGTACGGGTGTAGCCGCCTTTCTCCCTAGCGAGGATAGTTGATCACCATACATGTTCCCTTAGCTGTCTGTCCCCAGTGGAGGATGAGTTATTGTTATCGCGGAAAATGTCAAGATATACACTGTTTACCAGCAGCCAGTCAGACGAGTCACGACAACATGAGAATGATGCAGGATCGGCGGTATAGAGTGCGCCTTAGTTCTGCTGCAATTTCATAGTGAGTTAAAAAAGGTTAAAGCTATATCCGTCAGAGTTGAAGTGAAGCGTAAATAGCATATGCCCATGACATTTGTTAAGCTTAAAAACTGCCTCAAAGAAGGTTGCATAGCGCTTAGGTTGATAGTTCATATCGGAATCACCAAATTATTTGACTTATTGACTTGCAATAGCATCGATTTCCGACAACAAAACGTAAGGCCTGTACTCGAAAAAAAAATGCACCAGGCAAAAGTGTTCGCCAAAAATTTATTTTAAGTCGGATTTTCTTGAACCGTTCAGAGAATGAACTAATACATATGGATTATGTTTCGGCATAATTTCTTTATTCAATTTTCATCGCTGAAAGCCCGCACCTTTCCCTTAAGACCCCTCATTACATTTTGTGCAATAGTGGAGCCGATCTTTTTGGTCACTTTCATCCATTCTTTCTTCAACTCCAGCTCGTTCTTAAACACCTTGGACGATTTTCGAACTTTGGCCTTCATTATGGCCCAAAATCTTTCCACCGGACGAATCTCTGGTGAATTTGAGGGGTTGGCGGTTTTTGGTACAAAAACAGCGTTATTGTCTCTGTACCAATCCAACGTCGATCGCGCATAATGGCATGATGCCAGGTCCGACCAAAATAATGTCTCGCCTCCGTGGGACCGCAGGAAAGGCAACAGACGCTTCTTGAGGCACTCGGTGCGGTAAATTTCGCTGTTGATGGTACCCATTATGATGTACGGTTTACTCAGTTTACCACATTGGCATATGGCCTGCCAGAGCAAGTATTTTTTGGCGAATTTGTCCACTTTCTTCTTCCGGAACATCAAACCGTGATTTGGCAACGTAGATCTCCAGTCCCGGTATCTGCTTTGCGTCTGCCTTGATGTAGGTCATCCATAACCACACACATCGGTTTCGTTAACCACTCTCGATACAGCTTCCTTGCGCGCGATTTGGCCGCCGTGTTTTGTTGATCACGCCGATTCGGTGCCTTCCGGACCTTGAATACACGAAGCCCAGCTCGTTTCATGGTTTGCTGAACAAACCAGGCGGAACACTTTGCCTTCAGAGCCGCGTCGCGAATCGAAAGGTTCGGATTACGCTTGAAATAATCCAACACCTTCCGGGCCTTCACAGGGTCAGCTGTCTTCGATTTTCTTCCACTTTCAGCCCGCCGCTCGGTCGTCTGGGACTCCTTAAACGATTTTACCACCCAAGACACAGTTGTATGGGTGATTCCCAGTTGTCTTCCGATCCATCTCATGGTCGCAGTCGGATTTTCCTTGACGGCGCGCAAAATTCTCCGGCGATTTTCGATGACATCTCAATAACCACTGGACCGATTGTTATGAAATTTTGCACATGTAAACAATTCACTCCAAACTAGTTGTACCCAGATTTTCATCAATTTATACCCACGGATAAAAAGTTACACACGGATAAAAATGGTGCATTTTTTTCGAGTACAAGCCTTATAATTTATTGAATTAATATCTTGAAAACCAGTATCTTGTACGGGGACAAAGGAATCAAACAGCACGGTGTGTGCTGTTAGAAAAAATAATAATAAATCAAACAAACCAAAATCTGGATTGGCAATTATTCAGCATTTGAAATAAATTAGTTGTTGAAAACTTTTTCCCTTAGTTTTGAAGCTACTAATGTGTCTTTATTAGGGGTACTTTTTCGTATAACATATGCTGCCGTTACTATTTAGCATATCTGTCCCTGTTTCCACATTATTCGAGGTATCAGATTAAAGGAGTACAGCTATAGCGGCGCCGGTGGTGTAGTGGTAAGCGTAATTGCCTCTCACCCCAGATGGCCTGGGTTAAATTCCAGTCGGTGTGAAATGAAAGCAACTTCCTCAGAGCAGTCTCGTTTTGGACAGCTTGAAGCTGAAATAGGTTTTATTAAACTAATATAAAATCAAAGCCAATCTTAATGCTTATAATAAAACCTATTTCAGCTTCAAGCTGTCTAAGACGAGACTGCTCTGAGGAAGTTGCTTTCATTAATCCGAAAATTCTTGAAGAACAACATCGGATATAACCTCAAAATGTCAGAGGGATCAACACCACCGTTGAGTGAAGAACAGAACAGCGATAGAAACTGTACGCTTTGTGAAGGACACGATCACGTAGATGATATGGTCCAGTGTGATGTCTGCGATTTCTGGACCCATTATAGTTGTGCTGGTAAGACAACAGCTGTAAAGGAGGCTCCGTAGACGTGCTCTAAGTGCACAAATATGCTGAAGGTGGAAAAAGGAACCAGTATCAAATAATGCTGTTTTGTTAGGGCTTCCGTACGAACCTAATGAGAATGCTATGAACTTAGTCAATAGAACCCTTGCACATATTGGAGCTAACTTGCAGCCGGGTTCTATCGTGTCTGCTACAAGATTGTATCTAAGCAATAAACCAAACGCGATAGTACCCATACAAATCGTTTTCAAACACAGGAATGTCAAACTAGAAGTTCTTTCGAGGAAAAGGAACTTTGGCACAGTCCTTTCTACGAACGTTGATCAATCTTTCGTGATTAATGGCAAACCAATTTATGTTACGCTAAGAGATGAATTAACTTCGCTATCAATGGAACTACCTACTTAGTAAAATGCGCGAATATCAAGAGTCTCTCAGACTAAAGTACGTATGGCCAGGAAGAGGAGGTGGTATTCTTGTTAAACAGGATGAAACTTCTAAACCGGATGTAATCAAAACTAGGGAAGATTTGAATCGTGTAATTGCTTACTATACTGCCCAACTCAAGCAATCCCCGTCGCCCAAACGAAAAAAAAAAATTAATAGAAGAACTAAGAAAACATCATATGTTAAATTTATTTGTATACCAGTGTATGTTTATATTCTTTCTCAATAAATGGTTCAAACATTAAATTATTACCACAACCACATTGATGATTTCAATTCAGTCTCTTTCAAACACTTACGTGTATTACAGTGGAATGTTCGGGGTATCAACGATTTGCATAAATTTGATGACATTTTATTGTCAATTGATCACTTGGTGGTTCCAATTGATGTTATTATTGTTGGAGAAACATGGATTAAAGAGGGAAATTTTTCACTATACAAGATTGATGGCTATCACAGCATTTTTTCGTGTAGAGACAGTTCATCGGGAGGCTTAGTTATGTATATAAGGAACTCAGCTAAGTATAACATTATTGGAATCGTTTCTAGTGATGGTTTTCATCATATTCATGTTGAGTTGGTAATAAATGGAGGCAGTTACGATGTTCACGGTGTGTATCGTCCACCTTCATATGATTTCAATTTATTTCATGACTTTTTAGAAGGTTAGATGGTCAGAAGCAGTGTTAATCGTCCATGTTTGTTATTAGGTGATATAAATGTACCAGTTAACTTGGCCAATAACAATGTAGTCCTCAAATATAAGTATCTTTTGCAATCTTATGGCTTTATTTGTTCAAATACATATGTTACGAGACCTGCTAGTTCAAATATTCTTGATCACGTTTTATGTAAAATGGCTGATGTTCATCGTCTTTGTAATCATACTATTTCCAGTGATTTAAGTGATCATTCTTTAATATTGTCTGAGTTTAAATTGAATGTTGGATCAAATCGGATTGTTCTGTCAAAAAATGTAATCAACCATGATAAACTCGAGAATGAGTTCAAAAGATACCTCGAAGGTATTGGTCCTGTTCAAAATCCTAATGAATGCCTATAAAAACATAATTGCTACATATAACAGTATTCTCACAGATTGTAGCAAAACTGTAAATAAAATAGCTAATATCAAAGGGACACAATGCCCTTGGATGGACTTTAATTTGTGGACGTTGGTAAAAATTAACAACAACTACTTTAAAAAATCTCAGAGACCCAAATAACGCGAGATTAGCTGAACTTTTAAATCATGTTTCAAAAAAATTAGATGTAGCTAAAAAGCAAGCCAAAAAAAGATATTTTGAAAACTTACTAAGCAATACTCCACATTCAAAACTGTGGAAAAATATTAACGCAATACTAGGAAGTTCTACCAACAAATCAAAATTGTCATTGCTCATCGATGGTGTTCCTACTACTGACAGTAAAACTATGTGTGATGCATTCAATAAACATTTTTCAACAGTTGGACCTAATTTAGCAGCAAAAATAAATGTTTCAAGTGAAAATCCATTACGATACATAAACCCTATTTCTGATTCAATTTTTCTACAACCATCATCTGTCAACGAAGTTATACTACTGATTAATGACCTAAAGGCCAACAAATGTCCAGGTCCTGACAATATCCCTGCCAAAATAATTAAAAATAATGTTGTTATATTTTTGAGAATTCTGTCTGAATCCTTCAATTTAATGATTCAAACGGGTTCGTATCCAGATTGTCTCAAAAGAGCCAAAGTAGTGCCTATATTTAAGTCAGGAGATGCAACCCAAGTCGATAATTATCGACCCATATCAACCCTATCAGTTTCCAACAAAATATTTGAAAAGTTATTAATCACACGCCTGATAAGTTTTTTAGATAGGCATAATATACTGTATAGCATGCAATATGGTTTTCGCAGCGGAAGTAGCACCTCTGTTGCCGTAGCTGAGCTTGTAGACCAAATATTGGAAGAAACAGATTCAAAAAAAGTAGTGGGCGCCTTGTTTCTTGACCTGAAGAAGGCATTTGACACTCTCAACCACGATATTTTACTAAGGAAATTAGAACGATATGGAATCAGGGGAACCGCAAACAGCATTATCCGCTGCTATTTGAGCAACAGAAGTCAATATGTTTCATGCGATGAAGAAATAAGCTCTAGAAGAGAAATTAGTACTGGAGTTCCACAGGGAAGTAACATTGGCCCTTTACTTTTCCTTATCTATATCAACGATATTAGCAACATTAATCTCGTTGGAACTCCCAGGTTATTTGCTGACGACACGGCCTTATTTTATCCACATGTCAATTTGAATATAATTGTTTCAAAGATGAATCAGGATTTACGGTTGCTCCAGGGTTATTTTTCGGTAAATCTTCTCTCATTGAACCTGAAAAAAACCAAGTACATGATCTTTCGGTCACCTAGGAAAATTCTACCACAAGCACCAATTTTAGCTATGAACACTGACATTATCGAGAAAGTAGACTCATTCAAATATCTGGGAGTTTATCTAGATTCTACGTTATCGTGGGATTATCACATAAATAAGGTTGCAAGCAAAGTTTCTTCCATGTGCGGAATTTTGAGACGTGCTAGTAGTTTTCTTCCGCTAAAGGCTATGCTTCTTTTCTATTTTGCGCATATTCATTCTCATTTGAGCTACTTGATTATTTCATGGGGTAGAGCTGGTAAGTCAAAATTGAAAAAAACTGCAAACATTGCAGAACCGCTGTCTTAAAATTATTTATAAATTGCCATTTTTATATCCTTCAGCTCAATTATACACCGATGTATCCAATAAAATATTACCAGTCCTTGGATTGTGTGAAGAGCAAACTTTGCTAATGGTTCATAATGTTCTACATAACCCATTAAGGCTACATAACATAACTATGGACACGCTACCTCGGATTCACAATACCAGGCAAACTAACCATCTGTCAAGAACCCGTGCATACTCCAGTTTCGGTCAAAAACGAATTTCCTTTATAGGTCCTTCCAAATATAATAACTTACCAAGACATCTTCAACAAATAACAAATATAAAATCTTTCAAAACTAAGATAAAATGTTTCTTAAAAGAACGAGTTTCGCAACTATTAATTTAATGCAATTTATTATTATTTATTATTTTTATTATCATTCATATGTCAACCGTCACTAAATATTAAATGCTTTGCTGAAAAACAGTAGTCATATTCGAAATATTTAAATTTGTTGTTTTTTTTTCGTTTTCTTTTAGGTGTGCTTCTTTCAAAGGATATTTTTTTTCAACTAGAAGCACATAAATTGTTTTCTCATAGATGTTTTTTTTCTCTTTCTCTCTCTCTCTCTCATTTGATATAAGTATTTAAAATTAATCCTCAAGAAGTCTGTCCCAAAGAAACCACCTAGCAGAAATAATAGAGCGAGGATGCCGCAACCGAATCTGGAAAAGGAAGTACCAATGAGGTCAGCCTGGATGAATCCCTAGACCAGACACGAGAAAATCCACGAACCCCTCATTTTACCTGTCAAACTTTCATAGCGAATTAAAACAAATATTGTGTAGTACTAGAATTTTGACTAGAATGGGGTACGTTAATCGATTTGCTTGGGACCAATAGGCAAGTCAAGTAGTGAGCCAATTTAAAATCGTTAGTTTTGTATTGATTGTTGGTAGCTAGTTCACTACAAATAACTACCATTTAATTAAACGATAGGTGTATTAACAAATTTAGGCAATTAAAATAATTTAGCTGTAAAACATTTTTTAGATGGTTTGGAATTGTATCTTCTTTTCCTCTTTTTTTCTCGTTGATTCTCCGACCTATTTAATGTTTGGTTCAACGGAACTGTGAGTTCACAGTTCCGTTGAACCAAACCTGACGTCTGTCATTTCTGACAGCGACCATTACCGTAGCTCTCTGAATCTCCCACAGGGTTGTCACTGAGTTTGGCGGTACAGGGTTATCCCGATATTCCGAACAGCCATGATCCATAAATTAGACGTATATTATTCACGTTTTGAACACTGTATTATTAATTTTGATCCATAAACCATAACAAATGGCTCCATTACTGCTTAACTACTTAGATTTACTGTCCTGCCGTGTTTTTAGGTAGATGTGCGGAGCGATGGTCAAGCGTCTAGAATAAGCTTCCAAAAGAAGCTTCTATAATAATCTTCTTAAGAAAAAATGAAAAATTAATGTTAATTTTATGGATCATACCTAGGGTAGGTGTTCCAGTTGTCGGTAGACGTGCTTATTTTGGTGTGTTCCAATTATAGTCTATATCGAGGGGGGCGACACATCCAAATCTCAATTCTAGATGCTCAACAGATCTACCACTAGCGAATCAATCTTCGAAAAATATTCTTTCATTTCTCGCATCTACATGCATCGGGCCTCATCTTTTAACAGGAAATCTTCAGAATCGTCATCAATCTTCTTTCTATCTACTCAGCGTGTGCGCAGCTAGCCGAAACAAAACACAATTTTTCCTGCATCGTAGCTAGAGTCGCCCCCCTCGGTCTATATACATATGTTTTTTTTTTAATTTGATCAATAAACCTTGGAAAATTGCTACATTACTGCGTAGCTACTCAGGTTTGCTGTTCTGCCCGTGTTTTTTTTTTTTTTGTCAGAAGAGCAGAACGATGGGCGAGCGTATAGAATAAGCTTCTTAAAAAGTTTCTAAATGAAGCTTCCATAGGAAGCTTCTTAAGAATAATATTATAGAATCTTCTTTTGGAAGCTAATTCTAGACGCTTGCCCGTCGCGTCGCTTCGCACATCTACCTTACATACACGGGCAGGACAGTAAATATAAGTAGATAAGCAGTGGAGCAATTGTTCAAGGTTTATGGATCAAAATTTTAAAAAATAGTGTCCTAAACATGAATAATATACGTCTAATTTATGGATCATGCCTATATTTTTAAGTGTGCAAACTTGATTTTCTATGGATCACTTTCTTTAGTTTAAGGTTCAGTGCTGAATGTTTTATGGATCAATTACAATATGTTTATAGGTAATTCGTACAATTCCAATGCTCATTATTTAGAAATTTAGTGGTACATTTTTACAATTGTGTTGCTAAATTTTACAGAAAATATTGATAATATTGATATTTTTTATGGATCATCCACACTTTTTTAGGGATTTTCTCCGATGTTTTATGGATCATTTGGATGTTTTTAATGGAACGTTTTTCAATATTGTATGGATCGTTTTATCAATTCTAAAGGTGCAAACTTAGGGCTGCCTCAAATAACTGATCCGCTACAAGGCGTGACTTATGAACTACAGTCAGTAGGTCGGTGCAGATTCGGACCAGGGTTTTTTTTTCAAAGTAGTGAAGCCTACCACGCTTCGAATGCTATTAATTATTGTCAAGCATATCAATAAAATGTCAGCATATCTGCTGTTCTGAGACCATTTGCATGATTGAACCAATGGGCTATCAAATATAATCTCTGGAGGAGGTGAGTCGACATATTGAAAGGCAATCTGTATCAGTACTAAATATCACGGATAAATAGAACAGCTTTGTTACAAGCCATCCAAGACAGATCCGTGCCTGTGCGTCCAGCCAATCAATGTCGTATTATCGTTCATCCTGTTGTATGTAGGCTATATACAAAAACAAGTTCGAGAGAATCTACTTCTACCTTCCAGAATGATTCAAGCTTACGTGCTTGCGAGATACCACTATCTACCTCGGGACACAGGTCGAGAATACGTGCTACCGTAAAACGGGGTAGCTTTGATAGTTTTTGAAGTATATTCTAAATATTTTTTACAAGAATTAATGTTTTTCAAATTTTTATTTTTTTAAACAAGTACTGGGGATCCTATAGTCAATCGCTTGGTAAATGTTTACCAGGAATTATTGCATTTGCACTCTTTTTATTGTCTTATGATCGAACGTCAGACTTTTGTTTTAGGGTTACTTTGACAGTAGAAAACCACGCGAGATTCGCAAACAATTTTGATCAAGAAATAAGAAACTTCGAATGAGTTTATTGATTTTGTCATGAATATATAGGAAAAACATTTAATAAGTGATTGTTTGAGTGCCTTTTCAAACAGGCAAAAAAACAAGAAAAAAAATGTTTTGGAGGTATTTGGAAAATATGTAAAACATACTGCAAAATACTCAATACGACATCTAAGCTACAAAATGGAACCAATATTTCCAATTCAGAAATAGTTCTTCTTTTCCTTTATTTAACGTCGGTCTCTGCTCCGCAATCGAGTGCCAATCATCGACGGACATCGATTGCCATCCATTGACGGCAATCGAGTGTGCAGGAAGGCAGCTTCCACACCTGCGTAGGATATCGCACCCATTCACAACACACATGGGCCGGGACCAACGGCTTTACTTCCCTTCCGAAGGGAGACGTGACCAGAGATTTTTATGCCTCAGTGGGTGGGTGTGGGTGTGTTAGAAAGCAGTCACGCTTACCACTACACCACCGGCGCCGGCTATACAGAAATAGTGTAGAGTGTAAATGTAAGCATTATATTCTACTATCAAAGATACCCGCATTATCAAAGATACCTCGTTTTACGGTGCGTCAGTTTCTTGTTGAACCTTGTCATCAAGAAAATTGCCAAGATGTATGGAATTCTATGCCGATTGAAAAATGATTTTACTATTGGCGTTGACGGCACCTTGGAAAAATTTTCTCTTTCAGCAAATATAGATATTTTCTTATGGGAATTTGCGGTGGAGTGAAACGATAGTACAAAGTCCGCCATGTTTCACGCACAGTCTGATGTTTGCTTATGCATTTTATCATAGGAGTAAAGAGCTACAGAGTCGCCGTCAACGCCAATTGCTAGTAAAATTAAGCTATATAAAGATATCTTCTCTCCTCCTTTGGACTTTTCCTCTTCCATATTATTTTAAGCTAATGCAAATAAATATCAGAATTTCAGCGCTTGCATGGTAAAGTAATGCGTTTGATTTTGAGATGCAATAGATTTTCTTCCTAAACTTTGATGCTGGACGCTTTATAACGGTTGTCGGTGAAGCAAAGAATATTTAATTAATGTATATTTGACTATGGCATTCATTTTAAAAGTAGTTAACGATTTGCTGTCTCGATATTTGTATGATCGAATTGAAAGAAGACGTGTCTTATAAAGATATACCATACTAGAAACGCGAATAACATAAGAACACCACATTTGTTGAACTGTGCATCGCAAAATTAATTATATTTAAAAGGAGTAATTTATTTCAATGTCTAGACATATCAGTTAGCTAGTTTTTTTTATTAAAGAGCCACAAGTATTCCCTCTTAGTTGTGGAGTTCAGTTTCAAATGCCTTTGGATACGGTTGTGTTTTAAGTTTGTTCTCTATTTTGTGCGTGCGTTCGCATTCATAGTTTTCGGTTGCATTTGTCTGATTAGCGCTGGCACTCTGCCTCCCGGACGGTTATACGTGTGTGATTGATGGTTTTCTCGCTCTCCGAGAAGTTTTAGAATCGAGAAAGAAACCATGATTCTAAGAGCAAATTTTCATTACGTCGAAAGTAACAAAGGTAAACAAAGTCGAGCTATCAGTGTTAATCGATGCTCCTGCTATTACACTATATACTGTCCGAAAATAGGATCACATCCTATTTTTGATGATGATGATGTTGATGGTCCCACCTCTTACCCCTACAAAGGTTTGAGCTGGACGATTTATCTTAAAGATAATTAAATATGACATTTTAACCAGGTTGGCAAACAAAATCGAACTGGTTTCAGTTACAGATATAAATTCCATCTAGAATTTACAGTTGCTTCACAGCGATATAAATGTTGAAAAACTCAGGCGTCCACCTCTCAGTTCGCCTTTTTGTCCACCTAAAATATTCATAAGTATTACAAGCAATCAAGAGTTAATGAACAATCAACAAAGCATCCTATTATACTAGTAACCCCGCAATCTGATGTTATCATAATTTTCAGCAATGTCAGAAATGCTCACGAACCCCTAACATTTGCCAGAAAATTTACTACTAACTCAAGGTATCTTTCAAATAAGCTTCAAAATTGCATTTTTTTTTATCAAATGTTAAATTCAGTCCTCTATATCCGTAATACGCGCGCGAGGCTCAAACCTTTGTAGACTACTATTTTTTTACTACTACTATTAAATCAAATATCAAAAATCCATCATCACCATCGTGTCGAACAAAATAGTTTTTGCAGTGCTACAATAATTATTGAAAAGTCGTTATAACAGCTATCCATACAAAATAATTCGTTAAAAATAACTTCGTCAAGATACATAATTTGTCAATTCATAAAAAAAAAATCACTGGATAACCGTTCAAAAGACAGTTTTAACGTGTGAAATGCAATGTCTCTTAAATTCTGCTAATGTTGTTGAACGTTTAATGTGTCTAGGCATCGAATTGAAAACATTTATTCCTTTAAAAATAATGAATTCTGTGAAGCACAAGTCAAGAAATGTGGTGTTCTTATTTCATCTGCGTTTCCAGTATTATATCTATGATAGTCACTTCCCCTTTCAATTCGATCACAGAAATATCGAGGCAGCAAACCGTTAACTACTTTAAAAATGAACACCATAGTCAAATATACAATTCTTTGCTTCACCGACAACCATTGTAAGGCGTCTAGCATGAAAGTTGAGGAAGTGAATCTATTACATCTCAAAATCAAACGCATTATTTTATTCTGCAAGCGCTGTAATCTCGATATTTGTGTTGCATTGAACAGAAATAAAATGGATGGGCAAAAGTCTAGATGCGGAGAGATGATTGATTTGTATAGCTGTATTTTACTGGCAATAGTTAAATCGTTTTTCAATCGACATAGAATTCCATATTTCTTGGCAATTTTCTTGATGACATTGTCAATGTGAGAGTTGAACTTAAGTTTGTCATCAATAATCACGCCAAGATATTTAATCTCCTGAACGCGATCAATAGTCTCATCATCAATTACAACAGAGACGTTCTCATTTAATCGATTCCGTGAAATAACCATAAATTTAGTTTTACTTGTATTCAATTTTAACTGCTTACACTTCAACCATCCACTTAGATACTGCAAATCTTCATTCAAGTGTGAGACGGCAACTTCTTAATCCTTAGCTGCAATGAATAACACAGTATCATCTGCAAAAAGGTTAATGTCGCAAAACCGTAAAACACGTCGCAAGTCATTAATATACATAATAAATAATAGGGGCCCTAATACACTTCCCTGGGGCACTCCAAGGTTATTCTCCACGGGACTGGAAACAGAATCATTAAAAACAGTTCGTTGAGTTCTGTCAGACAAATAGCTTTCAAACCATTTATATGCAGTACTCGTAATTCCAAAGCGCTTGATTATACTCTAGGGGCATCCCACTCTAAACTTTATATTTCTCGCGTTATACTCAGAAAGTTTTTACAAATACCTAAGATACCCGGAAATACTTAAAAATACTTAACCTATATTTTGCATTAGGTTGTTACCACCGTTGCTAAACACATTTTAGTTGTTTATTTATCGGATGTCGTCAAGGATTTTTTTTTTAGATTATACTTAACAGTAAGGGCCTAGAAATTGTTTCAAAAGCGCGTTTCAGATCCAAAAAAAACAGCAACAATCGTATCTTTACGCTCCAGTGTCTTTCCACTTTGCTAACACCAAATTCAACGCAGTTTCACAAGAATGACCATCCCGATATCCCGATTGTTCTTATCAACAAAGAGTTGCTATTCAAATACTCCAACAGCTGGCCTTTAACAACAAATTCTAAGTTTTCTCTAATGTGTTCCACATGTTGATGGGACGAAACTCTTCGACTTTAATCGTTCCAGCAACTTTTTGAATAGGAACCACTAAGAATTCCTTCCAAATTTGTGGCTCATGTCCATTCTGCAATGATTTATTAATAAGGTCCAGAAAGATGTGGCCAATGACATGAAAGCAATCTTGAATAATTCTAGCATTAACATTATCTACTCCAGCCGATTTTTCTAATGAAAAACAAATAACTCTAAGTTCATCTAATGTAATTGGGTGAAAAACTTCAAATCTACTACTACTATTAACTGGCTGTTTTATTTCGTCAGGTTCATCGATCAATTCAATAGATTGATTAATCAATGAAACACTGTCTACGAAATAATCATTAAACTTAGCTGCAATTACTTGTTCTGACTGTTCTAATGTGCCATTAAAAGTTATGGACCGCGGTTTGCAATTTCTAGGTTTTAATAAAAATTTCAAAAATTTCCATAACTCTTTGCTGATGTTTTGATGCTGATCAATCTTCCTTTGAACATATTCACAACGAGTTTTCTTTATCGATTGTGAATACTTATTACGCGCGATTGTGTACCTAGTCCAATGATTGTCATTATTAGATCTACAAAACTTTTTGTACAATTTGTCCCTTTTCCGTTTAAGACGCAAAAGATCCAAATTGTACCAGCTGTTCGAGTTTTTCAAAGAAACAAACTTTTGCTCAACTAGTTGATTGGTACACGTTTTCAAAGCGTTATTAAGAACAGCTGTAGATTCATCTAAGTTACCGTCCGCGAATGGAAAATCCAGGCTTCTCTCAACAAGATTCGAAACAGCTTGCTTCGAATATTTCCTCCAGCACTTCAATTTTACAAAATTATCGTTATCGTTAACATGGTCTAAGACATTAATCACTAAAGTCTCATGATCGGTTATTTTCAAATCAGTATCCGTAACTGAACAAATGGAATCAAAATTGGAATAAACGTGGTCAATTAAAGTTCTACTGTGCCTGGAAATACGCGTATACTCATTTACCGTTTGCTTTAAGTTAAAAAAGAACTCTGCTAAACGCTTCAAATGAGTCGAATTATGGTTATCACGCCAATTAATATTAAAATCACCAGCCAATATATTTAATTTACTAGAATCAAGGACTGTCTCGAGCCAGTTCTCTAAAACTTCAACAAAACGCTGGTCACTAGAACTGGGAGAATGATACAAAACACCATAATTACTCATCTTCATGCCACGTACAACTGTAATGCCCAAGAACCAGTTGCCATCAATAACTTCGTTGGTACGAAGTTTGAATTGAACTGATTCTTTGACATAAATAGCAACACCGCCAGTGTGTCTAGAATGTGATAAACAAGCAGCAACAATATATCCCGGAATACTATACTGATCAAAAGCTTCGGTTTCTACAATAAGAGTTTCAGATAATAAAACTAAAAGAGGACGTTTTTCCTCAACAATCTGACGTAATGCTACGTAGTTTGTTGACAACCCCGCAATATTCAAATACAAAAAATCGAATTGAAATGAAATCGGCATGGTTGACGTCCAACTTCATTTTTCGTTCTTTATTCATTTTCAAACAATTAATAAATTTCAATACAGTTGACGTACACTCCGACGTTTTGTGTTGTTGGCTGCACCAAGAGCATCTATCATAATTTTTGCAATCCATGCTCTTGTGCCCAAATTCTCCACATTTGAAGCATCTCAACACATTAATCGCGGGATCTATCGAGCACCGATCAAACCCTACATTTACTTTTTTCTCACATAACAAACATTTATAAGTATCGAAATCGACTTAAATTACAACACTAAACTTGTTATAAGTGAAGCGTGGATTTTCAAACATGTTCACTACTTTTACATCATTAATAGCGATGTCTTCATTTTGACTTCTTAAGTAGTCAATAAAGACATCGGAGGAAAACTGATCGCTCATGCCCACTATTTTCACTCTTGGCACCGAAGTGGGAACAACAGCACTATATTTTTCACCCAGATTGCTTTCAATACCATTTTTCACATCACTTACGTTTGCTCCTGTTGCACACTCAACAATAATGGAGCCATCTTTACCATTCCTAAAATTACTGATTTTGTGTGTTTTTGGATCCAACTGACTTTTCAAAAACTTACGAGTATCTTCGCAAGGTTGTTTGGACTCTTTCGGTTTAATCACAATGACTGGACGAGTCTTACGATTTTCTGGTTTGTTACTTTTACTATTACTGTTACTATTAGTTTTACTTTGACTAATACGACTATGTCTTTTTACAACATTCGCAAAACTCGCATTTTCTTGAAAAACAACATCATCATCATGATCACTATTACTAATTACTAACTTACGTTTTTTGCGTCTAGTATTTTTGTCCGATTCCGACTGAATCGTCCTAGATGAACTGCACTGATCATTCTTTACAGCTAATTGGTTTTCCGCATCAATTTAAAAAAATGAACTTTTCATATTATCCAATTTCTCACAAATCAAATTTTCAAGACCATTTACATTTATTCCAATATCTGTCATCCCGCTTTTAACCGCGATGTCTATCTGAGCAGCAATGTGATCTCGCATGTCAGTGATCGAGTCCGAGAGTTGAAAAACCTTTTTCATCTCTTCCTCTATCCTTTTGACGCGCGAGATCAGATCATTCTGCTCGTCACAACTCTGATCTGATAGACAACTATCACACTTGAACAGAACATTTGCATTATCTGCTATAAGCCTGGCCGCAGTCTTAGTGATTGCCGCACAAGCGAAATGGAACGTTCCATTGCACGGACCTACACACGTAACTGGGAGCCCACTCATAGCAATAGACTGCTCGCACAAGACGGTTTTATGACAGGTGGGCAGGAACTCACGGTCTCCCAGTGTTGGTGAGTTCTTTGCCGTTAATGTTCACGAAAAGTTCACTATTTTGCTATACAGAAATTCAAAACAAAAATTTTTATCTGCGGATTTGAACAGTTTTTGACCTGTTTCATACTACCGGAAGGTGTATGCTGGTCACAAATGCCGTGCCAAACTGATTTCCTACTCAATTAATCAATCTTTGATGTGAAATTCGCTAATAAACACGTGGCGCATTTCTTATAGCAAACATGCCATAACAAAATAGACATGGTTCATTTTAGTAACAAACTAACACTTCTCCGACTGTGGCACCTATGTATTAGGCGCCGAGCTGCTCGCATATATTACACACATCCATTCTACCAAATTAAACGCTAACACTGTTAGCAGCAGACATATACAGGGGACACAACACAAAATAAAATTTTACCGCCACAGCTCACTATACAAAAGCAATAGCGCGCCGGGGGAAAAATACAAAATTAAACAAAAACTAGTTACTAGGCAACCTTTCCTCTACTTATCACAGAAAAACACCACGGGCACGCGTTGGAATAATCCTTTCGCGGCACACGCCACTATTTTTTTTTTTTTTTTTTTTTCCTTGGATTTGTTTTCCGTCGATTTTGTTTTCCGTGCTGAGCACCAATGCTACCGACGCCAGGAAGGCAACTCCCACACCTGGACCCTACCTATCGACCCATCAACTCATGAACCGGGGACCAACGGCTTTACTTCCCTTCCGAAGGAAGGCGTGATCAGAGATGTTATGTCTCAGAACATCCCGGCGGCGCCGACTGGGATTGAACCCAGGCCTGCTGGGGTGAGAAGGTAATCACGCTTACCACTACACCACCGGCGCCGCTATGCACACGCCACTATTTCACACGAAATTATGAATTTATTTTCACAGCACAACTCAACAAAAACACTACTTTGTACGCCATACTACCAATTTTTTTTTTTAATTTATTTACCAGTCAAATTGCTTTTTGACGTAATCACCTTCCGATCAAAATAGTTTTCGATGTTACTTAAGTCACCCGATTTCTATGGAGATGCGGTTTGCCTTAAGTAACAGCGCTGAGAAACCCGTGAAAGGTGTTCGTTCGTCGTTTCGATTTGTTGCTAAGATGCTTTCGGTGGTCCTAAAATAATGAATGGGCTGCACGTAAGGAGACGTAATTGATAATTCTAAAGAATATCCTGGTTAAAACACATTGACTTAAGTAACAATAGGGGCCACCAAACGACGTATAATAACTTTTGACTAAAAAACCAGTATTTTTTAGCATGAATGCTAGCGATTAGCTTTGTATGATTAAAACCCTACTAAATATATTAAACATTACTATCACTATGAGATTATATGTGTTTAATTGGAAATAGGAATAACTTTTCGGTCATCAAAACAAAACTTTATTTTTCTCGGATCGGTGTGAATGTTACTTACGACATAATGAAAATTTGCTCTTGATCATCATGTTTGCAAGCAACAGAAGATTTGACGCTATCGGCGTTGTTTGATTTTTTCTCCCGGTCCAGAAATTTGTGGCATCGCGAGTGATAATTTTAATTTAAGTTTATTTATGCGGTGATGATGTTGGTTCACTCGCAACTATTTTTGAAAAAAAAAAATTAAGTGTGTTCGATCGAAAGTGTACCAAAAGTGCTCCTAAACGTGTTTCGCAGTTGGATGTGGTGAAGTTCGTGCATTCCCGGTTTATTGTGGAAATTCCGTATCACAAAATTGCCCACCGATTCTTTTTTTTATCGTTCGACGACGACGGGTGTGCTTTCGCGAGAGTGACGTTTATTGGATCAGTTTCTTTGCACGAATGCTTTTTTTTTGTAACTAGCTTAAGTGTGCCTGCGATTGCATCCCGGGAGGCCGGTTCACCGTGTTCGGATGTCACGCTTTCATCGTGTAGTTCTATCGAGAGTCTCGTCACCGTGTGCGAGTTTGAACGCAGTCCGGTTGGCAAATTAGCCGGGCAAAAAGCTGATAATGTGTCCGTCGCGAGTTTTGGTGGTGATTCTGTGGTCGACATTACCGTGAATCAGCGAGTTTACGACTTACAAAAGTGATCGTCTGCTGGTTAGTGTAATGATGTGTGGCTACACACATCCATCACGAAACCCGCATTCGGCCCACGAGCCGTACGTTGGAGAGCCCTGTTCTAGAGGACCTCATGCTCCTTCTCCTTTTAGTTCTCGCTCGATGCTACATTGGTTCAGTACTACTAGGGGAAACGCTCATATAGTTGCGGTACGTTAGAAGCGTTAGGTTCCTATAGTTGTGTATGGAGTCTCCATACACAACTATAGGAACCTAACGCTTCTAACGTACCGCAACTATAGGAGCGTTTACCCTACAGTATTTCAATATAACGCGCTCTGAAAATAAAAGGGCTTGAAACCCCCTGGTAGAGGTCTTATTTAATAAGCTTGAGATAGTCCACATTGAAGGAACAACTCCACCGATTTCAAAAGAATTATTTAGAACTGTCTTTTAGGACTAGCCTAAAGGCTTATGGATAAATCAATAATCTTAAAGTATTAGTCCAGTTCAAGATCTTCATGTTCAAGTTCAGAGATATCGCTAGTTTTGGTGGTGATTCTGTGGTCGACATTACCGTGAATCAGCGAGTTTACGACTTACAAAAGTGATCGTCTGCTGGTTAGCTGGTTATGCCACGGATACACTTGTATGGCAAGCTTTAAACATGAGCATTATTTATATAATAAATTAGGAGCACATCCCTGGTTTGGTTCTGATTTTGGCCGACGAGGAGCTGGCGTCGCGAGTGATTGGTGATGGAAAGTGGATGCAGTCCTTTTTTCTCTACTGAGATCCCTCTAGAGAGTATTTCGTGGTTGATAGGGTTTGCTCTGCTGTGTGAGAACCGAAAGGCGAGAGTGCTGTTTTTAACACCGGTTGTAGAAGTAGCGGCAGCATATCTATTGGATCTCTTTGAAATCATCGTGATGTCATGGATTCCTTTGCAACATATTGGGTGAGATCTTTTCTTTATTTTTCTCGTAATCCCATTTTATTGTTAGTCATGTTAGTTATACATCACACTTTACACTTTACATTTACATCCTTACATTATTAGTAATTAGAGATAAAAAATATATATTTGCTTAATATAACCTTGAAATTTAAGTGTTACATCTACACCCAACCGGTGGATGTAAGATTCGCTTACAATTATGTGGGATTCATCATCAGAGGATGTAAGTGGAGACCGCATGAACCGAGGATGCGATATACCTAGCTGCGGTCCTATGTAAGAAAATTGGAGACCGAAAAATGTGGAGTTGTATTAGTGAGTGAAATTAATTATGTCGAAAAAAATGGAAAAAACGTTGCCGACTGGACTCGAACCACGGACGTTGCGACTATCAGACCTGTGCTTTCTCCACTGCTCTCTCTATGCTTCTGAATATGGTCAGCCTAAAAGCAAACATGAAGCGCTCATTTTCTCGCATGTTCGACTTCGTATGCTTTTTCTGCTGGAGAGATTCGAGTTAAGTGTGTGCGTCGTTCTACAATGTTCTACAATGTGCGTCGTTCTACAAGCTTACTGGTACCTATAGTCGAAAGCGTAGATGCAACACGAAATAAAAATGCTCGACTTCGTATGCTTTTTCTGCTGGAGAGATTCGAGACAAGTGTGTGCGTCGTTCTACAATGTTCTACAATGTACGTCGTTCTACAAGCTTACTGGTATAGTCGAAAGCGTAGATGGAACACGAAATAAAAAAAGACAAAAAACCATTACATCGCCTGCATGGTCAATTTCTAACATTCGTTGTGATGTTCATGAACAGAGGATGATAGGTAACGGAACTAACATTCATTGTAATAGATTTTTGGTTTGCGTGTACTTGATATTGTGAGCTGAGGAAACATAGAGCTGCATCTTGTTATATGTAAAATAATTATTATTTTCATTGCAGAATATCAACTATTTTATCTATCTAAATTTATATTCAGTATTTCATATGTTTTGATATATTTCATTTCTCCATTACATATATTTTCATTATATAAATAAAAACTGGGTTGTGATGGAGCACCAGGGTATCATTTGACCTGGGACTGGACGATGGAGTGGTATGACAGCCAGAGTCTAGGAGGGAATAAACATTTTCTTTATCCTACCGATTTGATTGTGGTGGTGTGAATTCTACTTCAACAGTTTCAGTGAGATTGACGCGCCCTTTTTTGCAAACCATCCTGTAGGAAGCTTAATAAGTATTGCGAATTGTGTTATTCGATTTGTTGGATCGTATCGTTGGAAGGAGATTCTTAAATACCCGTGGATTTCATGTAAGTGTCTCTGTTTACGGGTCCGCACCTCCGTTTTTGGCCTTCATACAACGATATTGTGAATTCAGATCGGTAGCTCAAATTGATCTTGCTATTAAGTGGAGCTGCATACAAGATTAGATCTTTGAAGGGATGGTGGCTACCTTACATACACAAGACAATTTTTGAAGTGATTGAACACACTCCCAGACAAGTTTTGATGTACATGTCGCCGACTTTAAAGCATTTAGAGCAGCTTGACTATCGGACATGACGCATATATTTGAACTCTTAAAGTTTCTACGCAAACATCCATTGAGAATTGCATATTTGTAAAATCGGTGACAGTTATTCTGAATCACCCTATATTCATTTAGTTTTATCATCTACAAAGTTAGGGCTGTTAAGTTTGTTGGTTAAGCTAGACGAGGGAAGAACTGACTCATTGTAAGTGTCTGTTTCTGTTTCTTATTGGGCTCAAAATAACTATCAACAAAGCAGTGCTTATTATTTGATATGAAGAATGTGTATTGCTAACGTAGGGAACAGGTACAATAGAAGAACTAAATAAGCTAACTTCAGTACAGATTGAATTGATTTTAAAATGCTAAAGCAACACAATTATGGCTAAAGTCTATTATGGCTATCATACAGTATCATACAGTACGTTTGGCAAACATCCGTATGGCTAATATATTTATGACTATTGTCTGGTCACTCCTTCTGACAGTGTAACAATTGCTTACTGCAAATCATTACGGCGTTAGGCCTTATATATATTCTCGATGGCTCTGTCAATTGCTTTTCATAGTGAATAATAGCCCTCAATTAAAATTGCTTATTGAGTCCGAAGTAACCATTACCATTAACTGTCCGGCCCCTTTTACTGTCTATGATCGTAAATCTCATGGATAGCGACAAGCATCATCCGATGAGCTTCTACCAGTGATCTATTTTTTAAGGAGCAAATGACCGGTTAGGTTAAAGTCCCTGACAAAAACAAAAACAACAGCAGTAATCCATTTGCACCCTCTATTAATATACTTCAAAGTTATCACATGAAATCCCTCTCCAGGAAACTTTCACTCGTCAAGATGGATTCACTTGTTCCACTTTCCGGAATCAATAAAAATAACTTCCAACCAATGATCCATGAAAAGAAAATCCCTATTTCACCCTTTTCATACTATCCCGAAAAAAAAAGCAATCTCAGTTCTCATCCTTTTATCACCCGCTCACGACCCATCTCCTCCCCTTCAAACTGTCACTAGTGAATGGAAAAATAAAACAATAAGTCGCGCGTGATTAGCTATTTATTGCCAACGACTCTTTCTTCGCAGCTGTATTTCTATGAGCAGTGGTCGGCGATGATTGGCCGAAAATGGCCAAAATTGCGTTTCCGCCCTCGAAGGACGCATTTATTGCGACGACGACAACGACAGCAAGCGATAAATAAATTCATTCGATGTGAGTTTTCCTTAGAAATGGACTCAGAACCTGCTCGGGAAGGAGACGGACAGTGCGAACCAATAAATATAAATTATATCCCGGTGTCAGAAGCGTCCAAGTCGAGCCAATGCGAATCCCAGATCTGCTGATTTATCTCCATCTGACAGTGGTTTTTCGGAGGTACTTTTTTTGTTCTGGGATGAGTGGCCTTCCAGCCGCGGTTCGGCGAAAGTGTCCGTACATGAAAGCGGTTTGATGGTTTTGTGCACTTTGCGAGATGTAGGGACTACTCATGGACGTGTTCAGGCTGGATGAATATTAAGGATAACTGCATATGTTGGACTACAATCACTTCTTTGAGCTGCTTTAAGAAGTAACCGGACTGCTGATGGCGTAGTCAGTAGAGGTATAATTATGAACGAATGCCAAAGGGTACAGGCTCAGGAATCTCTCAATTAACAACTGTATTTCAAGTTGAGGGCAGACGTGAAATTTCAGCTGGAGCCTAGAAACCAAATTGAAGAAGCTACCGAGAAACGATTTGATCGATAATTACCGCCAATAATATAATCTTCTGGCTAATCACCAAAGGATTCTCAAAATGGTTTACTTTACTCTCAAGCATCTGCACACACCTCTGCTCTGCCGCTCCCGGAACGAGAATAAACAAAAGTGAAGAACCCCTTCTTTTCGCAATTATCGTAAATCAATCAAAACCCCAGATTCAAGTGGAGCAATAAGAGAGGAGACGAGGAAGCTCTTGTGCAAGCAAACTCTTCCTACTTCCTACACACCCACGCACCGACCACTCGAATTTGGCAGCAATCGGTTTTTTCGGGTTCGAGCAACCAGCTGAAGGAAGGACTGAATTAATTTTCAATACGTTTCGCTTATCAGGGATAGCCTCAACGCTTCCGGGAAGGAAGCTTTGTTTAGGTAGTTGTCTTTTTCGTCTAAGAAGGGTCTTTTTTCCTTCCGAAGTTACCCGGTGATGGTATCAGGATGGAATAAGCTTTTGCTAAACATGGATCGGTTTCTTTATCCTTCGTTTCTTCGCATTTTTTTTTTGTTCCGTGGCGGCTGATGTATTCCGAACTAGGATTATGAGAAGGCTGGGAAGGTCTTTCTTTTTCGTACCCCTCGAGGAAGGAAAAGCTGCCGTGTGGTTAGCACCGATATGACAGAAATTAGAGCGCCGATTACAAACGATCAGCGATTTGGGTAGTATTTTATCTCTTTTTTCTTTCGTAAGGCGGGAATGGAAGGGATGAAAATTTTCGTCATTTGCCTGCTGGTAATTGGGATCCTGAGAGGAAGTTAATTAGCAACCCTGTTGTGGTACTTGATTAGAGATCAAAATTTGATTAATGGATTCTGCCCAATACATGTGATGGTAATGACGTATAATCTTCGTTTTCTTCTTCATGGCTGTGTTTGAGAGGAAATCGTAAACAATACGATTACATAGTAACATTTAAACTAATTTCGGTTGTATCATCAGCAAAAGCTTTTATATTGATTTCCTTCATCTTTCATGAGCAAATTCAAGTTTTTTTTTATCAGAGCTACCCGAGGAACCCATAAACTGGCAAAGTTTATTCTTCCTTCGTTAGTTTTTTCTTCCTTCACTTTTTTCTGCTTGAGATACAAGCAGCATCAAAAGCAAACCCAGTACACGACATAAACAACATCCCAGCGCATAAATATGTATGATACTTTCAGTGACTTCACAAAAAGGGGAAAAGTAAATTACGAAACATGATGGCAATAGGCAAAAGAAAATGAGCAGCATTTACATCATAGTTGGGCATGGTTTGCGGGAATATTTTCAATATCCTACACTAACGAACCAATCAAATTGGACAGGCATAGCTGCCATACGTATGTAAGATGTGAATGTTTGAAGGAAGATTTGATACTGGAAGCATGTAAATTGGTTTCGATGATGTTTTGTTGGTAAATTACTCAAACAATAAAGCTTTATGGATTGATATTTGGAGCCTCCCCTAGCTCAGTCGGTAAAGGCAAAGCTACAAAGTAAGACCATACTGGAGGCTACTGGGATGGATTCCCAGTCCGGTCAAGGAATTTTTCAGGTTGCAAAATTTCTCGAATTCCCTGGGCATAGAGTATGATTGTACTTGCCACACAATTATACTAATGCAAAAATGGTACAAGCATCGAAAGCTCTCAATTAAAAACTGTGGAAGTGCATCTAGAACACTAAGTTGAGAGCACGAAATAAGCTAATATGCGATTTGCAATGAGCTTGAAATGCGAGGAGGAAGGAAATTTGTTGTCCTTAAGTTCCAACGTGTTGGACGAAATTGATCAAGCTGAAGTATGTTACCCACATCTTTTGTCGAATTGTCTGGAGAAATTAATACCAATTTGTCCGTCATCTATAGGAATGCTGAAACAACGATCATGATTCAACTAACTTTGTGACTCAGTCAGCTAAACAAACAAAATCGGCTAAATATCGCAGCAATATCAATCTGTTGGAAAATTGGCTTTCGAGCTGCTGCAAACATTAAAATAAATATTGAGTATGCCGGTTTTAAATAGAAAAAGTAAAAGGGTCTGTGCCTAGGGGCATGAACGGAAGCTTGACGTAGGACCGCTAGTGGACAGAATAAATGTGAAGATCATTTAGTTCTTTTAATTGATCAATTATCAATTATCTCAACTCTTTCCGTTTTTAAATTGTAGGCGTACCATGTTTGTAGTATTTTTTTCCAAAGAGAAAGTTGATTAAGAGAATCAATCAAAATCACTTGCACCCCTGCTTCCAAGTTTGGTTACAAGATTACAACTCTGGAGAGCATTTTGTGTGGTCGTTGGGGGATTGTGGTTCTGAATATGGACTGATGTAAGCTTGATGACCCTGAAAAGGGCCGTTTTATTGAAGAGGACATCCATGGCCACTTACACTTGGCGTGTTTAGTGTAGGCGTTAGCATCACGAAACTCATTTTCCAGGAACACCTTCAGCACACCTCGTAGATCAGACCGGAGATACGTTTGACACCACCACGGCGAGCCAGACGACCGATGGCGGTTATCTCGTAGAACTTTGCGATGACGCTTGGCACCTCTTTAACCAAGACCTTTTCCTCATTTGACACCACCAGTCAATTGTTGCTTATTAGGTGTGAAGGAGTGGACTAGCCACCACCTTCCTATTGATGTGGCAGTTGCAATCTCTTCTTCTGTAAGAACTTGTACTGAATTTGCTTCAAGTGTCGCGATTTCCCATCGAATATTGTCATCATTGAAGGGTTCGTCTTCACCATCATAAAGCCTGGATGATGGATCAGCTGTTTTCTCTTCCGCGTACGTACTCTACATCGTAGCTATACGGGCTCAACCTGAGAGCCCAGCCATCTGCACGAGTTAAAGCTCGTTTCGATTCTTCCCGCGACCTGTTAAGAATAAAGGCTACTCCCTGGGCATCAAAAGCAGTTCGAAGTGTAAATTGTCTTCCAAGGAGGAAATACGAAAAGTGCTCGACTGCCCATACTGCGCTAAGTGCCTCCCGTTGGTTCTGAGCATATTTTCGTTCGGTAACCGTAAGAGCTTTGGAAGCAAAGCTTATAAGATGGTTTTGTCATTATCCGAGAAGAATCCAAGGGCGATTGTGCAATGTAGTATGCGCTGCTTAATCTGTTCAAACGCCTTTTTTTGTTCTTCTCCCCAGGTCCATGCTTTTTTTGTTGTAGCTTCCCATAGTGGACGAGATACTTCTGCAAAATTTCTGACGTATGGGCTGATGAAAGACGCTAAGCCCAAAAAACTTCTTAGTTCGGATATAGTAGTTGGCTCACGAAAGCTGCGCACACTTCTAATTTTTTCTTCGTCAATGTGGAAACCGTCGCCATCTAATTGGTGACCAAGAAACTTTATCCTGTTCTTGTCGTATTCACACTTAGCGGTGTTAAGTGTTAAATTATTTGCTCGTAAAATTTGAAGCACTTTACTAACGGTTTTCCTCCATTCCTCCAAGGTTTCCGCAAAAATAAGAATATCGTCTATGTAGACGATTACGTTATCTATGCCAACGAATAAGCGAACCATTTCGCGCTGAAAAATTTCGGGTGCGCAATTTACGCCGAACATCAGCCGTGTGAAGCGATACATGCCGTTCTCCGTAAGAAAAGTTTTGAGTTCACGAGACTCCTCACTTAGTTCTGGATGGTAGAAAGCGTTGCTTAAATCCAACTTCGAAAAATACTTCGATCCGTGAAGTTTAACCCGCATTTCGTCTACCAAAGGGAGTCGAAAGTACTCTCTGTTTATTGCTTTATTGGGCGCCCGCATGTTGAATACGAGGCGAAAATCTGACTTGCCTTTCGCTACGGCTGACATGCCGCTTATCCAGCTAGGGGCAGACGTGACCTTTTCAATTATCCCGCGGTTTTCCATGGCATGCAACCTTTGTCGTGCTGCCTCTCTAAACGCAGCAGGTACGTTAAAGTTAAAGTATGCGTAGTGGGTGCTACCGAGCTGTTAACACTAAACTAAACTTTAACCCCAGGCATTTTTGGGAAGATGTCATCGTCAAGGGTCTCAAGAGTGTTGACACTCTTTCCCACATGTAGCAGTTTTAAATCGTTTGCTGTGGAGCGACCCAATAGTGATCTAACCCCGTCAGGGACAACGTGGAATACTGCTACCATTGAAGGTTTTGTTGTTCCTAGTACTTCAACTTTTGCTTTGAATGTGCATTTGATCGGCATTGCTTTTGCAGAAGCGTAAGCGTGCAAGCTTTTTTGAGATCGCCGAATGATTTCAAGTTTCGCTAAACCCGATTGCAATTCACGTTCTAGGTACAACCAATTTTAACCGCTGATAAAGGGTGATACGGTCAAAATTTGGTCAAGGGAAAACGCGTGTAAATCGGTGAAATCGTTTATTAAAAAAATCAAATTAAATTTCTTTTTCAAGTTCAATTAGTATAAAATTCAGGAAAAATATTCAGTTAGGCTTCCGCTTTTCCAAATCCGAATTGCCGGGCCTTACGCTTGACCCCTGCCATCAGATTTTCTCCACTCCATGGCCTTTTTACCGTAATGGAAAGATGCCAAATCCGGCCAAAACAGTACGGAACAACCGTGTTTCTTCAGGAAAGGCAGCAGACGTTTATTCAAACACTCTTTCACGTAAATTTCTTGGTTGACAGTCCCGGAAGCTATGAAAATGCTGCTTTTCAAGCCACAGGTACAGATGGCTTGCCAAACCAGATATTTCTTTGCGAACTTTGACAGTTTCATGTGCTTGAAAACATCTGCTACCTTTCCCCTTCCTTTTGCCGTATAAAACTCCTGTCCCGGAAGCTGCTTGTAGTCGGCTTTGACGTAGGTTTCGTCGTCCATTACCACGCAGTCAAACTTCGTCAGCATCGTCGTGTACAGCCTCCGGGATCGCGCTTTGGCCGTCGTATTTTGTTTATCATCGCGATTTGGAGTCACTACCTTCCTGTAAGTCGATAGTCCGGTTTGTTTTTTGGCTCGATGCACGGATGTAGACGATACACCCAGCTTATTTGCGGCATCTCGGAGAGAGAGGTTAGGGTTTCGCTTGAAACTACCGGCAACTCTCTTTGTCGTCTCAGCGGCTTCCGGTTTTCGATTTCCCCCCGATCCAGACTTCCTGGCTGTCGACAAACGTTCCCCAAACACTTTAATTACATTTGTAACGGTTGATTTGGCAACTTTAAGCGATTTTGCCAACTTTGCGTGCGAGTAGCTCGGATTTTCGCGATGCGCGAGCAAAATTTTGATACGCTGCTCTTCTTGCTTGGACGGCATTTTGACAACTGAAGAGTGAATTCCAAAATCAAAATAGGAGCAACATTCTACACACACATACCTTCAAAATGAGGGGTGTTCAGGTTTTTTAAATGCAAAATTGAAAGAAATACGTCAAGTTGATATTGACCAAATTTTGACCGTATCACCCTTTAACATTAACATCATCGCCTGAGTCTATAAGGAAGCGTATGGGACTGCCTGATCCGATGCTGCAGTCGATTAATGCGTCATCCATTGCATTGCATTGCATAGCATTGATACTCTAAAAAAAGGGAGTTAAAGGGATTTATGGTAGACTATGTGATAAAACGGGATTACTTGTGTGTGAGGCATATAACTGCATTTTATTTCAGGAAAAAAAGAATTCAACTACTTTTGCTTTACCTGTTTCGAGCCAACATGAATGTCTTCACTAGAAGATTCTCAGTCCGAGTATCTTGCGTTTTGCTGTACCATCCTGAGCTGTCCTAGTAACAGCAAAATGTCCTCGCTGGCCACAAGTATTACACCTTCTGGATAGAGCAGGGCATTGCGGGTTCCGATGGAAAGCATTGTTACACCTTGGGCAGCGTGTGCGACGGCCTTGTAATTGTCGATTTGGACGATTATCTCTCATTTGCTGTCTGGAACTATTTCCTCGATCCAGTGCACTTGAATGCCGTTCTTGTATTTGCGTGAAATCAGGATTCATACGACGTAGCTTCGGAGGGGGTTGGCTGAACCATTGTCGATGATTAACTCTCTTCGAACCATGTTTATGGCTTTGATATACTTCAAAAATGTTGGGGTCAACCGGTTGTTCTGCTGTCTCCGCGTCGTATGCTTCATCGCAAGTGGATGACTGTACAATGAAGTTTGTTTCGTATCCATAGGTACGTGCCGCCTTTACCAACTCTTTGTTTCGCAAGCCTTCTAGCAATTGCGCTCGTACAAATCGGTTCTGATCGCTGATGCTGTAGCCACAAAGTTTAACGTTTCTCACTAGACGAGCGTGAAAAGCAACGGTAGATTCGCCTTTCTCTTCATCCGTAAGAAAGCTTGGTGTTCGGCGGCGGTATCCGTCATTGAGCGCAAGTGGTTTTCAATGTTCCGTACGAATGATGTATAACAGTTTGTGTCCTTTAGACTTGGTCGCAGATTAGCAGCCTTGACAATTGCTTGTAACTCCTGGCCAAGAGAAAGGTACAACAACTTTGACCTGTACACGTACGTCGTTCGCATTATGCAAGGACACCGCAACTTCAAAGTTTTCGATGAACTCGTACCACTCGGCCCATATTTTATTAAGGCGAACGCCACTGGGGAAGGGCTTAATATGTTCGGGGCGCACGTTTGAGTATGAACATTGGGCATTAGGAGATTCACGGCTGAAATCCCAACTTTTTTCAGTTTCGCGATTCATCGGCTGCGGGGTGCTGGACTCGAAGTGGCTAATAGCTTTCGTCAGATCGGCGAGGACCTTCTCAATCAGCTTCATGCGGTCACTGGTGCCATTATCCTCTCTCTCTCTCTCTTGCTCTGCAGTCCGGTTTGATTGGGGTTCCGGGTTCGTGCTACTAGTTTGCTGATTTTTTTGTGTGGGGCTGGGCAACTTGTCTTCGATAAGAGAATGAACACTTCCTGTGCTGTAAGCACTGCTACGGTCATTAGTGCTTCCGTCATTCTCACTGCCATCCTGGTTTTCACTATCACTGCTGCTTCCAGGGCGTTTGCTACAATCGCTATCGGTTTCTAAGCATTCACTATCATGGTCGCTGTTATTTTCGTCGATGCCACTGTGGTTTGCTTCCTGCTCGAGTTATCCATCGCTTGAATGGGCTTCGTCATTTGCCAGAATATATTTGCTGTTGCTTGCCATTATTTACGCTTGTTTTGGAATAATGTGTTTAAATTTCGAATTTTCAGCCTGCAATTATTAATTAACTTTTAGTAGTTAGATTGCATTAAAATGAAAGAATTGCTAAAACATAAATGCATGGTAATGCTGCTTTGATGCATGGCAAGCTTTAATGCATTTTTTTTATTGCGTTGCCTTTGTATTTTGGCAAACTTCCGATGCATGCTAAATTATATTGTGCGGCTCAACAATTTGCATTGCTTTGAGGTACTCCTATATAGGTAACTAAAGATGAATTGCTCAATTTGCTAAAGCAATTTGCGTGTATCAAACCTGTAAAGCGATCACCTCCGCTTGATTAGGCAAAAATGCTAGTTAGAGCAAGCAGGCAAAAATTGGAAAACGGCTGCTGAAGCATTTTTTTTCAAAAGAAGCGTTTTGCTGCGATTGCAAAATGGCGTCGGTCAAGCAGAAAATAGTTTAGCTGGACAAAAGGCGGTTGTCCTAATGCGCAATTTATGTGTTTGTACTTTTTTCCCCGGCAAACAGCCATTTTGTCTCTGTAGTCACGGTTTTCACTGTTTTATTAAACTTACTACCGCGTGGGGGATTCTGGTTGGGTTCTTTATTAAACACTGGCAGGATCGCCAATGTGAATATGCAAATGGCAGCAATCCCCCAGCACGGTATCGAGCTTGATGCAACAAGCTTTGGCACGTCTTACCTGTGAGGCGGTTGGGAGCGAAAAGAGGATGAGTTGAGATGAAAGCCGTTCACAAGGGCTTCAACTCGCCGTCACCAACACTCGTGTGAGTTCAGCAGCAGTGCCCCCAGTTGAAGGGTTTCAACCGAGATTAAGCACAAGTTTAAGTCTTTCTAACACTAGCGATAGTGTATGCCACACAAAAATCAACATTTGGAAGCATTGTTATCGATGCGTAGCAATATTTCTGATCGATTGGTGATAAAATTATTGAAATTGGACTAGGGGCAGCTGAGTTATTAACGTTCAGAATCTTTCTTAATTTGTTACATGTTCCATTTTCGGTTTTCACAAAGTGTACCCCCATATAGAAATCAAAGACGTAGTCCTACGTCAAAAAAAAAAACTGCTCGGTGTCATTTCCTCCCAAAGAAAGGAAGGCTCTTTCTCAACTCAAAGCCGAAGTAGATAAACTCACGGAGCACTGCAAAGAGCAAAGATAATGATCCGGAAGGAATGATCATCGTTAGTAGTGATCTGTTGTGATGCAAGGGTCTCGATGGCCTAGTGCAGACTGTTTTTGCTAACTGAGCAGAAAGGTGTGTGCCGATTTAAAAATCGTTGGCGGTGGCTTGTGGGATTATTTCACTCGGCAACGGTTGCGTCATCGGCGTCACACCGAAAACGAATTTAGACGCTGGCGTGAATGCATTGTAACATTAATATTTTGAAAGATATTTTAAGAAAGTAAAGTTTTTACTTTTTGTGAGTGCTTATTCATTTAATTAGAAATAATAATCATTAGACTATATTTGGATTTAATTATTTAACTTTATAATAGGCATAAATGAGACATTCCTGATAAATTCCCGGATTTGTGTATCAGCTCGATCGATGATATGTTCCAAATACTTCACTTGAGTCATTCCAAATTTACACTATATCTGTGTACCGATCAAAATATTTTCGGCGGCGACGTAGCGTGGTGGGTTGGCGTGAGTTTATTTTTAATGATTAAGAAAAAAATAATTTCCAAGCCAATCGCACATGGGCAAAAATTGCTACGCACATTTGGGTTCAGATTGCTCAAAATCGCTAAAACTTAGGGAAACGATTCTGTACCCAAGTTATTAACTAAATAGAAAGTCGTTGAAGAGAATCGACCAATGTTATTTAAGACCTAGTGCATTGTTCAGCTTGATATGCAAACATATAGAGTATTGTAAAATTAATGCTAAGATATCATTGGAGAAAATCTTTCGAGTGTTTTGTAGAGAAATGCTAGAATATTGTGGAAAAAAAATTCAGGCAGTATCGCAAAATTCATCTAGAGAATTTTGAAAAGTACTTTAGAGCAGGCTTGCAATTGCTCATTACAGCTAAAATGCTATTTTTCGGTATTATGAAACAATGGGATACTATAATGATAATTTTTATTTGTAAGATGCAAGAAGAGGTGGTAAAGATTGTATATGACACATAAAATTTGTCAAATTTGCTTTCAGAAGGTCACAACTAGCGATTTTATGATCGCTGATTGCTCGCTCATCGTTAGAGCTAATCGCTAGTTGTGACCTTCTGAAAGCAAAATTGACACATTTTATATGTCATATACAAACTTTACCACCTGTTCTTGCATCTAATAAATAAAAATTATCATTATAGTATCCTATTGTTCCATAATACCAAAAAATAGCATTTTAGCTGTAATGAGCAATTGCAAGCCTGCTTTAGAGAAGTCCTGGGATACCACCTAAAAAAAGTATTGAAAATAGATTTGAAGACATCAACTGAAAAACAGCGTACAAATTTTTGTTAAACTAGTTCATTTATTTGGTAGGCTCAATCGCGTTAGCTTTACGGAGCCGATAATAAAAAGTTCTTTGTTTTTAACAAAATTCACTTATTTGTATGTCTAGTAGGAGTTGGCTCGAATACTCGCGGCTTACCCGAGGTTAGAGGGGTACATTGCTGAAGGATAGGATCAGGGGAGGGGCTAGGAAGTGAGGTTTCGTAGTCTCATCAGAGCGTTGTCGCCAGTATGAATGGTAGTGCGGTTCTAACTTCGTCTGGAGTTTGACCGGCTTTGGGGACGAACGAGCGATGATGAGACTCACCGAGGCGGAGGGACAAGACAAACAGAAACTAATAGACAGAGACAAAAGACAAAGGTATTAAATTCTTATATCAGACATATAGCAGATATCGCGGGTTCACAACACGTCTCTGAACACAAGTTAAGTTATGCAGTTTTTTTTTCACAAACAACAACTATTGTACAAATTTGAACACCTGATTCTTTTTCAGCAAACACAAACCAAGTATAAATGCTAATATCTGACCATTCCATGCCACAAGCTAAGTTTTCGTAACTACAGAAAAATTCCTGTAGTTGAATTTCGAGAAACATCTTATACCCTGCGCTTTGGTCAGAGAGCGCATAGGGCGCCGTTGTGCCAATTTGTTCTTGGCACATTTCGAGTTTAACCGTTTGAAAAAATCATGTAAATTTCTGCGAGATATAGCGCACATAAAATTAACGCTAGATTTGACATAAATCTACGCGATATTTCGTGTAAATATAAGCGCAATATCGCATAAATTGGCAATATTGTATACAAGCTTGTAAACGATTCCACTGTTCATGCCAAGTATAGCTCAAAATTAAACAAAGGGAGATTTTACGCGATAGTTAAAAATCAGATTTTTTTTCTTTATTTATGCGTTGTATGATTTTAGAGCGGTCGCTTCGTGTTTGCGTCAAGGAGCAATTGACTATATTAAACCTGAGGATTGATCCCCATAAGGCGGGTCTATGATCGGAACTACTACACCAAACGTGACAGAGCTGCTTGCAAAGGATTCACTTGGACTGATTTGGTGAGATTGTTCCTTTTTTTTTACTTTTATCTATTTAAACTTAATTTCTATGAATCCGTAGCGTTTGGAATCATTTGATTCGGATGAGACTTAACTTTCATCCTATGGATTTTAGACATCCGATTTATATAGCCTATTTTCAAATCCTGCATGCGGAGCGGTTGGTACAGTATGTCCCCGCTCTTTGATTACCTGTGGATTAAATGTTAACCACTGTCTATACTTATTAAGTAGACATGGTAAACATTCACTTCCACAAAAATTAACTAAACGCTACACAGTAGGCCTGGCCGCTTTATTGTTTGTTTCACATCCTTGATGTGCAGCAGGCATTAATAATGACAAGAAAAATTATAGATGTATTTCTATCATTTTCCAGGATTCTTTCAAGTACTGGCTGTGTATGTGTAGACTAGACTAGACTAAATAGTTAAAAATCAGAATTTTTTTTCTGTGTTGAGGAGGGATTACAGTTAGATCAAAAGTGTCTGGGAAAAATGCAAGTACTTTCGCGGATTACCCAAAGTTGTGATAGTGAAGGTATGATAACAGGCAAGCATACATAACATTCTCAAAGCGTTTCCTTTTAACGGTCAATTTGAATGTTTTTAGTTGGTAGTACCACCACCTGTGGTGCGCATAATCAATTCCCTTGCGTTTCACGTTTACAGCCATCTGTTGAGTGTATTGCCCATCACCGTATATACAACAGATTGCATTAGTGTTTTAGTGACGATGTTTACAATGAGAAGTGTACAATGTGTTGTGTATGTTTGTCTGTGATATAATATTGAGGTAACGTTAGGATTCAATCAAAACATTGAGAATATAACGCATCACTTATAAAAATACTTCACTTCGCAACCGATGAACCATCCTGACGGCCTTGACTGAACATCAACAGGCGTTATCGGCTCAATGATGTAAACTAACGTAAACATGAAAAGTACTTAAATTAAACATCAATAAGTACATAGATAGCCATCTCGTAAAAAAAGGAACATTACTAAACAAAACTTAACTGATCTAGGGAAAAACTAACTGAACCTCCGGCAAAGCAGCTGGCAAGTCAGGTCAAAGTCGAAGAGTGCGGAGATTCTAATGAAGAGTCTCTGTAAACCACCGATTGCGCCGAACATGCTATAATTAGTTCGCTACACGGGCAGGCGCAGCATTGAATTATTCCGTAGGCCTTTGGGTTGAACGTTGATGACAACTTGCTCAAGAAGAACAGAGCAAACGGTGCGTTTCGTAGCTAAGCAATCGGAAAGGATCCGTCCACGGCAGTTTACATAGCGCATATCTCAGGAATCGTCGTTGAACAGACTCAACTATTTCAACACCGTTGTTGTAGTGAGGAGTCCAGGCAACCGAGCAGAATTCTAATATGGAACGAGACCAGGAGCAGTACTACGATTTAAGGCAGTAGATATCCGTAAAGTCTTTGGCAATCCTGAAGATAAACCCTAGAATTTTGGAAGCTTTGTGAGTGAAAGAGAGTTGTGTATCCAGTTCCTTACCTAGTTCGTTTTTTCTTTATAACCGTGATTTTTAGCTGTAGGCTTGTTCATCACCAGCAGCTGGTCAGGCTAGATAATGCCTAAAAAAAGTTGGTTTCAATTTGACATGAACTTTACGTATAACTGGCTCTGATTACCCAACGAATGAGACAGACAACATTTTAAAAACTTAATGCAAGGTGAGGATTAGATCGGGGCTGTGGTGAGGAATGGGTGTGTGAACAAGGTAGAGCTCCACCGTAGGAGACAGTGCCCGGTCCGGCGGAGAAACCCAGACGGCAGAAAAAATAGAAACGTGAGGAACACACGATCAGTGCAGGCACCGACGGGGGGCTATATCAAGACCAACAATGGAAATGGCCTTAACTCCATTTTTTAAACAAACCTTGTAAGGCCATTTTCTCGCGAGCCGAAGTCCGCAAAGGCAAATCAACATAATGAAAAATTCTCCTCTACCCGATTGTGGTTTAGGGTTGCGAATTAAGGATTCGGTTCGCTAGAAAATGGCCTTACAAGGTTTGTTTACAAAATGGAGTTAAGGCCATTTCAATTGTTGGTCTTGATATTTGATCATACAAGTGGGCTTCCTTCAGAAAGGAGATCTGCGCAGCCAACGTCGAGGGGTCGTACCCAAGCAGATTATTGACGTCCTCCGAGAGTCCATGCTTCTGCCCGAGCAGATACACAGCGCGTGCTCCACCGAGGCGGTGATGATGCAAATTGAACAGACCTTGCGGAAAGGTGTCTCACCGAAATTACAGGAAATCCGCTGGTCCTTGTACTTTTGGCTATCTAGCCAGGAGCGTACGGTTTCCTTGATCTTCCTCAGGAAAATGGTCCGCGATTGGAACCATTCCTGCTGCCAGGCTTCCATAATGGTATTCATAATCCAACGCCCGACGTCTAGGAGGAGTACGTTCCTGGTGTAACGGGGACGGGATGCACCAGATCCCGCCAGTCTGTCCGCAGCCTCGTTTCCGGGAACATCGCAGTGGCCGGGGACCCACGTAAAGACGGTTGAAGGTGGGGCGAACCGTGAAATGGCTTGTATCCAGGGGTGGCTCGGGACTTTGGCTTACAGCGCTTGGATGACGCTGTGTTAGTCAGTTAATACGAGGATCGGTTGTTCTGCCGGAGTGATGGCTGCGTCTAGAATAGTTGCGGCTTCAGCGGAAAAGACGGAACACTCCTCCGGTAGACTTTGACTCGTTGCAGTGTTCGGTCCTGCCACTCCTAGTCCAACTCCAGCCCACGACCGCGATCCGTCCGTAAAGCGATGAACGTGCCCTGGATAAACCGACCCGATAAGCTCTGCAACAGAACATCTCAAAGCTACAGAGTTATCTCCGGCTTGGAATCCACTTTTAATCCGCTTATCTATTTTGACGACGTTTGATCGCCAACTCTGCTCTCCATGCCAGTGGACCCTGGCCACCGGGTGGAGGTCGCGGTTGGCTGCAGTGCGGAGGGCTCTGTTACCCTCGTTGAGGGGAAAGACCCTTTCGTTCCCGGATGTCTTAGCAGTGAGGGCAGCGGCTTTCGTAGCAATGGCTGCAGCAGCAATGGCTGCAGGCGTGGAAGGGAGAAGGCCGGATACGATGCGTACGTAGGTATTGTATACCGGAGCGAGGATGTGGTTGAGCTTCTCGGTGGCTAAGCAGGTTATTTCGAGGCCGTAGAAAAGTCGACTGTCGATAACAGCCCGAGCGACACTTTGGCGTATCTCACGGTTGCCGTTACGACGATGAGTATGTCGTCGTCATAAACGATTACGTGCGCATTCTTGGGCAATCGGCTGAATACCCCGTTCATTGCCACCAGGAATAGCGTTACTGCTATGACGCATCCCTGGGGCACTCCAGTTTCCTCGGGAAATGGATCCGAGCGAGTGTTCCCGACAGTCACCGGGAAGGTACGATGAAGGAGGAAATTCTGTACAAAATGTGTAACGTGGCCTTCCAGGCCCCAGCCGATGAGCTGCCTGATGAACGCCTTTGAAATATCAAGGGAGACTAACTCCGCATGGTGACCGTTGTCCTGGGCTTCTTAAGTACTTTCCCGAGGACTGCAAAGTTAGTGGAGGAGCCGTGTGCTTGCCGGAGCGCATGCTGCCGTACGTCAAGGAGTCAACGTCCTGTATGTTGCCTTTCTTGTGTACTGGAAACATGTGCGCTAGCTTCCAACAGGATGGGAAAACGCCAACGTCCACGGACCGTTGAAAAACGTGCAGCAGTGGAGGCAAACAACTGTCCAAGTGAGTTTTGAGAAACGTCGTTTGGAATTCCGTCGGGACCCGAATTGTCCAATTATTGAGTTTCAATTCTGCTCATGGTTTGGCCAGAGAGTGGTACGTAACTGGCAGCCAGACGGTCATCACTCAGTCTCTCGTCCGTAAAGATAGTAGCAAATTTTTCAGAGAACAGCAGACAGATATCTTGCGTAGATGAGGTCACGTTAACATTATGTTTCATAGATGATCGTGACCAGCTTCATGACGTTGTTCGTTGAGAAACTTCCAAAACTGCTTGGGTTGTGATTTAAGCTTTCTCTGCAATCCACGTCGATAGTGGAGAAGGCACCGTTTCGCAACTCGTTTGTATTCGTGATTGATCCTGACATAGTGACGTTGAAGGGATAGTGTGCGGTGCTTGGTGAATTTCCTAAGAGCGGCTCACTTTCTGTATTTCAGTCGTCAAAATTCGCTCGTATGCCATGGTGGACGGGTCGTATGATGATGAATGACAAGACATTGGAAATAGATTGAGCGGCGGACTTACAATCAACGGTGTCCAATAAGTCGTCCCAATCAAAACTGGAGAGTAACTCGGCGAAGAGCTATTGTACCCCATAAATGGACATAAACTCTAAGCTATTTACCACAATGATATAAAAAGATTTTTGTTGTTGTTAAGCTAATCAATGCCGATCCCACTTTAAATTAAAATGGGTCGAAAATTTAATTTCTGACTCCCTATAAAATGACCATCAACCTGCCCTGAGATTTGTGTCATAAGACAAGAAACAACGAATGAGCTTAATTCAGAAATTTCCCCTTCTCAACTTTCGTAAATCATCAAGATACGACCTTGCCACCTGCTATCAACATAAAACACTTTTACTGAACGCCTCATTCCCATCCCCCAAACCAGGTTTAATTAATTCCAAAAATAAACAGCATAGCATAAACTAACTCCGATCACCATACCAACCGGTCTGTAATAATTCAGCAATCATCCGATAACGGCTCCCGAAAACAACCTCTACTCACCGACTGCTCCATTAATAACTGGGGTAAGCTGTCTTATTGTGGACCCCTTGTTATAGCCGTTGATGCTGAATTTATTCTTATAATTATTTTAAGCAATGTTTTTCTATTTGGTAGGGTAAATGACGGCTTCGACACCCATTGACTGTTCCCGGAAACCAACATTTAATTAGTATTGTGTCACCAAAACACTGCGCTGAATGTATTCAAACGATTCCTTAGTATTTCAGTTTGAATCTGATCTGATGGTTACAAGTGAGAAAACGCATTTTACCAAGGTTTTTTTTAGAAATGAATTATGCACATTTATAAATGGGGCTGATTTCGAGTTGCCAATAATAGAACAACTGGTTAGCACCTGTGTGTTGGGAACACAGTCGATTTTATTTTCCAAGTCAGCCGGAAAACAACTTGAAAAGTTTTCCATGCCACAAATTGTTTTGCTAATGCACTACTCTCAAATTGCATATACATGCTGTCAAAAGTTCATTCTTTGCTCGATAAATAACGTGTACATGCACGGCGAATGAGAACGACTCAAATTTGAGTTTAGTTCACTCATAATCGCCAAAAGTGCAGGAACTCAGCGATGAGTAAAATTTGTCCCATGGTTTCCTGTGGAAAACCTAAAAAATCTGCCGGAAAATGAGGAAATTGACGAAAATTTTATTCAGTCTCGGAGTAGTACCAATAGACTGAGTGAATCCAATCTTTACTTTTCTCAAATTCGGGAATTTTTTCCTGGAAAAACCTGGGAAAACATGAGGCAAATTAACTCAACATAATAATTAATAATTAATACATAATAATTAATAATTAATAACATAACATTCTGCACTTTTGGCGATTATGAGTGAACTAAACTCAAATTTGAGTCGTTCTCATTAGCCGTGTGGTGATGGGAGTGCACCTACCCACATGACTCTTATAAAGCTTGTTTACATTCTTCCTTCAGCAGTTCGTTCAAGTTCGTTCGTTCGTTGTATTGTTTACTTTCGAGTGCTATGATTTCTCTTCAGTTGATTCAATTGCTTATGGAAATGTTATTCCAATTTAAATGCTCTGTTCAACCATTGTAGAAATATACTACTAAATTCATTAACCACTAATAAAGCGTGTAATGAATGCCTTTCAATGTGCACAACCCGAGTTCCTTTTGATTTGGAAATCAGCCGCTATACTATTTTGCTACAAAAATCAACAGACCGTCTACGTGATTATCCTTCAAAACAAATCTTCCATTACTATGCGACGTTGGACTACTGTTATACACAGCGGAGTGAGGATGTCATTGAAAATTCAGGAAAAGAGTTTTCAACATACCTGCATTCTGTTCCTTTCCCAGTAATGTTACCAAACTGCCACGAATTGAAGAACTTTCTTATAAAATCGTTGATACAACACAGATTGAACGCGGAAAAAGTATGGAAAATGTGAAAATCTAAACACGAAAGTCGAAGTATGTTTATTTGAATGTGATCAATAAATATTTTGTACTGTTAATAGCAAAGTGTAAATATTTTTTTTTTTTATTGAGCAAAGAGCATTTAAAATAAAGACTCTTTTCGTTGAATTAAATGACAATATTTTTTTAAAATTGGCCACAATACTTTCTCTGCCGATGGAGATTGTTCAAGAACAGTAACACTTTTAGCAACTCTCGATCGTTGGATTCTTTTTGACAACCGTTTCGTGTTTCTCCGCTTCACTCAGGTTAGCACGCTGTTCAAATCAAACAATATTCGCACTCACCTGAGAAGTTTGAGGCGTTGTAAAAACGTTTTCAATCAGTTTTGCTCCGTTCTATCGATTGTAATGGATAGAGCAACATGCAGCAAATAAATGTAAACTAACAAACACGAAATATACTGAGGCAAAAGAACGTAAGAATTGCATAAGAACCACCTATGAATTTTAGCCACAAGAAATCGGTATGAATTTCATAACTTATACCTATACCTTATGAAAAACAAATGTTGACAAACAAATAATAAAACGGAGCAAACTGGAACCGAACCATGGACGTTGACATGATGGGCCCCGTATGTTTACCACTCGTCTTTCAACGAATGGGGACTGGGGAGGTGAAATGTTTGAAGTTGTATAAGAGCTAACTCATGTTAGACGAAAATCATTCATAAGTCACGTCTATGAAATTCATATGTGTTGTTCATAAGTCGAGCCTTATGAAATGCTTAAGTGTATTTGCCTCAGTGTATAACAATATTTAGAAGCAAGGACGCTTCTTAGATTGAAGAGAATACGTAAATTCCCCTATCTCATGATGTGCTAGTCCATAAATTGTATTTTCTCCATGGAGCGTATCGAATTGATGGCAAAAATTGGTGTATGTAGTTTTGCCATGAATTCGATGAGCTCCGATTTTTATTCTGAAACTGAAATATTCCGTAAATGGTCCACTAAAGCAAACCGTCCATAAGAGGTAAATTCACCCTAAGTGCGAGAACAGCTATCAGGGAAAAAGTAATGAAAAATAATAAAATTCCCTTCGTGCTCTTTTTTCGCTGACCAGCCCCAACACACTACTGCGGGGTTTTCAGAGGAAAATTGAAACAGATTTGAGGCACGTGCCTGTTTTTACCAACGACAAGAATGGTGATAGCGCGAACCTATGTTAAGGGAAAAACGTTGTCGATTTTTTTCTTCCTTTGGGCCTTTACGACTATTAATCAAATAAGGAAAGCAATAAATCTCGTTTTCTTACGCGTTTGTAAACGGGGAACAAGGCGAAAATCTTTCGCAGTAACGAAAAAGTGGTTCATAGCTGGGTAATACGGACGTAATCGATTTTCGTTTGGTTATAGAAAACTGTTTGAAATGTTTTCTCAAGTATCGCTGAGTCAAGAGTGTTCGAGCTCCCATGTTGGGATACATTCCTGTTTTGCCACAGTATTTTTTATTGGAATTGTAAACACAGCTGAATCATCACAAATTTCTTCACTCAGCCGGTAGGTTTCTGCCGTTGAGCTTACAACTAATTATGTGTTACGAAAAATTATGGTTCATTTGTTTGAGGTACCAATACTTGACGATATATAAGAATATTAACTATATTTCAAGCTGAACATTGCATTAGGTTTGAAGTAACATTGATCGATTCTCTTCGTCGATTTTCTCTTTCGTTAACAACTTGAGCACCTAACCGTGTTCGTCGTATTAGATGCTAGATAAAAGCGTCTTTTATCGATCTGTGTACTGAAAATACTTGGGAATGTCTTTACATGGCCGTGCGGATACAAGGAGAAAGTCGACGAAGAGAATCTGTCAATGTTACTTAGGACCTAATGCAATGTTCAGCTTGATTTGTGCGGCTTCTGAATACAGTAACTGTTCACATTGACTCCGAGTTGACAAGCACATTGAGCGAGTCCGCAGTACCCAGGTTGATAGTGCCTATTCGCAGCACTTTTCAAAGCTCCGGGATATCATTAATACGCAGCGCGCGCGAGCTTTCAATAACGATGGAAGGGGGACTTTCATTTAGCGGGTCATTTTTTTTCTTCTCATGTTTTTCGCTGTTTGCTGTGCGAGGTAGCTTGAATACGCGCCGAGATTTATGCTTGCTGCTTGGGTCTCTGGCAGGGATGCCAGGTGTATTGGAAAGCAATCTTCAATGAGATCGACGGAATGTCTTCACCACCAAATTTACAAACTTTGGAGGGTGATCACTATTTCAGATTTATAAACCTGAGACTTTACCGAAGTTCATGTAAATTCTAATAAGTTCAGTGTACGTTGTAGAACTCCAAGGAACTGTGTAGATCTTCAAGAAACTGCGTGCATCTTTAAGAAAATTTGACTTCCGTGCAAAGAGTTATTATTTATTATTTATGGCCATGTGCACCACGCACACCTACTGGCGGAACACTAGGGCATCAGTAAAACTATAATAACTTTTCCATAGAAGTCGAATCGATGTGCAATCTTTGATGAAGTTGTTTTCTATAATTTTCGTAATCTTAGTCCCAGGTTTGGCAAAAATTGAGTGATTTTAGAAATTTAGACAAGGAAATCAATTGTTTTATGCCGTTTCCCATACATTTCGCATAACTTTAAACCTTTCCCACAAATCCAGATCGTAACCAAATTCATTCAAATTTGGCCATTTGCAGGAGACCTCAAAACGAATTGAAAGAGCTGTGGGGGAGCCGGGGGTTGGGATCTGCCATAAAAGCTTTACCCACCCTATTTTTCAAAACTAAAAATGACGTCACCTAATTATTCTCCCATGGTGGCATGTTGATCAGAAAGTATTAAAAAGATCTCCAGCTAATCGAAGAGTTCAATAAAGTCCTGAAAGAAGCTTAAACTCTTCATTTTTTTACATTTTTTTTTCACATATCTGTATATAAATTTATAACATGTCCGTAAAATTTCATATAAATTTCAACATGTCCATAAAACACCGTCACAAATCGTGAAACGTCTTCAAAATGTTTACGTTGAAAAAAACGTCTTCACAGATATTCAAATGTCTTTAAAATGAAGACATATCTTCAAATCTGACATCCCTGGTCGCTGGTTGGATTGTGTTTGCTCGTTGAACGATGAGCGGTGGAACGAACAGCGGGCGAAGTGCTAGAGCGCAAAAAAGGGCGAGGTAGTCATTATGTGCCTGTGTGGCTCATTTCTGATGCCTCGCATCTGGTTGGTTGATGTAATGGGGGTTGATGGACTGTAAGGCGCTGCGAGTTTTTAAGCAAAACGGTCGGAAGATGTGTGAGAAAATAGCTGAAGGTATAGAAATAAGTGAATCATCAAATGATGCTTTTTTGCAAGTTTTTAGAGCATCCTGCAAATTCGTTAGCACAGATCATAACGTTCCTAGCAAAGTGTGGTCTACATAACGATGTCTGAAGTTTTTGGATTACAAAGCAAACAATCAGTTTAAAGTTTTGCTACGAGAATGCACAAAACAACTCTAGATTGATCTGAAATTAGAGCCTAACAGCTATTGTAAACAATAACTTGATCGCTAGGAATTCAAGGCACACCCACGTAAATCAACATAACCGTCGGGTATGGTAAGTCTTCTTCTACCCAATGATGATGTAGATTTGCGCTGGCGAGCCTGGACTTTCTATAAATCATCGAAAGAAGTCATTGTTTACAAAAGCTGTTACGTCCTAATTCCAGCTCTATTAAAGATTATTTTTAGAAGTAAAGAATTTTGGTCATGTAAAATTGAGTTTCGTATAACCAAAACAACCCGTCATCATATCAAATTACCTACAACCGCGAGTATTCGGTTCATTCCATTAACTCTACATTTATTACTTTAATGATGTTTAACACAAATGATTACTTGGCTTTATAATACTTCAGGCAACAGTTCACCAAACTCTAGAACTTACAGGGTGGCCACTGGATTTTAGAAGTTTAATTTCCGCTTGGTATGTCCTGGTTTTTCCCGGGATCCCCACACATTTTTCCCGGTTTCATATTAGCAGCCAAATATCGTATTATGGATGATTTCAGAAATTGATCCTCAATATTATTTTTCAATAATTTTAAAATTAATACGGCTAGTAATTTTTATATAAAGTAAAGATAATTTTTAGAAGCCCTTAAATTATAAGCAAGGTTGCAAAGACTCATTTCAGCTAAAATAATGTTTTTCGGAATAATAAAACCAAAAGATGGTATGATGGCATGTTTTACTTGTAACTTACAAGAAGAGGTTACAAAGTATGCGTTGGAAACATAAAACCTGTAAATTTTGCTTTCTATGAGTCACAATCAGCGATTTGCTGATCGCTGAGTGAGTGAGTGAGTGAGTGAGTGAGTTTGTGAAAAATCGCTGATTGTGACTCTCATGAAGTGAAATAAACAGGTTTAATATGTCAAACACATTCTTTGCAACCTCTTCTTGTATCCTACCAATTCAAAATTTGATCATGGCATCTAATTATTTCATAATTTAGAAAAACATTGTTTTAGCTGAAATGAGTCTTTGCAACCTTGATTATAAGTATCAGAATTCCAAATTATGAAATTTTTCAACGTAACATGAACATTTTTAGATGGGAACTAGAAAAAAGGTTACTGGGCCGAGTGGGTCAGTGAACGGAATGTTGTAAAGTGATAAATTGCAGGGCTGGTAGCGATCACTGCTGTCAGAAAAAGTGATTTTAGTGACCATGTTGATTAAATAAGTGACCAAATAGTGACTTAAAGTTGTGAAAATAGTGACTAAAACGTGACCTAAGAGAAGGCGCATCAAATAAATGTTAGATGTTTTAGACTTATTCAATTATTATCTGAAACATTTTTTTTTTATAGTCACTTTAACACTCTTGGGTTATTCGTGACTTGTCCGGGGTGAGATTTGAACTCGTGACTTTGGCGTGAGAGGCATGGATGTTAACCACTACGCCGGGGTCGCCCCCCAATTATTATCTCATAAACACTTATGTACGATATGAACCTTTAAAACGAAAGATTCAATAGAAAGTTTATAACCAAACCCACGGTATTAGTCACGGTGTCTACTAACTTCACAAATCTGGAAAGCCGGGAATCCTCAGGAATTTTTTGTTTCCTTAAAATACCTGGAAGTCTCGAAGAATTTAAAAAAATTGCTCACCCTGTATAAAAGTTAGTTCAGAAAAGAGCCAATTTTAAGTAAAATTGAGCTAAAAAACATGATTTTAAATTAGCTGTCCTGGAATGAAAAATAACTTCCCCTCTGATATTTTTACATGAAAATATTAATCAAAGCACGTAAAATTTTATCACGTCATTAGTTTAAAAAACTGGTTGCCCCATATTGCAAATTATCCATTAGAATATCGTATGTTTTGAACACATAAGCGCTCTTTACATATTGCATTTGTGAGGTAGCGTGTTGAAGTATTCTAGAAAGTTGCTTGTTTTGATAAATGAAAAACTCCTTTAAACATAGTATGCCATGAAAAAATCAAATAAAAAAGTTGTGGTTGAAAAAACGATTTGAAGGGACCTTCCTTAAAAAATACTTCATATCTCAATGAAAACGACGATTTAAACCTTTGATGATTTCGGCAAAGTTTGTGGAAATGATAAGATCTACAACTTTGTGCAACATTTTATTTTTCTAAACCGCATAGAAAAAATGTTAGAAATTTTATTTTTTGTTCTAACGGATTTAAATTATGGACGACCCCTTCATCAGATGCACATATTTTCAAATCTAAACTTGTCTCAAGACACCAACTTGATTAAACTGCATCTTTATGCACTTTTTCAGTTTTTACCTGAAAAACACCCTCCTGGACCACTGCAGTGCACTGTTCACTGTGTCCTTCTGTGAAGTTACCGATGTTTTTCTAAATTTATGTTACTTTTGTGCTCTCGCAATTTTGATGGAATTAGAAGGAAATAATTATTATAGTTCTATGATTTTCACTGAAGTTCTCAAAATTTGTCTAATGTTCATAAAACTTCTCTTAAATTAACGACATTAATTTAAAACTTCTTCAATAGTCTAGACTTTCCTGGTGTCCAAACGATTATTGAATTTGTTTAAAGCTCTCTAGCCTGCCCTAAATTTATCAGTATTTTTAAGAATCCGCAATTTTACTGAAATTAATTAATTTGCCTTGAAGTTTCGAAAATGTTCCTTAAGTATTATAACCATTATTAACACTCGCTGTTCCCTGAACTTATCTATGCTTACCTGAAGTTCTCTAAAATTTGTTTAATAATCCAGCAAATTTTATGATATATACACTCAGGTCTTTTTTTACACGGGGGATACGGTCCGTGTAAAAAAAAAACCGTGTAAAAAAAAAAAACCTACGAGATTTTGATTTTTCGCAGGCTTAAATGTTTTTAAAAAATCGGGTTTTGATGCCATTTGTAATTAAAGCATGATATGGTCCATATAGACATATTTTAAAAATTTCTGTATTTACACCAAAAATTGTGATTTTTTTTAAGTATGTTATTCGATTATAAATAGCTTGAAACGGATAATGTGATTGGAATCAAGTCGATAGGTTGTATCGTTGTCGAGAAATCGTTAAAAACGTACCGTGTAAATCGTGGAAAACCGTGTAAAAAAAAACCGCGTAAAAAAAAAACCGTGTAAAAAAAGACTTCAGTGTATATTCATAATTCCGTGACGCTTCTGACGTTTAAGGATCAATCATAGAATTTTTGGAATACCCTATAATTCCACGGAACTCCTTGTAAGTCGCTGCAAATTTGCTTAAGTTAATAGGATTATTACTCGGAACTTCACTGAATATCATTAAACTATACAAAAATATCTTAATTTAGTTCTCTGAAATTTCTTGAATATATCGCTGCTTGCTTAAAGTTCTGGTTTTTTTTTAATTAATGGAACTTCGTTGATGTTCTCTAATCAACTAAGCTAAATTTTCGCATTATTTTTAAGTTCTTGAAATCTCCCTTAAAATATTCTCACGTTTTCCGGATGTTCATAAAATTTCCAGGAATTCTATCGGAGCTCTGCTGAAGTTTTCGGAAATTAACTGAGTTTCTCGAAACTGCTTTAAGGTTGCTAATATTTCCTTGAAATTATTTGAACTGCCCTTTGATTCCCGAACCTGTCCTGATGTACTCAAAGCTTCCATAAAGCTCTTAGTTCTATTGAAGATCTCGGTTCCGTTCAGATATAAACAAAATTTCCTTAAACACCTTCAAACTTCCCTGAAATTCTCTGGACTTCTGTGAAGTTTCTTAAATATTTCTGAAGTTTTCATAAATTCTCTGATGATCTGTGTACTTCCTTGAAATTCGCGAAACATCTTAAGGGTTCTCAAATTGTTTTTCAGCACATCATGGAACTAGGGGAAATGTATGTAATGTCGGCCTAAGTGTCCCTAGTTTGGGCCCATACATAAATTCAGCAATCGACTAAATTTTCAATAGCAACCAAAAATATCGATTAGTACCGTTCTAATAAGTCGTTAATCTAGATACAATTGATAAATAGCAGATTTTTAGCGATGATCCATAGGCCAACATTATAGCCATTTCCCCTATCTTGAATTTATCTAAATTTACGATTATAGAGTTTAAATCTATCTAGCTTTTCTGAGGTGCTTAGAACTTCTTAAAAATTAACACAATACCCCTAAAGTTTTCTTAATTTCTCAAGTTCGGTTGACACCTGTGAAGTTCTCTGAAGTTCTAGGAACTTAATAAAAGTTCCTGAAAAGTCTCGGATGCTAAAAGAAACGCTTTGAGGTTCTTAAAGCTTCCAGTAAGTTTACCATATTAAGGCGTGTTTTATTTCCTTGATTTGTTTTCCGTCGATCTTGTTTTCCGTGCTGAGCACCAATGCTACCGACGCCAGGGAGGCAGCTTCCACACCTGGACCCTACCTATCGACCCATCAACTTATGAAGCGGGGACCAACGGCTTTACTTCGGCGTGATCAGAGATGTTATGCCTCAGAACATCCCGGCGGCGCCGACTGGATTTAAGACGTGTTAACTTCCCTTATGTTCCTGCAGTTTGTTTATAGAGCTTCACTGAAATTCTCAGCATTTCCTTTCATTCCTCAGAACTTTTCAAAAGTTCCTACAATTGTTGTTAAGTTAATGGGACTCGATTCAAGATCTCTTATCTTTCATGTAGTTAATTATGAACTTGAAATTAATCATTTATTTTTTACTTAATTCTGGCACTTTCAATATTTTTAATATCTTCTCGAAACTACATGGAATACGAAACTTCAAGGCATTGAATATTTTTAGATCTTGGACTTACTTACTTGGAAAACTCAGGTAATTTTATCCAGAAAAATGAGTATTCAGAGAAAGACCATTAAACGTCACAACGCAAAGAATAATCAACCTTTAAATAAATTCACGTTAAAAAAGTTGAAAATAGTGACCTATTACAAGAAAAAGTGACTTCAGTGACTTGGTCTTAAAAAAGGAGACTTTTTAGTGACTGACTTGAAAAAAGTGACTCGCTACCAGCCCTGAAATTGACAAGGGGTAGGAGACTCCGCTCACCAATTTTGGGCCAACATTTTTCTCAGTGTGCCGCAAGTGTACCACAACCTGATATTTCTGACAGCTTGAATGTTTAGGTTTGCAATCGCAACGGCCCCGAGACTGTCAAATATCGTGCTCGATAAGAATTCCTTCTACCGACGAATAAAACACCTCTACGCCAGCTGGAAGGAAACAGAGTTTTCCTATGATGATTCGCTGCAGAAAGTGGATTGCATTGTGATGGCGGTCGGCGTAGACGAGGAAACCATCTACAGCAAATCCACTTTGGTGCAGACCTGGCTGTTGGGATACGAGCTGACCGATGCGATTACGGTGCTGTGCGAAAAGTCAATCTTTTTCCTGGCCAGTATGAAGAAGGTCGAGAAGGACGGTGAGGAGGGTATTCCGTCGGCGAAGCTGTTGGTTCGGGATAAGAACGACAAAGACAAGGCCAATTTTGAAAAGCTGCTGGAGGCGATCAAGGGATCCAAGGATGGCATCAGGAAAACTTCCCGGGTAAATTCTGTGAATCGTGGCGAGCATTAATCAAGGACAAGAGCTTCGACACGGTGGACATCAGCGTCCCAATCGCGTGCTCCATGGAGGACTCCGTGGTTATCACCATCAGACGGTAGATGTATTCAACAAGTACCTCAAGGATTACATCATGGATGCTGATAAGAAAGTAAAAAAAGTTAAGGGTTGTGTCCAAAGCACGACCGCATTGTTGACGTAGAACTACGAGATTGTGTTTGATGCTCCATTCACTAATATATTAATAACAAAATGAATGGTTTAGAAACTAAACTCCAAAATGAACAATTCATTATTAAAAATTGTGAAATTGCCTCCTGGTCTGTAAGTGTCAGCCACCTCAGTCAGGAGCACTTTCGAGACTCCCTGACTCCAATGGCCTCAGGGTCGGCACGCTTACCGATTGCAATTACGCGGGCAGGGAATGATCGCACGTGACACACAGAAAAAACTCCACAAGCACTTCACTACTCAAGAATAGACATTTATTGCACTTTCCTGAACTTTTATTCTCCCTCTTTACTACCTTATTCTCCCACTTTCTTACAATCTATCTGACCTGGTTTCTTCGTCGGGGCCCCTCGCAATACCTCCACTATGTGTCTTCGATTGTCGACCGCTTGTCCTCGGTCGACGTCCGCTTCCTCTCCACTTTCTCGTCGTGTATCTTGTTCGCGCGCTTGCTGTACGGGGTGGCGATGACGAGCACCAGGTTACACTTCCTGGGCCTATGAGTTGGTGACGAACTCGGCCGGCAGGCAATGACGGTGTAACCTTCCGGTACGTCTACCGGAACTTCACTGCGTACAGGTGATCTGTTCTAAATACAGCGGGGTCCTAATGGTCAAATACATTTGGCATTAGGACCATTTTAACCAAAATGGTAATTATTGCGGTTTACCTGCTGTCCTTGACTCTCTCCTCACACTTTTTCACTGTTTCCACTCTTACTTGCGTCAATTTAGCTGGCTTGCTTTCTTGATAAACCGTTTTCGCTGGTGGTCTTACGATCAGTGATTATTAATTTCAGAGTTGAGTGAGTCATTGGGTCACTGCTCCAGGCTGTCGGCCAGTGACCCGGGCCATTCGTCGTTCATCGCCAGTTTGTCGTGCCCGTTATCGTCCATTCAAAATGGCCATCTCTATCGCCACCCCCCATGGCCTCCCAACAGGCAGTTGTTTGTCCATCTGGTGGCGGGTTTTTGCAACTCTCGGTGGGGTGGATTGTTGCGTTCTACAGTAAGCTGTCCTACCTCTGCCTACTAGGGAGTTTGACAACGGAGAAAACTGCACAAAACTCACGAACATTACCTGCCATTATTTTTTTTACACTTTAACGGAACTAAACAAAAACCCACGATAATCTAAAAAATACTTGAAACAAAGACACTAGCACTTACAGGTCCCTCACGCGCTTCCAATTATCGCGGAGATATTTAGCAGCCATGGGTTGAGACATTATGAAGATTTTTACAGACTTTCTCAATAAACACTTGTTTCACTTCGAATATTGACTCTATCCAACGCTGAGTGTAAACACTGAAACATTTACTGTACCAATTGGAATTTACAGAGAATGCTACAATGCATAATCACGATGGTGTTTCAATATGATGTCTGTGTTTGGGAAACAATCACAACATGAAATTTTGATAGCCTTTCTTTTTGCACACGCCGGTAAATTACACAGACTACTCCCATCATGAGTAGTTTGCTATCAAGTAGCGACACTCTCCTATTGCGTAGTTTGCCAATGTCAATACTTTGAAAGCAAAGGGAAATTAACGAGCCATTAACGAAAGATGAAGAGAATCGATGAAAATCACTTGCACCCCTGCTTCCAAGTTTAGTTACAATATTACAACTCAAGAGAGCATTTTGTGTGGTCGTTGGGGGCGTGTGGTTCTGAATATGGACAAACAGGCAGATAAATTCTATTCCAACTCTCTACTCTCAGAGCGGAGATACGTTTGACACCGCCACGGCGAACCAGACGACGGATGGCGGTTATCACGAAGAACCTTGCGATGACGCTTGGCGCCTTTTTGCCACGACCAGTCATTGTTGCTTGTTGGGTAAAGTAGTGGACTACTTAACCGAAGCGAAAATAAGTTGAGGCTAGACAGACATCTTTTCAGGTTAAAGCAGAATGATGTACAACCAAGTGGTACTCGATTATGACGATTGGGTTTGGGAAGATCGTTTGTTTCATGAAAACAGTGATAAAATCATCACTTTTTATTTGTACATTGGTCAATGCTTGACATTACCACTTTTTCAATAGCTTTTTGTTGAAAATCGTCAGTCAAGCATTGCTATAGATGCGTAGAAATATTGCTGATCGATTGGTGATAACATTATTGAAATTGGTCCAGGAGCAGCTGAGTTTTTAATGTTCAAAATATTTCATAATTTTGTTACATGTTCCATTTTTGGTTTTGTGAGGTGACACGTAGACAGTTGTTGTTATTCACATCGTCGTGATTGTGCGCTGCTAAATTTGTCGATTTTTTATCACACGGGCTATCGTTATTCGTTTTTTTCCGTTCGGTATACCTGTAATATTGTACTGGTTGTTAGTGGAAAGTGCAGTTCGTTGCGATAATCGTCTAATTAGAGCATATTTTGTGTTGTGAAAACAGTGAAAAAGTTATCCAATCCGACATAGCATTGGGCGATCTTGAGAATCCAATTCCTCTTTGCGTATTAGAGCATCTCCACCGCTGTTTCTAAAACACTTTTGGAAACTGAGTCAGCATGACTTCCGCCTGTGACCAATGCGCTAAACCAGTTAAAGGCGATGAAGAATCCATCTCCTGCATGGCTTTTTTGCGACAGGATGATTCACCTAAAGTGCGGGTGCTGTTTCGAACGCCTTTGGATACGGTTGTGTGTTAAGTTTGTTCTCTGTTTTGTGTGTGCGTCCGGGAAGTTTTAGAATAGAGAAAGAAAACGTGATTCAACATGTTTGCAAGCATCAGAAGAGATGTCGCGATCTGCGTTGTCTGATTTTCTCCCGGACCAGAAATTAGTGCCATCGCGAGTGATAATTTTTAATTTCAGTTTATGTTTATGTTCAGTAAAAATTCCGTAACACAGAATTGCTCACCGAGTTTCCTTTTTTTGCCGTTCGACAACGACGGGTTTGCGAGAGAAAATAAGCATCGGGAATGTGCTCCCGGATGTATTGATTTGGTGAGTACGTTCCAGTTGAAGATTGTTCTTATACATATCTCGATTGCATTTTCGAGGGGACGTTCGGAGAGCTTTGAGATTTAGGCGTTGTTGCAATCGCGGGCAGATGAGTTGGTCGCCGGTAAGGGCCAGTAAGTGCTGCCAGCAGATTAATCAAGAGGTATTCGAAACAAAATTGATAAGAAATGTCCATTCAAATCGATTTAATACAGTTGAACAAATTTCAAAACTATATACGTGCCAGATTTGGAAATAATATTTTTTGAATCTGGAAGTGTGTTTATGACACCATTATCCATTTGATAAAGGTAGAGTGAACATGCGGAGCTTATTGTAAGTAAAAGTGACCTCGGAGTGGTCGTGAATTACCAGGCATTCTGAAATGGGTCACTGGAGCTGCAATAGAGCTAACACCTTCTAACTCCCGGACTAAACCTGCTTTAATTTAAGGGTAATAAAAAGCAGTTTTCTTCCATAATAACACTGCCGGAAAGTGGGGGTTAGATTGTACACACACACACACACATGTTCCATTTTTGGTTTTCTCGAAGTGTACCCCCATAGATATAGAAATAACAGACGTAGTCTTACGTCAAAACGCCAAGCTGTCGATGTGGATACCAACTAGTTGGACATGTGCTACTCGGCGATTATCCAGTCGGGTGGCAATTACAGCTTACAAGTTCAGTGCATTCAACGACAAGAACTATCTGCACTTTGGATCGATCATTTGTGCTCTGGGTGCACGTTACAAGCCCTACTACTCCAATGTCGTCCGAACGTTGTTGGTCAATCCGACGGGAACGATTCAGAAGCGCTACACCTTTCTGCTCAATCCGGAAAAGGAACTGCTGAAGGTGATGATTCTGTGCAAGAAGCTCTCGGATGTTTTCGGTGGTTAGGTTTTTGATAAGTCTTTAGTGGGAATGACACTGATGAAGACTGCACATTTTAGTTGAAATACGTACATAATTTGTCATTAAGCCATGTTTCCGTAAGTACTATAACGTCATAATGACAAGATGAAACAACTAAGAAAACCAATTTTCATGCGCAGTCCTCGAAAATTGTGGTAAATAGTATACTCTTAATTCTGAGAATCGTTGTGGAAATTTGATACTACTGGACATATACTATTTCTAGCTTTACTTGGAGGAAAATCTGGCGTAGATCAGTAGATGAAATGATCAAGTTTCTTAACAATAGTGAGATCAGATGATTTTCTTTTTGGCAAGCCTTGCGGAAAAAATCGCGATGATTACTGTAAAGATTTTCATGGAGCATTGAACCCATTTCATAAAATTATTACGTAGTAGTTTCCTCATTCTTTAGAATAATTTAGGTGGAAGATTCACTTTTGCTAAGGCTTGTACTCGAAAAAATGTACCATTTTTATCCGTGTGTAACTTTTTTATCCGTGGGTAAAAATTGATGAAAATCTGGGTGTAAGTAGTTTTGAGTGAATTGTTTATATGTGCAAAATTTCATAACAATCGGTTCAGTGGTTATTGAGATGTCATCGAAACAAGAAGAATTTTGCGCGCCGTCATGGAAAATCCGACTGCGACCATGAGATGGATCGGAAGACAACTGGTAATCACCCATACAACTGTGTCTCGGGTGGTAAAATCGTTTAAGGAGTCCCAGACGACCGAGCGGTGGGCTGGAAGTGGAAGAAAATCGAAGACAGCTGACCCTGTGAAGGCCCGGATGGTGTTGGATTATTTCAAGCGTAATCCGAACCTTTCGATTCGCGACGCGGCTCTGAAGGCAAAGTGTTCCGCCTGGTTCGTTCAGCAAACCATGAAACGAGCTGGGCTTCGTGTATTCAAGGTCCGGAAGGCATCGCACCGGCGTGATCAACAAAACATGGCGGCCAAATCCCGCGCAAGGAAGCTGTATCGAGAGTGGTTAACGAAACCGATGTGTGTGGTTATGGATGACGAAACCTACATCAAGGCAGACGCAAAGCAGATACTGGGGCTGGAGTTCTACGTTTCCAAATCACGGTTTGATGTTCCGGAAGACATAAGGAAGAAGAAAGTGGACAAATTCGCCAAAAAATACTTGCTCTGGCAGGCCATATGCCAATGCGGTAAACTGAGTAAACCTTACATCACAATGGGTACCATCAACAGCGAAATTTACAGCATCGAGTGCCTCCAGAAGCATCTGTTGCCCTTCTTGCGGTCCCACGGATCCATATGCATTGTCCATATGTATTAGTTCATTCCCTAGAAGTTTCAAGAAAATCCAACTTAAAATAAATTTTGACGAACACTTTTGTCTGGTGCATTTTTTTTTTCGAGTACAGGCCTTAGTAAATTTTTGGAACTGATTTCTACTGGCGAAAACTGACAGACTTGGTGTGGTGATTCAAGTTTTCAGGAAATTCATTCATTGTAGATTTCATTATACTCCGAAAACGCTAGGATAAGCCTAGGTTAAACAGATCAAAAAGTATTTGAAACAAGATGCAAAATGATGTTCCTCACAACGCTTCAATTCAAAATTCAGTGATTTTTTGTACAGAAAATCTGAGTTAGTCCTCGCGGTTGAAAATGAAGAACCTGTGAAAAACTGCATCGGGAATTTCAAGCTAAAATGCATCTTGGGCTGTCTGCTCCTTTAAGATTCTACTTATAACTGGATTTGGGTTTTAAAATCAAATATTTAGTCAAAACACATGCAGAAAACAGGATATTCCAATTCCAATTTTCAATGATTCAGCATAAGGAGTGGGATCATTTGAAATCAAGAATTACTAGAAAAACGATGCAAGGGATCGATCATGATCCGAAAAAAAATGAACCCATGCAGCTCTTTGTATGAGATTTTTTTATGACTGTATGGTAAAAATGGCATGGTTATTTCAGAATTTAACGGAAATATTGCTTTTCTATGATAATAAAATTTCATACAGCAAGCAACTTTAAATAAAATTTAGATAATTTTTAAGTACTTTATTTAGTTCTAAGTTACATGTAAATTTGTCGAAGGGCAATTGGTTGAACGCTACTGGACAGAGTGGGTCATTGGACTGAATATTATAAAGTTATAGATGGAACTTTGAAATTATCATATAAATGAAAACTACGGAACAACAGACATTTTTTTGAAAATTACTTGATAGCATTTTCGTGATTTTAAGGTTAAGTAAGTTTTTAAAAATTTCATGCATGGCAAGATCTCTAATTTAAAAATAATCCTGACTCTCGGAATTGGACAAAATTTGGGAACTTTAACGATTTGAGGAATAGTTTTCAAAAGTTTGTATGTACGATTGTCTACCCGGGGTCTAAAGCCTCTAGAATTTGGCCTACATAAACTTATAAACTACGACAGCCTCTTTTCCGTCGAATCGAATACGAATACGCCATTATGAAAAATGAGGCCCGGATCTGATTTGGTGTTCTGTATGGAATGAAATGTCATGCTGTACAAACGTTAAATTGCAATAATTTGCTTTTAGCACCTTGTGACTAATCTCATACACGAACACACATCTGCTGTCACTTTTTATTTTCTCACGCAACGTCTGATTGTGAGGAACAATGTCTTATGACAACAAGCTTGTTTAACGCTTTCTACAAATTACCCCAAAATATGAAACCAAGCATACCTCAATCCACATAAAAACCTCATTGACATCAACAACAACAACAACGATCCGTGACACCCTCGCCACCTTCTGTTGTACGTACAGTTTGCCATCGATCCATCTAGTAGGGTGCTTCCAGCTGTACCACGCACACGCCATAAGATTAATCAACTCATCAAGCTACCGCAAAACAGTAAACCATTCGACGACGTCGACGACGCCTTGCATTGACGCGCTCCAAGTAGCAAAGGCTCGCGTGAACTCTCAAGTCCGGCTGCGCGTCCCAACCATTCATTCACTGACTGTGCTGCTGCCTTTAGCCATGTACAACGACGACGACGACGACGACCCGCCTAGATCCGCAGATAGCACCGGGCCGAGCAGTTGTACGCGAGGAATATTAATTACGGTCCAATACGGTTTGCCGCCGCTACTGACGTCGTCGTCGTCTTTGTAACTGCGGTACTTTTTACTAGAACGATGTTGTTGTTGTTGTTGGAGCTGGAGTGATGGACCCGCACCGCATCGTGAGCTTGTAGGTACAATTGAGGCTTTTGTTGTTGCTCGCCTCCCTCTCGCTTTGCTAACCCATCCCAGCCTCAAATTAATCAGCATTCAAACCATGCGCGAGATCACTCGGTCACTAGTAGCTAACTTGTGTCACTGCTGCCACGTTAGGAATATGTCCGAGCCTGGTGTTCCTGCCAGGACACATTTCTGCCCAGATACCTCCCTAGAACTCGAAAGTCAATTGACAGTGCAAATACCGAACTCAAGACGTTTGTTTGTCCGCTGGATTGGGCCGAAGCTTTTACGGGAGAAGGCAAATGTTCTATTGAGAAGCCATGTCGGACGTATTTGTGGCACTCGGCGTGATTGAAAGGAATGAACCTCGCATCGTGATAAGTGAATTAATGCTCAGTTTCAAACCCGGCCTAGACGAAGAGATCTTGAACGTTCGATAGCAGTTCCTGTGTGCCTGAAAAGCACTCACATGGACGGACACAGAACAAACCGGACAAGCGCACAAATCCCAAAACAAAACAAACAGACATCGTTTCGGGAAACCTGTTTTCGACCGGGACGAGTGGTCAAATTGGACCTTTGTAAACATCATCGTCATCGCCGTCGTCGCCGTGGCGGCTCGCGCGTTTCAAGAACCTGGTTCTTGTTCTGGATTTGCAAAAATCGTGGATGAGAGTGATGACTGATTGGTTCTTCGGCGGCTCGGAGGGAAATAAAGGAACGAATAAGGAAAAGAAACGGACATTTTAGTGATGCGTGCGTCTCATTCGGAAGAATCGCACTAACTGGCATTTAAAGATTAAATGGCGCAACAGAACTTTTTTTTGCGAGGGGAGGAGGAAGGTGTTGATTGAGAGGGAGCATGCGAGAGCCTAGAAATAACAAGGAAGTGAGTTGTAGTGCTCAAGAATCATTCAGCTGTGTGGACTATTTTTGTAAATTGAATCTTTGTTATGGATCAATTTTCATGGAAATTGGAACTAAACAATTTCTAGGGGGGAACAAATCACAGATCCTTACTCGACAATCGACGACACATCTCCTTCGTTAGTAATAACTAACAGTTCTGGCTTGTTAGGGACCATGTACTTAATACGTAAGGTTTTCTAGGGATTTCCTATCCCAGCTCCCTTTTGCCAGTTCAGAGAAAAATTAGCATTTGGCATCAGATTTGCATCCGAAATTGACAATCATCACTGACAGCCAGGCATGGAACATCATTTGCATTCATTTCTTACATTCATTTACATTCATTTGCCTCTAACTATTTTCATCAACACCATTCCGCAAAATGATGTATTGAGCTTTTATAGGTTTTGTTAATAGCTACATAACTTTTTGCTCATAACTCAAATCTGTATCTCTTATGCATCGCGAACTAGAGCGGCCAGAACTTGTTACTGTTTTACAGTGAATGTAAAATACATTCACTGAAAAACAGTAGTGGCTTATGTTCGCTTTGGTTCTTCATGCATAAGAGATACGGATTTGACTTGTTAACAAAAGTTGTAGTTAATAACAAAACCTGTTGAAGAAAAAAGTTAGAGGCAAATGAATGCACGAAATGAATGCAAATGATTTTCCATGCCTGCTGACAGCTGCTTTTGGGATTTCCAAACACTGAACCAAAATCGTTCCTTGAAGACCGAGTTGAAAACCTTGTTGGCATGACAACACATAAACATGAAAGAAACGATTCAAAACAACAATTCAAATGGAAGTTTGCAAGATAAATTGAAGTAATCTGAAGCTATTTGAATGGAAAAGTGAATTATAACTGCATTTCAGCTTATTGGCACAAGAAGATCCTCCAACCAACCTTTGGACTACTACACTACTTCATTTCATGAGGACACCCGTCTCCACAATTATTTAGTAGATTCTAGGGTTACATGTGGTTCCAGTATAGCCTAATTGATACAATTGATAATCGGATCGGGTCGATTGCATCAAGAACCCTCTGTCTTCAACCCAGGCTTCGAAGAATGATAGTTATTATCCGGTTGTGTTTATGTTTGACTTCTGCGGATGTTGCTTCTTCTTATTTATGAAATGTCGATGCATGTTAAGATTTCTATGAATCAGCTATATTCTTTATGATCTCTAAAGGTATTCCTGAGATTCCCTGCCTCCCTTGTAATAAAACGTAAGAAAATTTATTTATAAGAACTTACATATATGATATTCTAAGAATCAGTACAAACATTTTCTATAGAATGATAAGGTAAATCTCCTTTCTTCTTCTTCCTCGCATGTTAGCTTATTGTGTGCTCTCAATTTAGTGTTCTAGGTGCACTTCCACAGTTATTCATGGAGACCTTTCGATGCCTGTACCATTTTTGCATTAGTATAATTATTGCGTGGCAAGTACAATCATACTCTATGCCCAGGGAAGTCGAAAAATTGTCCAATTCGAAAAAATCCTCGATCGGCCTGGGAATCGAACCCAGTCACAATTTGAGTTGATTAACAGTTGAATAAGCAATTATTCAGCTGAAGAAGCAAGCACAATTTAACATTAGAAATACAATTTAGTTATCTATAGCTCAAATGTGCCCAATTGCGTCAATTCGAATTAAACACTTCAGGCGTATAATTTGAAAACGGTACAAAAGCTTTCGTTAACAAAAGTTGTAAAGCCCTTTCCACGCAAACCAATACCACGCGAGACTTGCTCTATCTAGAGTACCGTAAAACGAGATATCTTTGATAATGCGGGTAACTTTGATAGTATAATATAAAAATTAAATTTACTCGCTGCGCTTTTTCTAAATTAGAAATGTTGGTTCCATATTGTAGCTTAGGGTATTTCCGTTGATATCGTATATAGTTTTTATATAGTATGTGTTACATATTTAAACAACATATTAAAAAACAATTTTCGTATTTTTCACATGTTTGAAAAAGCACTCAAACCATTACTTATGAAATGTATTTCCGATATAGCCATCACAAATTCAATGTTGTACTCTTATTGCCTATGATGTTTTCTGATTATATACTCAATCAAAGTTTCATATTTAAAGAACTAAAATAATTGAGTTTCATGCATTTTTTCACATTCATCGAGCATTATCAAAGTAACCCCAAATCAAAATTCTGATGTTGGGTTACAAAATTTAAAAAAAATAGTGCAAATGCTTTAATTCCCGTTGAACAAATTACAAACGAATTCACTCTTGGATCCTTAGTACTTGTTTTAAAAATATAAAATTTGAAAAACATTTATCGCTGCAAAAAATATTTAGAATATACTTTAAAAAAATATCAATGCTACCCCGTTTTACAGCACTATATATCTTTGATTCCCGTTATTACTCCTAATAATGTAAATTAATAAGTTGCCGCTCAGCACTAATCTATATCGCCTAAAACTTGATTACGCGGGTTCCGGAGATGAACCAGCCTGCGGCTGAAAATATCCTAAATAAAGGAATCAATCAATCAATAGATTACGCGGCAATCACAACCCAAACAAAATGAAGTCTAGATTACGCTGATTCAAAGTTGTTTATAGTTTGCCAATATGATATCTTACGACACTTACTACGTGTGGTAGTTTTTGATGGACCTGCTGCATTACTTCTTGAAACGATTTTTTCCACGGTAAATTTTTGGTGCACATTTACATTTGATTGAACTGCATTTCACATCTTTTATGCTTCAATTGTATGTCATACGTGAGGCTCACATATGGCTTTTCGTAGTGTGTACGAACACACCGCTTCACAGTGCTGCCAGATTTTTCATCACTCTTGATTCTTCCATCTTAGATCGAAAATGTGTTATTCGGAGTTCCAGAAAGTCAAAAAGGCTTCAAACTTTCATTTTTTAAAGATAAATAGACTTATGGTAGCAGAGAGGTAATGGACTTTTTCAATTTTTTATGGTTTTCAGCGTTCCGTTTCTGTACTTACGTTTGGAATTAAAATTACCATCAACGTTCAGCAAAACATACCTGAAAAAGAAAAAAAAAATACATATAATCAATTCAAAGTTTGGTTTATTTATAGCGAATTTAAAAAAAAATTAGATTTATTTTGATTAATGCACTGTCTTGCCGTTTTTATCAACACATTCTTCCCGATCTGAGCGATGGAAATAAATAAGGTTTTTAAAGTGGCCCACCCATGTTCCGTGGAAAAAATTGTCTCAGGAAGAGCATTCGGCTCCGAGCTAACTGCGGGGATCACATCAATTGCGCTAAGGAAAGATGTTCCATTTCCCGTGCAAAAGGGGATCAAGAAATTCAAGAAACTTAAGCTTTATCAGCCTTCTTCTCCTATTCCTGTGAATAAACTTGTTAAAACCTTCATTTTGACATGATATAGAGTAGCTTTTTAATGGTATTGTCTTTGCGATGATGATTTCCGAAGGGGATGCTCCTACCGGTGATCTTACCATGACCTGGCACTTTTTCTCATTTAATTTAAGATTCACTTCACCCAAGTAGTTCCGAAGTACTGGTATCAATCTATCCAGCTCCTCTAGTGTTCTGGAAATTATCAAAATATCATCTGCTTATACTAGAATAATTGGAAATTTGAGCTTACCAGATTGGTTGAGCTTAATCAACCCTTCCAGTTCATCCTCGACGGTTATCAGTAATTCTTCCATGATGAGATCAAAAATGTACGGCGAAAGAGGGCATCCTTGTTTAACCCCTTTGGTTCGTATTTTGGAACTGTTTTTTGACCTTTCCATATAACACTGTTGATCCTCAAGGTTTAGACAATTTATTACTCTGTTTGCTAGTTCACTTGATGCTCCTTTACTGACCAGAATATCCGAGAGTGCTGATAGACTTATATTGTCAAATTCAAAATCTTTTTCTATATCAAGAGTCATCACAATCAAATCGTGATGAGATCCAATAGGCCTGAATCAAATGTCCTAGACCTCCAGCTAGCATAAATTTTGTACCCAGTACTAGCCAAAACGATCCTCTTGAAATCCTTTGCTGTCTTCGGTTTTTAAATTTTGGGGATGGGTATCACCAATGTGTTCCGCCAACCTTTAGCCATGCTGTTGTCCTCCCATACTTTCTTAAGCAAGCTCTTGAAGTCTTCCAGAGTCGATTCATCCGCATATTTCAGAAGCTCAATCTGTATGCCATCTTCCCCAGCACCTTTACCATTTTTACAGCTTTTAATGATTGTCTCGATGAAAGAAGTGCCCGGTGTCTCCAGAGATACATCTTCCATGTTAGCTATGTCAACCTCTTCAGGAAGTAGGATTCCTGATTCTGGTTCTATGAAGTGATTCAGGACTTTCTGTGTCATCATCTTCTCTTCGAACTTTTTGATATATTTGTATGTTCTTGTTGGAAGAATAGTTGCGGATGTCGCCTGAATTTGCCGAATTCATTAACGTTTATTACCGAGTAATAGGGAGGTTATAAATTCCTAGAGGAATTAATTAATAAATTAGACATATGTGAAATTAATTACCCTAATCAACCTACTTTTAGCAATTCAACTTCTCTTCCACATAATACTCCGAATGCGTCTTGAGCATCCCTAGCTATGCGCAGCTTTAGCTGGTAAGTAAATAAAGTACTATAAGTAAACGGGTGATCCCGGGTTTAATGTTTGTTTCTTACCGTTCACTTGTGTAGATCTAGCAGTAGTTTGTAGTATTTATAGTATAGCACTAATTTCTCCTTAGTTTCTAGCCGTAGTTGTAACCTATTTGTAAGAACACTAATCTGTAAGCAAATCGATCTTTTCCCATACACTACACCTCACCTTATCTTGAATTTAGTATTTACGGTCAAGGTATAAACACTAGATAGATTAACTTAGGTTTTAGCACTAGATTGTAGGACGAATTTAGATTTTAATAATAGACCTTCACTATATCATGTAATTAGTATCTTCTTTTGTCTGATTGGTTTGTTGTCTATCCTTGGTATCGCAGCCGATCCCTTCGCCAGCGCCAGGTGTGGCGCGCAGTGATGTGGCGTCGAGTGGGGGCACCGACGCTCTAGTTACCGACGGGCGTAGACAACAGTTCTCTTGATTCTCTCCGCTGGTTTGAACTCCTCTAGATTATTAAAGAACTCCAGTTCATCTTTTTCCGTTTATTCGTCACACAGCTTGCTATAGTTCCGTTGCGCTTCAAATAGATATTTCAATCTACGTGAACTCAAAGGACATTTGTTTCTCCAAAATAAACATTCTTTAAGATTAGCCAAAGCTAACCAACGCGTTGCAACGCTTTGGAGAGCTAGGAATATTTGCAAGTTTGTTTATCGATGCTGCTGCTGCTTTCTTCAGTTTGTCTACGAACTTTTCCCAAAGTTCATATGTGGATAATGATCTCTCTTCCATGTTGACAGAGGGTTCAGCTGGGTTGTATTGATACTTCTTCCTATAATTTTCGTTTTGTAGTAACGCTTTTTTTTCCGTAGTTGTCTTTTCCCCTTTCGTCATACCTTTGTTATTGCTTATTGATGGCTTGCTTCTGATCTGAATGTGGAACGTGAGCAGCTTATGATCGCTCTGAACGTTCTTCACCATGTGTCCACGAAGCTTCTTTGTGAACACTTTTGAGTACACGGTATTCAATACGTGGTCTATCTGCGATGATTTTCCTTTACAGATCCAGGTTTCTCGCACCGATGCATGGCTCATCGTATTCCTGGTTGCCAGTTTATGTGTACGCATAAACAATTTCATCTTCCTTCCATTGTCGTTAGCTTTCTCGTGTCCTGCAATGAGCTCAGTTTCATCTGAAGCTGAACCCGAGATTCCTAGTTGAGAGTTGAAGTCGCCACATATGAGCACATCTTTCTTATTTCCACTAGATATTAAAGTGTGCCCAAGTTCCGCAAAAAAATTGCAATTCCGTTATTTGGCGCGTGCACATTTATCAACGTACATTGTCTACGATTTTTCCTTAACCCAATAGACACTTTTATTGTCATTATGTTCTTGCTTACTCTGTTAATGCTGCGCAGAACCACTCCCGCCGATTTTCTTGTCAAGACGACTAAACATCTTTGCTTATTGCCCACTGCTTTGATCACCTGCCATCCGTTACAGTTGTCCGATACAATTGAGCTACAAACTGTGTTCACTTCTTGCAGCAAAGCAATGTGAACATTATGCTCAATCAGAGTTTTGTCTATGGCAATCCTTTTGTGCACGCTGTAATATCCTCGATCGTTCCATGATGCCATTATAAAAATGTTGTCCTTCTCTCGGTTCTTCTCAACATTGCACACAGTTTGCGCCATACCTTCGAACTCTTAATCGACCTTAGATAGTTCTCGTCCTGTCTCAAATCTGTTTCATCTTCGTTTCTTAAACTTTTCCTCGTGCGAATGATGTTGCCTATTTTGCCGAGCGTAGCATATCTAAAGGTTCTGTGGGAGCGTAGCCCTTGACGACGCCGATACTATTTCTGTGATGCTGTCTCCTCGCATGTTTCTAACCAGAAACTTTTTACCCACAACATCACTTGCTGCCATTAGGATTTTCCAAGTTTGCATATCCAGTCCATCCAACTCTTCAGATGCAGCAGCTATGATTTCAGAGTTGCATTTTAAGAACAGCTCACACTCATACTGAAGCACTTTTGCCTGCAGACCCAAAGGGAGTAGTGAACTGGCTCGCATTTGATGTCTAATGGTTAAAAAATATGCATCAGAAGTTCAATGAAGAAGAGGTTTATTTTTTCGTCCCTGCAAGTTCTGTTAGGTTGAACTACTGTTCGCCACTTTTGTTTTTGAAATCTATGCAAGTACAGGTTTTCTTCTTCCAAGCTACAGCATGCGGTTATGCTATCGCAATGATTCTTGTTATTATCTCCTGTACCAAACTGATGGCGTTTATGATAATAGATCCAGCATTCGTTGTTTTCAATTCCTTGTGGGCTTCCATATCGTAGAACCAGGAAAATCTCCACTACAACTACGGAAACGTGCGGAAAATTTCAGAAAATGCAACTATTGTTTCTTTTCCACCACACAATGCTTTCGACTCCGGCACAGTCTGAATGCTACTGGCCAAATTTCTTTTGAAATAAAAAAATGCAAAATAAATAAAGTTTAAACAAACTACTATTTTCGTAGGATTTTTCAGTTAGATAAACACGCATCTGAGAGAACGTCTATAAATTCAGTTCATAATTTTACAACCATGGAAATGCTTTATGAGGTCATATTTTTCTGCAAAGTTAAAAGAAACGATTTTTTTTAATTGCATAAATCAAAAGAGTACGTATTCAAGATTATTTAACAAAATTTCAAAATGATTCGATAAAAAATGACGAAGTTATGCGACTTTGAAGAGTACAATGTCAAGATCCATTTTGGAGGCAGGCATTTTCAAAGTAAGTGTTCGTGATAACTCAAAATCAAAATATGATTAATGAAATCAGGTTGTAGTGCACATTGGCAGCGGTTCCGGGAAATCCGTGGAATCCGGTCTTATACCCCACAGGAATTTCATTTCATAGATTCCACAATACGATACGGTAAGGTATAATCATATTCATGAAAACCATATCATGTGGTGGTTCCAATGACGACAAAAAAGTAGATATGCCTAATGAAAACAGTTTGAGATAGGACTAGGAATGATATATTCGAAGCTATCGCGTGGTACGTAAAATCATGCATGTTCAACCGAGGTGAATATAATAATGCAAAAAAAAACATAAATCTGAGGACAGTAGCCACCATCCAGGATCTGACCCTGGTGCTCCGGAAGTAATTATAAACTATCGGTCCTAGCTGCCCCTTTTCTTGGTACGTTACGGGATGTAAGATCTACCACCGATTCCTAGTCCTGACTACTTCAAACTAGGGGAACAGGATTTTTCAGTAATCCAAGGAACACATCTTCTTCCTTGTTACTTTCTATGCATTGTTGATAGTGACACGACTCGGCTTTGTCCACCGAAGATGATCTTGAAACAAGGAAAAAGTCTTCATCTATGTGATTCCTAATCTTCTATTTGTTGTTCCCTACTTCTTTCTCTTCTTCGCATTTCAAGCTTATTGCTTATGGCATATTAGCTTATTGCGTGCTCTCAACTTAATGTTCTAGATGCACTTCCACAGTTATTAATTGAGAGCTTTCGATGCCTGTACCATTTTTGCATTAGTATAATTGTGTGGCAAGTACAATCATACTCTATGCCCAGGGAGTCGAGAAATTTTCCAACCCGGAAAATTCCTAGACCGGACCGGGAATCGAACCCAGTCACCTCCAGCATGGTCTTGCTTTGTAGCTGCGCCTTTACCGACTGAGCTAAGGGAGGCCCTAGTTTGAAGTGATTAAGACTAGGGTTCTGATGCATAGTCATTATCGGTGTCGTTGTTTAATTTTGTTGCTAAGGAATCCAATTTTGTCTGACAAAGGGGCGCTTTGGAGGGTGTTTCAACACTCCGAAGGGTAAACAGCAAAAGCATAATTTTGATATCACATCAAAAAGTATGTAATTTACCCGTGTCAAAAATATGGTGTAATATTACTTGTCAAATAATACAAAATTATCATTAATACAGTACATAAACTGACATTACGCTGCTTTAACTGCATTTGTTTATTTTTTTTGGCCATAAAAATAACATGAGATTTTCGACATGATTGAAGTGCATCCTCTTGGATGTAATCTTAAAATTTATGTTTTGCAGTGTATAAATAGTGAGCCCTTTCAACTATAGTCGAATCCTTGATGAATGATGCAATCATTTTGGACTTATGATCCTGGCTAAAATATTCCATAGAGCAAAGTCAAGTAAATATTACAATTCCCATCAAACATGATGCTGAGGACACTTGTATCTTCCGGGATCTGTTCCAGAGTTTTCCAGAAGTCATTTTGGACTTATGGTCATGACTAAAATACTCCATACCCTAGTACGAATCGTTCGTGGTAACTTCTTTACGACTTGTATCAGTCATAAACAGGCTGCTTCAACTTTTCGAGATGGAAATGTGCTACTTAGGTTGAGGGTGACACGTTTAATTACCACAGCAAATCCAATTGAATATTATTACGATGCCAATATAATATGACCCTGATGATTACTGCCACCTTCCGGGATCTGATTCAAGGGCCTCTTTGGGGAAGTCGAAATTAATCGTTTTCTATATGATCGCTTGTATGAAAAAGTTGTTCCCTGTAAATCATTTCAGACCAATGAGTGCGCCATAGAGAGCGACACATCAAATCACTATAGAAATTATATTGCCTAGCCAAGTAACATTCCTGGTTTTATGAGGGTTCTTTAGACCATGATTTAGACTTGTAGATAGCTATAAAACCGCGTCAAAACATGCAATGTTGCTTGGGTATTGTGAATATTACATTAGGTGAGCGAAAAGAGTGGATCATGGATTAAACCTCGATAGACCGGGTGAGAACCAGAGGAGCCAACAACGAAGGCTGTCAACGGTAGCCGACTCTAGAGAAGGAAGTAAACCGCAATTGCAGAAGGGACAAGCGAGTGTGGGTGGACTCCCTGACCGACGAAGGAGATAATGCCGCAACAACCGACGATATCCACCTCCTCTGCGATATATCATGACGTCTGATTGGAGCAAGGATGAATCCAAAGATGCCTATGAAAGACGCGACTGGACAGTTGCTTACTGACCCCAGTAGCCAGCTGAAACGTTGGAATTGTAATATTCACTTGGGCTTGTTATGTTGCACTCCATGGAATATTTCAGCCAGGACCATTAGTTCAAAATTACTTCCCGCGAACCTGAATCAGATCTCGTATGAAGGAATGTGTTCACAATTGCCTGAATGATTGGCATTGTAATATTCACATTGGTTTGCTATGGTAATTTGATTTTTTGCGATCTGTGAAAGATTTTAGCCTCATTTATTGGGCAGGAATCATTTCCGGAGAACCTGGATCAGATCGCGAATGGTCATCAATCTTTGGAATATTTTAGCTAGGATCGTTAGTTCATAATGACTTCCTGAGCACCAGGATCAGATCCTGGATGGTGGCTACTGTCCTCAGATTATTTGCATGAGGGGCGATCCATTTATTATGTCACCCCTCCCCCCTTTCGTTACGTTTTTCCTATACCTAATACATTGCTTGTAACAAAATCATAATCCCCCCGCTCCCCGCCTCTTAGAGTGTGACATAATATATGCATCACCCCTTATAATATTCAGCTCGGTTGAACATGCATGATTTTACATACCGCGCGATATAGTAGTTTCAAATATATCATTTCTAGTCATAATCCAGAATCTACGGAACCAGATGTTGGAGACTTTGGAACAGATGCCAATGTGTCTTTATGACAATGAAATTATTTGAAATAATCGTTCATGGTCAAATCCTATGATTTTATATGCAGAATGATTAATTTGCCTCAAATATGACTATGGTGTAAAGAACCGGATTACAAGATCCCCCCCCCCCTTACCTTATCGTATTGCGGAATCTATGAAATGGAATTCCGGAATCCCGAAACCGATGCCAATGTGACCATATGCCAAAGCAATCAACACAAATAATCTTTATTTACCTTACTTTATCATGCTGAAATGATTTGATATGCAACATGATTATTATACCGCGAATGTTACTGTGGGGTGTAAGACCGGATATCACGGAATACCCGGAGTTTACTTATCATATTTCATCTATCTGATATCATTTGCTGCACTAGACTATTTCAACTATTCCCCTTGAATAAAAATCCAAGTTTATGAAAATCGAATAAGGCATTGCTGAGAACAAGTTTGTTGAAAAAAATTCGTTCGTCCTGGTACTTCACGGGTTAATACACTTGGGTTAATCGTGACTTGATCGCCGCTTGAATTTACTCCTTTGAAACTTTTGATTTTAGATTATCTCTACTCGTGTAGGCACATCGTAGGCACTGACGAACATCTTTTTAAAAAGGTCTGCTCCTAGGAGTGGCATCCTGGGTTAACAAACATGAGCAGGAAACGTATAATGTAATGATTTTTGTAGACGAATGTTAGAACAATTAATGTGTGAAAACCGAATCCGTGTGAAATATGTCGTTTACTTTCCGAGATAAAAATTCCAAAATTTTGCTATTTTTTAGCCTTGAGGTCACAGAACAAAGTTCTGAATTTTACTGGTGGTATACATATCCATGCATGTAAACTTCCTTTACACGTAAATCTGCAACTTACAAGAAATGTTGCTTACAAAGATGACAATAACAGATATTTACACAACTTTTTCAGACTGTGTATTTTTTATTTTATTTTTATTTTAATTTTATTTACTTGTCTTCGTATAATAAAAACGCACACAGACAGAATTATTAATGTCTAGTTAAAGAACTAATCCTATTTTTAAACATGGTTTTTGAAATATTAAAATCATAATCTTCACGCTATTCGTTGAAACGACGGCAGCAAACATCCAGTGGATTGTTTTGACCGTAGACTGTACGATGCTGAGGAATACGGAGAAGGTCATTTTGTCGCGTCTGCCTAGCTGGTGCATTAAACTGGATTTTCCCTAGAAGTTCTGCACAATCTACATTGTTGTCAAGAATGTCGAATATGAACAGCAGTTGCAGAAGAATCCTTCTATCAGCCAATGTTGAAAGACGAATTAAAGCACAGCGATCCTCGTACGGCGGAAGAACAACCGGATCGTTCCATGGTAACAGTCGTAGAGCGTAGCGGACAAAGTTACGTTGAATCTTTTCAATGCGAAAACAAAGCGTGACGTGATACGGTGCCCATACTAGAACGCCATATTCCAGTATGCTACGCACTAGCGAACAATACAATGTTTTTAGACAGTATACATCCTCAAATTGCTGCGTGTTGCGCTTGATGAACCCTAGTATCGCATGAGCTTTGGCGGTGATTGTTGCAATGTGCTCGGTGAATTTCAGCTTACTGTCCAGTATTAATCCAAGATCCTTGAATGATGACACACGGTTGACACTTGAAGCGTTCATCTTATATTCGAAAATGACAGTTGTCCTAGATCGGTTGAACGAGATGATGTTACATTTACGAATATTCACTTCCATTCCGTTTAATGAGCACCATTCAAGAAGCGAGTCGATATCCATCTGAAGAGCGCAACAATCGACCATGGAGAACTTTTCAGATGAAGTTCCACCGAGGCGTACAAAAGCCCAACGCTCAGACAAGTACGATTCAATCCATTGAGTAAGCCACTGAGGGAATCCCATGCGTTTGAGTTTTTCCACTGCCAGTGCATGCGGCACTTTGTCGAATGGTTTAGAAAAGTCGACATAAAATGCATCGACCTGTTGTCGCTTTTCAAGGCTATCCACAAGAGAAGAAACGTAGCACATAAGGTTGGTGTTGGTTGTTGTTGACCGCTTCCTGACAAATCCATACTGACTCTCTGATATCACATATTGAACGTTAAGATACAAAGAATCATGGACAAGACTCTCCAAGACTTTAGGAAAGCAACTTAAAATCGAAATTGCACGATAATTTTCGACGTCATTAACATTACCACTTTTATGAATGGGAGTGATGGCTGCAGTTTTCCATTTGTTGGGAAATATGCCCTCCGAAAGAGATCTGTTGAAGAGTATACTCACAGGCAAAGCGATTGACTCCGCACACCGATTGATGAAGAAAGGTGACAGACGATCTGGACCTGCTCCTTTCGAAGTGTCGATAGAAGCCAGCTTAGCAAAAACATCTTGCCGAGAGAAGTTGTAGACGGTCACGTTCAAGTCGTAGTGCGGCAAATTGCTCAAGTACGATTCAGTCAAAGGTGGTCGGTTATTACTTTGCACACTTCAAAAGAACGCCGAGAACAGATTTTTAGATTCTGATGGAGATTCAGCTGCCTCACCTTGGTAACGAAGATGTCGAGGCATTCTGTTGGATCGCTTACGGGTCTTCACATATTGCCAGAATTGTTGGGGTCCTGTTTCAAACTTGCTTCAGTACGATGAATGTAGCAGCGAAAGCATTGTGCTTACAAAGAGTTATATTCGCTCTCTAAGTCACGCAGCTCAGCCTTATGCATTCCTAGACCGAAAGTAACGCTTTCTTGCCCTGCATAGACGATTTCGCAGCCAGTGCAGTTCATTGTTCCACCATGGTTGTTTCTTCCTGTGGGTGTCGAACCGTTATTTTAGAGGCACAACTTCGCTGATGATTCCATAAAACTTGTCGTAGAATATCGATACCGCTTCGTCCAATTAGACCAACCAATTAGAAGATTCACCCATCCGACGTCCGAAATCATTGAGCTCAAAACTGCAAAATCACATCGCTTGAAGTCAAAATCTAACGGATCAGTTGCTCGGGAAATTTCACATTCGCTTGCAGTTTCAATCACAAGCACCAATGGTTTATGATGTTCATCAACACGCAGTAGCGGTGACGGGGGCTCCACAAGCTCGAGTACATTGATATCAGTAGAGAAAACCAAATCTAGTATCCTTCCATTCGCATTACCATAATGATTCAACTGATGCAGGCCATTGAGAACACTAATAGAAATTACAGAAAGTTCCACTTGAGGCGTAACAGCCAAAAACGGAGAAACAATGTGTTGCTGTTGGTGCACTATCCCATCAACATGGTTAAAATAATGAATTTGTCAATCTAAGCCCAACACTTCACCTGCTGTTGACGGTTGGTTCATGAAATCAAAAATCACATTCAAAACTCAATAAACAGCAATCATCCCATCTCGCATCCAGAACGATTGCCTGAAATCCAGCAAACGAGAAGTCAATTGTGCCAGGATAGCCATACCCAAGGTAATTTATTTATTCATCGCTTTTTTTTTTGCGTCGTCTGAAATTGTTCAAAATGATTAAGCGTTTGACTGCACCGACGTGACCGGCAGGCAAATGGCCCAATTATTGTTTGTCATACCCGGTGCGCACATTCCATATCAAGCATATAGGTACCGATCGAGAGTCGCAGGACCTCATCAAAAGTCGCATTCGTGCGGAGATTTACCGAGAGAATATTTACTTCTCATTATTAATATGATTTACAATGGCTTCTCATACGCCTCTGGCTGACCGCGGTGAAGTTGTAGGTATGTACATACACTTTTATTATTTATGTCCCGCGAGATGTGTGTGCGGGAATCTTTTGTCCAACAACTGTTTGAAGAGTGTGCGCGGGTGGAGGACAACCACTGCCTGGCGATGATGGCCTGTGTGAAGGATGCTGCCTCGTTGCTGCTGTTATTGTCACAGAGGACTTGTTCTCTTTGGTCAAGGTCAGGTATCGCATTACGGTAAACCAGATGTGAATTATGGGTCGCGTTGAGGGTTATCACTCATTTTAATGCCGGGCAGCTCCGGAAAGATTGACTCAAATCCTGAAGATGATGGGAGCTATAGCGAAACACGGGTAGTGAATAATTAATGTATTAATGCTCTCACGGAGTGAGATAATTTATAAATGTGCGTCGTCTACGCCGAGAATTTGCCGCGTGATTCATGGCGGTCTTAATTAAGTTGTACAATATGTGCTCGATTATTATGGTTCCATTCGTGCCTTATTGTTAGTGTCCCCACTCAAGGTGTGTCACTGCTTTGTGAAGGAGTGTAATTTTGTAACTTCGGTGTGTGTCATTAAATTAGGTAGCACTCTTCATAAGCCCCTAATTTTGGGTCCTCTTCGAGGATTTTTAGGTCTTACCCTTGAAACGGCTTTGTTCTGTGGCGGTCAATACATATAATAAATCAATCAGTTGACTGATCTGATGAGTCACTAAGGCTATGCACGGAGTCACAGAATCCGAAATCACACAAGACAATTGTGTCATCGAATTTAATAACATATCAGCAAGTGTCGGTGACGCCGACGACGACGACGTAGTCGTGATCTCATATGCTTTTGCAAACAACAGTAGGTAAATAAGACACTGGAAACCGCTAAATTGCGTTTATAGTTAGATCGCCCCGATGCGAGGCCAGCACACTGCCGCTACCGCCGCCGCTATTGGCGTGTCAGGTTGCGTCTTCCATGTAGGTAGAAGCTTAACAACATATCTTTACCGGCACACAGGTTGATCGAGCAACTCGCACGGAAGCACGCATTCCACAGGCATCCCAGAATGGGAATAGAGTGAAGCACTAATGTTCACGACGACGACGACGACGACAAGCGAAGCCCATCATGCGGATATAGCGGTCATCCGTCCTTATGGGTGCTCGGTGTTCTAACGCGTTCAGCGCTAGTTCTCGATACAGTGTTGACTTTTATTGCCGAAGTGGATCTCCCTCTAGGGGAGAAACTTATTAGCAATTAGCGCTACTTTTCAGGAACCTTCAATCGCTTTCAGAGACGATAAATAATTATTATCTGTTCCGTTGGATACGGTTGGGGAGGAGATTTACGATGATCCGTAGCACTTTGAAGTATCGACGATGTGTGGAATGCATCATCGTATGGAGATATTAAGTTTCACCTGCGGGTATGATACTGTTACAAAGTTTTCAGTGATTTGCAATCATGCTATGAATACTGATGATGGGAGTGGGGATACAATAGGGTTTTAATCGCCCAGTTAATGGTTTACCGTCACGCCTGTCGATATTTGAAGAGAATTAATGTTCAAGCTTAGTGTTCGCAATCTTTAAGAATGATTAAACCTATCATTAATAAGGAAGGTGAAATTTCAACTCATTAGGATGACGAAATCACAGATTTTTTCCTTAATTTGTTTTCCGTGCTAGGCACCAATGCTACCGACGCCAGGGAGGCAGCTCCCACACCTGGACCCTACCTATCGACCCATCAGCTTCTGAACCGGGGACCAAAGGCTTTACTTCCCTTCCGAAGGAAGGCGTGATAAGAGATTGTGTGCCTCAGAACATCCCGGTGGCGCCGACTGGGATTGAACCCAGGCATTTTGGAGTGATAGGTAATCACGCTTACCACTACACCCCCGGCGCCGCTAAATCTCAGATTTTGTAGATGGTTCTCAAACATTTTTCGTTTCATTGTTGTTTATCCACTCACCTACAAATTATAGCGATTAATCTTGACGAAATATTAATGCATATTCCAAAGAAGACTCATGCGGATAAAATAATCCCTCATACATTTTTTCGCTCATTCTAGAAACAATACAAATTTATAATTTTCAAAGTTCAATCACCACCGATATGATGATATGATATCAAATATTGCACTTTGTTACATGCACACGAATTTTTGAAGTGACCGATTTGTATGAAATTTGCGTAATTGTTTAGTATGGCAATGATTTGCTTTTTTGATAAAATTCAGCCAATTCAGATGTTGTAAAATGTTCCATCCTTGCAAATGCATCCTAGAATTGTTTTCAAAAGATTGTAGCACGGAAACTGCATTTCTGATCGAAATGACGACTGAGACAAACTTGTAGAGAAAAGTATTATCTTTCTGGGAAAAATAAACTTAAAAACACCAGTTTCTAATTTATTTTAAGTAAAAATTAAAAACAAAAATTTACCCATATATCTTAAAAAGGTCCCAGCACGAAAAAGGGAAAAACTCTTCTAATTGTTTGGATTGTTTGGCATCACGGTAATTTTTTTCTTCTAATTTTTCCCCAAAATTCAATCCAAATTCCGTTCGGTTTTGATTTCTTTTGTTGATGCAAACCCGGTGCTTGTTGGGGAAAGTGTTTTCCGGCTGATTCGCAGGTCGGCTGTATGGCCAAACGATATTACAATTTCGTAGCGCAAGTAGCAGCAGCATAGGGCAACAGAGGAGGGTCACCCCTCGTACACGGGAAGTTTGTGTCTTGCCTGTCGGGAAGCAACTATGGAGTCCGAGTACTATGACGGTGAGTAATTGCCGGTGTGGTCAATAAGAGTAGAGCTCCAGATGGATCTCTAACATTCGTACGTGGAACGTATTTATTGAACAGGTACAAAACTGTCTGTCTTGGCAAATTAGGTCATCATTGAAACTGTGATGGCATAATTAGGTGGATTGTAGGTAGACCTTCCAACCCGGGATGTCCCGGGATTGTTACATTTCCCGGGATTTCCGAATATCGGGAAATTAATTTAAAAATCCCGGGATCGCGTGTACCCCAGGATTTTTTAATTTGAGACTCTTTTACCACTTTAAACCTTTCATGGAATATCTGTAGCAGAATTTGAATCCAGAATTTTTACATCTTATGAAATATATCTCTTCCCTTAGTTTGCCATTCATTCTGATTTTTCGAAAGAATTGCACACAGACATCACGTTTTGTATATGATCGTTGTACAAGAAGCACTCGAGAAAAATACGATCTAGCAGTGAAACAAATCGTCAACATTTTGATTCAATCAGGTTGAACGTCGTGAGATGTCCATCATTCATAGTTGATCTAAAACCATTGAAATGCATTGTTAAGATGATTGGAAGTACGTAGTGCTGGTCTCAACTGATGAAAAGACTCAGTATTTGCAGTTTTTAGAGTCCTTCCTTAGATTAGCTAGCGGAATCTTGTCGTTACGTTGAAAGGTATGCATTTCCTTTACCCGTTAGTATGTAATCTATGTAATCCTAAAGCACGGCAAAATAGTTTTTACAAATACATTCATGAGAGAAATCATCCACCATAATCATCATGATCTGCACAGACTATTGTGCAGTTTGGCTGACAGACATAATATCACGTCCCATTAGGGAACTTCTTAGATGTCAAGAGACATTCATTTGATTTTAGAAAACTTAATAGAAGTTCGTGGAGCTTCGTAAAATTTCAGGGAACATCATAGATCTTCAGGATACTTCGTAGAATGTTAAACAACTTCGTGGACGATGATTACGGAACATCGCATGAATTATTTGAAATTCGTACAAGTTCAGCAAGCTGAGCAGAAATTCAGTTGTACCCATCGAAAAATTAAAAGACGTAAGCTATGGAAAAATCTTTGAAGTACTGGGAACTTCGAAGAAGTTGACTAAAAATCCCAGGATTTCGTAGAATATTCTACATATTAAGGGAACTTTATATAGGCTTTGAGTTCATGGAACTGAGTTTAAGTTCAAGAAACTTCTTAAAAGTACACGAATCTTCGTTTAACTGATATTCACGGATTTGTGATGATATCTCTGGATATTATTCAAGACTTTCCAACTTAATCAAGCAATGTTCTGAATATTTGCTAGTGTTCAAAAATTCAAAAGACGTCTTCTTGACATCCTTTTCAGGCGGAAGTTCGATGAGAGAGTATTTAAAGGATGTATAGCTGGTGGAGATTTAAAGACCTCTGGATATTTTTAAAGACTTCAGGTCGATAAATTATTATTATTAAGATAATTCAACTGTTCGTAAAATTCAAATAACGTCTCTAGATAGTCTCTCAAGATTACTGGTTGGTCAATTATTAGTAATTTCAGGTTGATCAAGAAATCTGAAGATCTTAAACTGGTCAAACATTCAATTGACTCTCTCAAGATGGCAGATCGGTTAGGAAGTACTTAAAAGATCTTCAGCTGATCGAAGATTTCAATAAAGTCATCTGGATATTTTTCAATGCTTCAGGTTGATCAAGTATTATTGTGAAGATATTCTCCCAAAACTGAACGTTGATCAGGAAGTATTCAAAAGATCTCCAGCTAATCGAATATTTCCGTGAAAGTCCTGTGAATATTCAATTAGATCAAGTTTTATTTTGAAACATCCGATTTTGGTTACATTATTCATATTCAACATATTCAGGCAGAAGCTTAAAATATGAAATCAAAAACTTCATTTATTTAACAAAAATCTTCATAAAATTAAAAAAAAACCATCGGAAGTCTGCTTCAGCTTCCGCATGTCTTGAAACAACTTTACATATCATGAAATGTCTTCAAAATGTATGCATATCTGCCTTCACAGAATTTTAAATGTCTTAAAAATGAAGATATGTCGTTAAATCTGGTGTCCCTAGTATTACAGAAATCTCCTTTTTAATCATTCTTCTAAGGATATGAAACATACATTTCAGAACATCGTTATGAGAAATTAGATACATACGAACATTAAAACAATTTACTGCCTTTATTGACTTCCCGGGATCCCGGGATTTCCCGGGATATCAAATAAATATTTCCCGAATCCCGGGATGGTGAAAACCACCGGGAAATGGAAGCTCTAATTGTAGGTGCATACGCCTGTAGCATGGATTATTTAGGGCTGGCAGCAGGTCAGTTTTTAGTAACTTGGTGACTTTATTCAAGCCGGTCACTGTAATTTCTAAATATTTTCATTTTCTGTAGTCTCTTGGCACACTCTTCACAGATCAGTTGTTAGTTTTAAGAAACTTATTTCAGTCAATTCGATGATCCAATTGTACGACATTTCGCGGAAGCACATTTTGCGGAACCCATTTAGTTTAAATCCAAAGAACTAATGTTTAAAAGAAGCAAAATCAAGTCACAAGATCACAAGTTTGTGATATTTCGGATTGGACAAGAAAACTCCAAAGAAGTGCTTATGTTTTACAGAAGCAAAATAGTCCTACAGTAAACAAATCAGACTTCAAATTGGGCTCACAACTTTCTCATATTTCAAAAAACACAGGAAAACTCCAAAGAACTGCTCTTGTTTAAAAGAAGAAGATATCTCTTTTAATATGGCTATCCTGTCAAATGGGATTCCGCCAAATGACACTTCGTGAAATGCCGTACAACCGATGATCATACTTATTGTGCCGGAAATATACTACTCAGGTGATTACCTCGAATATTTTGATTGAGAGCCTCATGCTCGAATTCTATTTTCTGCTGAAATGAACACAGGTAACTTCAAGTTACTATTTTTTTTAAGTTGCTGAGGTTTGATGTTCAGATGATCAACGTAAATTCTAATAAATTGACTAAGATCCTATCTTAGTTGAAATTGATCTTTAAGGTTGTTCAAAAGCTACCCACATTAAAGATCAATGCAGCGTGCCAATGAGTTATTGGAAGGATTACATTTTGAGGGAACTCCAAAACGGAAGTTTTAAGGGCTTCTCAGTTATATTTAGAGATATTCTAAGTTGGAAAACATTGTTTTAAGAGTAAAGACACATTTAGGAAGAGTTCAAAAGTCTTCTAAGGGGCGATCAGAGGACAAGTTTGGAGAACATTTGGTAGAAGTTAAATCAGGGGTTTTCAAATCTTACCTTGATTTGCTTTCCGTCGATCTTGTTTTCCATGCTGAGTACCAGTGCTACCGACGCCAGGAAGGCAGCTCCCACACCTGGACCCTACCTATCGACCCATCAGCTCATGAACCGGGGAACAACGGCTTTACTTCCCTTCCGATGGAAGGCGTGATCAGAGATGTTATACCTCAGAACATCGCGGCAGCGCCGACTGAGATTGAACCCAGGCCTACTGGGGAGAGCGCTGATCACGCTTACCATTACACCACCGGCGCCGCTGTTTAGTTTTGTAGAATGCGTTTAATTATCCAATAATTTATCTTATTTCGTCATCATGAATCTGTTATTGGTTGCAATCTTTATTCCACTTTACCAAATATTAAGTTTTTAAAATATTTACTATGAATTTTCAAATCAAGCTGATCATTGCATTAGGTCTTTAGTAACATTGATTGATTCTCTTCGTCGACTTTCTCTTTCGTTAATAACTTGAGCACATAACCGTGTTTTGTTGTGTTTGTCGTAAAGCTTGAAATATGTACATGTAACTTCGACTGCTATTTGCTCAATGCCTACTTTTTTCAAATGGTAGTGGATATGTGGTTATAGAAGTGCTGCGGGCTGTCAACTATGTCAATTGACGTATAATATTGGTCTAGCACTGAATTTCATTTCAGGTGATACGGCTTTGATGTTACATGATATTACTATCCATATGCATTTCACTAGGTAAAAGTTGATTTTTTTTTATCTCAATAAATCAAGGTTTTTGTATAACCGTTGCATTGTTTGCTCGGTACTCGATTCAATGGCGTATGTAAGAAACAGTGCGGCAGAACTTTGAATATCAGTGGTCTCTTTACGATGTCGATTACGATGCGCACTGACATTGAGGCGAATGGTATTGATATTCTAACTGTGTGAGCTGATACATCTGGGTTGTTTGGCACTCAAAAAATTCCACACGTTAGATCGAAGTGTTTAAGCACTTGATGTTTTAAATGTACAATCACATTTACTTTAAGCGTATTTCACCTTGGTTCAATGTGTTATACACGTTAATTTCTAGTGTTTAAAACTTTGAAATGTTGAAAATCTTTCACTATCTATTCAAGTGTATTGCACATTGAATCACACTACTGTTCAAAACAGATTTTTTTAAAGTGTTTTGCATTTCAATGCGATGTGAATTGCTTGCTCAGAAAGGTAGACACAGAAAACAAGAATTGTGACTTTATGAGAACAACCGTGGCTCAGTGAGATCGAATGAAGACTCCGGCAGCAGCACACCCCAACAGTCCATGATCGAATCTCAAATCAGACCCATTAAAAAGATATGTGAAAGCTATGGCCTTAGGCAGTTTTGTTTATTTATTTGTCGATTCATTTTTAGATTCGGAGAAGTAGAAGTCGATTAAGTAGAATATTGTAGAATATTGAACTATGATGTGCAAAGCTATTCATAGCATAAGATTCACACATGATGATGATGATGATGATGATGGTGGTCCCACCTCTTACCCCTACAAAGGTTTGAGCTGGACGATTTATCTTCAAGATAATTAAATATGACAATTTAAAAAGGTTTGCAAATAAAATCGAACTGGTTTCAGTTACAGATATAAATTCCCTCTAGAGTTTACAGTTGCTTCACAGCGATATGAAAGTGGAAAATCTCAGGCGCCCACCTCTTAGCTCGCCTTTTTGTCCACCTAAAATATTCATAAATATTACAAGCAATCAAGAGCTAATGAACAATCAACAAAGCATCCTATTACACTAGCAACCCCGCAATTGACGCTATCATAATTTTCAGCAATGTCAGGAATGCTTCATGCTTCTTCAAGATTTACATACCTGGCAGGATCGCCAATGTGATATCCTGCTTAATTTTAATGAAAATAACGTTTAAATTTTACTTCTAAGAGGAGCAATCTCCATCGCGTTCTTCTTCTCTTCATAATACACATACAATTGAACACCAAATCCACATCGATCGAGATCAGCTATGGCAGATTATGCACGGGAACGGTTTTCCGGATAAACTGACGTGATAGACACGATTGGCACGATCTTAAGGAAGTCCATCCAGCCTCTTGACTTCACCGATGACATCGACATCATCGTCATTGAGACGATGGCGGAATCGTACATCAGACTGAAGACTGAAGCTAGGCGGATTGGACTTGCCATCAACGCATCGAAGACGAAATACATGAAAGGAAGAGGTTCTAGGGAAGACCATATTAGGCTCCCACCCAGGCATGGAAAATCATTTACATTCATTTGCCTCTAACTTTTCTCATCAACAGCATTCCGCAAAATGATGTATGTCCTTTTGTAGGTTTTGTTATTAACTACAACTTTTGCCTGTAACTCAAATCTGTATCTCTTATGCATCACGAATTAGAGCGGGCAGAACTTGTTACTGTTTTTCAGTGAATGTAAAATACATTCACTGAAAAAAAGTAGTGGATTCTGTTCGCTTTGATTCGTCATTCATAAGAGATACGGATTTGTTGTGTTTACAAAAGTTGTAGTTAATAGCAAAACCTACAAAAGCTCCATACATCATTTTGCGGAACTCTGTTGATGAGAAAAGTTAGGGACAAATGAATGTAAGTGAATGCATGAAATGAATGCAAATGATGTTCCATGCCTGGGTGGGAGCATTTATTCGAAGTTTTCAATCACAATAACAACCTTGTGACACTACATTTAATCAATATTCTTAATGAGAGCTCCCAGAAACGGTTCTTCAGGGGTTTTACTCCTGCTATAACCTCTAGGCTCATATTGTGTGTTGAATGCATACAGTCAAGGGCAATACGTAAACAACGATACTGAATGCGTTCCAATTTAATTGATGCTGAGAGGAAGCAAAAAGAGCCATACCCAAGACCTGAAAGAATAGTCGTTTTATACAGTTTAATGAGGTCTTTCGGGTGAGCACCCCCCCATGTCCCGGAAATTGATCGTATAAAGTTGATCCTTTGTTGACACTTTTGTTTCAAATACGTAATGTTGGTACCCGAAGCGCATTTTGAATCAAACCAGACTCCAAGGTATTTGAAGGTTCAAGATTGGGTAATTTATCTGCCCAAAAGATTTAGATGCAGTGGGGCCGGAAACCGCTTCCTTTTAAACACTACCAATTCAGTTTTTTGCGGTGAAAACTCGATCCCTAAATTTCTTGCCCAAAAACACAGATTATTCAGAGGATTTTGCAGTAGTCTTTGCAAGATTTTCGCACGTAGACCTCTCAGGGAAACCACGGCATCGTCTGCAAGCTGTCTAAGCGTGCATCGATTATCTAAGCAGTTATCAATATCTTTGACATAGAAATTATAAAATAAGGGACTTAAACATGAACCTTGGATTAAGCCCATGCAGCTAATTCTAGAAGTTGTCAGTTGACCTATATTGAAGGTCATTTGTTTTTCTGACAGCAAATTGTACACGAAATTATTTAAAATACCGATTAATTCACTACTGTGCAAATTGTCTGACAGTATGTCTATGGAAACTGCTCCTTGTGCGCAAAGGCCAGTTGAATATCAGATGAAAGCAACGCTAGACAATCGTTTGTTCCTATACTCTTTCGGAAACCAAACTGCATATTTGAAAGTAGGTTGTTTGATTCAACCTAATGGTCAAGTCTTTATGGGATCATTTTGTCTAATAATTTCCTCAGGCATGACAACAAAGAGATCGGACGGTAAGAATTGTGATAAGACGCTGGTTTCCCAGGCTTTTGAATAGCTATTACCTTAACTTGCCTCCATGCTGGTGGAACTATATTCAATTCCATAAATTAATTATAAAGGTGAAGTAATCGTCTTTTAGCGATATCGAGGAGGTTTTTTAGAAGGTCGAATTTGATCATATCGCTTCCCGGAGCAGAGATATTTGATGAAAGAAGTGCCATTGAAAATTCCAGCATTGTGAATGGTTCATCCAGAGAACCGTTACTTCGAGCTGTATCCCGTAAAGTTGGTTGTGCTGGTACAGAGTCTGGACAAACCTTTTTAGCGAAGTCGAATATCCATTGGGAGGAGCATTCTTCACTTTCATTGGAAGATGAGCGGTTCGCATATAGCGAGCCTTTTTACAAAGTGAGCTTTTTCTCTGGACCGGACGGTATTCCACCAGTATTCATGAAAAACCAGGCACTGGATCTTACAGGCTTACAGCTCCTTTATTCTGGACGTTCAATATGTCACTAGAATCTACACACTTTGAAATACCTCATCATACACGTGATGGAATTAATCTTTGACATAAAGGATGAGACGTAAACAAACATGTCATGTTAAATTAAGTGCTCCGAGACTGAAAAGTTCGAAAGTACGTTTGATTGAGCTGAATTTTGCGTCTATTATGACTCAATTGTATGACAAAATTGACGCTCGTATATGTCAGTCTTAGAGTACCTAAATTTACATAATTTTTTCTAAGTTTGTAAAATCTTCCCAAAAATATGGAAAAGCTCTTGCCTAGTGTATATTTTCAAAAGTTACATAAAAATCTGATATGCATAATTAACCAGAAATTGCTATTATTTCCTGCATCCCAAAGCTTTTCGAAGCGATCGTCAATGAAACAATATTCTATCAGATCAAAAACAAAATCTCTAACATTCAACTTTGTTTCTTCAAAAGACGATCAACTAATACAAATTTACTTGAATTCTTCAACTATTCTTTGATTGCAATGGATAATGGAAACCATGTAGAAGCACTCTATGCCGATTTTAGCAAAGCATTTCATCGTATTGATATACCCATACTTATTTTCAAATTACAAAAAAATAGAAATTGAACCTGGACTTCTCAAATGGCTTCAGTCATATTTAACTAATCGCCAACAAATAGTTAGATTCAAAGGTGAAAAATCAAATCCTATTACTGTTAGTTCTGGAGTCCTCCAAGGCTCTCGAGACGGCCCTTTATTCTTAAAAACATAAAAGTTTTAATCCATGCGGATGACATGAATTTTTTTCTAGATATAAGAAATATAAAAGATATACAGACATACCAGAATTTAATAAGTTTATTCTATGATTGGTGTAACAAAAGCCTCCTGCAACTAAACGTTCAAAATGTAAATCAATAGCTTTTAGTAGAAAAAGAAAAAAAATATCAATACAATAGTATTAGGAAACCAACCGGTAGAAAATTGTTAACGAGTTAGGGATTTAGGAGTTAAAGTTGATTCAAAACAAGCATTCACTGATCACACATAATACAATTATCAACAATGCAAATAACATGCTTGGCTTTATCAAATGATTCAGTTACAACTTCCATGTCCTGTATACAATAAAATCACTGTACATTTCAAATGTAAGATCAATACTTGAATATTGCAGCATAGTTTGGTCACTTTTTTCATTCAAGCATGAGTATCTAGTTTCTGACCACAAACATATAGTGTTTGGGTATAATGCTGGTGAATTAATCAAAGTAGCCAACAGAAATCCTAGGATTACCAACTGGGAAAGATACGAGTTGAAATGCGATCTGTAGATATAAAATTGGAGGATCAAATAGAATCAATCAGACAACTGGACAAAGCAGTAGAAAATATCACTGGAAAAAATCATACAGAAGTATGAAACGAGCTGTCCAGTCAAGGAAGAACTCTCAAACAGAGATGTTCCTTAGAGGAATAAAACTTTGAATAATCTAAGGAAAACAACTCGGAAACTTTTCAATCGTGTAATCGTGGACTTTATATAACTTTATACCCTTACAACATACAATAAAGAATTAAGAAAATCACGCAGAAGAACCTGGAGGTCTCACTGTGAAAACATTGAGAAAACTCCAGATGTAGCCAAACTACAAAAAGTACTTTCTAAGGACCATTCAAATGGTCTGGGAAATTTAAAGAAAACAAATGGTAATTTTACTATTAATACAAAAGATACCATTGAAATAATGATGAAAACTCATTTCCCAGGATCAAGTTTAGTGATAATTTAGTAGGTAGAGAAGATAATTGTAGGTCATCCGGGACTACGACTTTAAATTCAGTCGTATTTAATACCATCTTCACACGAACTAAGGAACTCCTTCGAATCATTCAAATCTCCTGGAAAAGATGGTATATTTCTTGCATTTCTTCAGAAAAGTGGAGAAGTACTACTTGATTCCTTAACTAATATTTTTAAAGTTAGTTTAGTGCTTGGTCATATACCAAATACCTCAAATACCCACGTTCGTGTTGTCTCTATTCCTAAAGCAGGCAAAAGAGACAAAACAAATCCAAAATCGTTCAGACCAATAAGTTTTACATCCACCATGCTTAAAATCATGGAAATGATAATAGACGAGTATATAAAATCAAAATATTTGCAAACGAGTCCTCTTAACAGATTTCAATTTGCTTATCAAACAAACAAATCTACAGTCACAGCCTTACATAAACTGGTTACAAAAGTAGAAAATACTCTTGACAAAAAAAATTGCTCTCGGAGCATTTCTCGATGTAGAGGGTGCTTTTGATAATACATCTTACAAATCTATGAAAAAACTCAATGGAAAAAAGGAACGTGGATCCCTGCATTATAATTTGGATTAAGAAAATGCTGAATAATAGAGAAATACATTGAAGTCTTTTTTACGTGGTTTTTTTACGCGTTTTTTTTACACGGTTAGTGCCGCTGAGTCACATTTTTTTTTTTTTTGTTAATTACTTTATTTGTACAGGCTCATTCGAATAAACTTTACAGAGCCAAGTTATCATTTTCTTTATACATTATAAATGTCTTAAATCTAAAATTAAAGGATTGGAACCGATTACTCGCGGTCTTCTCGAGGTTAGTGGATGACAATTGTTTGGATCGGGAGAGGGAAAAGGAGATTTGGAATATGATTTATGATTCAAAAATTTCACTATTTCTAAAACAAATACTTAATCCTATCGACGTTATATCAACTCTGTAATTATACAATTATTACAGAAACAAATCTACAAAAAAAAAATGCACACACACATACAAAACACAAACTAAACACAAGGTTAATCAAACTTACAATCTATGGTTAATATTCTTCAAGAAAACATATATGAGTTGCATAAACTCCAGATCGCGTCTAGCCAAAATATCCCGAACTGGAACATTAGGTTGTCTACCTCGAGCCCGAAGGGAATCGCACAGCTCAGATCTGACTCCACGATGCTCAGCACAAGACCAAAGGATGTGATCGGCGTCTTGGTAACCTTGTCCACATTCACAGAGATTGCTGTCTCCCAGCCCAACACGAAACAAGTGAGCGTTTCACGAATAGTGATTGGACATGAGGCGAGACATCATACGAATGAAGTCTCGACCCACATCCAACCCCTTAAACCAAGGACACTTCGACACCTTAGGGATCATTGAATATAACCATCGTCCCAAACTCCCTTCACTCCATTTATTTTGCCAGCTGGCGAGTGACTGTTGACGATAAATGAAGAAAAATTCGTCGTAGGCGATTTGTCGATCGTAAATATCGCCTTCCATAGCGCCCACCTTTGCAAGCGAGTCCGCCTTCTCATTACCCGGAATCGAGCAATGAGATGGGACCCATGCAAAGGTGATGACAAAAGATCTTAAAGATAAAGCACTTAGAAGCTCTCGTATTTTCATGAGAAAATACGAGGAGTGCTTTACCGGCCTCATGGAGCGAATAGCCTCGACAGAACTGAGACTATCCGTAAAAATAAAATAATGATCTGGTGCAAGTGAGGCGATCGTTTCTAGCAAACAATGTATTGCCGCCAGTTCAGCAACATATACGGAACAAGGAGCTTGAAGCATTCGAGAGGCGCTATGAAATTCGTTAAAAATACCAAAACCAGCGGACGCCTCTATTAGTGATCCATCTGTGAAGAACGATCTTGCGGAATCAACTTGGCCAAACTTTGCAGCGTAAATTGACGGAGCAATCATGGAACGATGATGCTCTGGGATTCCGCGAATCTCTTGCGTCATTGATAAATCAAAATGAACAGAACTGTCGAAGTCGGAGAAACAAACACGATAGGGATTATGCTGCGAAGGGCTGACATCCTGTGTTATGTACACGTAGTACAATGACATAAAACGAGTTTGAGGGTTTAGCTCAAGAAGCTTCTCAAAGTTTGCAATCACCAGTGGGTTCATAATTTCACAACGGGTGAGGAGCCTGAGAGATAATTCCGAAAACCGATCAGAGAGTGGCAACATGCCCGCTAAAACTTCGAGACTCATCGTATGAGTCGAGTGCATGCATCCTAACGCGATACGAAGACAGCGATACTGGATCCGTTCCAGTTTGATGATGTGCGTTTTAGCCGCCGACTGGAAGCAAAAACTACCGTATTCTAAAACCGATAAAATCGTTGTCCGGTACAACGTTAGAAGATCTTGCGGATGGGCTCCCCACCACGTTCCGGTAATTGTTCGGAGAAAATTGATCCTTTGTTGGCATTTCCGCTTCATATACTCAATGTGGGATCTCCAGGTGCATTTGGAATCGAACCAGACCCCAAGATATTTGAAAGACATGGAATGAGTGATCGGCTTACCCAAAAGTTGAAGCTTCGGTTGTGCTGGGCTATGCTTCCTAGAAAAAACGACCAACTCAGTTTTCTCCGTGGAGAATTCGATACCTAGCTGGATAGCCCAAGTAGACAAATTGTCTAAGGTATCCTGTAATGGTCCTTGCAGGTCGGCCTCTCTGGGTCCTGTCATAGACACTACGCCGTCATCTGCAAGTTGTCTCAACGTGCAGTTGTCCCTTAGACAATTGTCAATTTCTCTGACGTAGAAATTATACAGAAGGGGGCTTAAACATGAGCCCTGGGGGAGACCCATGTAGCTAAATCGTGAAGCTGTAGAGTTTCCATGAGAAAAGCTCATATGTTTCTCTGACAGCAAATTGTACAAAAAGTTATTAATTAATGGAGAAAGGCCACAAGCGTGGAGTTTGTCTGAAAGGACTTCAACCGATACTGAATCAAAAGCCCCCTTGATATCCAAGAACACAGAAGCCATTTGCCCTTTCTTAGCAAAAGCCAACTGAATTTCAGTGGAAAGCAACGCGAGACAGTCGTTCGTTCCCTTGCCCCTACGGAAACCAAATTGAGTATCTGAGGTGGTTCAACTCAACCCATTTGTCCAGGCGAAAAAGGATCATTTTCTCCAACAATTTTCGAATACACGATAACATCGCAATGGGACGATACGAATTGTGATCTGACGCGGGTTTTCCAGGCTTTTTAATGGCTATAACTCTCACCCGCCTCCAATGATCCGGAACAATATTAAGCTCCAGGAACTGACCAAACAAGTTCAACATGCGCCTCTTAGCGACGTCTGGGAGGTTCTTCAACAAGTTGAACTTGATTCTATCAGCCCCCGGAGCCGAATTGCCACACGAAAGGAGCGCGAGTGAGAGCTCCAGCATTGAAAAAGGCTGGCTGATCTCGTCTACCGAATTCGTCGTTTCGCGAGGAATCATCTGTGCCGGCACAGAATCAGGACATACTTTTCGCGCGAACTTGAGAATCCAACTATCGGAGTACTCCTCGCTCTCGTTGTTTGAAGACCGGTTACGCATTCTTCGCGCCGCATTCCAAAGCGTATTCATCGACGTTTCGCGCGATAATCCGTCCACGAATTGCCGCCAGTATCCGCGTTTCTTGGCTTTGATGAGGCTCTTGAGTTCGCGTTCAAGAGCCGAGTACGCTTCGAAATGTACGGGTGTTCCACGTTTCCGGAAAAGCTTAAACGCGTCGGACTTTTTACGATAAACCTCAGTGCATTGCTGGTCCCACCAAGGGGAAGGAGGTTTCCTACGGAAAGACGTTCCTGGAACCGGCCGAGTTTGAGCTTGAAGCGCGCTGTCCAAGATCAGATTGGAGAGGAAGTTATATTCCTCCAACGGTGGAAGCCCTTCTACCGACGTTAGGGCATCTTCTATCACATTCTTGAACTTTGTCCAATCGATATTACGGGTAAGATCGTACGCGACGTTAACGGGTTCCGACGGATTGAACCCACTGGCAACTGAAACTTTGATCGGCAAGTGATCACTACCGTGGGGATCTTGGATCACATTCCACGTGCAATCCAACGATAATGAGTTAGAGCAAAGTGTGAGGTCTAATCTACTTCCATTCGAGGATGGGCCAGCCAAACGTGTTACTTCTCCATTGTTAAGAATTGTCATATTAAAGCTGTCGCAGAGGTCATATATCAAAGTAGAACGGTTGTCATCATACAGTTCCCCCCAGCCTGTACCGTGGGAATTCAAATCTCCCATAATCAACCGTGGAGCAGGAAGTACTGAACATATATCTGAAAGTTGTTTTCGATTAACAACGGCTCTAGGAGGAATATAAACAGAAGCAATACAAAGGCTCTTACCTTTAATAATAGCCTGACATGCAACAACTTCAATACCTGGAAATTGTGGAAGATTCACTCTATAGAAGGAATGGCACTTTTTGATCCCCAAAAGTACCCCTCCTCCACGCGAATCCTCACGATCCAGTCGAATAATGTTAAAATCATAAAAAGGAAGATCGATATCTGAAGAGAGCCAAGTTTCACAAACAGCAAATGCATCACAATCATTATTGTGAATTAAAAACTTAAAATAATCTAATTTAGGAATGAGACTTCGGCAATTCCACTGTAGAACAGTGATCAAATCCCCGACCTCGTTTGGAAAATTATCCATCGAAGGAAATGATTGCTGCAATGAGGGGCCACTTCAATGTCAATTGCTTCAAGAGGGTCTTCACAGAAGGAAGCATTGCCAGAACAATGCTTTTGAGAGGATCAGAAATATTGAGGTACTTGAGAATATCGTCCACAATTTTATCAAATGAGAACAACCCGGATGAAGAAGGGGCTTCTGTTCTTAAAAATGGGCCATCAGGGGTTTTTGATGTCCCCGGGAGAGATGGAAAGTTCTGGTTATAGTCAGTTCTGCGGAAACCAGGAGGAGTTGAAACTTGCTTTTTTCCATCACTCCTTGATTTGGGCAAGCTGATTTGGGGTTCCTTATCTGCAACTTTCCGCGAACGGATGCGTTTTCGTTTCCGTGCAGAACCTTCCGGAAAACTGAAAGAAACTCCCTCCTCAGCCAAGTCAGAGTCAGACTCGTCATCAGACAAAACAGCAAAGGGATTTTTGTCGTTGGTTGATGGTGTGGCTGTTTTTAGCATTGCTGCAAAAGACTGCCTGGAACGCTCCTTAAGAGAGCGTTCTAGTTTCTCCCCGCGTTGTTTGTACGCCGGGCACGATGAGAGACCATGAGGAGTTCCCTTACAGTACACGCATTTTGGTGCAGTGACTGTGCAGGCGCCATCCTCGTGCTTCTCCCCGCATTTGGAACAGCGTGCCTTGCTGCCACAGTGAGAGGCCGTATGTCCCAACTGTTTGCAGTTTTGGCAGTTCATGATCCGAGGAACAAACAAACGCACAGGTAGCCGAAGTTTTCCCAACTCGATGTAGTGAGGAAGGGCTGAACCAGAAAAGGTCACTCGAAACGAGTCTGTGGGGGTAAAGCTCTTTTTACCCTCGCTGAAAGATACTGAGTTCAGCTTCTGGACTTCCAGTATCTCAACCGTGGGAAGCAAGGGGTTCTTGAAACGGCCAACCGCTTGCTTCGCCAAGATCTCGGGGGTCAGACTCGCTTCGGTGACCACACCTTCGATCTCCACATTACGAGCTGGGATGTACACTCTATACTCGAGTGTAAAGAGCTGGGAGGCAGCAATCTCGTTAGCTTGTTTCAGGTTAGAGACGACAACGCGAAGTTTATTGTACCTCACCTTCGAGATTTCGGTCACAGCCGAGAACCGCTTCGTCAGATCGTTAGTAATTTGCATTACATTCAAAGGTTTCTTTTTGGGCTGGAAGTAAACAACCCATGGGCCAGTCGAGTCTTCTGGGTAGGCTCGCGATCGGGGGCTTATCTGTCCCTGTCCATTACCAGACTGAGATGACGAAGCAGGGATGGCATCATCTGATTTCTGGGTTGACAGACGTTTTCGACCCTTCTTGCTATCGCGTGGCAAAGTGGTGTCATCTTCCGACAAAACGTCCATTTCGTCTTCCGACAAAATGTCCATTTTGCCGTACTAGTGGGAGCGAAAAACGCTCTACCACTGCAACGATAATCAAAATTACTCGGACACAATACACGAGAAAAAAAAATACAAACACAGCAACACAAACTTAAAATTTAACTGATGGGAGAAAGAAAGAAACAAGAACAAAAACTTATCTGATAATCCTATACTACTACGACCGAGCGTTTACACAGCAGCAGCGGAGCGACGCGCAGCTTTGATGATCTTCGATCCGCGTGTGCGGGCGGTCTTCGTTGGTGTGTGCTTGTATGAAGCTCGGCACTCAGCTGAACACACGAGATGGATGAGCGGTTTGAATGTGGAGGCAGATGCTGACACTCGATGACGATGATCCGTGTGCACAGGTATGCGTGACCACGCACCGATGGTGCGCAAAATGGTTGGCGAATTGGCAATCGCAAAAACAATTTTCCTTCCGATGATGCCGAAAACACACTTTCTTCTCAGAAAAAAACTCACTTTTTGATAAATTTATCGGGAATTATGCCAGGAATCACTAAGCGAGAAAAAACTGATTATTTACGTCAGATAATAGCGAGAAAACTTCCAAATTAACGGAGCGCGAAACAAGTCGATCGTTCTTCTTGCTAGGACGCAGTGAGATGTGAGTCACAATTTACGCGGTACGTTTTTAACGATTTCTCAACAACGACTTGATTCCAATCACATTATCCGTTTCAAGCTATAGGTAATCGAATGGCATACTTTTTTAAAAAAGTATGTGAAAAATCAAAATCTCGGTAGTTTTTTTTTACGCGGTTTTTTTACGTGGCACGTATCCCCCGTGTAAAAAGCGACTCCAATGTATTAGCTGACTTGGGAGAATTATCAATAACAATAAAGATCACTAAGGGGTGTCCTCAAGGAGGTGTATTGTCACCCTTATTATGGTTACTTGTTGATGATTATCTTCTCAATAAACTAGTGGAAGAAGGCTTCGAAGTTATCGGGTTTGCTGATGACGTGGTCATAATAGTTCGTTTTAAAATTAGATCACATCATCAGAGATAGAATGCAATCTGCATTGAACTGCACATTTCAGTGGTACCAAAATGAAGGGTTTAAGTTCAGTTTTGGTTCCGTTCACTCGCAGAAGACAAGTAACACTCAAAAGTTGGTCAATTAATAGATCTATTATAAAATACTCGTCAAACGTAAAGTATCTAGGAGTCATTCTAGATGATAAACTTAATTGGAACTTATAAACACAAAACATTTGGAAAAAATGGGAACTTAATCCGAAAACGATTCATTGGATCTACACGGTTATTGTAAGACCTAGAATAGTAAACGCTTAATTGGTTTGGTGGCCTAAAACAAAGCAAAGCGTGACCCAGAAACAAGCTAAAAAAAATTCAACGTGTGACCTGCATGGTCACACCATCAAAGGCTATGGAGGCAGCTCTCAATATGCTCCCACTGCATCAATACGTGCAAATGGCAGCTGGAAAGAGTGCATTAAGGCTACGCAGAACAAACGTCTATTTTGAAGGCAATCTTTCAGGGCACCGTAGTATACTGAAATATTTTCTCATTAATCCATTAGTAGTAATGAACCAAGACTGGATGGAAAAAGGTTAAACCTAGATATACCGAGTAAAGTAGTTAAAGCGAATTGCGAAATATGGGATTTAGGAGGGCCAATATTTCCACCAGGATCAATAATTGTCTACACAGATGGTTCAAAAATGACTGCTACACAGTTCGAAAAAGTAGTGTAAATTTCTGTTCAATATGATGCACATAAATGGAGCGTCACATATCATAGATGTTTACATTATAAATCGTGTAAAGTTGTGATACATTTCATGAAAAGTTGCAAATATTGTATACAAAAGCCCATCTTTGCAAACAACGTTGCTTACAAGTTGCTCCTTTGTGTGCAACGAAATACAAGTTTACATGAATGAATGTTTAAAATTCAGAATTTTTTGCTGTGTAGCACTGGAGCTGGGATCACAGGCCCGGGGCTTAACGTTTCAATACCAATGGGAAGATGGACAAGTGTTACGCTATCTTAGAGTGTGCATATATTTGTCGAAAAAAAGGATTATAGACACACGTGAATCTGCATATTTTCAGATAGCCAGGCCGAATTGAATGCACTACAATCTTTCACATGCCTATCAAAACTGGTGTGGGAATGCATAATACTTCTGAAGCAACTGGAAGTCATAAACCAGGTTTATCTGTACTGGGAATCGAAGGAAACGAAAAAGCCGATTTACTCGGTAGACAAGGCTCAAGTGTCCAATTTATAGGATCAGAACCTTTCTGTAGGGTATCTAAATGTGTAATACAAATGGAAATGAAGAAATGGGAAGACAATATGATACACTCAAATTGGGCTGCTACGAATACTTTAAGGCAATCCAAATTGTAATTACGGAAAAAATAATAAATTTAAATAAAAAATCACTAAACATACTTAGCTAGCTACACAGCTAAAAAAAAGTAGTGTAAATTTCCGTTACTATGATGCACATAAATGGAGCGTCATATATCATACAAATTTAGATTAAAGATCGTGTAACTTATGTGACATGTCATGCAATATATCATATATTGTATGCAACTGCCCACTTTTGTTTGCAACATTTCTTGCAAGCTGCTAGTTTACGTGTAAAGGAAATTTACATGTATGAATGTTTGCATGCATGGATGTTTACATCGCCAGTAAAATTCAGAAATTTTTGGTGTGTACTTACGGGACACTATCCCGTTAGATATCACTTGAAAAAGATAAATCGAAGTCAAACAGATATATCTGTAGGTTTTGTGACTGTGAGACAGAGACCTCTCAACATTTGCTCTGCGAATGTTCGACACTATTCGTGCGCAGAAAAATCCCAAAATGGTGGTTGAATTCAATCGAAGAATCATACCAGATTGGGGTACTCCGCATTATCAGGCAACAACAGCAGTTACCCTAAATGGTTCAAATCCCAACAAAAAAAAATCTAGTATCTATCTAGTAAATTTACCTGACCACATTTTTTCAAACTGTTAACTCAAAACATTTGCGTTGCCGTAGCTAACAAAGTCATTGGCGTCCTGCATAACAATGTCCACATTAATTGCGAATAACAGCGTAAATCGTTGTTAGAAACTACTTCAAATTCCGCAGGCACGTCATCTTCCGCACGCTTTTACGGATTTTCATTCAGTTGGTGAAGCTGTAAGTGCATGCAGTTATCCCTATACATATCACACCCAAGTTAAGGAGCTTCCACGCCATAGCGTTGGTCATTTCGTTTAGCATGCGCACTGCGTTGTATAGATATGCAGGAGAATGAAAAGGCGAATACACTCAATGCTGTTTTTGCGCGATTTTGATTTTTTTTTCGATGCCCTCATGCAGGATTTCAAAACCTCCCAATTTTTCTTCGATTCTTTTGAAACAAGTTGATTTAAATTTGGTTGCAAGTTGAGGTCACACGATCAAAACTAGAGGCGAAAAAAAAAATCGCGTAAAAATAGAATTGAGTGTACCCACCACCTAGCGAACAGGTACAAAATAAAAACAAAAGCCGGCAAACGTGAACTACCGCTGGGTGCTTAAATTGCCATTGCCACTGAGGCACGCTGGTGGTGAGCTGAGAGAGCCATTCTCGCAAACATCGATACGGATCGCGAGCACTGGGTGATCTTGAAGTGAGTATGTGAGCGATCGTGGTGAGCCGATACACTGCTGCTGCTGCTGAGGTCGTGCTTATTACGGGTGATTTCAGCAATATCGAGTTGTGACGTATTTTAATAATTTAATTTTACGCTTGCAATCCCACTCGAAGTTCCCACACTCAACAGTAGTTGTTGTGTAATCTATCCTCCGAGCATTAGCTAATCTGTCAATCCAAATGCACATCCGCATGGAATTTTTTCCCTTGATCACATCTGTCCAGTGTTGAAACAAATCGCTGAAAACACAAGCCTTCTTTCACCTTTTAGGGAAATAATTGCAACAGCACAAATAGCATTGTCACCTTTGCCCCTAACAAGCTGTTAGTGAAATATGTTCCAGACAGGCAAAAAAAAACAATAACATCATCAGCCCCAAATAGATCTACGCATTGTCATGTGGGACATTACCTAATAGCGACAAACCACGACAGCAATTCCGGGCCAATGTTGGTCAACGATGACAATTTAGTCCCATCCCATTCCACCGTCTTCGCACAGAAGCAGAAGGATGGTCATGTACAGACTGTAGTGCGGCATTGGTGGAGGTCAGTAAGTCACATTGCGCTCGTCGTCTCAGCTACTTATTAGTAGTTACCCAGCCCATCATCGGTGCTGCTGCTACTGCTGCTGCATGTTCTGTCGCCGTCAGAATCAAATCACCATTTGACCAACATTGCCTACGTTCGTGACCGGGAATACGGTGTGCGTAGACATAATCGCCCAGCTAGGAGATTAACTTGTCCACCCCCTTTTTGGTTCGACGACGACAACGACGACCCCAAAGTGGCACTTTAGAAACAAATGATGCGTTCGAAATCGGATTTGCAGCACGAGCCATCATTATTTAGTTGCCCATTGTTGAGGCTGCTGCGGCGGCGGCGCGCTGGAAGAATACTTCTTGATAGTCATCACTCAAAACAAGTGTCTTTTCGTGGGGTGGAATGGTTGAAGAGCCGCGAGTACCGGACGGAGCAGTCCGTAAAGAGTTCCATATTTGAAGATAACGTCACCGCACCGCACTGGCCGTTTAACTGGCACAGGTTGTTGGGTTCGATGTTGTTACCGTGAAAACGTTCGAATGGGTCTAGAATGATTGGCATTTATGCACTCACACGGAGTAATTATTTTAAATCGATTCGATTTGAATGTGATTGCTTGCGGTTTTTATTTATAGTAATACGTAGTTGATTATTCAAACATTATCCATCACTTGCAGGAACATTTATGTCATAACTATGTTAACTGATAAAAAAAAATATCATGCATTTAAGGAGGGCTCTTTTAAACGTGATTATGAATATTTTTCCCCTTTCGATGTTCAAAGTAAGACAATTTGACCGAAGCATAGCGATAGGTACCGTCAAACAGAGTAATTTTCTACAATTTTGAAGGGTGTATACCATGTATTTAGGGGAAATGGATGTAATGTCGGCCTAAATTTTCCTAATTTGGGCCCATACGTAAATTCAGCAATCGATTAAATTTTCAATAGCGACCAAAAATATCCATAAGTACCGTCCCAATGACGCGTTCATCTAGATAAAATTGATGGATAGCAGATTTTTAGCGATGGGCCCAATATTAGATCCATAGGCTAACATTAGAGTCATTTCCTTTAGATAGATTATTAAATTATATTCCATATTAGGGGAAGACGAGGCAAGAAAGTAAGGCGGAGGATGGAAGATCTCCACAATATATCGTCAAGAATCTTTTTTTTTCCTTTGATTTGTTTTCCGTCGATCTTGTTTTCCGTGCTGAGCACCAATGCTACCGACGTGCCAGGAAGGCAGCTCCCACACCTGGACCCTACCTATCGACCCATCAACTCATGAACCGGGGACCAACGGCTTTACTTCCTTTCCGAAGGAAGACGTGATCAGAGATGTTATGCCTCAGAACATCCCGGCGGCGCCGACTGGGATTGAATCCAGGCCTGCTGGGGTGAGAGGCAATCACGCTTACCACTACATCAGTTGAACGTACTAAATGTCAAAACAAACTTCTCGTTTGGTGGATTTTTTCACTAGCTAATTTAAAAAATAACAAATCTATGAATTTTAGGAGGAGCCAGGGCTGGAAGCGATCAATGCTGTCAAAATAGTGATTATAGTGACCATGTTGAAGAAATACGTGAACAAATAGTAATTTATAGTCGTAAAACAGTGGCTTAAAAGTGTCCTAAATAAATGTTTGATGATTTAAGACTTATTGTTGTAGTTGAGTAGTAACCTAAGATTTAAGAGTTTGCTACGTTCAATGTGCAAATAAAATTTTTATTAGTTCTTCAGTTCCCAACCAGTACACTCGCGTTGTAAGGGTGTCCCACATCAAAATGCATCATGGAAAAGAAAAGCTGTAGAAAATTACCCATTTTCTATTGAACATTTGTGTAGAAATAGTTTAGAGTGTATTGTTTACAGTGTATTTTTATCGCTGTCAAGTTGGAAAAAATGGCGTCATCTGAAAAGCAACGTCGCGAAATGATTGAGTGCTTCTCGAAATCGTGCAGTCAACGGTGAGTCGTGTGATTAAACGTTACTACGTAACTTTGACCATCGAACGGAAAGAGAAATGCGGTCAGAATCGATGTTCTATTAGTGATCAGGATCACAAGTGTGCCGTTAAAGCGTTCAAACGAAATCCCAATGTTTCGGTCAGGGATGTGGCCAAAAAGTTGAATCTGTCCAAGTTTGTTCAGAGAGCCAACAACCGGGAGGGACTGTATACGTTCAAAGTGCAGAAAGCTCCAAATCGTGACGAATGGCAAAGTACGGTGGGAAAGTCACGGGCACGGAAACTGTACACCCAGATGCTGACGAATCCTCATTGTCTCATCGGGTGGAAAAATCGTCCCGCACATAAAGGTTAAACTGCTCCAAAAGTCAGGAAATTATGGGAACCGCCCTGAAGATCTCTCAAATTATCTTAACATCTGTAGCTTTTCTGAGGTACTTAGAACTTCTTGTTCAATGTTCCTCAAGTTATCTATATTTCTGAAGTTCTCTTGACATCGGTCATGTTCTTTGATATTCTAGCAACTTTTCAAAACTACTGCAGCTTTTAGTAAGCTAACCCCTTTGAGATTTGTAAAGCTTGCAATAAGTTCCCTATATTTTCAGGATGTTAACTTCCCTTAAAGGGTGATACGGTCAAAATTTGGTCAATATCAACTTGACGTATTTCTTTCAATTTTGCATTTAAAAAACCTGAACACCCCTCATTTTGAAGGTGTGTGTGTGTAGAATGTTGCTCCTATTTTGATTTTGGAATTCACTCTTCAGTTGTCAAAATGCCGTCCAAGCAAGAAGAGCAGCGTATCAAAATTTTGCTCGCGCATCGCGAAAATCCGAGCTACTCGCACGCAAAGTTGGCAAAATCGCTAAAAGTTGCCAAATCAACCATTACAAATGTAATTAAAGTGTTTGGGGAACGTTTGTCGACAGCCAGGAAGTCTGGATCGGGGGTAAATCGAAAACCGGAAGCCGCTGAGACGACAAAGAGAGTTGCCGGTAGTTTCAAGCGAAACCCTAACCTCTCTCTCCGAGATGCCGCAAATAAGCTGGGTGTATCGTCTACAACCGTGCATCGAGCCAAAAAACGAGCCGGACTATCGACTTACAAGAAGGTAGTGACTCCAAATTGCGATGATAAACAAAATACGACGGCCAAAGCGCGATCCCGGAGGCTGTACACGACGATGCTGACGAAGTTTGACTGCGTGGTAATGGACGACGAAACCTACGTCAAAGCCGACTACAAGCAGCTTCCGGGACAGGAGTTTTATACGGCAAAAGGAAGGGGAAAGGTAGCAGATGTTTTCAAGCAAATGAAACTGTCAAAGTTCGCAAAGAAATATCTGGTTTGGCAAGCCATCTGTACCTGTGGCTTGAAAAGCAGCATTTTCATAGCTTCCGGGACTGTCAACCAAGAAATTTACGTGAAAGAGTGTTTGAATAAACGTCTGCTGCCTTTCCTGAAGAAACACGGTTGTTCCGTACTGTTTTGGCCGGATTTGGCATCTTGCCATTACGGTAAAAAGGCCATGGAGTGGTACGCCGCCAACAACGTGCAGGTGGTTCCCAAGGACAAGAACCCTCCCAACACGCCAGAGCTCCGCCCAATTGAGAAATACTGGGCTATTGTCAAGCGGAACCTAAAGAAGACCAAAAAAACTGCTAAGGGCGAGCAGCAGTTCAAGGCAAACTGGCTTTCTGCGGCGAAGAAGGTGGACAAGGTGGCTGTACACAATCTGATTGCAGGACCCCTGACCCAAGCGTAAGGCCCGGCAATTCGGATTTGGAAAAGCGGAAGCCTAACTGAATATTTTTCCTGAATTTTATACTAATTGAACTTGAAAAAGAAATTTAATTTTATTTTTTAAATAAACGATTTCACCGATTTACACGCGTTTTCCCTTGACCAAATTTTGACCGTATCACCCTTTATGTTTCCGTAGTTTGTTTTATGAAGCTTCACTGAAATTTTCAGTATTTCCGCTGGATGTGAATTGTTGTGAATTTATTTGGATTCCACTGAAGATCCCTAATCATTCATAAAGTTAATTTCAAACTTGAAATAGATCACATTTTTTTTCCTTAATTCTAACACTTTGAAAATTTTCAGTATCTTGAACTTGTATATCAAAAACGAAACTTTAAGAAATTGAATATTTTGAGATCTTAGTCTTTCTACATATCTAAAATTTCTCAAAATACTCAGATTGCACTGTTTTTCTCAAAGATTCAGAACTGTTTTGAAATTTGTAAGTGTTATTCTTCAACATTGAAAGGAAAAAAATAGTGGAGTTGTGTACTTGTGTGTTGATATTGATTTAAAATACAGTAGAAGTAGTTTATTTCCTCAATTTACTCCATCTCCTCTCCTTGACATGTCAATTTCCTCACCATTATAAGTTATTTTTCTGACTGTTTCTGGACTTTCCGTTAGGGATATTTCCGCATATGAAACAGTTGTCTTTAATCTTATGTTATGAAATATGTTCCCCGTGCACACTTCAATGCCCATTCCATCTCCGTTGAACATTTGTTATGGATAACATGTTTAACAAAACGCTTGATCGCAGTGGGATACCTCCGGTGGGAAATCGTTCACAAGCATGTATTGCACATCCCAGCCCAAGTGACATTTTAAGTTTTATTGAGGTTTTAAAGCACTCTAAAAGTTTAAATCATGGTCTACAGTACCCTCATAAAACCCAAATTGTTACTTGGGAGGTAAATAAAATAAGCCCGCTAATTTGGATTGATTTTGTTACATAAAGCTAACATACGACTAATACAGGGCTTTGGCGCATTATAAGTCGGATTATTACTAAGCAGGCTTGTTGGTTACTTGGGATTGCCTCCTCTCTTTCTTTCCATCAGCATAATCGAAAATTTGATATTCAGAGTTTTGCTTTCACAAAATTAGAAAGTTTGGTCCATGTTCAATATTTAATCATAATTTGCTACTTCAAGCAATCAAATATTCGTACATCCCATCAGGATCATAATTCTAAATAGTCATTGGATAGCTTAACTACCCTATTTATCCGCCTCTTAAGCACATAATGAGGAACTAGTATTCAGAAATATATCTATTAACTTTTTGCCATTCTTGCATTTACGCAAAGACGCTCCAACCCATTTTCAGAGGTTTAATTTTTGTTGGACCGAACTGAACACAGCACCACCCAGAAACTCGTTAATTTACTTGGTGCATGAATTTAGTAACAAATAATAACGTTAAGCTCTACTCAAAGATGAAAATGAATTTTTACCATCCCTGTGGATCCCACTTCAACACAGGGACGGCCCAAAAGCATCAAAATTCAGTTCGCCAAGCAGAATCTCACGAACACTAGCGTGTAAATTCATAGGATTTTGACAGTTCTTACAGTAATGCATCTTTAATTTGTAAACATCATCCAAAGTCCCTTCTTTTTTACATATTCTGCACAACCCTGACCAGATTTCCCGCCATTTTTTGTATGAATGGGGCGTGACAGAAAGTACTTTTGTGCAGAATTTGTTAAAAAGGATGGACTTCAGATGTTAATCTAATTGCAAATAAAGAGGTACCAGACATGTTTACACTATTTTGTGGCTATGAGAGGTACATAATACATTACATGCAAATTTTCTCTTAACTGGAATATTTTGGTTCTTTTGACGGGTGAAAAATTAACGTCAATTCTTTTTAGGTTGTCTTTGTAGGAGGATGTGGGGTTTGTTATATAAAAATAACGATTGTCGCGTTTCATATTATTTGAACGGGACCGAAAACAGTCTCAGTAACTCTTTCTGTAAAATATGTGTGGTCCTGAAAAGGACCAATTGTTCGATCTACACAAATTCCACATCCTCTCCACCCCATCGTTGGTTGTCATCAAGATGATCACGCCGAATGCTGCTTTTTTAACACACCGTCCGTCCGATGCGAAAATAAGCGGATTCACAACAGCATTGCTCTAGCCTGACTGCGCTATTGTTCAGTAGAGGTAGAGGGAAAAATTCCACCTTTCCTGATTTTCTCCTGCTTCTGCTTGCCACGCCGCCCGAAGCGTTAATGAGCGGAGGAAGTAGTAGTAGTAGTAAAATTATGTTTATTTCTGTTAATTATGGTAGTACATTGATATATCATTTTAATTGATTAGCCTACTTGGCTCTTCATCTTTGTTTAATTTGATATTCTAATTTAATATTTGTGTTTTTCAACTAGAATACCAGCTAGAACCAGAATACCCCTTTAGGGATGCGTTTTATTTGAATTGAAAAAAGTGATAACCTACCTAACTACGAGTATAACTTCCCAAGTAACACAGTTTCGTGCATTTATGTTGAGTAAACTTCTTTACAACCAAATTCAGGTATATAAAGGTTATATAAACTGTTATATAACATGTGTGTTGCTTCTAATGTTTGAATTCCAGCCAGGAAGTGGATCTCAGAATTTCTAGTCCGCGGGGGGCTGTTTAGGACCATCCTAAGGATCTTGTTCTGGATCGTTTGGAGTTTAAGGTGATGGCATTTTGCGCAACTCTCCCAGATTGGCATACCGTACTCGATTACAGGAAGGATGATTTGTTTGTAGACAGCAAGCTTATTTTTCAGGGACAGAGTTGACTTCCTGTTGATAAGTGGATACAACGATCTTATCAAGATGTTGCACTTGGTTTTTGTTTTGTCAACGTGCTCCCTGAAAATAAGCTTGCTGTCTAGTGTTAGCCCGAAGTACACAACCTCTTTGGACCATTCCACCACTGTGCCGTTCAGGCAGATCTTGTTATTCTCCGACGAAACAAGTCTAGGGGATTTAGAGTGTAGAAAGATAATGACCTGGGTCTTTGCCGCGTTGATACGGATCTTCCAGCTGTTGAAATGAGCGGGGGAACGACAGCAAAGCTCTTATATAGTTTTACAGGTTCAAACAAAACGATGTGCAGCCAAATGGTACTCGATTATGACGACTTGGTTAGGGGAGAACGTTTAATTCATCACTTTTATTTATACATTTTCGACATTTTTTTTTTTTGAGAAAACTGGAAAAGCATTTATTGTAGTAGATTGTGAGCGTTATTTTCTATCGACTAATGTATTTGGATTTAAATTTCGTCGATTAATGACAAAGTTATAAGAGTTCAAAATCTTACACCTTTTCATGACGGTCGATTTTAGATTTTCGATTTTCCGCCAGTACCTAGTACCTAGTACGTAGTCTACGTCAAAAAAACTACAAGGGACAGCACTATGGGGTTGTAAGCAATGGTGACGTAAGACTACGTGGTCTTATATAATAAATGTTATTTGTTAGATGCAGCAGGAGCTTGTGTTTTGTGTAAGAATAAGAATTTGAGCAGGGTTCTCTCTGTTTATACTCTTTAGTATGACTATGATTGCCCTGAAAAGAACCTTTTGATATGAATTTTAGTTTAGTTAGACATGTTCAGAAATTTAACTCTTCTGGAAAATCTTGGTGACCCTGAAAAGGGCCGATAGCAGCTTAAAGCCTTTGGAAGATGATGATGACGAGAAGACAACTGGATCAGCAAATCGGACAGTACAATTCCATATTCTTCGGTTCAATGATTGGGCATGAGTCTCGGCCCGTCTGCTGCTGGACAGGGGTTGAACTGGTGTCTGCGATAGGTTGCAAACCGCAGCGAGTGAAACTTCAACCTTCTTACAATGAATGGGCACTCGGAAGAGTCTCGGCGTGGCTGCTGCTGGACACGGGTTGACTAGGCGGCTGCGACGGGTTGGAAGGATGCAGGGAAGGATACTTCAACGACGAATGGGCACTTGGAATAGTCTCGGCCCGGCTACTGCTGGACACGGGTTGACCCGGCCGTTGAAAAGGTGCAGCGAAGGATATTTCAACTTCGCTATGAGAAATGGGCACTCAGAACAGTCTCGTCCCTGTTGCTTTCAGGATTATAAGCATGGTTGGTACCGTTTTGCTGATCGTCCGGATGGTTCTACTTTCACACGAGGATAGTTTCTTTGTTGGTCATGTGACTAGATGAGATCATCAGATGATCAGACCAGAGATACATTTGACACCGCCAAGGCGAGCCAAACGACGGATGGCGAGTTGGTAATACCCTGGATATTATCACCAAGAACCTTGCGATGACGCTTGGCACCTCCTTTACCAAGACCTTTTCCTCCTTGCCACGACCAGTCATTGTTGCTTGTTAGGTAGAAAAGTGAACTGCCTAACTTGCCACCAAGGTTGCAAATACTCATTTCAGCCAAAACAATGTTTTTTTTTTATTATGAAATAATTAGATGCTATGATCATATTTTGAATAAGTAAGATACAAAAAGAGGTTTCAAAGAATGTGTTTAACATATTAAAACTGTTTATTTCACTTAATGAGAGTCACAATCAGCGATTTTTCACACACTCACTCACTCACATATTCAGCGATCGGCAAATCGCTGATTGTGACTCATAGAAAGCAAAATTTACAGGTTTTATGTTTCAAACGCATACTTTGTAGAAGAGGTTACAAGTTACAAGTAAAACATGTCATCATACCATCTTTTGGTTTTATTATTCAGAAAAACTTTATTTTAACTGAAATGAGTATTTGCAACCTTGCCTGCCACCACCTTCCTACTGCTGCTATTGCTGCTTCTGCTGCCTGTTCACCACGCCGTCCGAAGCGAAAATGAGTTGAGGCTGGACAGCAGTGCTATTTTATAACCTTTCAGGTTACAGCAGAATGATGTGCACTTGGTTGCTCGATTATGACGACTGGGTTTGGGAAGAACGTTTATTTCATAATGAGAGAGAGAAGGATAAGTAATTTCCATTTAATTCCACTACCTTATTTGCTTATGCTTGGCAGATACGCGTATTTCGTCAACAATGTGCAGACTTCTTCAGTGTCTTGTACTAATACTCGACTATTTCATGAAAACAGTGATAACATTATCACTTTTTATTTGTTCATTGGACAATGCTAGATATTTACCACTTTTTCAATAGTTTCTTGATAAAAAGCAACTGTTGGAAATATTTCTGATCGATTGGTGATAACATTATTGAAATTGGTTCATAATTTTGTTACATGTTCCATTTTTGGTTTTCACAAAGTGTACCCTCATATAGAAATCACAGACGTAGTCCTGCGTCAAAATATTGTCGGACAGGAGAAACACGAAACACATTGGAAAATGGCCAAAAACTATGAACATTAAAAAAAAACTACTTTCAAACCGCTACATCTCGAAAACGGTGTGACGTAGCAAAATTTTACGTAAGTGCTATTTTACCGAAAATTTGGTGTACTTTCAATATATGAAGCCGAACAAATAATTAAACCAAGTTTAGGAGCTTTTTCCAAAAACTTTGGTTTTTTTCAAAAATCATAACTTATTTGACCATTATTTCTCCTTCTTGACAATAGGTGGCATTCACCGAATAAAAACATAAGAACAAAACATGCATGTTTAGGAAAATTGATTTTTGAGTGTTTACTTGAAAATAAAAAATTTAATAGTCAATTTTTTTTAGAGTGTATTTTTTTTTTCAAATAGTTCGAGATGTTCATTCCAACATTTGCCGAAGGTACCAAATCGATTGGACAAACATTTATCGAACTACAGTTTTCTGAAAATATGTTTAACATTTTTCAGGCCTTTTTCAAAATTAAGGCTAGATTTAAATTGGGGATCTGAAGAAGCAAAATGGCATTTTTGGTCATGATGAACGTTTCTGAAAATTTTCAACCATTTAAAAAAAATACCAACATTAGGGTAGAGCGCTACTTCGTCGTAATCGCCCATTTCCGTTCTATCGATCAGAAAAGATCAATAATATCAATGATTTCAACGTGCACAAATCAATTATAGGTTTGTTCCAATGCGTTAGTTCATTAGCTACAACATAAATCCTGTTAGAACCGCATTGTATGAATATTTACGCTCATTGTTCTCAAAACAAAAGAGGCGCTCCTAGCGAATCCCCTTTTTCTACGTTTATCCGTAGGACGAAGAAAATCTAATGGCGTTTCAATGCGTTAGGACGGAATTGAAACTCGTAGAACGAATTTAGAATCAAGCAGCAGTGTTAGATTTTAATCAATATCTCAACAATTGGTGACTCTTTATCAAATCCAACGGTACGTATGGAAAGGTGAATAAATTTGTAAGTCATATTTGACAGAAATATTACATTTTTTGTTTAAACTCGTTCAGGAAAGGGAGGTAAAGCGCGGGTTGTGCTTAGTAGGACGGAAATTAGATCAAAAACCCTAATGGATTTCCGAATTCGTCTGGAATCGCTCAATTGCTTTTATAATGATAAAACACTGTTAAGGAGTATTTTGTCGTGATATCAATAAACAAACACTAAGGAGGTTAATGATTGATTTGGAGAACAGTTTTATGAAGGGATAGATTACTACATTAAATTCATTTTTAAAACCAGACTTGAACTACTAATAAACATTGTTTTATGCTATTGAATGCTGTATTTAAACTAAACAGATTAATTGTAGCCGTTATAAAACCATAATGAATCAGTATCAAATTCAAAAGGCTTCTAAGTTGTTACTTTGGATGTTTCACCATGAATAGAACCGCACCAACCAAACTGGTACACTTAGCCTATTGTGAGTTTGGTCAATATGCTTGTAGTTTTGCAAAATAATTTTGAGAACGTTTGCAGAAGGATTCGATCATCAGAGATTATTATTTATTATTTATTAGATATTATTTTCAAGCTATTTTGTGAATAACAACAATGGATTCTTTTAATTCCTTTAAATAACTATGCTCATTCCTGGAAAGCAGTTTCCAAATCTTTTCTACAGGAGTTTTTAAAACCTAAACTAAGAGTTTTTTTTATCCTCGCACCAGATTATGTTAATGCTGTTTTAATTTCTTAAGTTAGTTAGTAAGTTAGGTTTCCTTGTTGCCGTGTCTCCTTGAATTTCTTGAATCTTATGATGGTATTCTAATAAATAAGGTCTTCTCCACTTTCTTTGGTCGTACATCGGCGTTTGACTTCTCAGGGATTTTGCGAGAGGATTGCTTATAATAACAAACGGTACTCAAGTAGGTAAAACTGTCGCTAAGCTTCGATTGTTTGAAGTGGGTCATGAAGTTTCTATTTTGATAATTACTTAAGCTCATTTTTTAGTCAGTTGTCCCGGATGACAGATGAGTAATATATACTCCCTTTAATTTTTTTTTGCTCAACAACAAATTGAAATGGATATATTTAACTAACCGGATAGCTTCGAATCTTCGAGTCCGTCACATCGAATACTGAATCACGTTTGTCACACGATGTGCTAGTGTACGAGTGTTGATACAATGCACAAATACTGCACACATCCAATTAACATCTTCCACCAGAAATATCGAGTAAAAAGAAAACAGTGTCGCCGCTCAAATCGATCCCTTTGACTGTTAACACGAGAACAACGCACACAGAAGAAAAAAACAGCATCGCCTTTATTGAATCAGCGTCGTCGCACATGCTAAGCTTGATGAGTAGTGGGTCGCGCGCGCGCTTTCCTCACTGCTCCATGTGCGAGCATCGCGACGCGCGGGAATATTTCGTGCTATCTGTATATCTACACCTTGGCGGCCGCCTATGGCGCTCAGTTCACAACTGGACGATCTTGGGATAACAACAACCTGCTAGAAGCTCACCGTGTTTTACGTACGTGTGTCGTAAGTGTACTTGACAGCCAAAAAATTCAAGTGAAAATTTAGTGTTTAGTTTGCATGAAGACGTGAGTGGTCGGAGAAAGATTCCTAGAAGAGAGACACACACACGCAGTGTGAATTGAGTGCAAAACTTAGATGGACTGTTGTGGTGACGTACAGAACTAACTCGAGAAGAGGCTCTTTTATGCGGACAAGAGTCGAATAAGTAAGTGGATCAACTTCCTTCCTGCTATTTCCCTGCCTTTTGAAGTTTTGTGTAAAGTGACGCTGTGATATGGCTCTTGTTGAGTGGGACACTAGAGTGCGAACTGGAACTTCTATCGGTGATTAGCGTGAGAGTTTTCGGACTCAGCCACTCAAGTGGCAAAGATGTTTTCAACGAGTAGCATGATACGCACTCGATTCTCTGAAGGTGGCTGACTGACCGGGTCGAGATAAACAGGAAATTGAAAACGGGCGTGGTTCTTCGCATAGTATCATCACCAGTCGCACAGTCCTGACTCATCATCAACCTTTCATTCAAGCTTCAACGAGCAATTACCTAAACACGAGATAAATCTGATCTGCATATTCATCACAGCTTCCTCCTGCAGTTCCCACGGTGTCGAGTCGCGTTTGAAAACAATTCAATCAACAACAACAACATGTCACGCGTGTGCCACCTCACGGGTTACAAGAGTGTTATCTACCTTCGACTGAGACTGTGGGAAAAATGTGAGGCTGCTAATAAAATCGCGCATTAATTGTAGTGTTATTAACTCTGTGCTGCGGTTAGAGGGATCCTTCCGACTGCATCTCGGGAAAATTAAGTATGATTGAAATTCTATACTCGACGGTGATTAATTGATCCGTTTGAGGGAGTCGAAATTGAACCGGCTTCTAGTTGTTTGCTTCTGGTAATCGTTATGTGTTGAAGTATTTTTTGTTCTGTTGAAATATACATGTACATGTATCGATTCAGGTATAAGATTCAATTTGATAATTATTGCTCAATGATTTGTATTGTTTTCATTTGAATTAACTTATATTAAGATAAAGCGCAGTCTCATGAATCATACCTGTATGGATCATTAACACTCCAAACAGGATGCTTCCGGTAAAATGTGTAACGGCAAACTTGCAATGTTTGAAAAATCATAGCCCAGCCATTTATCAACGAATTTCGAATCTGTTGACGCCACTTGAAATTTCAGATTTTAAGAATTTATTCTGTATCCAGAGATTTAAAATTTCATGATAAGTTGCTAAAAAATTATATTTCAAACATTGCCAATTTGCCGTTACACATTTTACCGGAGGCATTGTAAATGTTAAATGAATTTCAGTGAAATTTTGACAGACGTATATCAGTACCGGACAAACATATATCACCTAGATTTTTTTTTTTCTCTCCAAAAAAGTGCAAAGAGCTGTTACTTTTCTGGATGTACATGAAGTTGTATATCTGTATGAAGTTTCAGTGATTTTAGTAAAACACATTTTTTCGTAATACCCTTCTTGATACTGAAATGTCTTGAAGTATGACGCACCTAATTAGCTAAAATTGTAGTAAAGACATGGATTTTTTAAATGTTTTTGAATTTTTAAAGTCCATTCAGCACAAAAAATGATGCATGCTTTTAAATTTGTTTCACCATTTAAAAAAATGGCAAGATGATACATTCAATCAAAGTGTGTGTTACTTCATACGTGAAGTTTACGATTACAGAGTTGGTATAAAATGCTATACAAATATCAACATTAAGCATAAGTGCGATGATCTTTTTTTTTCTTGATTTGTTTTCCGTCGATCTTGTTTTCTATGCTGAGCACCAATGCTACCGATGATAGGGAGGCAGCTTCCACACCTGGACCCTACCTATCGACTCATCAACTCATGAACCGGGGATAAACGGCTTTACTTCCGTTCCGAAGGAAGGCGTGATCAGAGATTTTATTCCTCAGAACATCCCGGCGGCGCCGACTGGGATTGAACCCAGGCCTGCTGGGGTGAGAGGCAATTACGCTTACCACTACACCACTGGCGCCGCTAAGTGCGATGATCTATCAGTGAAAATTTAACAGAAGCTGAAATTGAGCGAAGGGCCATTCATGCGACAATACTAATTAGATGCGTACTCAGATGATGGGTGAGGGGACTTAAGGTATTTCCCCAAATTCACTGGCAAACGAGTCGCGTTTGACTTGCTCATATACAGGAGCTACTCAAAATAACTAGGATAGGATAATTTTGACGTAAGACTACGTCTGTGATTTATATATGGGGGTACACTTTGTGAAAACCGAAAATGGAACATGTAACAAAATTATGAAAGATTTTGAACGTTAATAACTCAGCTGCCCCTGAACTAATTTCAATAATTTTATCACCAATCGATCAGAAATATTTCTACGCATCTTTAAAATTAAAGATTTTATCATTTTCTAAAACGTCACTATTCTAAATTGCACGAATGTTCAACTGTTGCTATGATAATTAAAATTATCACCGATTGCCTGCGAAAGCGATTTCCCTAACACAGATTTCAAAGTTGAATTCCATCAGGTCTCACCAAACGGTGTTTAATCAATCACCGCGTTGTGAGTGGTGGTGTTCTTCAGTACACAACAAAAGGCTGCCTGCAAGCAGTGAGCTGCAGCCCAATGAGCATCCATAGAAGGAGAAAAAAGCCGCACCGCTATTGATCGGATTCAGTAGCTCTTCGTGAGTCGCTGTGGACCATCTATGTCAAGCGCCTCATACAAAAGAGTATATACAGAGAGAACCCCGCTCAAATTCCTATTCCTACACAAAACAGAACTTCCTGCTGCAGTTAAGAAATAATATTTATTATATAAGACCACGTAGTCGTACGTCACAATTGCGTAAAACCCCATAGGGCTGTCCCTTGTAGTTTTTGGTCGACTTTGGAGTGTTGTAAATTCGTCAAATGTGCACAGTTAAAAAAAAAGTAGTGTACATTTGTGTTACTATGTTATTCATATAAGTTTACATTATAGATCGTGTAAATTTATGAGAAATGTCATGATTTTTTCCATATATTGTATGCAACAGTGGCGTCCCGTAACCACACTTTTTACCTGTGCACCAACTTTCAAAACCAGATTTAATGCCGTATTCATACTCGAATCGGTTGAAAAATACACTTAATCTTCTAGTTAACTCGATATCTATTCATTGCAAGCAATATTTTGATAATTGTTTATGTTTTTAGAGTTTGTGCACAGGTAGATTGAGGTTAAGGAAACGCCACTGGTATGCAACTATCCATTTTTTTAAGCAACATTTCCTGTAATGAATGTTTGCATGCATGGATGTTTACATCATCAAAGAATTTTTATTTGTGTGGCCCCATTTCAATTCTTCTAAATGCATTCAACTGCAAACCTAATATAGTGTAGCCACGAAAATAATCATGTTCACCGGATACCAGAGATAGAATGCCAGTTAAAATTGATATTTTTTACTAAATACAAAGAAAGAAGAACCATTTCCAAACCGAATGTTAAGCCACGAACTAAAATCGGCCTATAATCAACCGAAATATGGCCATTTCCCTGGAATCGGATCTGAAAAAGGGTTCTGAATGCAGTCAGATCTTTTAATCACTCAAAACATGCCGTGCGACAGCTCATTCATCATGGTTTTTTGTCAATAGGCTTTCGAGAGACTTTCAATGCATCATTCGCCACTCTTGAAACCTCCGGGATGCCCTCGGAGGAACCTGTAGCATGGGACAACTGCAATTTTACACCAAAACATGCCGTGCGACAGCTCTACCGAACCCTCATAGAACCTTAATTGTTACTTGGGCTCTTTCATAATGGTTTTTTCATGAATAGGCTTTCGATAGGCTTTAAATTGAACATTGACCACATAGGCCGCACTCGGAACCACCGGAATGCCCCCGAGAGAACCTTTAGCAGGGAACAATTGCATTGTAACACCAAAACATGTCTTGCGACAGCTCTTTCTTCGTGGGTTTTCAATAAAAGGCTTTCGATTCATTGGCGTAGCTAATGGGGGTGCCAAGGGGGCCAAGCCCCCTCTAGAGTTATCTAGCACCCCTCCCCAGAATTTTCGGTGTTTTTTGACTCACCAGTATTTTGTTAAGCTTGTCAAGTTCGATGTTACTATTTAACAGCGATTCATCAAATTGGACCACAAACAAACAAGTTCTTTATGTTGACTACTTTTCTTATGTTCTGGACTAGAAGAAACGATTTGAGAAGTTTATTATATCAATATTTAATCGATGGCATAATAAGACGTCTTGTGGTAATACAAATTAGCAATGAGCCCAGGGATTTTTCTTTAACTTCTGGGAACTTCGTAAACCTTCAAGGAATTCTGAGAAACATCGTAGAAATTCAGGATACTTATTATAAATATTGGAAACTTCATAGATATAAAAATAAAGTCGTAGAAACAAGGAAATTGGAAAAGTTCTGATAACTGCGTAGAAGTGGAACATTTATTTAAGTTTGAGGAGCTTTGTGGAAGTTAAGGGGACATTATTTTTCTTCAGGGAAACACATAATTGATCGGGAACCTCTATTTAATTTCATGGCACTTATTTGAAGCCTGAAAATGCTCTTACCGGTATACAGTACACGAAAATAATAAACTGGTACCGAATGACTTTAACCAAAACTCCATTAAAAATGTAAAAGATATCCCAAATATATTCAATAAGTAAATCGGGACATAATTATTGAAGTTTCAAGTTCATTCCTTTCGATTGGAATTAAAGTTAAATCTTGTTTTTTTATATATATATATATAACTCCAAATGTTAGTTATTCCGAAGCACCAAATAAAAAAAAATTCTGGATAAATGCTTTACTACTTTCCTTTCTCTTCAAATATCTGAATCATGACATTTTTGGTAACATAAAAACTTGATGAATCCTGATAAAACCTGATTTTACTGAACTTAGAAAATTTTAAAATTCAAACCCTTAGAGTTTAGGATTGGTTGCTATGTCTGAGATTGAACGGACGATGAAATATTGAAAATCTAAAAAAAAAGCTAGTTGCAAAATTCATGGAATTACCTAATTTATGGAATAACCTAAATCTAAGAATTTTTTTATGTTCGAGTTACTGAAAATTATGAGAACTGGACGCTATGTGATTTAATTAAAAAAGGAATTAAATTAAAATTGCTTGTTCAAAATCAGTATGCTTTTAAGGCTCCCCAAATCGAGGTCTCAATCGTAGTTATGAAATAAATATAGGTAAATTTATTGTTTCACCATAAAAGTAATAGTAAGCCTCAATATGCGCCTTTGGAGGGTGTTTCAACACTCGACAGGGTATAAATAGCGGGATCTTTCAATTAGAGTTGGATCCTTGCGATAAATGCGAGAATGACAACTGTAAAAAAATCGAATACTTCATCATTTCTCAAAAGTGATGGAGTAATACGGCATGCACTAAGCTAAGGACACGATATATACTACAATAGATCAAATTACTGGTCGCAGTGGAGTGGTCCCGAACAGAGGAAAAAAAACCTCAATATCAAATTGAAATTGAAAAAAATGACCCAAAAAAAAAAGTTGCTTTGACGAAATTTGATTGAAAAGCATCTTTGAAAGTTCTTATTTAACCGTAGTTAAGCAAAATTTAAAAAAAAAATTGCCACGGGCCCCCGCTAGGCCCCCTCCAGATAAATTTACTAGCAACGCCAATGCTTTCGATGGACTTTAAATAGAACAATGACAACATTGGCTGCTCTCGGAACAACAGGGATGCTCAAGGGTACCTGTAGCAGCAAACAACTGGAAGTTTACAGCAAAACATAGAGGGCAACAGCTCTTTCTTCGTGGTTTTTCATCAATAAACTCTCCATAAACTTCAAATGGATCACTCTCGGAACCTCTGGGATGCCATCGAAGGAACCTGTAGCAGGGAAAAATAGCGTTTTTCCACCAAACCATGCCGTACGACAGTCCTTTCTTTGTGATTTTTTTTATCAATAGGCTTTCGATAGATCTGAAGTGAATTTTGACCACATTAGCGTGCTTTCTGAACCACCAGAATGCCCCGGGGAATCTGTAGCAGGGAAAACCTGCATTTTTACAACAAAACATGCCATTCCGTAGCTCTTCATTCAGGGTTTTTCATCAATAGGCTTTCTATAGATTTGAAAGATCATTGACCACATTGACCGCTCTCGGAACCACATCGTATGAATAATTCATTTAAATTTCTGTGATGTTGCCATGTTGCTAACGATAAGATTATACAACCAAAAATTGGCCAAAAACTTATACATCTAGTCTGAAACTAAAATTGTTTGTTGGGTAGTGAATTAAAAGCTAAAACTAGAATCTAGATGTTAAATTAATCTTACACAAACCTAGGACCATGCTTGGTATTCACAGTTCTACACACCAACTGCTCATTTGTTATTAATTTTTCACTAAGTTGTTGTAATTTGTTTTTCTTTGAAATAATTGATAGATTAGGATCATAGATTACTATAGATATGCAAAGAGTAGGTATATCTTAATATTTGAATCAACATAAATGAACGTTTACACTTAAAGGCCAAGATGTGCAGAGAGCATTTCTCACTTCATTTTAACAACGCAAAAACAAATACAGTTTATTATTAGAATTTAAATCTACTTTTTGTTACATATCTGTAACAAGCTTAAAATCTATTATATCTACTGCTTCAAAAAGAATTATGTTTCGTCAACTGTGTGCAAAGTTATTAGCAAATGAGCAGTTCGTGACCAAAAGTGTGCATGCCAAGCATGCCTAGGACCTCTCTTAGCTCAGTCGGTTAAGGCGCAGCTACAAAGCAAGGCCATGCCGAACGATTCCCGGTCCGGTCGTGGAATTTTTCGGGTTGGAAAATTATTAGACTTCCCTGGGCATAGAGTATATGATTGTACTTGTCACACTATTATACTCATAGGCGCAGGGGGGCTAACTCAGCTGTCTGTCAGCTGCCCCGTAACGTGGGTAGATCACCATTTCGTGGTACGTTACGGGATGTAAGATCTACCACCGATTCCTAGTCCTGACTACTTCAAACTAGGGGAACAGGATTTTTCAGTAATCCAAGGAACACATCTTAGTCCTTATTACTTTTTATGCCTTGTTGATAGTGACAAGACTCGGCTTTGTCTACCGAGGATGATCTTGAAACAAGGAAAAAAATGAGTTAGTTGTCTTCATATATGTGATTCCTAATCTTCTATTCGTTGTTCCCTAGTTTGAAGTGGTTAAGACTAGGGTTCTGATGCATGGTCATTATCGGTGTCATACCTTAATTTTGTTGCTAAGGAATTCAATTCTGACTGACAAAGAAGCGCGCCTTTGGAGGGTGTTTCAACACTCCGAAGGGTATAAATAGCGGAACCTTTTAATTAGAGTGAGATCCTTGCGATAAATGCAAGAGTGGCAACAGTAAAAAAAATCGAATACTTCATCATTTCTCAATAGTGATGGAGTAGTACGACATGCACTAAACTAAGGACACGGGAGATATTACAATAGATCAATTTACTGGTCGCAGTATTGTTAGGTCCCGAGCAGAGGAAAACAAAACTCAGCTGCAAAATATATCAAGCTGAACATTGCATTAAGTCCTAAGTAACATTGACAGATTCTATTCGTGGACTTTCTCTTTGTATCCCCCGGCCATGTAAAGACATTACCATGTATTTTCAGCAAACATATCGTTGGACAAGCTTTTATCTATCTAGTGGCGCCGGTGGTGTAGTGGTAAGCGTGATAACATCTCATCCCAGCAGGCCTGGGATCAATCCCAGTCGGCGCTACCGGGATGTTCTAGGGCATATAACATCTCTGATCACGAAGAAAATCCGTTGGTCCCCGGTTCATGAGTTGATGGGTCGATAGGTAGGGTCCAGGTGTGAGAGCTGCCTCCCTGGCGTCGGTAAATAGCATTGGTACTCAGCACGGAAAACAAGATCGACGGAAAACAAATCAAGGAAAAAAAATAGAATCCGGAATAAAGTTGAGATATTTCAACGGACGTGGTTAACACGGCTTTAAATTTGTTTAACAGTGTTTGCATAGTAACTGAAGATAAACATAAATGTATCCCCTAAATTGAATTGCAGATTTGAAAAATGCGTTAAATTTCCCGTAAGAATTGATCAAGAGTTTCTGATTTAAGTAGCTCAAAACGTGTTGGTGAGTAGTTGTTGCGTAGATAAGATGAGACGTGAAAAATGCTGTCAAGTACCATTGTAGCTCACCACATATTTTTTAGCAACTCAAATCATGATTTTTCAATCAATTATTATAGGAAATTCACCGAACTTTTAAAATCTGCTATAGTATTTCAGGGTTACTTCTATTTATTTATTTCAGTTACAGTACAAAAACTGCCCAAAAGACAGGTAAAAACAAGGATACATCGCGATAGAATGTGTCAACATCACATTGAGTCGATCCGGTGACCACACCCTACCGGATATTCGAATCCACTGCGAAAATGGACAATACCTGAAAGTAGACCTAGAGATCCACGATTTGTTTCTAAATCACATACAATCTTGAGCATAGAGGAAATATACCGTCAACATATCGATTTTGTTACCAGGTGGCCAGAAAATGAATTCCACGGAAAAGTGGTAATTCTCGAGAAGTACATCAAAAGCTCTGTGATTTGTCTGAAAATGCATAGAATCCTAAGTAAAGTAGAGGTATCCCTGAACCATATTGATTCACCCTTCCGGATATCCGGATCCACTGGGCAAATGTTGAACAGTTTGTCATTTTGGCATAATATGATATCATAACCTCAATGAAATTATATGCCAACAAACCGTTCGGATCCGCGTTCCGGAACCGATGCCAAACTGGTCAAAATCATCCCAAATCATCTTCATTCACTTGATTCTACCTATTTGACATGCCACAAGATACTTTTGCCTGGGATATTACTATGTCCTACAGAATCGATTTCCGGGACTCCAGTAACCGATACCATCTAAATTCAGTCTTACTAATCATATTTCATCTATCTGATATCATTTGCTGCACCAGACAACCGATTCACGTGAAAATTAAAAAAAAATTGGTCAAACTGGTTAAAAAAGTACAAAAAACACAGACATATTTGCATTTTCCAAGAACGAGGAGGGTTCTAAGGGGACGGTACCTACGACAAAAGTTAGTTCAACTATTCCCCTTGAATAAAAACCAAAGTTTTTGAAAATCGGATGAGGCATTGCAGAGAACGAGTTTGTTGAAAAAAATTCGTTCGTCCTGGTACTTTACGGGTTAAAGTAGACTTAGGCCACTGGCAGAGTGAAAGCTGTTGACCGAGCTGACCAGCAAAAGTTATAATAATTATTAGTAAAATCTTGTGTCAGCTTGGTCACTAGCTGTCACTCTACCTGGGGCCTCAGAGATCTGCGATTTTTTCTATATTGCATAAAATCTAGACCATTGCACACTGGGGACAAAATCGAAACAATGTGTTAAAATTCAATAACTTCGGTGCTCGCTGGAACAAGAGACTAAAAAATAGTCATTCTTATAGAAAAAAGGCTCAGAAATCGATTGGAGTGGGTTTCATCTTGGGCACGATAGGGTAAGTTGGGGTTTTTCACAGTTTTGCCCTAAAATCTCCTATTTTGCATGATTTGAATGCTGTATCTCAAGATACCGTTTATATAGACGGATGATTTCTTCCGCAAAGTTGATCAGGAGGTCAAGGACTATTGAATGATGGACAGAATAATTCGAAATTCCTCCGCTAGGTGACGCTAGTGATTATTGAAAGTGAATATATTTGTGCTGCTGTATCTCAAGATCTTGACTATTTAGACGGATGATTTCTTCGGCAAAGTTGATCAGGAAGTCAAGGACTGTTGGATGATGGACAGAACAATTCGGAATTCCTCCACTAGGTGACGCTAGTGAGCATTTGAAGTTAATATGTTTGTACTGCTGTATCTCAAGATCCTGACTTTTAAGACGGATGATTTCTTCGGCAAAGTTGATAAGGAGTTCAAGGAACAATCCGGAATTCTCTCGCTAGATGGCGCTAGTGAGCATTTGAAATGAATATGCTTGTGCTACTGTATGTTCATGTATTCTTCTTTGTGTGTGTGTGTGTGTGTGTGTGTGTGTGTGTGTGTGTGTGTGTGTGTGTGTGTGTGTGTGTGTGTATGTGTGTGTGTGTGTGTGTGTGTGTGTGTGTGTGTGTGTGTGTGTGTGTTTGTGTGTGTGTGTGTGTGTGTGTGTGTGTGTGTGTGTGTGTGTGTGTGTGTGTGTGTGTGTGTGTGTGTGTGTGTGTGTGTGTGTTTGTGCGAGCCACAGGGACACATCTGTGGTACTTATCCAACGGAACATTCAAATGTCTTCTTCATCGCTCTCCTCGTTAAGTTTACCGGGGTCATCATCTTCTTCGTCACTCTCTTCGATGAGGTCACCGGAGTCATCCGCTTTTCGATGGTTTTCATCGCTGTCATCTTGTTTCAAGGTGTATTCGTCCAGCCTCTCTTCGAACTCAAGAACACTAAGAACTTGTTCCGGCCGTATCTCCGGAATTGTATGACCAATTTTGAAACTATTCCGTAGCGATCTATGTAATCATAATCCCGAGCAAAGTAAAATATCAAATTGATAACAAGTTCTATGACCCGGTCATCACTTTTTGATAATGTCCTGCAAAATATCTCAGCGGCGAAACCAGCCTAAACATGTTCAAGGAGTTACTGCGCATCGTTATTGATCTATTTGGATGTATATAAGAAGCTCAAGTGACGTTCTAGGTCATCCAAAGCATTCTGTAGTTTAGAACATTAGACAACCAAGGCCTGCACAATGTCCTCAGCGTCGAAACTTGCTCAAACATGTTCAAAGAGGTTCTGTACATCGCTCATGATCAGTTTGATGTCTATATGATGCTCAAGGTTCACCAAATTTTCCTTGATCTCAGATGAAATAATGTACCAGGTCAGTCATAACCGGTACAACTCCCTTACTGCCGTGAGATGATAAAGTGACGTAAACGCCACCATGGTCAATTTTCACTTTTCTTCATATTCATAATCTATACCCTAAGATACACCAGAAAACACTCCCTTCGTGATAAAAATGTGTTTTGGAAGGCTGGAGACAAAGTGACGTAACCATACATTTTCGGAGAAAGAGTAATATGTTTTCACTGTTTCTACGGATAAGTGACGTGCACCATATAAGAATGTTGAAAATTCAAAAGAAGTTTTAAACAGTGAGGTTTATATTTTCCGCTTAATTTTGACATTTTTTAACAGAATGAAAATTTTTTGGCAAATTTTTATAATTTTTGTAAGTTTATGCACCCAGGTCCATGACTATAATGCACATCATTTCCGTTTTAATTGATGGTGTATGAGATGTTCTAGGTCCTCCAAGTTGCTTTGGAGTTCAGATTATTTGATCTACTGGCTCAACCATGAACTGCACGATGTCCTCAGCAAAAAAACCTACAAAGACGTGTTCGTAAAGTTTCTGCGGATCGTTTTAGATTTATTTTGTTTTATAATCAAGATTCTCCAAATTGTCTTGAGCTCAGATCAAATGATTTACCTTATTAACCCTAACTGATACAATTTTTCAGTCCCCAGTGTGATTTTGTCCCCAGTGTGCATTGAATGGAATATGCCATCGATTGTTCTATCCGGTGGATAGATGATTGGATTTACCGGAATAGTGGTAATTTTCGATAAGTGATTCTAGAGCTATGTGAGTGTCTAGAAAATACTGAGTCAAATTGAGATATCTCATCACCATATGGATTCACACACCCGGTAGTCATAAAACGCCGTTGTGGATATCCAGAATCACCGGAAAGCCTCAAATTACACTAAGAAATCCTTAGATTAAGCTTCCAAGGGACCATAAAACGGTCTTTCGGATATCCGGATTCAGTGGTCATAATTGGTAGTCCTAGCGCACTGCGATTTCTTAAGATAATGCGTAGATTCCCGAGTAAATTGCAGATATATTTGCACCATATTGATTCGATTACTAGGTGTGTGTGGGTGTGTATTTGTGCCTTCAATCTAATCTCCACTAATGGCAGTGGTATTATGTAAGAAATCTGTTCGTAATGTTCATATTAGGAATAATTGAAAGCAGCTTTAATCCGAGAGTTTGAAGGTGATAGATCTATTGCTGATCCAGAGACCCATTTCAGCGGCGCTGGCAGTGTAGTGGTAAGCGTGATTGCCTCTCACCCAAAGGGCCTGGGTTCAATCTCAGTTGCGCCGATGGGATTTTCTGAAGCATAAAATCTCTGATCACGACTTCCTTCGGAAGGGAAGTAAACCCGGTCCATGAGCTGATGGGTCGATACGTAGGATCCAGGTGTGGGAGCTCTGTCTTCCTGGCATCAGTAGCATTGGTACTCAGTACGGAAATCGACGGAAAACAAATCAAGGAAAAACAGAGACCCATTTCAGAATGTCTGGTCATCCACGCCCATTCAAATATTATTGAAGTAATCGAGCCGATTAGATCACCTTCTTCTATTTGGTAGCGTATGTGTTCTTATAATTGAATTTTACATTGCCACTAGAACATTGCACCTGCTCTCAAACTGAGTGTCATTTGAGCACTTTCACAGTTGAATGCTTTATAAGCTGAACCACTGTTATATTGTATGGCAAGCTCAAAGAAGCCTCCAGCATGGTATGTCGCGTCTTTACTCACTTCTTATCGGAAAGCCCCAACTGTTGATTCGTCTGTTGTCTTTGAAAGGAATCCAACCCTGACCTACAATTATGCCAATTAAGATTGTATTTGGATGGAAGATTAGAAGAATTAGAGAGCCATATTGCCAGCCTTTCCACAATGAAAGAAATGAAATTATGAAAATGACACCTACTTATGCGTTCAAACTATGCATGTTGCATTGCATTAGCACTTTAAAACTACAATCAAGAAACGAACCACAAGTATGTGACCGTGTGGAAGCAACTGACAACAAACCCTGACCGTAAGATTACATTACGCCCTATTCAAGCTCATCTCAGCATGGCAGCAACAAGAGTGACTCACCTTGAGAATTTATTAGCAAGTCCGTTAGATGCAATAACCACATCGAGTCTGTTTACCGCATAACAGTTGATCTGTTTACCGATTGCACAACAAAACACCTCAGCGTGTTCCATAATTTACATATCTCATTAGAAATCCACTTCCGATGCCATCTGTCATAAATGATTACCACTATCGACAATGCATTGCTATTGCAACACAAGAGCAATAATCCCATGAAGCATGGAATTTTCCCAACATAAGTGTGTTCAACTAATTTCGCTCCAAAGCAGAACTGATTTGTCGCCCATCCAAGTGTATCAATTATCCCTCACGTATATTGGCGATACCAATCTCAGGCTCTTCTCTTGAACCAATCCATTATCGGTAGACCCAAAGCCGAGCGCGGAACGCCAGCCAGTCATCACGAACGAAGCGAACGAGATAATAGAGGAGTAATCACGGCTTTGATTGATATCATCGACAATCTTCTTAATGGGGAGATACTGCCATGATAGTAGCAAGGTGCGAGCTAGAGAGAACCACTCTCAGTCAAGCCTACCTCAACTGACTGCTTCAGTAGAACTCAGTGGTGATTCTTCTTCTTCTTATTATTATGCACGACCGTGTCCGTCCTAACTGGAACTTGCTGCCTGCTCTTAACTATGAGTTCTTTAAGTACTGCCACAGATGTTGTTGAATGAGGGAATTCCAATCCTTGCACCATTCGCATTCGTAAGTTTTGTGGCAAATGATGGGCACTTGGAAAATGAGAAAACTTTCAAATTTAGAAGATCTTACACCAGTCTGCAAATCGAACCTACTGCCTGTGTGTATTTCATAATTTACGCTTAAGGTCAGCTGAGTCTCCTTCTGCCTCCAAAGCCTGTGGCGTTACTGTACTTTGATCTCTAAAGCTAAACTGTTGGCTTTGAAATAAGGAAATGATTTATCCAAGCTCTTTACACCGATTGAAGCTTTGCCATTCGTATGCTGGTAGACACTGAAGTCACTGAAACTTTTTCATTGGGAAAGTGTGCTAGTTTTAGCACTAGTGCTCCTGTTTTCGGCCCAAGGGCCTAACATGGCAGCAACAAGAGTGGCAAATGAGAATTTATTGGCAAGTCCGTTAGATGCAATAACCACATCGAGCCTGTTTACCGCATAACAGTTGATCTGTTTACCAACAAAACACCTCACCGTGTTCCATAATTTACATTATCTCATTATAAATCCACACGTCCAGGAACACCACGTTGAAATCATCTCTTTGGACATCTCCGAGGCTTTCAACCGGACGTGGACGATAGCCGTCCTGAAAAAACATACAAACTGGGGCTTGAAGGGGCATATGATGTATTTCATTCGAATCTTCTTGACCGATCGGTCATTCCGTGTATTGGTGGCGGTCGAAAAGTTTCAGCGAGAAGACCGGAGTCCCTCAAGGCTCCGTTATCACAGTCACGTTGTTTCTGGTGGCAATGAACGGGGTATTTGACCGGCTACCCGGGCGCATTTACATCCAGGAAGAGCATCCGATGCCACGTATGTCCGTCTCAGCACCGAGTCAATAGCACCCCAATTACGATCCACGACCAAGCCATTCCAAACAGGAAAACAGTTCGCGTCCTCGGCGTACTGATCGACCGAAGGCTCTCCTTCGACCAGCATTTCCAACAGGTCAAAAAGGACTGCCGCAGTAGACTCAACCTCGTTAAAACGATCTCTCGGCCTCACCGATCCAACAACCGCGATGTTCGGTTCCGGGTGGCGCGAGCCATCATCGACAGTAGGTTGCTTTACGGAACGGAAATTACTTGTATCGCTTCCGAGAAGCTGGTTGGAACCCTAGCACCAGTCTACAACAGCTACATCCACATCATATCTGGTCTCCTACCATCCACTCCAGCAGACGCCGCATGCATCTAAGTGGGTCTTCTTCCTTTCCGGTTCTGCTAAAACGCAAATATGGCCACAAAAGCCACCGCCTTTTCCGCCAAGACCTCCGGAAACAATAGGATCTTTCTCCTCGACGAGGGGAACAGAGTCCTCCGCACGGCCGCTGACATCGATCTCCCCCCAGTGGCCAAAGTCCATTGGCATGGAGAGAAAAGTTGGCACTCTTCACGAATCCAATTGGACAATCGGATCAAGAACCGCTTCAAAGCAGGGAATGCATCCGAGATTCTGCACAGATCGGTTGCCGAGTTACTTGGGTCCAACTATGCCGACCACGTACACCGGTACATCGACGGCTCCCGATCGATAAACGGAGTAGGTATCGGGATTTTTGGAGACGGTATTGCTGAAAGCAGCAGCCTTCCTTCACAATGCTTGGTTTTCTCGGCCGAGGTTGCAGCGATCTTCCGTGCCGCTACGGCGCCAGCCAACAAACCGATACTTATATTAACTGACTCACACAGCGTCGTCCAAGCGATCACCTCGATAAGCACCAAAACACCCATGGATCCAGGCGATTATCAAGTACGCCCCACCGTGTACACATGGATTCCCGGACACTGCGGAGTGCCAGGTCTGCTGATCACCTTGCCGGAGCCGCGACATCGGGTCCCAGACTCACCGACAAGGTACCCTTACAGGACGTCAGACGGTGGATCATGCAGAACAGAACAGAACTGCCTTCATCGGCAAAGTCAAAGGGTCAACTAAACCACTCTACTATAACTACGGTGGCCTGCCGTTCCGCAGAAGATGCATACACTGTGGGCTACCCTACCCTACACCGTCGAACACATCCTGTGCAACTATCCGGAGTTCCAAAATCTTCGGGAGTCACTCTGCCTAACTTCCGGCATCAGCGATCTGCTCGGGAATGATACTTCGGCCTCGGCAGCACTAGTAACCTTCTTAAAAGAAGCCAAAATCTACCACTTGGTATAGCAAGAATTTCTTGCGGCCGTCGGGACATCTCAGCTGGATGGATTTCCTTTATTGGACCCATGCCAGCTGAGCTCGGTTTTGTTTGGATTATTCGTTTGTAGCATTATTGCAAAGCAAGCGGGTCCCCAAAAACAGAGTTTTTAATTTGTTGGCCCCGGAAGGCAGCCTCCCGCAAGAGGGTGAGAACCCAGAAAGGGGTTCCCTAATGACATAGGGTGGCTGTCATAATACTGTCGTTGTACTATTGTTGTTTTATAGAATTTCGTTTTCGTTGCGTTGGTCTGTATAGTCTGTATTGCGCTTGGTCTGGTATGGTGGTGATGGTGAGTGAGGTGATCAGATAAGATCGAACAGCCCAGCCTCCCGCAGGAAAGCTAGAAGGTATGCAATTCTGCTAGGTTCATTTCCAAGAGCAACGCGGATGCTTCCCGGGATATTGTAGAGCTTCGTATTTCCAACAGTGGCGGATAATGTGTTCCACCGTTTGTGGAATTCGGCATAGATCGCAGATCCTATGAAATGGTCCATCTCCCTTGTAGATGTGGGAGATGTTTGTATGATGTGTACGTATTTGGGATATTATGACCTGCTATCAATGGTGGGTCCTCCCACCTGATGATGTCTCCTTTAATCTTCCTAATGGCAGGGGTCTTGCTGGTCACTCAATCGCAAGCCCATCCTACGTTGGTGACTTAAGATACCCATTTTTTTTCATACTTGAGTTGGCTACATGAGTCGTTTCTACGTTTCCTTCCACAACGACAACACAGCGCGTATTCCTGTATCGCTTGGATCTAAGGGTGTGAAGATGGCTATTGGTCGGTCGTCGGGAATGGTGGCTGCAATGAAGGCGGCTTCCGCAGAGAAAATGGAGCACTGATGCGGGAGTCTATGGCATTCCGCGAGATTTGGGCCAAAAATCACGATTCCTACCTTTCCCAGGGCGATCGAACCATCCGAGTTCCGAATTTCCTGTTGTGGCGTTCGAGTACCGCTTGTGCCACCGCTGAAGGATTGGTACCAGCTCTGAATTGGTGTTTGATTGTGAGGTCGGTCAGAACGTTCAGCTCGTTCCAATCCCTTGCTCCGACCCAGTGAACCTTGGATACGGTGGGGGGGGGGGGGGAGAGTTGGGTTGGATGCTTCTTTGAGTGAATTGTTGGCCTCCGTGAGAAGGGAATCTTCCTCGTGGTCTCATGATGTCTTCTCGTAAAGTCCGGTGGCTCGCAGGCAGATAGTTTTGGAGAAGAAATTAAAAAAAGGGAGTGGTCTTCCTTCGATGCAACCAGCAAGCAGCAGGGATACCTGCCAATAAACCCGAACAGACTCGGTGGTAGCTTTTCGATCAATCAGGACTTGGCAAGGAACGTAGCTTCAATTCCGTAGGTTAGGCGTGAGTTGATGATGACAGTGGGGTCCCTCGGTTGGCATTTGGATGTCTTCAGGCCAGAGTTTGAGCAGGTTGATACGCTGTTTGCATCCGTTCTTGACATCGTTGAAGTGCGTGTCAAATGCGAAATGTCGGTCGAAGCAGACCCCGAGTATTCGGATCGTTTTTTGAAACGGTGTTGAGTCTTCTATGATGGTGCTGAGGACTTGGTGTTTTATCGGAATGATATGGCTGAATCCACTCTTAGTAGCGGACAGCTGGTCATTAGGACAATTGAAGATTCCAACTGGTAACCACGTGAAGACACCGTTCATCCGAATGAGGAAAAGGGTAAGGGTGATCACGGACCTGTGGCACCCCAGTGTCCTCCTCGAATGTCTAGGATCGGCAATTTTCAAGCGTTACATGAAAGGTATGTTTGGTTCTGGATGAATCTTAGTATGCGTCCCTTGAGTCCCCATTTCTTCAGCTGGGCAAGTGCTCCCAGCATCCATGTCCGGTTGTAGGCTTTGGATAGGTCTAGAGTGACCAGTTCTGCGTGAAGGTTTTTGGAAAATACATCCTGAAGGGCCTCGCTTGTCCGAAGTAGGTGTTGGTCCCGTGTCCCGGTCTGAATGCGTGTTGGCGGTCTTCTTCTTCTTCTTCGCATTTCAAGCTTATTGCATATGGCATATTAGCTTATGGCGTGCTCACAACAGACCCCAGCAGCATATTTGTCACTTAAAAGTCGTGGTAACTTGTTTGCAACTTATTCCAGTCACAGTCAAGTTGCAGCAAACTATTTTGATGGAAGTGTGTTGCTTGGGTAATGTTCTAGATGCACTTCCACAGTTATTAATTGAGAGCTTTCGATGCCTGCTACCATTTTTGCATTATTATAATTGTGTGGCAAGTACAATCATACTCTATGCCCAGGGAGTCGAGAAATTTTCCAACCCGAAAAATTCCTCGACCGTACCGGGAATCGAACCCAGTCACCTCCAGCATGGTCTTGCTTTGTAGCTGCGCCTTTACCGACTGAGCTAAGGGAGGCCCCGTGTTGGCGGTGGTCTAGTTGATTACCTTCTTCCAAAAAACTAAGTAGTCTCCTGTTCACCATCCTGTCCATTATCTTTGATGCGCAGCATGTTATCGAAATCGGCCGGTACTTGTCGACTTCGTGTCCCAGAGAGTTTGGTTTGGGGATCGTGATGGTGAGACTGTGCCTCCATTGGTCCGGGAAGGTGTCTTGTGTCCATTCTTGATTCAGCAGCACCAAGAATTTGGCCTGTTCTCGCATGAGAACATGAGAGGGTAACCCACCTTGTCCAGTCCGGCTGAGCTTTCTCTGGCCTTTGACAAGATGAGGGAAAACTCCTCCAAACCGAATGGATTCCTGAAGAGGAGAATATTTAGAAAGATTTCTTAAGTTCTCGCAGTTTTCCTGAAGTTATCAAAATGTCCTTAAGTTCTTAGCACTCTTGTAGAGATTCTGCAGCCCTTGATATTTCTAAATTTACCATGAAATTCTCGGAACTGTCTTGAAGCTTATATAACTTTCATAAGATTTCAAAACTTTCGAAAATTTCCCTAGATTTTGGTTTTAAGATCTTTTTTTCAAATTTTTGTTTTGAACTTGTTTTCAGGACATCAAAATATACATTTTCAACTGTTCACAGAATAAATTTGAAGATATTTGGTAACAAAATTGCTGAGCTATACTTATTAAAAGTTAGTGGTTTGAAAAAAAAAATGGGTCCCACGATATATCATCACTGCTTTAACCAAATCGGCTAATTTTTGGGGTGAAGACTCGTTGATCAAGTCTCGTGTACATGACTTAGGCCAATTTTTAAAAAGTGGATTTAAAAAAAAATAAAAATATTTTATGTTTATTTTTGTTTAAATTAAAAATCGTCAGTTTTTTTTATTTTTGTTTTTAAAAATAATAATTTCAAAATACCGTGCCGATTCAAATTTCGGACACTTAAACTCGAATTTCGGACACTTTTAAAAGTTGATTATCTCGGTCGAATATGATCCACATGTCTTGTAAATTTTAAATTTTTTTGACTAGTGCCCTCCACGATCATCTAACATTATTACTTTGTTTCTAACTGGATGTAATATTTCATTAAAAATGAAAGTGTCCGAAATTTGAATCGGAACGGTACGACTTCCTCATGCACACGGAACACATCTTGTGAGTATTCACCCAAAATTTCAGCCAATTTGGTCCATCTAGTCCTGAGATATCGTGGGACCCGTAAATCAACTCTGTGTTTCGAGAAAAACGCTTTGCAAGTTTTACAGTTCGGTTTGCGCGTGGAACAAAATTCGGTCAATGAACATCAGTTACGAATACGTGTTAACTAATATTAATACTAACACGTGTTTACTAAAGATTGTACTCGAAAAAATACAACACTTTCTTTTGTGTAAAACTTTTTATTGCATGGGTAAAAATTTATAAAATTTTTAATAAAACTAGTTTGTAATGTTTATATGTGCAAAATCTCGTCACAATCTACCAAGTAGTTTTCAAGATGTCTTCCAAGTAAGAAGTGCTTGACAGGTTGATCGCGAAACAGTTTGGAATCGACAGTTCGACCGTGTTCCGTGTGGTAAAATCGTTCAAGGAGACCCAGACGACCCAGCGGCGAGCTGACAGCGGAAGAAAATCAAAGACGACCGACGACCGTGAACGCAAGTGAGGGATTACTTCAAGCGCAATCCGAACCTTTCAATTCGGAACGTGGTCAAGAAGGTCAATTCTTCCATCTGGTTCGTTCAGCAAACAATGAAGCGGGCCGGAGTTCATGTCTTCAAGGTAAGGAAGGCGCCTAACCGAACCGATAAACAGAATACGGTGGCCAAATCCCGCGCCATGAAGCTGTTCCGTGAGTAGTTGGTGCAGCCGAAATGCGTAATGGACGACGAGTTTTTCGTCGGCAAGTCCTGCCTGGATGTTCCGGAGAAGTTCCGGAAGAAGAAGGTCGACAAATTTGCCAAGAAGTACTTAGTGTGGCAGGCGATCTGTGGGTGCGGTAAATTCAGCAAGCCGTACATAACAACCGGCACCATCAACGGCCAAATATATAAAGAAGAATACCTCCAGAAGCGCCTGCTGTCCTTTCTCCGGGCCCACGAAGGTGACACTCTGTTTTGGCCGGATCTGGCATCGTGCGATTATGCGAAACCAGTGATGGAGTGGTACGAAACCACTGATGTTGTTTTTATGCCAAAGGAGGTAAATCCGCAAAACTCGCCAGAACTTCACCCAATAGAAAAATTTTGGGCGATTATGAAGGGTAAGCTCCGGAAAACAGGGAAGGTCTTCAAAAACGACAAGTATATGAAGAAAATGTGGATGAAAGTGTGTAAGAAAGATGGCGCATTTGTTGCACAGGATTTGATGGGTAGCGTTAAGTCCAAGATGCGGGCATTTAGCCGAGCAAAGAAGGTTGAATAAGCCAACTTTGCAAAAACATTGCTTTTATGTATTTATTTATTCCCTGAGAGTTTCAGAATTATCCGGCTTAAAACGAATTTTTGGTGATCATTTTTGTCTGTTGCATTTTTTTTTTCGAGTACAATCTTTAATACGAATCGTATTCGACCATTTATGAAAACTCTATTTTTTGATCGATATTAGAAATATGTAACCCCTTAAGTTCATGCAACTGTTTTTACGTTCTTTGATCTACAATTTTCCTGAAGTTTAAGAAAGTTTGATGCTCACGGAACTTGACTTTAAATCATTAAACTTCTCTAAACATAAGTAAAATAATATGGAGTATTTCCTCAATTCAAATGTTCATGGATCTTTCCTGAAGATTCCGATAATTTTCTGGAATTTTTGTCGTGATGTAGTCAGAACTATAAAGTTACTATGAAAATCTACGATCTTTCCTGATTTACTCGGAACTTCTCTGTAGTCCATGAGATTCTCCAGAAATTTTTGGTACTGTACTTCATTTGAGTTCTCTGAAATTCAATGAAATTCCAGAAATTTTTCTAAAGTTTTCTAAAGTTTTCTAAAGTTCTATCAAGTTCTCTGGACATCTAGAAAAACTGGGAGCTTTTCAAAATTTATTTCGATTCTTCTGAAATTAATGGAGCTGCGATGATCTTAGCTAAACTGTCCGCAATAGTGGAAACCGATGTGAAGTTTACTGAACATAACTAAATTTGTTTTTGCAATTTCCCCAAGGATCTCGGAACTTTCTTAAACTCAACTGGAGTTCTCTGCACCTCTGCGAAGTTTGATGAGTTGTCAAAAAATAAATAAATATCACTGAAGTTCTCTGACCTTCCTTAAAGTTCCCGGATCTTCTGTAAGGTTTCCGTTGTTTTCCTGAAGTTGGATTGAAATAATAAACACATTGTTAAGATATCCTGTGAATTTAAAGAATATCTTCAAAGTTCACGTAAGTACACTTCCCAAGCAACAATTTTGGTTTTATAACGCTCTTGAAGACCATGGTTTAGCCTTGAAGAGTTCTTTAAAACCTCGATAAAACTTGCAATGTTACTTGGGTTCATTCATCAGAACTTATTTTACAGGAGCTTTAAATTTCTCCGAAAGCCTGAACATTTCTGACGTTTTGGAAGCTTCCCTGAAGTTATTGGAATAGCCCTAAAGTTCCCAAAATTTACAAACAAACAATTTAGATGGCTGAAAGCTTAATAAGCCTGATTTTAACTGCAAAAGGATGATTTGCAGCTAACATTTTTTGTAGGGTTCTAAAACCCTCCCTGATGTTTTCGGTACCTCCCTGAAGTTCTTTAAATTTAAAAGAAGATCTAGGAACTTCCTTAATGATCCAGCATTTTTTTCTGATACCACTGGAACTTCCCTGATGACCCCGCCATTTCGTGAAATTATAGGATCATTTCTGAAATTTAAAAATTATTCAATATTCCTTTGAGCTTCTTGATAGCTTTTCGCAATTTTTCCGGAGTAAATGAAAGTGCCCTAAAGTTTCTTGGTATTGCTCAATGATCTCAGAGCTTTCCTGAGGATAGGGAAATTGCCTAAAATCTCTAAACTTATTTTAAGCCTTTTTGCATTTCCCTGAGATGGAGATTTTTCTGATGATCATGAAACTGCCACGAAGTAATCAGAACTTCTCTTAAAAGGTTCACACATTTTTCCGATATTCATGGACCTGCCGTGAAGATCTAGAATTTTTTTTCCAAAACTACCTGAACTTTGATAAAGTTCAGTTTCTCAGAACTTCTTTGAATGTTTTGTAATTTCATTGCAGTAAATTGAACCGCCCTGAAGTTTTCTGATCTTGGAGAGTTCCTGAAGTTCTCACAATTGTTTGAAGCGCTGAGATATATGGAAAAATCTAAAAAAAAACTCTGTAATTCTCTGAAATCCATGAGGGTCCTGAAATATTTCTAAAGTTTTCTGAACTTCTTTGTAGTTTTCTGGACTTCCCTTAAATTTCCGGAACTTCTTAAAGGTTATCAAAATTCTCCTTAAATTTTTGGAACATTTCTTAAGTTTTTTTTTTATAAATTGTTCGTTTATTTGGAAGGCTCAATCGCGTTAGCTTTACGGAGCCGATAATTCATGTTTCATTGATTGCAACAAAATTCACTTATGCTGACTAATAGAAGTTGGGCCTTATTATGCAGGGCTGGTAGCGATCACTGCTGTCAGAAATAGTGATTTTAGTGATTATGTTGAATAAAAAAGTGACCAAATAGTGACTTATAGTTGTAAAAATAGTGACTATAAAGTGACCTAAGAGTAGGCACATCAAATAAATGTTTGATGTTTTAGACTTATTCAATTATTATCTCATTAACACGATATGCACCTTTAAAGCGAAAGATTCAATAGAAAGTTTATAATCAAATCCACCGTATTAGTCACGGTGTCTACTAGCTTCAAATATCTGGAAAACTGGGAATCCTCAGGAAATTTTTTGTTTCCTTAAAATACCTGGAAAGCTAATTTTTTTTTTTAAAGAAAATAATGAATTTTAAAATACAACCATTTAATTTTTTTTCGTAATTTTCATTCACACTTTGACCTTTAAAGATTCACAGTGGATTAATCTTCAGAAAGGATTAACTTTATTATTATAAATATTTTTTTGGGTTTTGGAACGTGCATATTTACTAAAAAAAAATAATTTGAACTAGTTCTGGACTTAAAAGCTATAATACTTCAAGAAATTTTCAAGAATCTTGAGTCAAATTCCACTCACAATTTTAAAGACACGGGGAATTTTATTATAATTTCTCTAAGGACCTCATTCCAAGGGAGCTCTGGGAAAAAGTCATTCAGAAAAACATCAAATGCAATCTGCTATCGAGGTTGTTTCTTATGAATTTTAGATTTCAGGTGAAGCCTTAGTTAGTTAAAAGTAAGTAGTTTAGTTAAAAGTAAATTTTAATGAAAAATCTTAGGAATTTCTGGGGATCACAACTCTTGCGAACTTCACCGGAAAATTCCAAGGGCATTCTGAGGACAATTTCATAAATTTTGTGGGAAAAAATGAATCCGGAGCACAAGTTCTTGGACATTGTTTGAAAATACTAAAAGGAGGATAACAATTAAATGTGAGAATAACCCCAGAAAATCTTCAAAAAAAAAACGCACAATAAATTCAGGAGAGTTTTCCAAACAAATTATGAGAAGAAATCTAAGGAATTTCTGAGGAGTAAAGTCAATGAATTTTTAGAAGACTTTCAATGTGAGTAGAATTCCAAGGTAAGGAGTGAGATTGAAAATTAAATCTGAAATGAATTCAATGAATACTCGGAGAATCTTTCTGATTTCTAATTGTGGAGAATTTCAGATTTTGAGAAAATCTCCGTTGAATATGGAATGGACCATTTTAAGGTCTTCAGAACCATTTGAAAGTTTTCAATTTTTTGCTGACGTTAATGAAACTGTCTTGAAGTTCTTTTGTAGTTTGATAAACTAGCCTGATGCTCACAATACTTCTCCTCAAATCTGGAACTTTATAGGGCTTCCTAAAGTTTGCTCAATGTTTTTGACGATCATGGATCTTGTTTAAAGGTTTAACAATTCACTGAAGTTCTCTAAACTTCTTTAAAATTTATGTGACTTCTCTAATGTTGACGGAACTGCTATGAAGTTCTCTGTTCTTATCTGAAATTCTCAAAACTTCTCTAAAGTGTTTGCAGTTCTCAAGAAGCTTGTTGTACTGCGCTGAATTTAATTAAATCGTCCTAAAAATGTTTAAGCTTCAGCTAACTTCTGAACTTATGCGAAGACCTCAAACAACTTTTTAACATCTCTGAAGTTATCTGAAAATCTGGGAACTGCTTTAAATTCCTCACTAACTTTCGGAGCTTACAAAACTTCTTTCAAATGCTTCCGCATTTCGTTAATGTTCATAAAATTTCCTGAAGTTCGCGGATCTCATCTTAAGCTCCATCGATTTCTATGAACTAATGATTCTGAAGACCACTGTCCTTCTGTGAAGTTTTCGAAGTTTTTCTAAATTGCTGGAACTTTTGTGCTCCCGCAATTTTCATGGAATTCGAACGAAATAATTAATAAAGTTCTAAGATTTTCACTGAAGTTCTCTAGATTTTTCTGAAGTTCATAAAACTTCCCTTAAATTATCGACACTTATTTAAAACTTCTTCAGTAGTCTAGACTTTCCTGGTGCCTAGACAATTACTGAATTTCTTTAAAGTTCTCTAGACTGCCCTGAATTTATCAGTATTTTTTAAGAACCCGCAACTTTACTGAAATTAATTAACATGCATTGAAGTTTCGAGAATGTTCCTTAAGCATTATAGCCATTATCAACACTCGCTTATTTTCTCTGAACTTATCTATGCTTACATGAAGTTTTCTAAATTTGTTTAATAATCCAGCAAATTTTCTGATATATATATATTCATAATTCCCTGACGCTTCTGACGTTTAAGGATCAATCATAGAATTCTTGGAATACCCTATAATTCCACGGAACTCCTTGTAAGTCGCTGCAAATTTGCTTAAGTTAATATGATTATTCTGAAGCTATCTGATCGTCTTTGAAGCACGCAGAACTTCACTGAATATCATTAAACTATCTAAAAATATCTAAATTTAGTTCGCTAAAATTTCTTGAAGATATCGCTGCTTGCTTAAAGTTCTCGGTTTTTTTACTAATGGAACTTCGTTGTTGGTGTCTAATCAACTTACCTAAATTTTCGTATTTTTTTTAGTTCTTGAAATCTTAATGATACATCACCCTTAAAGTACTCTCACGTTTTCCGAATGTTCATAAAATTTCCAGAAGTTTTTGCTGAAGTTTTCGGGAATTCACTGAGTTTCTTGAAACTTCTTTAAGGTTTCCAATATTTCCTTGTACATCATGGGACTATCTTTTTTATCTAAATTTACGATCATTGATTTTAAACTGCTCCAACACTCTGGACTATAGTTACGGGAATTGCTCTTAAGATCTGAAATTCCCCAAAGATCTCTAGATCTAGCTTGTCTAAGGTGCTTAGAAATTATTAAAAATTTGCACAATACCACTAAAGTTTTCTAAATTTCTCAAGTTCGCTTCACACCTGTGAATTTCTCTGAAATTCTAGGAACTTCATTAAAGTTCCAGAAAAGTCACGGATGCTAAAATAACTGCTTTGAGGTTCTTACAGCTTCCAGTAAGTTTCCCATAGTATAACACTTCCCTTATCTTCCTGCAGTTTGTTTATAGAGCTTCACTGAAATTCTCAGCATTTCCTTTCATTCCTCAGAACTTCTCCAAAGTTCCTACAATTGTTGTAAAATTAATGGGAGTGCATTGAAGGTTTTTAATCTTTCATAAAGTTAATTATGAACATGAAATAAATCATTTATTGTCTCGCTTAATCCTGGCACTTTGAATCTTTTCAATATCTTGAACTTGTACATGGAATACGAAACTTCAACACATTGAATATTTTTAGATCTTGGACTTACTTGCTTGGAAAACGCAGGTAATTTTAGCCTGAAAAATGAGTAGACATCCTATATCCTGTATCCGATTAAACGTCACAACACAAAGAATAATTAATCTTGAAATAAATTCACGCTAAAAAAGTTAAAAATAGTGACTTATTATTACAAGAAAAAGTGACTTTAGTGACTTGGCCTAAAAAAAGAGACTTTTTAGTGACTGACTTGAAAAAAGTGACCAAGTCACTAATAAGTGACTCGCTACCAGCCGTGTATTATGTCTAATGAGAGTTGGGCTGACTACTAGCGACTTACCCGATAGGATCAGGGGAGAAGCTTGTGGTGGGGCTTCGTTATCTCATCAGAACGATGTCAGCAGTATGAACAGTAGTGCGGTTCAAGATTATTCTGTGCTCTTAAAAAATGGTGTCCTTCATATACATTTTTCAAAATCAAAAAACCGAAATTAATGGAGCTATAAATAAATAAAAAGCGTGATTTTGAAGCAATTCCATTTTCTTAGAGTAAATAAACAAAATTCAAATCCAATTTAGTTTCTTATTTCATTTGCATCAAAATGAAATCAGAAAACTTAAAGATGGATGTTTTCATTCAAAACGCTGCCAGGGTCTCTTCAGATGAAATCTTACCACGCACAAGTGCTTTAGTCCCCCTACATTCAGAAGCTAGTTACGACACTGCTTCAAACTACACCTGTCTGCGTCCATGGATGGACAACGGCGACGACGACGCATCGAACTCGTACATTTACGAGTCACACCACGCACCACGGTCGGCTCATTCGGAAGAGACTAATTTCAAAGTCTACTCACAACCGTCGTCGTTCCCGTATGAAGGCCGGGCGGACTCAAACGATCACCTTAGAGACCGCGAAACATTTCAATCAACTTCCTTCCTTCACTCATCGACGGACGCATAGGGAGGAGCACTACTTCAGCATATGGAACCCATTGCCGTCATACAACAGCTGCATCCAATATGCAGGCATCAAATTCAATGCTCACGAGTTAAATTACGAATGCTGTAAACACAATTGAACGGGGCTGTCGGAAGATTGATTTAGGGAGGTGCCGAAGTTAAGTGAGGTATACCAAAATGGTGCCACACCCTACCATTGGTAGCGTTAGGGTTTGAATCTACCTTCTTCCTGCAATGTGAGGGAAGTTTGAAACAACACACATATCTCATTGAAATACCGATATTTACGATGTCACACTTGACCCGGGTCGCAGGCGTAATCAACCGCAGCGACCGGAGGGACTGTGTGTTTATGGCTAATGGGGTAGATGGGGGTAAAATAGGCTAGAGTGGTAAAACGGGTAGGTATTTGTTTCATCGGGAAACCATTGAATATTAGAGGCGACCCTGGCGTAGTGGTTAACATCCTTACCTCTCACGCCAAAGTCACGAGTTCAAATCTCACCCCCGGACAAGTCACGAATGACCCAAGAGTGTTAAAGTGACTATAATAAAAAAAAACATTGAATATAATTAGTCTGATCATGGACCGCATATTGCTACCCTATTGCAATCGGAACATTAAGATATTTTTTCAGCAAAAACTGTTTGAGCCACTACCCAATTTGTAAAAAGTGTAGGCCTGCAGCAATATGTTCTCAATTGAAGCTGATAAGGTTTTAAGTCTGCTTAAACTAAAATTCATATCAAAAGGTTCTTTTCAGGGCAATAATCATACTAAAGAGTTTAAACAGAGGTTACTCCGCTCAAATTCCTATTCCTACGCAAAACACAAGCTCCTGCTGCAGTTAAAAAATTATATTTATTATATAAGACCACGTAGTCCTACGTCACCATTGCGTGCAACCGCATAGCGCTGTCCCTTGTATTTTTTTTTTTTCGAAAGTACACGTTTATGTCATGCATGCTTTCCAGCTCCTAAGGCATCACTTTAACCAACTTCACTACCAAATAATCATCAAAAATGCTTTTACTAACCTAAGAATTATATAACCATTCTACTCCAACGCATGTCCGTTTTACCCTCACCCCCAAAAGAAAGTTCTACAATACATTTATTTTTTATTATTTAGTAAAAATGTTGAAAATGATACTGCTAAGTTAATATCTGTGTTTGATATCAACGAACATAAGTAAACTATGTCTAACGAGATATCCAAAATACACATATTTTCACCATAAACAACATCTACACACACAACATCTCAACACAAACCGGTTGAGGTAATTGCTATAGGACTCCTTTTAGTCACAATCAAGATGCTGCAACATTGTGTCACAGATGTGTGCTACTTGGGCAATCTCCGTAGGATGCCCATTTTACCCCCACCACCTCTATGCTTATTTGTTTACATAGGTAGGTATTGCTGGTTGATGGCACTTGTTGATGACTCAAAGTCGGTCGTAAAAAATGATGGTGCCTTTGCGAATGTGTGTTTGGACGAACGGAGCCACAAATGTCTGTCAATTTATCACTGGTTCTGAATGGCCCAAATGGCCAAGGGAAGCCCCATATCAATCCGATCATGAACTCAGTAGTGGCTGTGGTGTTGCTGGAATGATTTTTACGACCGACGCACCGGTTTTAAATAATCATTGCTAAATGGGGCACAAAATTTGCCAATGAAATTAGCATAATGATAATAATGATAATAATTACGATGATGATAATGACGTCTGCAGAAATACAGAATTTATGTGCCAGGCATTCGTGGAAAGTTTGTTCGGAACTTTTTATTACTATATCAACAAACCGTCATTATTTTCACAACAAATGGTTCATGTAATGGGCTCCGATCGGTTGAAAGTAGATAAATTATGTACATCTGCACGCTTGATCTGTTTAATCACGTTATTTTAATTATCGCTGAATGGATTGTTGAATCCAAGTGCAGCAGACAAAAAAAAATATGAGAATTTAAGTGACTTTTAAATTGTGTACCAACGCAGACACATTGTGTTCGTGTTTGCCAGTAATTACGCAATCACAACATCACCAATCATTCCAGAACTCCGGAGCCGTTAGAGGCATCACATTCTCACGATTTGTCAACTCCCTCTTTCCAGAGGAGGAGAGCATTTATCTGAGCACACAACGACATAACTATATCTGCAGTCATCGAGCGGTACGTTGATAGGTGTTGCTGCACGTGACGGGGAAGGACGGAATTACTGCAATCAATCTGTCATGGGAGCGCACTGATTAATCATTGCTTCCAGGCACCGATCGATTGCACGCAAACGTCATCTGTTGTCAGAGTTCTAAATTGAGTGCAGGTGGTAAGATAAAAGAGAGATGTTAAAAGAAATAAATGGTAATATTTAGAACTGTACTGGGATGTTTGAATGAGACGGAGCCGAGTTGATTTGTTTTGCATAAATTGTCTGCTACGAGTTTTATGTATTCTCGTTTTCCATCTATTGTTGATTTGATAATTATTATCACGGTTTACAACAATATAACATGTGTCGGATAATGAAAGATATTTTACAAAATATTTGAATGGCTAACACACAACAGACATATTTTAGCACTGTTTGATTCGTTAGTTCTTATGGTTAACCCTTTGTCTGAACCTTGGGGTCGAACGTCTGTTCACGGTTGTCTTTAAAGGTCTGCCCAGAGCTGAATCCCTGGATCAGATCAAAGATGAATTGACCAAATTACTTTTAGTTGAGCCAGTTCAAGTTATCACAATGAAAATGAAATCCCGTCCTGGCGATTCGCACAACGGGATTTCTAATGATTTTTATTAAGGTCACTCACGAAAATGAAGCAAATCCTGTGAAGGAAAATCCAAAGAAAATAAAATGTTCAAATGTTGGTGAATATCATAAATCCAATTTTTGGGAATTTAAGACTTGCCAAGTGGTCCCACAATCTCGTTCTAAGCGCCAGATAGGAAACGCTTCACGTTCACGACCAGGTACTGATTCCTCTGCTGCTAACAACGGTCAGTAAGTAACAAATTCTACATTCATTCCTGTAGGTACAAAACAGCTTACAAGCTTCATATTCTACATCTATACCTGCCGCCAGCAATGTTAAGCAAGTAAATTAAGCTACATATGCTGCTAATAGATTTCAAATCATTCAATTTTGAATTGCAATGCTCGATCTCTTAACCCTCCGTTACTCGCGCTGTTGTACTTTGTACAACACACATGAGGTTTCCATTGCCATTTTGTTGCTGAGTTACCAATCGATCTGAAACCAACGAGTATTCCTCAAAAAACTGATCTTGATCTAAACAAGCTAAACTTTGATTACAGTAAACACCTAAAAATGCGGATAATAGGGAAAATGTAAATGGAAACCGCGTAAACTGTGGCTATACTACGTGGGATTTGACTTCATTTATTACACCATGAAGTATAGCGAGATCCTGACCAGATAGAAAGTTACTGTCTCGTTGTTCAGGAGCTCAAAGCCTTGTCGCTGGCGGACAGTGGTTCAGAATTTTCTCAATTCGTAGCGCTAGTATTCGTGTGAAATTCTCGCATGATCTTAACCAGATAGAAAGTTACTGTCTTTCACAAAGTTTTTCAGGAGGTCAAAGCCTATTGCTTGGTGCTCAATAGTTCCGAATTCGCTCACTACGCGACGCTAGTACACACGTGAAATTCTCATATTAAATATCTCGAGTTCCCAACCAGATTTAAAGGTACTGTCTTCGGCATAGTTGTTCAGAAAGTCAAGGTTTTTTCGCAGGTGGACAGTAGATCAAAGTTTTCTCACTTTGCGGTGCTACTATACATCCCAAGTAACAATTCTGCAATCATTTGGCATCGACTCTGATTTATGATGGTTTTATAATGGCAATGAATAATCCATTTAGTTTAAATTCAGCATTTCACAGTGTAAAACGTTCCTGCTTAGTAGTTTACCTCTTTTCTGTTTTAAAAACCTTTTACAGTCTGGCGAGAAGTCAAAAACTGTCTTGTTTTAAAATTAAATTCCCACCATAAAACTGTTCTAAAAACCAATCATAAGCTTCATTAGCAATTTTTTATTAATGTCTTGATAAAATACTATATTAACCTGTTCTATCATTATAAAAGCAATCATAAAACCATTCGGTTTTAAATGAGTGTAAAATGCATATATTGTTGCCTTTTAGGATTTTAAAAGTGTATCATCAAATCTCCTCTAAATTTTAAGGATGGATCCTCATAGTGAATAAAAACCAAATTTATGACAAGGATATCTCGAAGGATAAACGAAGTTAGAGGAAAAATTCAAGCGAAGCTAACGACCAAAGGGAAGTCGATTTCAGTAAAAATTAGTTCTTTAGCAGCACGTCCGGTGGAACGGGTACCATCAACGACTGAGCATCTGGTGGAGAAGAGTGAAGTGAGCGTGGTCCTCAAATTCGTAAAACATTGTCAAAACAGTCTGAAAACAGACCAGCCTTCTCCAGACCTTGCGAATAGATGAAGATCGGAATAACTTGCGTCAGTACCAACAGCAAACCACTGAAACTGTCAGTTAGCGGACGCTAGTTGGTTTCCGATCCATAGTTGCGATTTTATTCGGTGAAAGGGTCATCACTTGGAAAAAAAATCATTCAACCGTACATTCCTGCATCGTTTGATGGTGCACTTCCAGAACCATCCGGAAGAAGGGATCTTCTCGGGAATGAACGAGGTTACAGCTGTGTGAAATTCGAAATGTTGTGAACACTTTCTGAGTAACTGCTTCCAAGCCATCGGGAGAGAATCGCCTGGAAGAACGCTGAATCGCACAGCGCAACTATCGAAAGATAAACAAACTTTGACGTTTAACATTTTGTAGGCAACATTGCCGCCATAAATGCTGCCATAAATCTGAACGGGTTAGGATCAATCAAAATGGCTTTAGATAAATACAATTCAGTCAACATGTTTTCTTCATAAATACCATTTCAAAACCTTATGAATTTGTTCATGATTTCTTGAAAGCAAAATAACTTTTTCACAAATGGCCCATGAAAATCAACTGTTATGCCTCCGCCATCTCACAATTATTTTGTTTGTATTTTACAATCTTCGATTTTCAATCTATATTTCCTTGGATTTAACTTTATTTCAGTTAATTTAGCAATGAGAAAATATTTAGAATGCAAAAAATCATGAGAAATAAAATCTCGGCGAAGCTCAATGATCGATCTGAAGAATATATTTTTTTTCTTAATGTTAAATAATTGGTAAAATCGATGTTGGGCGGACTCAAGTTTTTCGATGTTATCACGTACATTTCACATCAACCTAAAACTAGGCCACTTCATGATAACTATTTTATAATTTTTACAATTCGGCAGGATGTTTATACAATCAGTTTTTATTTTAATTATTTTGATAAGATCGGATGGTATTTATGAATCTTTTTTATCTTGATTGTTGTTTTTTCTAGTGAACTTAGTTAGCAGCTAGGGTAAATGGCTCGGATAATGGTTTTAATTGTTGCCAAATAGCTTTTATTGTAGCTTAAATACGGTTTTGAAATGAATCTCAATGCGTTTATCGTTCAACCATTTTGCAGTAAATAAATCTTGAAGAGCTTTGAGAACTAGATGGTCAACTAGACAGATTCTAGCATCAATGAGGTTTTGGTGGATGCATCAATGGCAAAGCATTCTTGATCAGGGTTTTATGAATGTTCTTTTATAGTAGCTTTGTAGTATTTCATAAAACTTAAAATGTTACTTGGGATGTGAAACTCTTGCATATAAAATATCTCTAAATCCTGACCAGATAGAAAGTAAATGGATTCGGCAAAGTTTTTCAGGAAGTCGAGATCTTTTTGTTGGATGGCAATAGTTCAGAATTTTCTTACTATACGGCGCTAGTATATAAGTGCCTTTCTCGCATATTCAATAGCTCGAGATCCTGTACAGCTAGAAAGTTGCTGTCTTCGGCAAAGTTATTAAGGAGATAAAGATCTTTTGGCTGGTAAACAGTAATTTAATAATTTTCTCACCACGTGGCGTTAAAGGGTGATACGGTCAAAATTTGGTCAATATCAACTTGACGTATTTCTTTCAATTTTGCATTTAAAAAACCTGAACACCCCTCATTTTGAAGGTGTGTGTGTGTAGAATGTTGCTCCTATTTTGATTTTGGAATTCACTCTTCAGTTGTCAAAATGCCGTCCAAGCAAGAAGAGCAGCGTATCAAAATTTTGCTCGCGCATCGCGAAAATCCGAGCTACTCGCACGCAAAGTTGGCAAAATCGCTAAAAGTTGCCAAATCAACCGTTACAAATGTAATTAAAGTATTTGGGGAACGTTTGTCGACAGCCAGGAAGTCTGGATCGGGGGGAAATCGAAAACCGGAAGCCGCTGAGACGACAAAGATAGTTGCCGGTAGTTTCAAGCGAAACCCTAACCTCTCTCTCCGAGATGCCGCAAATAAGCTGGGTGTATCGTCTACAACCGTGCATCGAGCCAAAAAACGAGCCGGACTATCGACTTACAAGAAGGTAGTGACTCCAAATCGCGATGATAAACAAAATACGACGGCCAAAGCGCGATCCCGGAGGCTGTACACGACGATGCTGACGAAGTTTGACTGCGTGGTAATGGACGACGAAACCTACGTCAAAACCGACTACAAGCAGCTTCCGGGACAGGAGTTTTATACGGCAAAAGGAAGGGGAAAGGTAGCAGATGTTTTCAAGCACATGAAACTGTCAAAGTTCGCAAAGAAATATCTGGTTTGGCAAGTCATCTGTACCTGTGGCTTGAAAAGCAGCATTTTCATAGCTTCCGGGACTGTCAACCAAGAAATTTACGTGAAAGAGTGTTTGAATAAACGTCTGCTGCCTTTCCTGAAGAAACACGGTTGTTCCGTACTGTTTTGGCCGGATTTGGCATCTTGCCATTACGGTAAAAAGGCTATGGAGTGGTACGCCGCCAACAACGTGCAGGTGGTTCCCAAGGACAAGAACCCTCCCAACACGCCAGAGCTCCGCCCAATTGAGAAATACTGGGCTATTGTCAAGCGGAACCTAAAGAAGACCAAAAAAACTGCTAAGGGCGAGCAGCAGTTCAAGGCAAACTGGCTTTCTGCGGCGAAGAAGGTGGACAAGGTGGCTGTACAAAATCTGATGGCAGGGGTCAAGCGTAAGGCCCGGCAATTCGGATTTGGAAAAGCGGAAGCCTAACTGAATATTTTTCCTGCATTTTATACTAATTGAACTTGAAAAAGAAATTTAATTTGATTTTTTAAATAAACGATTTCACCGATTTACACGCGTTTTCCCTTGACCAAATTTTGACCGTATCACCCTTTAGTATACATGTACGCTTCTCGCAAATTTGAGGTCCTGATCTGATAGAAATTTACTGTCTACGACAAAGTTGTTCAGGAAGTCAAGCTATTTTGGCTGGTGGACAGTAGTTCAGAATTTTCTCACTTCATGGTGCTAGTATACATGTGAAATTCTCGCATATACAATATCTTAAGTTCTTGACCAGATAGAAAATTACTGTTGTCGGCAAAGTTGTTCAGGATATCACCAAATTTTTGCTCGTGGACAGCTGTTCAAAATTTTCTCACTACGTAGCGCTAGTGAAATGTGAAATTCTCACCTGTAATATATATCTAGAGATCCTGACCAGATAGAAAGTTACTGCCTTGAACAAAGTTGTTCAGGAGGTTTAAGCCTATTTTTGGTCAACAATGTTTCAGAATTTTCTCACTACGCAGCGCTAGTACACACGTGAAATGTTCACGTATAAAATTTCTCGAGATCCTGACACAATAGAAAGTTACTGTCTTCGGCAAAGTTGTTCAGGAGGTCAAGGTCTTTTGGCTTGTGAACAGAAGTTCAGAATTTTCTCACTGTGACTGCGCTAGTATACACGTGCAATCCTCATATATGCTACAGCTCGAGATCCCGAACAGCTAGAAAATTACTGTCTTCGGCAAAGTTGTTTAGGAGATCGAAGTTTTTTTGCTGGTGAACAGTAAATAGTTCAGAATATTTTCGGTATGCGGCGCTAGTGTGCATGTAAAATATTTGTATATGCTATAGCTTAAGGTCAGGAAGTAACTGTCATCGTCAAAGTTGTACATGCGGCAAAGTTCTTCCGGATGATGAACATGCAAATGTGTTTTGTTCAAAGCTCTCTCATTTGAAGTCCAATTTTTGATCTCCTTAGGTTATTTGAATGGTATAAATAGGTATAGCATGAGAGTTTTACTACAACTTTTAGTTTCATTTTTTTTCCAAGTCAATTCTGAGAAAATCAAGCATGATTCTTCAAAGTAATTTTTGAAAAACAGTGTAACTTTGGGTGAACCATTGGTAAACAAAATTTGAAAATGATATTGAGCATTTTGCCTCTTCGTATTTCCATTCAAAATCTTTGAAATATTCCAAAAAGAACAAAAATTGAACGTTTTAAGGGCATGTCTTTAAATTTATGATCGGGAGTGTTTACCGTTCTTTTGACGGTTTTAATCAAGAGTACCAACGCGCGCAAAACTTAGCATGGACATGGACTTTCTCTTGCGTGCGAAATGCCTGGCGTTCACTTGATTTATTGATAATGTCGAAATGCCGAGATGGGTAGTCCCATTCGGATCGAGCTCAAAATCAGAATCGCTGTTTATTGAACATGCTTATCCTTTTATACAAATTTGGTTATATTGGTTTATGTGTGGTAGAGTAAGATATCTACCCAAGTAACCAAAAGTTCCGCATTCAATGATTAAAATCACTTCCAAGTTCCGTAAAGTTCAAATAAAGTTCCGACCGAACCTTCAAGTTCCATAAAGTTCAAATAAAGTTCCGACAGAACTTTCAAGTTCCATAAAGTTCGAATAAAGTCCCGACAGAACTTTCAAGTTCCATAAAGTTCTAATAAAGTTCCAACAGAACTTTCAAGTTCCATAAAGTTCAAATAGAGTTCCGACCGAACCTTCAAGTTCCATAAAGTTCAAATAAAGTTCCGACAGAACTTTGAAACCACATGAAGCAATCCGCACAAGTATTTATTAGTAACAACATTTAATGTACGTAAATATTAAATGATCAGCGGCCAGAATATATCATAATTCTTATATTTATGCAGTGCATCAACATTCCATTCAAACATTAAAAAAAAATTAAAGCGATATTTCCTGGATTTGAACCCGTGTAATCGGCATGCGATCTACGAACGCTAACTACTGCGCCACAAATTAATCAAGGTGTTGTGTTTCGTATTCAAGTCAGTCAGCTGGCACTGAAAACTCCAACAGTAGGCGAGACAACAGCTCACTTTATTATATCTCAGATGACACAGCGGTTCGTGCTGGGGCTCGCACGCAGAAGGACTGGGTTTAATTCTTCACACAGCGCCAATTCTACTTCCAATGCTTATAAATCAAAACACATTAATAATACCTACTTTTAGGTATAAGGTATAATAAGGTATAACTTTCATAAAAGTGCGAACTATACATAGAATTTGGTGTACAGGACAAAAACCTTTTTGAATTTATTTTCTGAAGTTCCGTTCAAGCTCCGCCAGAAGCTGCTTAGAATGCTCTTGAATTATGATATCGGAACTTTCAAGTTCTTATAACGACTTAAAAATGAGGCTGCTTAGAATTCTATAGACCACCACCAACCAAGCTGCTTAAGCCACAAATAGCCTTTTATCAGAACTTTTGGTTACTTGGGTATGGTTTAGAGTGAGACGACTAGAGTGACATATAATTTGTCCGAAATTGCTCATCCTAGCATAATCGATAAGTTTACATGTACTTTACTTAAGCGCTTGGCGTTGTCATCCGAAACTTTTCCTACTGCGCGAACGACCTCGGACCACACCGGTAGGGTGGAGAGAGACGAGAGCGCGCTGAAAGTCCAGTATCGAGTGGCTACACATATGGCTCGTTTAGAATTGCATAATTGCATTCTTTTTACCCGGGCGTTGCCTTTGCTGTCCGGGGGTGAATGAATATTTACTGTTTTGGTTGTTTAGTTATGTCAGGGAATGGAATATCATATTTGTTAATTTGTATTTTACTGCAATAGGGAATGGTATGCCACAAGTGTACGGTTTTATATTTTTTTCGATTCAACTGAGCAAAAGTGTCTCACTCTCTGAGTTAGTCTCGTTGTCCGTACACACGTAAATACACCGATTTTTTTTTTGTCCTAGACCCCTCGATAAGACACTTTGAAATTAGCCTTAAATGAAAGGGAGACTCTAATCATTCATTTGGTGGAAGACTCAGCAATATTGATCTTTTAAGATAATGTTTTCCATCTGAGATACGTGTTACCACTAATTTATCAGAGGTATACAAGTGGAACGACTCACCTCAATTTATGTATCCACAAATCTGCATGAAAATCTTCACCAGTAAAAGAAATCCAGAATATATTTGTCATATCCCACTCAGGCTGACGTAAATTGTGTTTTTATTTTATGATATTTGATATGCGAGATTTTCCCGCCAAGTTTTGGGAAATTACTGAACTACTGTTCATCAGCCAAATATATCTAAGGCGAAAATTGCACGTGTATACAAGCGCAATGATGTGAAAAAAAAAATTAATTTCTGTCTATCAGACAAAAGGCCTTGGCTCCCTGAACAACTTTGCCGAAGACAGTAACATTCTATTTGGTCAGGATCTCGTGATATATCTCGTGACTGCTTGCTGCAGGACCAAGTGCCACGTCGTCCGAAGCGGTTATGAGCAGAGGCACGACAGCAGCGCTGTTTTATATCTTTTCATATTCAAGACGAAGGATGTGCAACCGACCCGACAGGATTTCCCGCCATTTTTTTTATGAATGGGGTGGGGCAGAAAGTAACTTTTGTGTAGAATATGTAAAAAAGGGTGGACTTCGGATGTGAATCTATATTTGGTACCAAATATGTTTTAGTCATTTGTTGATAAATCACAAACAAAATATCATCAAAATGACCTGGGTGAACAATTATTTTCTTGGCAAACGGGTGAAGTTAATTTATTTTAATTGTTAGTTGATTTATCGAAAAAAAGGTGATCGTCAAAGTTCATTTTTTTTTCAGGTTGCCATTATTGTAGGAAGAGGGGTACATAATTGTTCATAAATTCCATCGTTCATACTAGTTACCGTCTCTCCTTCGACATCGCTGGTTGTCAAGGTGATCGATCCCCTGCGTAGACAATTGACCATAGCAGAATGATGTGCAACCAAGTGGTACTCATTTATGATGTCTGGGTTTGGGGAAAACGTTTATTTCATGAAAACAGTGATAAAATTATAAAACGCGCATTTTTCAAAAGTTTTTTGATTAAAAAATTGAAAAGTATTTATTTCAGAAGATTTTTTAAGTAATATCTTATCGATTGGCGTATTTGGATTTGAATTTCATCTATAAGTGACAAAGTTACAAGCGTTCAAAACCTAACACTATTTCACCACACATATTTTTTGATTTGCCCCCCAGTATAGTAGTTCTACGTAGAAAAAAATAGCAAAAATTGACTAAACTAGCGATTGAAAAAATAGGTCCAACCACATCAGTTTTTGGATAGGTCCAACCAGAATCAATTACCATAATGTGAAATTTTCTCAGCTGCATCTTTACTGCACATTTTAATTGACAGCCAGGATAAATTAATTAAGAATATGATATTCTTTCGACATACTCCATAAACTGTTCGGCAAACAACATTTGTTTGCTTGGCGCGAAGAATTGAGCAAAACATCCAGGCTACTATGTACAAGATACAGTGTTGCGCTGAATGTAGTGGATTGATCATAGCAGAAAGTTATCGGCATAGAATCAAAAGTGGTCTTCAGCAAAGCTATAGCTGAAAAAATTTCACAGATAGCAAGCCTATCCGTAAATTATCATGAGGGTAGGGTGTTGAGAACAAAAAGTTCACTTTTCCCATAGTAGTTCCCATATAAACTTCAAAGGGCCAGTGCAGTATGAATCCGCATTCGAAAAAGCTCAAATTTTGAGAGAACAATTAGAACCTGATTTAGAATCTGTTGAGCCTGATTGAGCAAAATCGATATTTTGAACCACCCTAGTGCATATGATAGTCCTAGATCCTAATTCATACATTTAGCATCAGAACAAGTGATTTAAAATAAACCGGGGAGCTCTAGGAGACGATCTATAAATAACGTAGCATTCTAGGGGGAGGGGGTCTGCAGAAGTTAGGATCGACCATTCATTATGTATAACAAAATACGCTTCGAGAGGAGAAGGGGGGTCTTAAATTGGTCATACATATGCTAAAACATTTATGGATGGTCCCTAGGATCTTCTTTGTGAATTGACGACTTTTACGGATAGTCCAAATCTCCCGGAGCACAAGTCCGGGGTCTACATTTTGGTCCCAGATTAAAATGGCTTCAATGTTGACCTATGGATCTAATATTGGGCCCATCGTTAAAAATCTGCTATTTATAAATTTTATCTAGATAACGGACAAAATACGGTACTAATGGATATTTTTGATTGCTATTGAAAATTTAGTCGATTGCTGAATTTATGTATGGGCCAAAATTAGGAGAATATAGGCCAACATTACATCCATTTCCCCTTTCATCATTGAAAGTTATTTTTAACAATTTTAAATTGAAAACAATAATTACATTTCACAAATAGCAACGCTTGGGTCGGTTGCTATCGCGCTGTCACATTTTTTAACCCGCTGTTCTCCGAGAGGCAGATTGTTATTCCCCGTACTTGAATAGCAACCCCCGGTGCGGTTACTGCGGTATGCTGGAGGCTGCAAAAATAGCTTTAGCAAAGCATTGGTGAGGGTGGCCTGAGTGAGAATAATGAAGAATATTGATTATTTTGCTTTCAAGCTTCATATTTATGAACCTTACGTCCGTACATTTTAACTGCGATTTTGACAGTCACAGATGTTTTTACTGTCAAATCGTTGCTTTACCGTAGCGTGACGGATTTAATATAAGTCAGATCAAAGTAATTGTAATGCAAATAAAAAATTCCAGAATGATTTACGCTGCACTTCCAACAATTCGCACCAAACCTTTTTTTCCATTTGTGTGCCGAGCATTTTGCACACATGATTCACTTTTTAGCATGTTCCAAAAAAGGAAACTGAAAGAAAACCGAAGAAAGTGAGCAAAGTATTCCCCAACAACCTTCCTTCCCCGCTACTTCCGAAGAAAATTAGCGTCCTAGACAAAACAAAAGTAAAAGTTAGTGAGTGAAAGTTACAAACAAATGCAAAAACCGCATCGCCTTCAGATGGGTTTGTAAAATTTCCTATGACCGAAAAGTCCCATTTTCGCGACAAGATTGATGATTCTTTTTCCTCTTACTCTTCACTAACTCCGACAGGCGCTAATTTGGGAATGTCAGGACGTGATGCGGAAGTGCCATTTACCTGCGGAAGAGAGAAGAATAAACGAAAATCACTTCATTAGTACGTGTTGATTAATTAACGGGTCCTCGTATTAATCTTCGCAGTCTTCCGAATGACAAATGACGAGGAAACGAACAAAATTACTTCTACTTCCGTTCTAACCCAAATCAGAATGCCATTATGAAATGTTTAGATGGAATTTCCTAAGTGAACTGAATATTTCATTTCCGAGATCCAATGGGACGAGCCGCGCGAATGAACCTTCTTCGAAAGCGTCCCAAATCTCCCATCCCCACAGCCTAGCATCGAAATGAGATCGCAATAATTAAATTAACACGTCTTCTTTTCGTTTGTTTCTTATTACAGAATCCAACCCCCTCCCTTCTCAACGTCTCTGCATCATCATCATCCAGCAAGTGATCATTCGAATCGTCTCGCTCAATTGTGGCAGTTCAGTTCTCCGGCCGACCGAGTACCTCCCCAGTGAGCACACGAGCGCAAACGAGGGTGGGAGGTGAAGATATTTGACGATACTTCATTTATTAGTCACGTTATGTTAATTGTTGTCAGTGCTGCGAAGAGCGGTGTTTGCTGGAACGATTAAGAATCGGATCGTGTTGTGGTGATAGTCCGTCCAGTTTGAGAAGAGTACTTCAGCGTGAAAAATGAAGAACATTGTGAAGGGAGCTGCGTTGATTGCGCAGTTCTTGGGAGTGCTTGTTTTGGCAGCTTCGGCTCAGAATGCAGACCCCGTCCTGTACCCACCCACCCCCGGAACGCCAACGACCCAGGCCGACAGACAGTTTCGAGTGGTTTACGAGTGGAATGTTATGGATTTCGCTTACACCACCGAGGATGACCGGGCACGTGCTCTGTATAGCGGGGAGTACATTCCGAAGAATGTTCTGATTTCGGACGTTAAGCCCTACGCCAATCGATTGTACGTGACGGTGCCACGGATGCTGCCTGGCGTTCCGGCTACGCTCGGCTATTTCGTACGCCCGGAGAACAATGGACGCACGGATCCGGAAATAGTGCCATTCCCGTCGTGGGCGATGAACGAAAGGGGAAATTGCTCGGCATTGCAGTTCGTCCAGGGCATCGCCATCGACAAGTATGGCATCATGTGGGTGGTCGATTCCGGACGGACGGAAACATTGCAGAGAGGTGAGTTAAAGGGAAACTATATGGTTAAATGGTATGCATGAGCTTGCCCGACGGACTGGACGGGTGGTTAGTTATTCTGAACTGCGTATGCCTAATGAGTGCAATCAATTAAAGCCTATTTGAGGAATGTGTTGATGCCAACCCGAGCAGGAATGAATATCTCGATATCTTAAATTGGTATGGATGAGCCTGACGAAAAATTAATACCAAAAAAATGTTACCACAATACCAGTCCAATACCAAATTATGCAAATGCAATACCATAGCAATACCACACAGGTAGTCTTTTGGTATCCAAACATATTTTTTTGTTATTTACAAAGTATTTTGCATGCAATTTGGTGGTATTATTCTTTGGCTATTTACCTCTTATGTCGTGCTGATCAACACCAAGCTTCGATAACAAGCCAGAATTAGGTATTCATTAGTTATTTTATCCTGCTCGGGAATGGAGACTGATGGTATTTTACTAACTAAAATAGAACTCTCTCGTAAATATTCACATTTCATTACTTTCAGACGAAAGCCCGGTAAAAGTTTCCTCCAAAATATGCCATACGTAGTGTGCGCAATTATTGATCACGTTCGATCACTGATAACCATTGAAATTATGGTAAATTAGCAATATTATGATTTTATTACTATTAAAGTTACTTTAACACTCATTCGTGACATGTCCGAGGATAACATTTGAATTCGTGACTTTGACGTGAGAGGTATGAATGTTAACCAGAACGGTAGGTCCGTCCCAAAAAATTAGGAACTGGTTACCCATTAAGAATGACCCTTTCCACCCTTGTAGAAAAATTAAAAAAATGCTGTTTATATTCAATAGCTATACCCATCCGGGAAATGTACGTTTCAATTACAGATTTGCATGAACAACATACAGAACTTGAAGTGTTTCGTGACACGAAAAGATTCAGTAATGATTATGATGTTAATTTTTGACGTAGACTACGTCTTACGGGAAGGTACTGGGGGTAAATCGAAAATCTAGAATTGCGACCGTCACGAAAAGGTGTAATTTTTTGAACGCTATAAGCTTTGTCATTTATTGATGAAATTAAAATCCGAATACACCAATCGATAGGAAATACCTTTCGTAAGCTGTTGAAATAAACTTTTTTTTTAAATTTTTCATAAAAACTGTTTTAAAAATGGACAAATAAAAAGTGATAATTTTATTACTGTTTTCATGAAATAAACGTTCTCCCCAAACCCAGTCCTCATAATCAAGTACAATTTGGTTGCACATCGAGCTGCTTGAATCAGAAAAGTTATAAAACAGCGCTGCTAATGTTCCTCAACTCACTCTTTGCTCGACTGTTGAGCTGTTCAGTTCGTTTTCTTTTTCGCTCGAGTTCTCGCTTCGATTCGGTTTGTGCTGTCGCGTTGCGCCGTGGAAGCGTCGCCACCTTCGCGCGTTCTGGCAAGTTTACTGCAACTTGCCAACACGAAACAAATGGTGCGTAAACGTACCAATGATTCAGCAGCGGGCCCTTCAAAGAAGGTGGTAATCCAGCACAGCGCGTCGAATGATGAAGCTGGAAAACGGGTACTGCAAACCAACCAGTTTGCGGTGCTGCCCGAAGAAAATGGCGATGGTGACGTCGTTCCCATCGCTGCAAGAGAGCGGATTCCCCCGCTTTTCACGCCGGAGAAGGATGTTGCCAAGCTGCGTGCCGAACTGGCAAAACACAAGCTGCTGCCTCGCTTCAAGCTTTGCAGCATCGGCACCAAAATCATGTGCTCCAGCCTGGAGGAGTACAATCAAACAGGATGTTTCCTAAAGGAAAACAACGTTGACTTCTTCACGCACGATCTGCCATCGAGCAAGCCACTGAAGCTGGTATTGCGTGGATTACCGTCGTTCGAGGTGGCTGTGGTTAAATCCGAGCTGGAGCGGCTTGGGCTCAAACCTGAGGCGGTGTTCCCAATAAACCGGCGTTCCAACCACAACACCAGCTTCCGTGACCAGTTGTTCCTGGTGCACTTCACGAAGGGATCCACCAGTTTGGCGGCTCTGAGATCCAAAATCCGGGACCTGTTTCAGGTCATCATCAGTTGGGAGCATTACAAATCACAACATCGTGATGTTACGCAGTGTATGAACTGCCTCTCCTACGGCCATGGCACCAAAAACTGCCATATGAAGACTATCTGCGGCAAGTGTGCTGGAACTCACTCGACTGCGTCCTGTGAGCAAGATGATGACATCGAGCCAACGTGTGTCAACTGCGGTGGTAACCACCAAGCCTCCAATCGCGGATGTCCCAAGCGAGTGGAGTTCATCAATATCCGTCGGAAGGCTACGATCAATAATCAGCCCGGTCGCCTCCGCAATCATCGTTCGCCTCCTGCACGCACGGAAGTCCAGTACCCAGCTCTCCAGCCCCGTCGACATGTTCCGAACTTAGAACCACTTCCGCTCAACAACCAACAAGTCAAGCATGTGAGTATTCCTAACAATCGAACAGTCCAGCATCGTCTCGCTGCTGCTGCTGCCCAGCCAATGCCAGGTCCCTCCACCGCCCCTGGTTTATCATACGCTGGTGTTGTCTCAGGTGAGCCTGTCGACGATTCTCCGTTCACCTCGGAGGAACTTGTGACGCTCGTGGCCGAGGTCATCATCATCTTGCGCACCTGCAAGACTCGATCTGAACAGCTTCATGCTGCCCTGTCCCTTGTCACTAAGTATGGACCGTGAAGCCATCAAGATCGTAAATTGGAACGCTTGCTCCTTGAAGAGCAAAAACATCGAGTTTGTTGAGTTTCTCAATGAACGAAACATCGACATTGCCATCATAACTGAAACCCACCTGAAGCCTGAAACAAACGTCTACCTTCCCGATTTCCGGCTCGTGAGGCTAGATCGAACCAACTCTGGAGGAGGAGGAGTGGCTATTGCAATAAGGAGAAACATCTGCTGTCGACTGATGAAGATCATCGAAGCCGTAGGGGTGGAAGTTTCTACTCCTATCGGCCCCATCACCATCGTCGCGGCTTACTGCCCCAAACAAGTCAACATCAGGGACGGATCGGCAGCAGATCTGCGACGAGATATTATCAAGCTAACACGACGACGGGAAAACTTTATCATCGCTGGCGACCTGAACGCCAAACATCAAGCTTGGGGCAACAATCGGCGCAATCAAAACGGCACCATCCTGAACAACGACCTGCAGGAAGCGCAGTACAACATCTTGAGTCCGGAAACTCCCACCCGGTTGAGTCGGTCCGGTGTTCACGCTACCATCGATATCTTCATCAGCAACATGGGCAACAACATCGCTCAACCTATCACCTATCAGGAACTCAGCTCGGACCACTACCCGGTGGTGACTGAGGTGGGATCCTCCGTAAATCGATTTGAAGCTTTCCGGCGCAACTATCATCGTGTTGACTGGGGTCAGTTCCAACATTGCGTCGACACCGCTGTAGACTACGATGTCCAACCGGAATCGTCCGAAGATGTTGACCGGTGTCTGCGCTCCATCGATCAAGCAATTTCCCGGGCCAGGGAGCTACATGTGCCAGTATCCAGACAGGTGAGTAATACTCTGAACCTTGACAGGCCTACTAAAGACCTCATTAGACTCCGCAACACGATTCGTAGGCAGTACCAGCGTTCTGGGCTGCCTAACCTGAAGACCAATTGCAACCGTTTGAACAAAATCATCCAAGCCAGGATGGTGGATCTCAGAAATATCGATTTTGCAAACAAGATTCGCTCTCTCCCAGATTGTGCTAAGCCATTCTGGAAAATGGCAAATATTTTGAAAAATAAGCCGAGGCCCATTCCTCCCCTTTCCTCTCCTAACCAAAATTCGGACCCATCTTTACTAATAACCCCATTTGAAAAGGCCAATGCTCTTGGACAACACTTTGTAAATTCACATAACCTTGGCCACGCCATGGTGAGTCCCCACGAGCCTGCAGTATCACAGGCAATGGCTAGTGTCGCTGCCACCCCCGTAGTTGTCCCTGACGAAAGTAGAATATCGGCTGATGAGGTGATAGCAGCGATTAAATCAACAAAGAACATGAAGGCCGCTGGTGTCGATGGAGTGGTCAACCTCGAGCTGAAAAACTTGAGTGTTGACTTCTTCAAGCACCTTGCAGTGGTCTTCAACAAGTGTTTAATGCTTGGCTACTTCCCTGCATGCTGGAAGTTAGCCAAAGTTATTCCAATTCACAAACCTGGCAAAGACCCTACCAGTGCCAAAAGCTATCGCCCCATCAGCCTCTTGTCCTCCATCTCGAAGCTATTCGAAAAATTGATACTCAGCCGTCTGCTGGTGTTTTCAAATGATAATAACATCTTTCTCAAAGAGCAATTCGGGTTTAGGAAAGGCCACTCTACCATCCACCAACTCGCACGGGTTACTAAAATCATCAAGCGGAACAAGTCCGTTTCCAATACATCTGCCATGGCATTGTTGGACGTCGAGAAGGCGTTCGACAATGTCTGGCATGATGGTCTAGTGTACAAGCTGCATCGATACAACTTTCCGAACTACCTCGTGAAGATCATCAAAAACTACTTGTCGGGCAGATCATTCCAGGTCTACTTGAACAATGTCTCCTCTGATACGTTCAACGTTGATGCAGGGGTCCCTCAAGGTAGCCTGCTTGGGCCTATCCTATTCAACATTTTCACGTCAGACGTTCCTCCCCTGCCGGGTGGTGGTATCCTGTCAATGTTCGCAGATGACACCTCCATCATCTATAAGGGTCGAGTGATCCGTGCTCTGGCGAGTAAACTACAATCAGGCCTGGATGTTTTGTCCGACTATTTTAAGAGCTGGAAGATTTGTATCAATGCAGCTAAAACACAAACCATTCTGTTTCCACATTCGTATTCACCTCGGCTTGTCCCGCCTGCTAACGTCAAGATCCATCTTGATAGCACTCCCATTGAATGGTCGAGTGAAGTAGTCTACCTTGGTCTCACCCTCGATAGCAAATTGCTATTCCGATCCCATGTGGACAAGACATCCACCAAGTGTAACATCTTGATCAGGTCGCTCTACCCTCTGATAAACAGGAAGTCCACCCTGTCCCTCAAAAACAAGCTTGCTGTCCACAAGCAAATCATTCTGCCGGCTATTGAGTATGGTATGCCAATCTGGGAGAGTTGTGCTAAGTGCCACCACTTAAAGCTTCAGAGGATCCAAAACAAGATCCTCAGAATGATCCTTAACAGTCCACCGCGAACTCGTAATTCTGAGATTCACCACCTGGCCGGTCTTCAAACACTCGAGGAGCGAAAGACTTCCACGCTGGAAAGGTTCAGAGTCGCCTGTCTGCGATCAAACCACCAGATCATTCGTGATTTGGCAACCTAGTTTAAGTAGTTAGGTGCTCAAGTAGGTAGGTTATCAAATTTTTAAATTCAAACCAAAACAATCCCACAAAGGGTATCCTGTAAATTAGCGCTAAACGCAATCATCACATTAGAATAACCAATTAACTAGAACAAAGATGAAGAGCCAAAGGCTAACCAATTGAAATGTTAAATCAAATGTTGAAACATAAAACCCAGAAAATAAACGTAAATTTTACTACTACTTCCTCAACTCATTTTCGCATTGGACGGCGGGTAAGCAGGTAGCAGCAGCAGCAGTAGTAGCAAGCAGCAACAGCAGAAGCAGTTGGAAGGCGGTTCTTGTCAAGCGCGCAGAGTTCGAGTTTTGCACCTTGAACTTTGCGCGTCGTTCCCGAGATCATTGGCTGCTGGTAGCGGCGTCGCCTCGATGGCGCAAGCGCTCCTTGCCTGAATGATAACTACAAATCTCGATTACTTTTCGGAAGGACATATCAGCTTTTGTAAACAACGCATTTTATCGTCGGTTTGGCATAACTAATAGCTCGCCCCACATACTAACACCGCTAACAGGTTGGGAACATTTTCTCCTATCTGATGGTAGTACTAGCATGCGTGGGCGGGCTAGAAGCTACGCCAAATCGACGATCAAATGCATTGTTAACAAAAGCTGATACGTTCCTTCGAAAAAGTAATCGAGAAATACTTCTTGGGCTGTGAACCAATTGCCGAGTTAAATTTAACTCGTGGTTAAACGTGACATTTCGAAAATGCCGGAAATTGATCAGTTTTCCAACAGAATTCAGCCACGGTGACCAAAATTTAACTTCTAGTCGGTCCGAAATAACCACGCTCTTATAGCAGGGTTATTCGATAACTCATCTGTCACTTTTAAACACGAGTTAAATTCAACTCACCCATTGCGACACAGCCTTGGAAGTTAAATTAGGGCCATCCATAAATTACGTATATTTTGACCAATTAACTCCCCCTTCCCCCTCGGAGCGTGTTTTGCAATACACCTAATACATGGCCGGTCCCAACTTCTGAAACCCCTCTCCTCCCTCAACTACTACGTTATTTATGAAAGTTCCCTAATCATTGGGCAACACTGAAAGACAGCAGCACACACCACCCAAAATGGGTTGGACATCTATGCGAAATTTTGGTATTGATAGTCAATATTTCGCGATCAGAACATTTTAGCTTGAAATCCCTCCATTTAATTCTCGGTACATCTTTGATCTATTGATTGAATTAAAAACAATTCTTAATAGGTTTTTTTTTTAAAGATTTCGTGCGTTTTGTGAACGCTCATTCATTGTTTTGCATAAGAAAACGGGAACGGGGTGTTTGTGTGGTGATAAAAAGGATTTTCCTACACAGATTACAGTTTTCTGTACCAAGCACTGAAATTATCAGAAGGTACCTCTATTTATTCTCTTAGATTAGCTGTGAAAGTCCCTCCTACTTGGAAAATTATGCTATAGAACGGTTTATACAACCCCATTTTTTTTTTGCTGATGGGGGCGAGGCATAGCAAGCCGTTCGATTGCATAATTCTTCAAGTAGGAGGGACTTGCAATGATATCTCTTAGCATAAATAGAGCTACCGTCGAGTTTTTTTTCCAGTGCTAGGTTCTGAAATTCGACAGCGAGCGTTCAAACGGGCCTACTTGTAATGTTCGATTCTCTTCATCGATTTTCTGTTTACAGCTAAGCGAAACAATTCAAGCTGAACATTGCACTAGGTCCTAAGTAACACTGACAAGATTCTCTTAGTCGACTTTCTCCTTGAATCCACTCGGCCCAGGTATTTTCAGCACACATATCGATAAAATAAGTTTTTATCTAGCATCTAATACGACAAACACAACAAGAAACGATTATGTGCTCAAGTTATTAAGGCTGTGTCCAATTGGTGAATTTTTACTTAAATTTGACAGATGGAAAATTTTCAAATAAACCTGCTATTCCAGCAGACTTATTTCTGACAGACAAGCAATCAATTTGACAGACGCTTTCTCGAAAATCGGCCGATGTACAACAGAGGGATTTTCGATCATCTTAATTTATTTTCGAAGTGTCAAATCTAAGTGAAAATTTTCCAAATGGAACACAGCCTTAGTATTTTTTTTTTTATTTGTTCAATCGGTAGATAAAAGATGCACCGAGAACTTATTGGAGGGATTCATGGCTAATTGATATCATCTCGATCAACTATGAAATGTTGCGTAACATTGATGCAAAATTGTGCACTCCGTTTTTGTGTGTGCATTTATTTTTAGCGTTTTGAAGTTGAATCGCTGACGATCAATCTCATTACCATATAAAAATTTCAAGAGTACAGATAGCAGCTCTCACAAAACTTATAACAAAGAAACTGGAACTTCACGTTTGTTGCAGTCCAGTACACAAGGAGTTTCAATGTCATGAGTGATGTCACAACCGTCCAAGATTTATGTCCTAGAAATCTTGAAGTGATAGGGAATATCAGCCATCATGACGGTCATTGTTGGACGCTTCAATGAATCACTTGAAGAAAGCCTTACTCATATCTGATTGTAATTTAGGAACCAAATGAAATAGAATATGTATTCGCATTTTTATGAGGTTCTGAAATAAACCAAGTTTTACTAAGTAGGAAATCCAAAATATGTACATAGGACCGAAATTATAGGTTACTTCTACTGTATTTTAAATCAATATCTAGAAAAAATGCACGAGAATTTCACTACACAGCTTAACGTAGTCTACGTCAACCCTGCGGTCGTGTCTTGTACACAACCACACCATTTTTATTTTTTTTAAATAGGGGGATAGGGGCAAGAAGACCATACGGGGCGAGATGGGCCACCGTTTGTTTGGGCATTATACCTTTTAACTCAATCTAATTTTTTTACAAACTTGTTGAAAATGCTTCTCATATGTATCTCCATGTAAACCGTATCAAAATGCAATTACATGTCTAAGATAATAATGGCAATGTAACATTAGCTCAAAATCTCTAGAATATTATAATCAAGCATTGCATTCAGAAAACAAGCATTGCATTCACTATATAACATTTTACTGATCCGCTGGTTCTGCAGCCAGCAATACACGTAACTGTTGCTAAAAGAACTTATGTTTCTATTTCACATGATTCCTGAATGTTATTTTCTAGTGAAAACCTGTCAAAACGTTAACTTTTACTAGGGTGCTCATATTGCCCCGGACGGTTGTTGATCGGAGCAAAAACTGAAATTGTTCAAACATAATAATTTATTGAGTCTATCATATTTTATCCATAATTTGAACATTATTTATTATCAAACATATTCCAAAGCATGAGAATGATCACAGTTATCATACATTTATGAATGTTTTTCATGTGTTATGGTGTGTTTTTCTTAGGGGGACCATATTGCTCCTATCTACCCTATGCATGTTTGCTTATTTTTCGAACAAAGCTTGTTTCCCCCAATACATTGCATCTAGAAAATCATCTCGTGAAGGATTTATACAAAACTCTGCATTCTGGGTAACTTTCTTGTACGATGCAGTCCACTGCATGAACTGTCAATACAATTCGTGGGTTTCATGCAATACTTTCACAAGTCGAAAGAATTATTTTTTGGAGATTTTGAAGAAAAATGACGGCAAATAGTCGCAACACAGCCTTTCGATATTGCATGATATCGATGGTGAAGATGAGGATGAGCATGTCCAATGCCGAATAAAAAAAGGATATACTGCTATTTAATTAATATATTTTTGGTTTCATTTTTAATGATTTTTTATTAAGAATCTGAGGTTAAAATGTCTAGGGCAGAGTAGCAGTGATTCTATTTAAATCAATCCTGAACTAGTCCAGGTTGAGCGTTAAATCACGAACGAAGTGATAGACGACTAACTGACGAAGAAATCAATTAAAATAATGTGGTTCGCTGTAATAGAATTTTCTTAGAAGTTTGTGCCATCAGCCATCAGATGGGCTAGTATTTTTGTTTTGATTTAAACAAAGTTCATTTCTTGTGCAATGATCTTTGACAGTGTGCAAAAAGTGTATCATTTTGTCATTTTTATGCATTTCAGTTTTGAGAAGAGTGAAATAGATAGAACCAAAACATGCTAGTACATTAAGTGTTGCCATGTGGTACAATCCAGTAGTAGTGTTGCCATGTGGTACACTGAAAAATCGCAATAGCAGGTTTGAAATCAAAGTTTTCGAGCCGCTCCGTCTGTCACTTCGTTTGTGGTTAAATGCTTCCTGGTGATTCAACCGGTTGGTGGTTCTGTTGGTGTGCCAGATAGCGTATCTATGTCTGGAGCTCTACAACAGACAATGTTAGTGAATGCTTTTGCTTCAAAATCCGTGAAACATCTGGAAATCAATGCAGAAGTGCTTAAACTTCCCAATTCCGTGGCCATTTATACACTCCTGCGTTGGCTTTCCAAGATTCATATTAACCCTCCGTTATTCGCGCTGTTGTACTTTGTACAACACACGTGAGTTTTCCATTGCCATTTTGTTGTTGAGTTACCAATCGATCTGAAACCAACGAGTATTCCTCAAAAAACTGATCTTGATCTAAACAAACTAAACTTTTATTACAGTAAACACCTAAAAAATGCGAATAATAGGGAAAATGTAAATGAAAACCGCGTAAACTGTGGCCATACTACGTGGGATTTGACTTCATTGATTGCAACATGGAATATATCGAGATCCTGACCAGATAGAAAGTTACTGTCTCTGACAAAGTTGATCAGGAGCTCATAGCCTTGTCGCTGACGGACAGTAGTTCAGAATTTTCTCACTACGTAGCGCTAGTATACGTGTGAAATTCTCGCATGTGATACATCTCGAGATCCTGACCAGATAGAAAGGTACTATCTTCGGCATAATTGTTCAGCAGGACAAGGCTTTTTCGTAGGTGGACAGTAGTTCAGAGTTTTCTCACTTTGCGGCGCTACTATGCATGTGAAACTCTTTCATATAAAATATCTCTAGATCCTGACCAGATAGAAAGTAAATGTTTTCGGCAAAGTTTTTCAGGAAGTCAAGATCTTTTTGTTGGGTTACAATAGTTTAGAATTTTCTCACTATGCTGTGCTAGTATATACGTGCCTTTCTCGTATATTCAATAGTTCGAGATTTTGATCAGCAAGAAAGTTTCTGTCTTGGGTAAAGATGTTTAGGGGGTCAAGACTTTTTGACTGGTAAACATTAGTTAAGAATTTTCTCAGCACGTGGTGTTAGTAAACATTTACACTTCTCGCATATGCTACATTTCGAGATCCTGATCAAATAGAAAGTTACTGTCTACGACAAAGTTGTTCAGGAGGTCAAGGTTTTTTATCTGGTGAACAATAGTTTAGAATTTCCTCACTTCATAGTGCTAGTATACATTGACTAGATAGAAAATTATTGTCGTCTGCAAAGTTGTTCAGGATATCACACAATTTTTGCTCGTGGACAGTTGTTCAAAATTTTCTCACTACGAAGCGCTAGTGAAATGTGAAATTATCGCCTGTGATGTTTCTCGAGATCCTGACCAGATAGAAAGTTACTGTCTTGAACAAAGTTGCTCAGGAGGTTAAAACCTAGAGTTTGTGAGAAAATTCTGAACTACTGTTCACCAGCCAAAAGACCTTGACCTCCTAAACAACTTTGTTGTAGACAGTAACTTTCTATCTGATCAGGATCTCGAGATATAGCATATGCGAGAAGTGTACATGTACACTAACGCAACGTGGTGAGAAAATTCTTAACTACTGTTTACCAGCCAAAAAGGCTTTGACCTCCTGAACAACTTTGTCCAAGACAGTAACTTTATATCTGGTCAGGATCTCGAAACAAGCCACTAGCGAAATTTATCTGATCAGATAATCGAGATATTTTACATGCGAGAATTTCGCGTGTATACTAATGCCACGTAGTGTGAAAATTCTGAACTATTGTGCACCAAGCAATAAACATTGACCTCATGAACAACTTTTTCGAAGACAGTAATTTTATACCTGTTCAGAATCTCGAGCTTAGCATACGCGAGAATTCTACACGTTTACTAGTGCCTTGTGTTGAGAAAAATCTGGGCTACTGTCCACCAGCCAAAACGTCTTCACCCCCTGAACAAGTTTGCCGAAGACAGTAACTTTCTATCTGCTCAGGATCTAGAGCTATTGTATATGCAAAAGTTGCACGTATATACTAGCGCCACGTAGTGACAATTTTCTGAACTACTCCACCAACGAAAAGATCTTGACTTCCTGAAAAACTTTGCCCAAGACAGTAACTTTCTATCTGGTCAGGATCTCGAGATATTTTTAATGAAAATTTCACGTGTATACTAGCGCCGCGTATTGAGAAAATTTTGAACTATTGTGCACCAAAAAATAGGCTTTGATCTCATCAACAACTTTGTCAACGATAGTAGCTTTCTATCTGGTCATGATCTCGAGATATGTCGCATGCGATAATTTCACATGTATTCTAGCGCTACGTAGTGAGAAAATTCTAAACTACTCTCCTCCAGCGAAAAACTATGATCTCTAGAACAACTTTGCCGAAGACAGTAGCTTTCTATCTGGTCTGGATCTCGAGATGTTTTATGTTGTAACCAATTAAGTCAAATCCCACGTAATACGGACACCGTTTACGCGGTTTCCATTCACATTTTCTCTATTTTCCGCATTTTTTGGGGGTTAACTGTACTAAAAGTTTAGCTTTTTTAGTTAAAAACAAGTTAAGGAATACCCGTTGGTTTCATATCGTTTGGTAGCTCGACTGCAAAATGGCAATGGAAAACTCACACTTTTGTACAAAGTACAACTCGTGTTACAAAAGTTGGCGCGAGTAACGGAGGGTTTAATCCACCCGGTCGTTGTCGTGATGTCGGCATCTTCCGTTGGTCCGGTTGCGGATCATAGCAGTAAGGGTGAGTAGTAAGGCTCCGGCGAAATTATTTGTTGCGGATACCGATAATTCAGTGCCAACATTTCAAAGGGGCGTAATTGCTTTTGTAAACAATGGCTTTAGCCGTCGATTTCTCGCTAATAAAAGCCCACCCCTCCAAATTATCAATGCTAGCTGGGACAAGAAACATTCCTCTACCTGCTGGTGTCATTCATTTTCATGAGTGAGCTTTCATTCGCGAGAAATCGAAGGCGAAAGTCATTGTTTACAAATGCAATTACGCCCCTTTGAAATGTTGGCACTGAATTGTTTGTATCAACAATCAAATTTTGACACGTCCTCACTGCGCATACGCAGAAATAATGCAGTGATGCCAGTTACTTTAGAGATCACAAAAAAAGAACTACCATGGGTGTCAAACAGTGCCATGTAAGTGAGCTTATCCCTTGGATCGAGCATAGAAACTATGTTACAAATTATGCCTTCGGCGATACTCAAAATTAAGTTTTCCTCAATACAAATACTCCTACTCTCACTGTCAACATTCCTAAATTTGGTTTCTAGGTCGATAAGATGCTCGAAATACTACCGGAACAAATCTTAAATTAACACATGTCTAATTAACGGGACTATGATTAGACCAAAAACAAAATATATCACATAATGCAAAATACACCATTTCTGATTCCCTTCAACAATAACAAAACAGTGATTGCTGATCCCACTGCGCAATCAGCTGCGCATGTATGCGTGCCTTTCATTTGACTTATCTTCATCTGCCATTGAAAACTGTCAGTGGACGGGCGCGTTCACGGTAGTCACCCAGTCGCAACTGGGTGCTCGCTTTTACCAGCTGGGTGGTATGCCGCCATTTTATTGAAACCAACATCTGAAACGTCACAATTCAAGTGTGAACTGCAAAAATGGCGTGACTGAAGTGTCTTATTTTTATCAAATGAAATTATTTTCCCTTTTATGCCATATAAATGGTTGACTTCGTGATAGAAAATCAGAAAATAATATTTTAAGAGTTCTAAGTTTATTTTTCACAAAATGTAAGCAAAAATATTAAGAATATCTAAAATATCAGTCACGCCTTTTTTGAAATTCTGGCTTGAATCTTCTATTTGTTTACAAATTATGAGCTGTCAGTGGGGCCCACGATTCGCGGGCCCGCAGCGATATTAGCTCTTTTCAAGGCAAGGCAAACAAGATAGGGCTGCCACCCAGCTGGCTTTTACCGACGGCAAGAGATATAATGAAAAATGCCGGCGCCGGTGGTGTAGTTTTAAGCGTGACTGCTTTCTAACACCCCAATGGGTCTGGGTTCAATCCCAGCCGAGGTCGGTGGGATTTTTCTGAGGCAAAAAAATCTCTGGTCACGTCTTCCTTCGGAAGGGAAGTAAAGCCGTTGGTCCCGGCCCATGTGTGCTTGAATGGGTGCGATATCCTACGCAGGTGTGGAAGCTGCCTTCCTGCACATTCGATTGCCGTCAATGGATGGCAAACGATGTCCGTCGGTGATTGGCACTAGATTGCGGAACAGAGACCGACGTTAAATAAAGGAAAGAAGATATAATGAATGCAACACACTCGTTACAGCGTAAAACACTGGCCAGAGTGAGCAGTTATAACATGTTATAACGGTTGTCAAATAATTGCAACACAGAAACCACCATCTAGATATCGCTATAATATGTTATAACTCTGTTGTCTGAACAAGGTATAATGGAAATGAAAAAGTTTATAAAATTGAAACTTAACACAGAAATTCAGAACCCAATTTTTCAAACGGTGTTTGTCAAAATTCACAAATTTTGTGTTGTGCCAGAATTGCACAAAACCAACGAAACCAACGTTGTTTAAAACCAGGCTTGTTTCCACTCACTTGCTATAAAAAAAATAATTTTCGGGATTTTGGAATCATTAGATGCTACAATGATATTTTGTGCTTTTTAGATACAATAAGAGGTGGAAAGGCAAATGTTTGACACATAAAACTATTCAAATTAGCTTTCAGATAGCCACAATCAACGATTTTACGACTCGCGAGCGCTCATTCTGAGTGAACGCTCACGAATCATAAAATCGCTGATTGTGACACTCTGAAAGCGAAATTGGCAGGTTCATGTGTCAAACACATACTTTACAACCTCTTCTTTTAACTTATAAGTACAACATATCATAATAACATCTAAAGATTTTATATCACGCACTTTATAAATTTTCACCTACCGCAACGCATAAATGAAGCTGAAACTTCTAATGTTTACATCAGCTGTCAAAAACTGACGTATAATTGAACCAGAAGAACCAAAAAATCGGCTTCAAGCAAAGTGTTCTTGGATTACTTTTGTGCCACCGGAGTGCCTTCAATATCAACACACCTACTTCCGATCAGTTTTCGTGCTGTTTGTTTCGGGTGGATCCTTTCTATAAGGAATTCGGGGGAAATCTTTTTTCGGGGGGGGGGGGGGAATCCTTTCGGGAAAAAATTAGTTCTGTTGATAGGGTAGAGAACTACTTCGGCCTAATCGCCCATTTTGGGCCTATCGAACAGAAAACTTCAAATAAATCCATGATTTCAGAGTTAACAAGTCAATTATGCGTTTGGTACGATACTTTAGTTAATAAGCTACCAAACGAAGTCAATGAGAACGCGTGATATGAAGGTTTGCACCCATTATTTCCACAAACAAAAGAAGCGCTCCGACAGAATCAATTTTTATCTTCATCTGATAGGCCGAAGTGAATTCATTGACGTTTCAATGACGTTTCAATGCGTTAGACCGAGTATGGAATCCGTAGGCCGAGTTTGGCGTCAAAAAGCAGTGTTAGCCTTTGCCTATCTCAACGATTGGTTTCTCTATAAGCAAATCTTACGATATGTACGGAAAGGTAAATAAATTTGGAAGCCATCAATAATAATAACATTCCGTTTGGTGCTAAACTACGCTAGATTAAGGAATGCTAAGTGCGGGTAGTGCTAAATAGGCCGGAAATGGGGTAGTTAACCCTACGTGGAAATCCATTTGGAAATGGCTTCTGCGAAACTTGCAGCAAGATATCTGACATGATGGTACAGATAATCAATAGACCTGATGCAAAATACAGGATACATTAATTTTATGATAATTCTCGATTCAAAATATTTTAATAATTACCTGCGTAATTATGGGATATTGTTGTGTTTTATTGCAATTTGACAGATCATTCGTCTCAGTGAATTAGTAAAAACTACCTGTCAACTACGATCCTCACAGTAGTCTAAAAATTCATTGCATGAGCAATAAAGAGACGTATTTTTTTAAATCGTGCCTGGTGATTGAACAGATGTTTATTGATTTTTTGCTATAATTTTGGTCTGAATTGGAGGAGCCTGTATGAAGTCGGATTTATTTAAGTAAGGGTTGATGCATATACTATGTCACGCTCTAAGTGAGGGGGGGGGTCTAAGATTTTGAGACAAGCAATGCATTAGGTATAGGAAAAACGTCACGATAGGAGGGAGGGTATGTAATTTTTTGCTCGATTTAGCGGACATAATTAATGCATGGGCCCTAAAACGCTCGATTTAAATTTTTTTTAACTAGTGGACGATTTTTTGTACAATTAGTGGCAGATTAATGATCTCTACTACGACTTAAAATGAGCAAAATTTCAAGAAAATATGTTCATTTTATTTAAAGAAAACGGAGTTTTCCTTAAATTGCTCTAACATTTTGTAAACTCAAACAAATATGCCCGATTCTGAGCAAATAATTGATAAACGTATGCTGAGTCAGCAGCCAAATATTTAGAGACGTATCTTTTTAACTTTGGCTTTTAGAGTTGTATTTTTTTTAATTTAAGTACTGTAAAACGGGGTAACATTGATAGTTTTTTAAAGTATATGTATTCTAAATATTTTTTACAGCAATGAATGTTTTTCAAATTTTATATTTTTAAAACAAGTACTGAGGATTCAAGAGTTAATTCGTAAGTAATATGTTGAAAGAAAATTAAAGCATTTGCATTATTTTTTTAGTTTCGTGACCGAACTTCAGTATTTTGATTTGGGGTTACTTTGATAATGATCGATAAATGTAGAAAAAAATGAGTGAAACTCAAACAATTTAGTTCTTTAAATATGAAACGTTAAAAGAGTATTTAATCAGAAAACTTCATAAGCAATAAGAATACAACATTGAATTTGTGATGGCTGTATCGAAAATACATTTCATAAGTGATGGTTTGAGTGCTAATATGTAACACATACTATATAAAAACTATATACGATATCAACGAAAATACCATAAGCTACAATATGGAACCAATGTTTCTTATTTGGAAAAAGCACAACAAACAAACAATTTGAGCTGCTTAAAGGCTGAATAAGCTATTTTTTAGCTGAAGAAGCAAAATTTTGACTGAATAAGCTCTTGTTCTGCTTCCAATGTTTGTTGGGCAGCGAGTAAATTTATTCTTTATATTATACTATCAAAGTTACCCGCATTATCAACGATACCCCGTTTCACGGTATTCTAAAAATAATAGAACTGATCTGGAAAAGATTGAATTGATCAGTACCAATTTGTTTCAATTATTTAGATGATTTTTTCACACTGGAACCCTTAAACAAACTGATATCAAATCTTTTTATTAATAACAGGAGCTTAATAATGATGTTATAATTTAGTTATACCCAGGCATGGCAAATCATTTACATTCATTTCATACATTCATTTACATTCATTTGTCTCTAACTTTTTTCATCAACAGCATTCCGCAAAATGATGTATATAGCTTTTGTAGGTTTTGTTATTAACTACAACTTTTGATCACATTTCAAATCTGTATCTCTTATGCATCACGAGCTAGAGCGGGCAGAACTTGTTACTGTTTTTCAGTGAATGTAAAATGCATTCACTGAAAAAAAGTAGTGGATTCTGTTCGCTCTGGTTCGTCATGCATCAGAGATAAGGATTTGGCTTGTTGACAAAATGTGTAGCTAATAACAAAACCTACAAAAGCTTAATACATCATTTTGCGGAATGCAGTTGATGAAAAAAGTTAGAGGCAAATGAATGTATGAAATGAATGCAAATGATTTTCCATGCCTGGTTATACCTTTCTAATTGTTTAGACACGCGCTCGATGAAAATCACTGGGCATAAAATAAATTAAATGATAATGAATTTCATGTCATTTATCAACCAATGACAATAATAGATATTACAAATATGAAGCCTATTTGGAGCATTGGCTATAGCCAAGTATAGCCAACTTATATCACGAACCACACACGGAGGCCATTTTTCTACTTTCTGATCGATGACATCAACATCACGTTCTCGCTTGCACAAACCAATATTATTGTTTGCTCAGTAGTGTTTGCATAATTCAAACTGAAGACGTCCAATGCCTAATAAGAACATCACGAGGTGCTCGATAGCAGGTGAATAAATTGATACGCCAACAGAATGAATAACACGTGAGGTGACAAACAGTCTAGTTATATCATTGTTTGGCACACTGGCAGTTCTGAAATCTCGTCTAACATGTTCAACAATGCAATTAATTATTAGTATTTGATAAGCACATAGGTTCTAAATCGCCTTAGCAACGGTGTTATCAATTATAAACACAGTCCATCAATATTGATCGACCAACTGATCTAGGCAGCAATGCAAATTAATTGATCACACTAAGTGATACATTTTATCTCGAAAAATACCGGTCTGCAATCACCGATGTGCATGTGAAGCCCGCGTTCAATCATCAATTAGTTAATTTGTTTACTAATTCAATCTCCCTTTTTATTTCGCAGGTAACAATCACGTGATCTGTCCACCAAAGCTTCTCCTGCTGGACCTGAAGCGCAACGGATCGATCGTTCTTCGCTACGAATTCCCCCAGGAAGTGGTCCCAATCGGTAACAACTACCTGAACAAAATCGTAATCGACGACGCCTTCGGTGGCTTTGTCTACATCACCGACAACAGCGGATCCGATCCGGGCATCGTAGTGTTCTCGAGACGTCTGCATCGGTCATGGAAGGTTCGCGAAAACAATTCGATGCGGGCGGCACAGAATGCCGTAAACTTTTCCATAAACGAAACCCAGCTGACATTCTCGATTCACATCGATGCCATCGCACTGGGACCGTACTACAATCCGAACGTTCAGAACGATATCGATCCCCAGGTAGATCCGTTGCTGGCTAATCAGAACTACGAGAGGAACGTGTACTATACTCCACTGTCCAGTTACCATCTGTACTCATTGCCGGCTTCGTTGTTGCGAGATCCGGAGTATGTGGCCAAGGCGACTCCTCGGGATGTTTTGGAAGCGGTGACGGACTACGGAAGGAAGAGCTCGCAAACCGACGGAATGATCATGGACAACCAGGGTGAGCTGTATTTCGGTTTGCTAGGGGATCACGCAATCGCCCGATGGGATTCGTACAAACCGTTCACGCCTAAGAACCAGGTCGTTATTGCAAAGGATCGCACCCACATCCAGTGGGTGGATGGAATGGGATTCGATCACGAGGGGTATCTGTACGTGGTGGTTAACCGATTGCACAACTTTGTCGCCGGACGGATGCAAGCGAATGAGGCCAACTTTAGGATTCTCCGGTCGAAGACCAACGCGCTGGGATACGTTAACACGCCGAATAATGTGTTCAACAATGATGTCCGGTATAAGTACGACGGAGAAGTGGACAACAGCTTACTGCACTATGGCGTTTCATCAACGACTCCGGTATCGAGCCGGTTGGAAACGGCAGGAATTTTCGGCCGAGGAGCAGCCGGTGGGAAAGAAGCTAGCTTGGTGATGATTGCGATTTCACTGGCGCTGGCAAAGATCTTGGCAGCCTAGAGCTTCGTTCACCGAAAAGAAGGAGAAAGTGGTGCAACATTTCCTGATTTCAGTTACCGAGTAGAGTATCTTAATTACCGTGTAAGTCGAGCTTAAGTTGTAAATAATTGATGTTACGAAGTGTAAATAGATTTTAGAAACCGATGGACGATACGAAGTGTTGACGTTGTGCAGTTTAAAACTGGAATAAAGATTTTAAGAGGAGATGTTTGGATTGATTCATGAAGGAAGTCCCTGTTGGCTAAACAATGAAAATCGTTCAGCAATGTGAAAAATGCGATAAAGCATTCTGAATTTTATAGTGCGTCGTTGCTCAATACGCTATTCTTAAGATCATCAGTCTTCTCTGATATACTCAAGACAATTGGTTGAGCTCTTGCTGTTATTATTTTTCTCGTTTGCTTTGTTCATTATTACAGAAAAAGGAAATATCTAACTCACTTCAAACGGTCTGCAAATTGCGGATGCTAAGCTGTGGAAACAATGGAATTCTTCTGTAAAGATACCAGCCTGGGTCTCTCATTAAAATTATGTTTCACCTGCAACCATATTTATGCAGCGTTACATAAAATAGCCAAAGCATACCCTTTCTTACCACCAATCCGGAAAACATACAAAATTATATTTTTTTTTCTCAAATGCTTACACAACCATCCGATAACGTCATCATTATGAGTGATTATATTTCTGGTCAGTCAAAAGGTGAACATCAAAGTAAATGAACAAGGCCTCAGGAGCGAGCAGAAAATCACATTCCTACCCCCCCACAGCGCCAATTCCAATTCCCCGGAAAACAAATGCGAATAAAACCAACCCGTCGTCCAATCACATGCTGATTGACCCATCAAATTATCTGCATTTTTGGCCTTTTAGACATAAAAAACAAAAAGACCCCTTGCGGACTGAAACAAAGGCCCAACAGGTAGTTGACCGAAGTCAACTCGTCGTCTTTGATGTCGGAAAAAATATGGTCAATACCGTCGTTATCAACCCGCTCGCTCTTGCCTCTGTTTGGCGCGGTGCAATCGGGAATGTAACTTTTACGATCTTTCATTCAACTTGTTTGATGGTAAAAAACACCCAGCCCCACATCCAAGCACTGAAAAATAAGAGTTGCCCACGTTATCGTTGCTCCGTTGCGAAAATAACATTTGAGCGGCGTTGGAAATGGGTCCTTTTTTCACGTTTTCCATAGAATGTGATAAGCAGCTTAAGTATGACTCGAAGTAGATTGTAAATTAGTGCCTCATTTACATTTCACCTCTGACCACCCGGTAATGTTGACTCTCATTCATTTCCTTTTTTTTTTGTCAAGATAAAAATCAATTGTCCATCAATGTTGACCTTCGTGACTGTCAATGAGGTCCACATGGGCGTTTCCAAAGGATTGAAACCCGTTTAAATACTGAATATGATATAACACTACTTTGGCATAAGCGCCCATTTCCGTCATATCAAGCAGGAACATCAACCAATCAATGATTTCGACGTAAACGAATCAATCGTGCGTTTGGTACGGTAGTTCAAGGTCCATTTAGGCTATCTGATTTCTTGGTCTGATTTTGCCGGTCGCCAAAATGAAAAATCTGCTCGATTTTACTTTCGACACACTTTGTCGACCGCCCTGTTTGCTGGTGTTCACACTGTTTGCGCATGTCCTTGATTTGTTTTCCGTCGATCTTGTTTTCCGTGCTGAGCACCAATGCTACCGACGCCAGGGAGGCAGCTCCCAAACCTGGACCATACCTATCAACACATCAACTCATGAACCGGGGACCAAGTCTTTCTTTCCGAAGGAAAACGTGATCAGAGATGTTATGCCTCAGAACATCCCGGCGGCGCCGACTGGGATTGAATCCAGGCCTGCTGGGGTGAGAGGTAATCACGCTTGCCACTACACCGTCGCTGCTTGCACATGTCGAAATAATTGTCAATTTAGATTTCAAAATAAAACTGTATCGGGAATAAAAAGTAATTGCTTGCATAATGAATAACCGGAAAATTGCTCTAGCTTTGGCAGGTGTATTTGCTTTTATTATTTTAAATAAAATGAGAAGGAGAAGGTGAACTTTGTAGAGTAGGAAATGGTTGCTCAGGAGAAACACCTGCAGGAATCTGGCTTATCTTGTTATCTTGACTTGCCATATTTATTAAGACGAAAAAGGATTTCAAAACTTCACCAGGATGTTGATACCAACTTTCGACAAGCTAGTGGGAAAAGTTCTCTATAGATCCACATGATTCCTTGAGTTCTGAAAATTTCTGTTAAGATCTCAATTTTGCATTTTTCTCTGAAGACCTTCGGACGTCCCTGAAGATTTATTTTTCTTCTCTGGTAAAATATCTTTGAAAATAAACAAACTTTTCTGAAGATCTGCAAATTTCTAGGTAGTGCGGCATTTCTTAGAAGTTCTGTTTGTTCTTTAGATGTTCTGCAAATTTCTTTAAAAATTTACCAGGTTTCTGAATCCATACAGATTTAAGATCATTAAATATCAGCAGTTAGTTCTGATGTTCACTAAATGTCTAATAATCTACAAACTTCTCGAAAGTTATATAATTACCTCTGTAGATTATCATGATTCAATTAATATCTGAAAATATCTTTGAATATCTAAGCTTTTCCCTTAAGTATAAAAAAAAATATCTAGAAATTTTTGAGCTTCCCGGAAATTTAAGTTGTGCAAATATCTATAAAGATCTGCGAATTTCCCAGAAGTTCGGTCAATTTTACTTAAATTTCAAGAACCTCAACAAAATTCTGCAGATTTTTCAGTAGATCTTCTCTAAAGTTCTGTACATTTTTTGTGGATTCTTGGACTTCCGTAAAGTTCTGCACATTTATTTCAAATTCTTTGAAATTCCTTAAAGCTCTACACGGGAAAAATCAGATTTCCGAAATGAGAAAAATGACTCATGATTAGACCTGTGCGCCGATCAAAATATTTTCGGCAGCGGCGTGATATCTACGTTTTCGCGAATTTGAGTAACCTGAACTCAAATATGTAATTTGAGTAACCTGAGCTCAAATGTGTTTTCATTAGCCGTGCATGAGGAATTTGTTTAGAAAAGTATGTGCTAGTTAAAATTGCGGGGGGTTGAGTCATATGGCAAAGTGTTACAACCCTTTTATTAAGTATAAAAAAAAGTACGTTATGTAGGGGTGGATAGTATATAAAAGCAATCTGTTGCATTACGTAACAGCCACTGCTTACTGCAAAACTCTATTTTTACAAATGCTGTAATTGTCATGAATGAAGATTGTTTTATCCACATTGTTAGGGTGGATGACTGACCGACGTGCTGACCGTATCTGCCCAGCTATGTTAAAAACTCGTTCACATGGCGTGCTGGTGGTGGGCACACACAATACCTTGCGAATCAAGGCTGCCAACCAAGGATACTTACTTAAGGGTCCTGTACACCACCGGATGTGCAAAGGGCCAACGCGAAAGACTTCCATCATGGGCGGCTGCTCGCTTTTGCCTTGACCTGGGCGCAGGTCAGATTCCTATCGACTTGCTTTATTTCCTTGCTGAGTTTTTTCCACCATGAGCCCCTGGTTCTTTCTTGCTGCGATGTCCTGCCGGATTCCAAGCAGCGCTTGCATGCAGATTTCATTTCCGCCCCGTCGAAGTGTGTGGCGGACCCACCACTTTCGCTATCGAATTTCTATTGCTATCGGCTTCTGATGACATCGAGGATGAAGTTCGGCATTTGATATCAAGTTGTGAGGCCACCAGACATGAATTATATACCGCAGGCATCGGTTGATGAAGACCTGCAGCTTCTGAGTGTTCTCCCCTAATACACACCACATCTCGCTGACGTATAGCAACACAGATGTCACGTTCGAGTTGAAAATTCGGATTTTGGTGCGTTGACTTATCTGGTTTGATCTCCATACGTTTCGTAAACTCGCAATGGCAGCCCTAGCCTTCTTGATTCGTGCACCTATGTCGCTCTTGGTCCTGCCGTCCGACGCTATTTGGCTGCTAAGAAATTGGAAACTTTCGACCTTCTCCACTGTTTGCCCCGCTACCGTAAAGTTGGAAGGGTTGCCCGTGTTGACATCCAACGATTAAGTCTTGTTGACGATGATGGTGAGACCCGCCGCAGAGGAGCGTTCGCCTAGGTCATTGAGATTACTCTGCATATCAAAACGCCGTTGTGCTAGTAGAGCAAAATCATCAGCCAAATCGAAGTCGTTGAGATGCTTCATGATGATAGCCTTCCAAAGCAGCCCACGGTTTGGTACACGGTCGATTGCACCCACCATGATCTCGTCGATTATGATGAAGAACAGTAGCGGTGATAGTATACATCCTTGCCTCACACCAGGATAGGGTCAGACAAGGCTCCGTTATGCAGAACTCTGCACGAGAAAGCCTGATACTGCGCTTCGATGAGGTTGACGATTTTATCCCTTGCGTCTCAGGGCGCCCCACAGATTCTCGTGATTGAGTCGGTTTAAAGCTTTTTCTTAGTCAATGAATATCAAATAAAGGGACTATTGGAATTCATTGACGTGCTCCATGATGATGCGGAGCATGAAAATATGGTCCACACAAGATCTTCCGGCACATAATCCTGTCTGCTGCCTCCAGAGAATTGCGTCGATCTTCTCCTGTATTTCATTCAGGATAACTTTGCACAGAACTTTGAGAATAATACACAGTAACATGATGCCTCGGCTATTGTCGCACACAATCAGATCCCCCTTCTTTGGGACCTTCACTAAGATGCCCTGCATCCGGAAAAGTCGCGGTGTCTCAAATATTGCAGAATAGTTGATGCAACATTTGAGTAGAGGAGCATGGAGTCAGTTTTGAGCATCTCTGCTGATATGATGTTGGATTTCCTGCAACAATACTGCAGCTTTCTAATTTTCCAAAAGCATAGAATATCTCCACCTACAACGTTGTTAGGGTATGAGGAAACTCTAGTCCACTGTTTTATTCATCCTATGTTTTCGTCGGATCGAGAGAAAGAAAGAGACAGGTAGTTTCCTTCTGCCTCACCTATAGATCTCGCTCATTGAGACAAAACCACTGAGATTTTTTACGTTTGATCAACGCACCAAAAAACTATCTCGAACAAGAGCGAGCAGGAGGGAAAAAAATGATTCATCCGATTCATCCCTGTGTGCTACATAGAAAAAACGAAATACTAAGTGACAATTGCTGTCTCATACACGCTCATTTGAGTTTATGGGAATGAGTAAAAATAACTCATCAACAAATACCTAGCCGTTTTAGTAAAAATTCAGTTCTGGCTTTGTTACTCAATTTAGAGGAGAGCTGGTTTTAATTAATTTTATTGGTTTTTCACTCAATTTTTAGTAGCCACGAACGAGCGTGCCCACAAGTTCTAATTTCTACGCGTTAAAGATGCATTTAGCCGAAAAGTTGTTACGGAATTTTCATCGGCGTGACATAAATTAATTCGGCGGCGTGAACCATTTTACTGCGGCGGCGCGCCGGTTCAATTTCATCGGCGGCGGCGGCGTATAAAAATCGTCGGCGGCGGCGGCGTGGCGCGGCGGCGCACAAGTCTACTCATGATTTCATGAACACAGCGTGTTTTCATGTTATGAAAACACACCATGAATAATATTCATGATATCATGAGCAACTTTTCCGTAACGCAGCAAATATTCCCAAAATCATGAATCATTCGAGTTAAAATCATGAGCTACACTGAGGCAAATAGACATAATAATTTCATAAGGCTCGACTTATGAACAGTGTTGTGCATTATCATAACGGTTATTGTACCTTGACGGTCATCCTCGCATAACCGTCACATCTCAGAAATGACGGTCAACTAGCATATCACTTGGAAACACCTCTAACTCACTAGACCGTCTTCATAAAAGCCATCCATGACAGTTAGATTAAATGAAAAGGAGAGGGTAGCAAAATCATTCACTCACTGATCATCTCTGTTGGGCATTTATAAGTGGGAAGTGAGAATAATGCTCTCTCATTTTCCTGTTCTTGCTAAAAGTTGTTGAGTTCAGAACATACGAAACACTTTGAAGAAAATGTTGGATTTTCATTTTCCTTGTAACAAATAAATATGTGGGTGCTATTACGTTACAATGTCGAAAAATATCCGTTTATCTTCTTTCTTAACATGCACATTAAAGTCACTTCCACTTTTTTATGATCCATCGGCAATATCAATTCTCTTTTACGTACGCGTCATTGTTTACGATGCTTAATAAATCTCAAAACTGGCACAACTCACAATTGATAAACTCACGAGAAATTTACTGTCAAAACAAATATCTTTTTCAACATTATTACGTTTCGTGCGAAAAGTGAAGCGAAAAATCTTAATTTTTTTAATTGCTCCGAAATATTTCCAGGACCATCATGGAACCAATAGGTGGAACTTCGACAAATCAGTGCGAAACCAAACTTTTTGTCCGTGTAAACATCAACCTGAGCTGGGTTTAAAAAGCAAACGATCAAACTGACGTTTTTCCGAAAACAAGCAGATCCAATATTGATACCTGATCCAGGTTGGAACTGAATAATAAACGAATTCGCTATTAATTTTAGCGAAGAAATATTGAAATACATTGCGTTTCCTTACGGAATTCAAAGTAACGATTTGAAGTTTTCTTTGTTGATGGATACCAATTGTTGCTTTGATTGCTAGCCACAATTCCAATATTTAGTGGATTACGCAAGGATTTTTTATTGGTTTTGCTTTTTACGGATCCTTTGATACTTGGGCTTCGGTAATGTGGATACGATATGCGGTCAGCATCCTTATTCTTGGAGCTCAAGCGTCACGGTATCCGAAAAAATTAATAGCTGCAAAATCTCTATCCATGAATCAGAATTCGAGACTGCAGGTAGTACGTGTTCATGCAGATATGAATTCTCACAATAATAATTACTGGTTATGATACGATTGTATAACGCAGGATAAGACTTTTTCCTTGATGCATCACAGCTATAGCCTCATCCGTGATTTTGGAAGGGGAAGGACCGTCATAACTGTATTTATGCTCGAAATGAGATGACGGTCAATTTATATGTCTGTTTAATTTTCATCGGTGATATGATGGTTACACATGGCAGATGTTAATGATATTACTAATGAGTGAGAAAAGCAAAACAACGACATCTGACGGTTATTGTGTCATACTGGTGAGAAGTTTTACGGAGAGAGGGTTCTCAGTTGTTTTGATTGTTAACCGTAGGAATCTCTTTTGTCAATCTAAAGGCTGTCAGTACCGTGATGCAACTCAGCACTGCTTATGAACACAAAATATGAATTTCAAAAGCGTGACTTATGAATGATTTTCGGGTAACATGGGGTAGCTCTTATACACTTTTAATCATTTCATCTTCCCAAGCGTTGAAAGACGAGTGATCAACACACGGGCCCCGTAAGCATAACGTTCAAGGTTAGGTTTCAGTCTGCTCCGATTTATTATTTTTTTGTCAACATTATTTTTCATAAGGCAAATCAATGAAATTCATACTGATTTCTTGTGTTTCTTATGGAATTCGTACGTTCTTTTGCCTGCGTGTACATTCATGGGTTTAACTTATAACCAAAAAATGTAAAAAGAATAAAATAAAGCATCAGACTGGATTCGAACCAAGAACCTTGAGATCATTAAACCCATACGTTGACCACTAGACTATTAGTACTTGTATAAGATAGAAGATAAAAGGCGTATAAGAGACACCCATGTAGTGTGGTTTATGAACACGGTTTGCCAAGTACGTGTAACGCTTGTAACGGTTTTGATTCCACTGCATTATGAAATCATAAATTTCCATGACGAAATCATGAGTCATTGTTACGATTTCATGGGATGGCAAGTTTTTTTCATTTCATGATTTTTTATTCATGAAAATGGAATCGGATTTGTTTCCGTGTACAAATTATTTGAAAATATTTGAATTTCTCTGAAGTTGTGTAAATACTTCTAAAGATCGGCGAACTTTCTAGAATTTCTGTGAGTTTTGCTAAAGTTTTGCATTTTTTTTTTTCTAAAAATGAACGAACTTCTTGAAGTTGTATAGACTTCTCTTAAGGTCTTCAGACTTTTCTTAAGTTCTTCAGATCTATCTATTTCCAACTTCCATGGAGTTTGGATAAATCTTCAAAACTTTGCTGCGATTTGTGTTTGGTATTGAAGTTCTTTTCTGAAACACTGAATACCTGAATGTCTCTGACGATCTGCAAAATTCCTTGCAGTTCTACAGATTTCTCTAAATATTGACTCTCCTGAAGTTCTGCGAATTTCACGCTAACTCGACAAATGGTTGGCAACACCCTCTCAGATGTCAATGAATTTTTGTAAGTGTATAGATTTCGTCGACTTAAGCAACTTTGCATACTTATTTTCTTTGAAAAAATCTAGACCAACATTCGGAAAGGGCAGAACTTTTTTGTCATCATTTTCTTCAAGAAATTATAACTCAATAATGTAAAGTCCTACAAAAATGTTGCCAAAGGATGATAAATGAGCTTTTGTTAAAAAAAATAAAAAAAAAAATAAAGTCTATTTTCTACGCTGAAAAAAATAATTTTTAAAACTTAAAAATTAGAATTCTCAAAAACACGATTTTTTACAATTTAAATTTTTTTCTAAAGATAGACAAACCATTTATCTACAACTCGTTCATACATCCCAAGATGGGCACTTCTAAAGGAAAAAAGTTATTCAACAAAAACTTTTACGTCTTCGCACAGGGTGGGAACGACAAATTTAAAAATTTTGAAAGACGTGTTTCACGTCTACCACTAAGTAAGATTGAGTTAAACTCCAAATGAAAAATAAAATTATCTTTTATAAAGCTTTTGAATATTAAGGAAGGGTCATCTAGTTTTGGAGTTCTGCAAAATCTTCAAAACTTCGCAGAGATTTGTTTTTGGAATTGAAGTACTTTTCTGAAACACTGAATCACTGAATGTCTCTGAAGATCTGCAAAATTCCTTTCAGTTCTACAGATTTCTCTAAATATCGACTCTCCTGAAGTTCTGCAAATACCATTCAAGTTCTATAAGGTTGTCTGAAGCTCCGTAGTTTTATTATCAAGGCTCAATACATTTCTGAGTAGATCTGCAAACTTGTCTGAAGTTTTGAAGTTCTGCTCTTGGGCTACCCTTAACGTCTAAAAATGTCCCTGCAGATCTTCTAAACTACCTAAAGTTCTTTAAATTTATCTTAAAGTAGTTAAGCTTCCTTGAAGTTTTAAATATTTCTCTAAGTATCTACAAATTTCCCTGAAGTCATGTATATATTTTTTTAACCGCCAGCCTTCCCTGAAGTCCTGCAAATTTCACTGAAGCTCAATTAACATTTCTAACATTTTAAAAATACATCGAAAAATCTGCACTCTTTCTTGAAGGTCTAAGAATTTATCTGAAGATCTATGACCATTCTTGTGATTTTTCTAAAGTTCTGTAGCTTTGTTCTGAAAATCTACGAACTTTTCTGATGTTCAATAATTACTCAATAGAACTACAAACTCCAAAATCTGAAGATCTACGATCTCTCTTGTGAATTTTTCTTAATTTCTGCAAACTTCCTTTAATTTCCGTAAAATTTTCTGAAGTTTTGTAGTTCTGTTCTCAAGATTTACGAACCACCCTGAAGCTCAAAAAATTTCTCAGTAGATCTCTAAATCTCTCTGAAGCTCTAAAAAAATCTTAGTAGGCTCTCAGACCTATTATCCGGCATGCTTATTCTTATATAACACATACTTCGTATTATATAAACACTGTTTTGTTGGCGGCCAAACACACAGAAAAATAAAAATCAGTCAAATTATACACAATGAATAGTGAAATCGGCTAACCTTGCTGCTGGATGCCACTAACACACAAATCATATCTCTAGAAGAAGAAAAAAACAATATTTTCATTTCACTTGCGGCTATGAGTCGAATGAAAATTAACCACAAATCTATGACGTTCGACAAATCAAACGTCAAATCTTATCATCATGTTCGACAAAATTATCAAGCAGTCCGCTCGAATCAGACTATCAAATCAGATAGTTTAAACGTACCATAATTTCACAAGCTACAAAAAAAATCCATAGGAATGCATAACATCAATATTTACATCCATTTTTGACGTAGGACTACGACTTTGATTTCTATATGGGGGTGCACTTTGTGAAAACCGAAAATGGAACATGTAACAAATTAAGAAAGATTTTGAACGTTACTGAGTGTTACAACAATACTTCCGAATGTTGATTTTCAGCAAGAAACTATTGAAAAACTGGTAAATGTCCATCATTGTCCAAAAGTGTCGAATTAACTATATATCTATAGTATATCCTCCAATTACCTACATGCATATGCTGCTTCCCCAGAACAGTCGTCAGAGAGAAGTAAGTAGACGAAACAAGTCGAAGTGGCATTCGCCTCCGATCCTCGGGTACGTGCGAATAGGGAGGATGGAATTGCGTAATATTTTGCACACTCATCGCCATACTCAGAACCACACGCTCCCAACGACCACACCACTGTGTGGTGGTGTTCGGTCGTCGAAATTAGTAGCAGCAGTAGCAGTGCTTTCGGCGTGTGGCGTCGAAAATTGTTCTCCAGTAACAACGAAAGGCTGCAGAGCCCACACAAGGAACCATCAAAGGAGGAAGAAGCTGCACCGCTATGCTATGGATCGGAAACAGTAGCTCTTCGTGAGTCGCTGTGGGTCGGTCATCTATGCCAAGCGTGTCACCCTCGCTCCAAACGACATACAGCTCGACAGCCTCATCCGTGTTGAACACCCAGTTCAGAATTACTCAACCATCACTACAAAACGGACCTTTTCAGGCCACCAAAAATGTGTTAAAGAGTATTATTTGGACATTGGTCAAGGTCATCAGTTCCCGCAAGCAGCTAGCTATCAAGGCGCAACCTGTCTATAGAAGGTGTGGAATTGTAGGCCTGAATATATTGGCGCAATTAGTTTTTCCTCGGCTTTCATTCCGCACGATTCGTTTCTTTCGTTTAATCAATCACCCTTGTAGTGACGTCGAAAAGATTGTTTCAATCGGCGCTTGCATATGAAATTTAATGTGGATTATAGAATTTTTTGTATGTTACCAAAATTTATGAATGGTTTGCCACTAAATGTTGAGATAATTTATTGATTATTGAATTATCACACTGTTTGTGAGTTTTTGCCTGTTTTCAAGTAAGGAGTTATCATAAAAACAAATCGCCAGCTGGTATTTCCCGGTGAATTTACAAATAAATAAAATCAAACAAAATCATCATGCAGAACTTGCTAGGATTTGTTTTACTTCATATTTCACCAAATTGCTTTCGAGTGTTAAGACGTCGTCTCCCGCCAAGTTTACATTTTTCCCTCTACCAACACATACATCAGGGCTAGATAGATCTCCACAGGATCTATAGAATCCACGCAATTTCAAAAAACCGAAATGCACAGCATTACGAGAAGAGGTCAGGTTTCGACCAATAGCAGATAGATTTTAATTCTAAACAAGCCAAACGATTGGACAGTTATCTACCAATCTGCTAAAATGAACACTTAGTTAATTTTCAATAGGTCACTATTGAAAAATACCAAATGTCCAATTGTTGCAATGGTGATCAAAATTATCACCGAATATCTGAAAACAGCGCATTCCATAACACAGACTTAAAAAATTGAATTCGATGCGGTCCCACCACCGTAAGTGGTGGTGTCCAGTCCAGCAGCAGCAGCAGCAGGAGTGCTTTCAACAACAACAACAACGAAAGGCTGCCTGCAAACAGCGAGCTGCAGAGCTCATATGAGCCACCATAGAGAAGGAGGAAGAAGTCCCACTGCTAGGCTAGGATCGGAATCAGTAGCTCGTCGTGCTCAGCTCAGCATTACTCAACCATCACTACAAAACGGTCCTTTTCAGGACCACCATAAATTTCTTAAGAGTATTATTTGGACATTTGTCAAGGTCATCAGTTCCCGCAAGCAGCTAGCTATCAAGGCTCAACCTGGTCTCTATTGAAGGTGTGGAATTGTAGGCCCAAATGTATTGGTGAGGTTAATCAACGTCCGAACATTTTCCAGAACACGCTGTGGTAGGAAGTGTTGAAAATCCATATAGAATTTGAGAGAAGTGGGAATAATTCGCTTTGGGCAAAGTTGTGAGAAAATAAGCTCTCACGAGTTCAATCTCTCGAAGTCCCTCCTTTTTTTCATATTCTGCACAAACGATACTTTCCACCCCGCCCCATTCATATAATTCGGTAGCAAATCCTGAGGGGTGAATTGAATACACTTTAATACCAAAATCCACAAAACTTAAAAATTCATAAATAACAAAAAAAAAAATCAAAATAAACCTTTTAAAGTCGGGTAGATGAATCGAAAATACTCAAGTTGACAGTCCCTTGGATTCTCTTCATCAACTTTCTCTTTGAAATGCTACAAATTTGATACGCTTACAAATAAAAAACAGAAAGAGATAAGATAATTGATGATTGATCAATTAAAAGAACTGAATATTCATATTTGTTCCGTCCACTAGCGGTCCTACGTCAAGCTGTGCCCCTAGGCACAGACCCTTCTACTTTTTAATAAACGAAAGAAGCCCAACAAATATTGGAAGCAGTATAAGAGCTTATTCAGGCAAACATATACTTTTTCAGCTAAAAATGGCTTATTGAGCCTTTAATCAGCACATATTGTTTATTGGGAGCGTTCCTAGCGAATCAATTGTTTCTGCCTTCATCCCTATGCCAAAGTGAATCCAATGACGTTTCAATGAACGGAATTAAAACTCGTAAAGGGTGTTGCTATCAATATTTGGTCGACTTAAACTTGACACATTTCTTTTATTCGAGAATTTAAAACCTGAAAACCCCTCATTTTGTAGGTGTGTGCATGCAGAATGATCCCTTTATTTTGATTTTGACATTTGCTCATCATTTATCAAAATTGCGTCCAAATAACAGGAGCAACGCATTAAAATTTTGCACGCACATCGCGAAAATTCGAACTACTCGCAGCAAACTACGTCAAGGCAAACAGATTCCTGGGCAGGAGTTTTATATGGTAACCGGAAGGGGAAAGGTGGCAGACATTTTCAAACATATGAAACCGTCGTTGTTCGCTAAGACATATTTCGTTTGGCAGGCTATCTATACCTGTGGGTTGAAAAGTGACATTTTCATTGCAACCGGGACCATTAACCAGGAAATTTACGTGAACGAGTGTCTGGATCCTTTCCTGAAACAGCACGGTTGTCCCTTCCTTTTTCGGCCAGTAAGGAGAAAAGGCCATGGAGTGGTATGCCGACAACAACGTGTGGGTGGTGCCTTTTTTTCTTTTTTTTTTTTAATTTAACTCGGCAAATGGTTTTTTTTTTTTATTAAATTCCTTAGAATATATACAAACATTTTTTTAAATGTTTCTTCATTGCATCATTATTGTTCCACCGCTGTTTGCGAATCTGATTTTGAAACTTATACATTCTATTTTTTACCAAATTTCTCAAATTAAAGGCGATTGCTTCGCCGACTAGCCATAATGCTGCTTTCTCTTTATATCTCTTTTCATTGATACTTATTCCTATTATTTCTTCTGGGTCATCATACACTAAATTCAATCTTCTTCTAATCAAATTATGAATCCAGCTCCATATTTGGTCTGATCCTATACATTTCTTTATACGATGCTCTGTAGTATCTAACTGTCCGCAATATTCGCATGTATCAGTATTTATCCCTGAAATTCTATTCCTAAATTGCTTCACTTTAGAGCTAACAATATCATTCAAGGACAAGTAATGACCTTCTCTAGCATTTGTTGAGAGGCAAGGTTTACTACAATTTTCCCACACGATATCCCACTGTATGTCAGGGTTTTCCATCTCTATCTTAATAGCATGATTACGCTCACTTAGCATAGCGCTGTACATTAGTTTTGTTGAAATTAGCAAAGGACTATTAGATCAACTGTGTCATCTGGCTTGTTCGGAAAATAATACATTTTTAGTGAACAAAGCTTTAATTTTAAGGTAAGGGTCAATGAGGGAGAGGCCCCCTTTACTCGTATCCATGAACAACTGGTTGCGAGCAACTTTGAATATATGTCGATTCCAAAGAAACATCCAGCAACTTGTATTAATTTGTGCCAGGTGATTTTTGTTGGGTAAAAAAACTTGTGCTAGATACCATATTTTCGATAGTATAAAAGTATTTAAAACCCAGACTTTTTGTATTAAATTCAAATTTCTTGTAGAATGCGTTGTAAGGCAGTGTTTAACGGATCGAATCACTGAATTATAATTATTTGTTACTGTATATGGATATTTTGTATGAAATATTACACCTAATATTTTTAAACTGTCCTTTTCTTGAATTTGGTGCGGTCCAGATTTGCAATTGTTAAACCGCATATAATGCGATTTATGGATGTTCAATTTTATTTTAGAATAAGTGCTAAAATAGTTGATGATCTCTAGAACTGTGTTGAACTAATGATCGTTGAGGATAAAAATATTGAGATCGTCTGCATAGGCTAATACCTAAAAGTACTGGCCACGAAGCAGCCTCTAATATTATCACTAATCATTCGTATAAGCGGTTCTATGTACAGAACAAATAGTGCCATACTAATAGGACACCCCTGGCGTACTGAAGACTTAACATGAATGTCATTGGTTAGCAATCCATTGAAGAGTACTTTGGAACTTGTATTACAGGTTCAGGATGTACGTAACGTAAACGAGAGATTACTTGACCTGGCTTTCGTTAGTGATACTGACAGAATCGAACTTTTCGAATCGCCCTGTGGAATTTTAAAACTCAACGCTCATCACAAATCTTTTATCATCAAATTTGACTACCTTCGTAATACTGACGACGTTGGGCTGGACTGCTGTTATTACGATTTCAACTTCTGCAATGAACCCCTTATCAACGCCCGGATAGGCTCGATAGACTGGACGACGCATTTGACTGATTGTGACGTTGACGATGCTGTTTTCCGGTTTTATGGTGTCATTTTCGATATCATCCACGAATATACTCCTATTCGACGACATTGCCTCCGTGTTCACTACAATCAACCATGGTAGACCACGGAACTTAGGAACCTCCGAAACAGGTTACGGAAAGCAAGGAAACGGTTTTTCAAACAACGGACTGAGGAAAACAGGCGATTACTTCACGACATGGAGGAGCACTACACCAGCCGGTTGAACACAGTTTTCCATGAATATGTATTGCGCATTGAGGAGGCAAAGCGGGATCCATCGTCTATTTGGACCTATGTGAAGAAACTTAAGCGGAATGGCGGTATACCACTCGATGTGTCCTATAAAGAAACTCGTGCTGACTCCGCGGAAGAAGCTTCTGATCTCTTCGCAAAATTCTTCAAGGATGTTTTTTCGACTACCCCTCCCGCTCATTCTCCGGATGATCGTCGTGACTGGATGAGCAGCATAGCTCATTACAGCTTGCATTTGCCACAGTTGGATGTATCTGTTGAAGAGGTGATGAAAGTTCTTTCATCTGTAGATCCTTCCAAAGGCCCTGGTCCAGACTGTTTGCCGCCATCGTTCATTAAGAAATTTTCTGCATCTCTCGCTTCACCTGTGTCGATTATCTTCAATCGTTCGCTAGTTAGTGGTGTTTTCCCCACAATGTGGAAGGTTGCGTCCATCACACCTATTCACAAAGCTGGAAACATCCACAACGTTGAAAATTATCGCGGAATTGCGATCTACGTGGACTTCAGTAAGGCGTTCGATAGGGTTCCACATGTGCTTGCAGTGGACAAAATTAGGTGTATGGGATTACCTAATTGGGCCACGAAGTGGCTACAGTCTTACTTAACTGACCGCTCAGCCTATGTGAGCATTAACGGTGTTAATTCGCTTAGTTTCGAGATACCCTCTGGTGTTCCCCAAGGTAGCCATTTGGGCCTTTAATTTTCATCCTGTTCGTGAACGACCTGTGTAGTCGACTTTGTTCTTCGAAACTTATGTTTGCCGATGACTTATAGATCTTTCGTACAATTAAGTCAAGACTTGACTGTTGCGCACTCCAGAAGGATATTGATTCCTTTTTGCGCTGGTGTACATTGAACGGTATGCAGGTTAATGTCACAAAATGCTACGCAATATCTTTTAGCCGTTCACGCGAGCCCTTACGACATGACTATAGGATAGGACTTTGCTCTTTGTTTCTTCAGTTAAGGATTTGGGTGTTATCATCGACTCTTAAGTCAGATTCAATGAGCACATCTCCATGATAACTGCTAAAGCATTCGCCACATTAGGTTTCTTGAAACGAAACACAAACGCATTCCAGGACATCTACGCGCTGAAATCACTATACTGTGCTCTCATCCACAGTCTTCTAGAGTATGCTGTTGTTGTGTGGGTACCCTTTTACGCTATTCAAGCTAACAGAATTAAGCCATTCAGCGAAACTTCGTATGATACGCTTTACGTGTTCTGCCCTGGAACGATTCGGTTAATTTGCCGTCTTACGAGGAACGGTGCAGGCTGATTGACCTGGACACGTTGGCAGCAAGGAGGAAACTACTTCAGCGACTCTTCGTGTTTGGATTGCTTAACGGTGACGTGGATTGCAACTCTCTTGTGAGCCAAATCTACATCAATGCTCCTCAAAGAGTTCTACGTAGTTACACGCTTCTGTGGCAACCTACCCATCGGACCAACTATGGATTCAACGAACCGTGGACTTTGTGCTGTCGTGTTTTTAATGAAACGTTTGATGTATATGATTTTAACATTAGTAAGTCTACTTACAGACATAGAATTCGATACCTAGCCTAGAAAATGTCTGTACAACATTATGTTGAAGATTTAATTAAATAAACAATTACAGTAAAGGTTTTTAAGACAGTTGATAAAGGAAACTGGAAATTCACCAAGTATTTGTTAAAGAGTACCACCAAATCATCAATGAGGTATTCAAAAAATCTTAAATAAAATTCGTAAATCTGGACCAGGGGTTTTCTTTTTGGCAGCTTCTTTTAAAACTGTCTCTAATTCAGTTTTTTTCTATAGGCCTGACCAAATCAGCTCCATCTTCATCAGACATCTTGGCTGTAAGGTGACCAAGAATCTCTTCGTATTCAGTTTCATTGTTATCTGATTGGAAAACCTTACTAAAATAAGAAAACAAGTAGTTCTCCAATACACTAGGATCAGACGTTGTAACACCATCAACTATTAAGCAAGAGTCTGTACTCTTAGATTGTCATCGTGCAACAGAGAATTCGAGCTAATTTTCATTCCTCAATTTGATAACCTATTGTATTCAATTTCCATTAATTTGGACTTTACGGAACACATTTCAGTGGAAACATCTTCACCTGCCGACTGTTTTTCAATAATTTCATTCAAACCTACATAGGAAAATTGTGTCTCTCTATGTGTTTGTTGATTTAAAAGCAAGCTTTGATTTTTTTAAGAATCTAGACATTCTGTGTTTGGCGTATTCGTTCCACCACACATTGATATCGTTATGATACATACCGTTCCTTTTAAATTCTAGTTAACTTCGTATTAGAGAATCACATACATTCTCATTAAAAAGGAGACTTGGATTAATTTTCCAATAGTCTCTACCACGAACGTGGAGCGAAATGCTATCAGGTACCTGATATTTCACCATTACAGCATGATGGTCGGAGAAAGCAACTGCTTTTGTAGTAATCGATCGTACTTCATCGATGAATTCTACTGATGCGTAGTACCGGTCTAATCGGGATTTGGAATCACCTCGAATAAAACTAAAGTTGGTTTTCATTTTTTTTCATCTCTACGTCGTACATCCTCAGTGTATTAACTAAAGTTTCCAAACCTGTGCAAATATTTGGATTTCTACTATTTGAATCCGCTCTAGACAAAACACAATTGAAATCGCCTACGATAACATTCCGTTTGTTGGTTGATAAATGCGGAATTATATCAGTAGTGAACATTATGTTATACGTCCATTGGAACTCATAATGACGTTTTCAAAGTTAACGCTTTTTCTCACAAGAATAGCTGTGCTCTTGTGTTCAGTCCCTATATTGACGATAGCGGCATGAGAGGGGAGAAACCCAAAATCCTCAAAAGCCACCTCCTGTAAGAACACGATGTCAATATCGTTATTCCATACGAAATCTCTCAGAAGAGGCTTCTTTACAAGCTTGTTAATAGCGTTGATATTAATTGTACATACCGTTCGTAGAAATACCATTACTCTAATAAGCACTCACTCTCTCAAATTAAATTCGTGCTCAATATTTATAACGGTTTGCATCGTACTTACGCGCCTTTCTTTGATTGTGAACGGTTGCTTATTGCTTTAATTAACTGCTGATGCCCTGTTTTTCTGTTCCGTTTGGTTCTCTGAGTAAGGAAGGAACCTTCCGTTTCTTTCTCACTGTCATCTGTTTGTTTCTCATCTGTTCGCTTTGGTTCTTTTGTTTCCGTCTGTGATTCTGGGCGTGATGGGAAATGACAGGTGGGCAGGAACTCACGGTCTCCCAGTGTTGGTGAGTTCTTTGCCGTTAATGTTCACGAAAAGTTCACTATTTTGCCATACAGAAATTCAAAACAAAATTTTTTATCTGCGGATTTGGACAGTTTTCAACCTGTTTCATACGACCGAAAGGTGTATGCTGGTCACAAATGCCGTGCCAAACTGATTTCCTACACAAATAATCAACATTTGATGTGAATTTCGCTAATAAACACGAGAAGCAAATTCTTATAGCAAAACTTGCCATAACAAAATGAGCATAGTTCATTTTAGTAAGCAAACTAACACTTCTTCCGACTGTGTCACCTCTCTTACTCGCATAGGATTCTGGGGATGTAGCTGCTCGCATTTGTCCTTGCTTCGGATCGATCTCCATCGATTCCGGTTTATCATCTACCTTGGGTTGTTCTGCCACGGTTGTCTCCGGTTTCTCGCTGGATTCCGGCTGGGGTTCTTGTTCTCCTTTCGGGCTGGGTGTCATTTCGTTCGATTTGTCGTCTTTCTTCCTGGTCAAAGTCTGCATGTTGGCCACTAGCGAAGGTATGGTTGTGCTAGGCGTGGGTACTGGTATCCCGTGAGCAGTAACCGTGCTGTATGACCGTGCACCTCCACCGTGGGAAGCAGAAACGGCTGCCAACTTAGGACAGTTCGCCTTCAAGTGCCCTTCTTCATTACAATAAAAACAGCGATTCATCAAACCATCGTAATAAATCCGCGCTCGGAAATGTCCAATGAATATGTTCGCTGGGATTTCCTTAGCAATCTCCATATGAACACCACGCACACCGCTCAACATACTCAGATAATATTCAGCTGGGTAGCGTTCTCTCACCTGTTGCCTGACTGTTCGAAATTGTCCCAAAACTAAAGCAATGGCCTTGTCATCAATTTCGGGAGGTAGATTGAAGATTCGCACATAGCGAAATATGCGATTGGCCATGACCAGAGTGACTGGCGTCTTTGAACTATCGTCATACTTGAAGGCGTAGACCTCTTCCACGTGGTTACAGAATTCGTTGAATTTACCTTCATCAAGGAACTTGATGAAGAATAAACCGTCGTTTTTGTTTGCTGAGCTGAGATAAAGTTGGCCTGCAATAAATCTGAGGACTTCCAGATGCGAAGGTATCTTAGCATCAGATTCGAAGCACAGTTTCAACGTGTTCTTTCGTGCACTCGATTCCATTTTATCTATCTTTCAATAGATTCCGCTAACACTAACACTACTGCTACCACGGCAAGGCCGTGTTCAAGGAACGGAAATAATACGAGAGCGATTGGTATAGTCGACTGATCGGTCCAACGTCTCATCCGAGAATGCCTTAAAACAAAAACCCTCCCAACTCGTCAAAGCTCCGGCCAATCGAAAAATGTTGGGCCATCGTCAAGCGGAACTTGAAGAAGCCCAAAAATAAAAAACTGTTGGAAGCGAAGAGCAGTTTAAGGCAGAAAGAAGATTCATTTGATGTTTTGAATATCAAAATGAATCAATTTACACGCATTCTTGTTTGACCAAATTTTGTCCATTGCACCCTTTATGTTGAAATGGAAATCCAGTTGCAGTGTTAGACTTTCAACAATTTCTCAGCAATTTGTGACTCTTTATCAAATCTAACGAAACGTTTAGAAACAGTGTTCACTCGGCTGTCGACAAAAGCAGACCACTCTCGATGTGTGCTACGCGATCGTCTGTTTTCTCGGCAGCAACCATTGTGTGGTCCTCCTCATTGTTCTTCATCAGCAGTTCTTTCGGTCGATGCGTCGTCGACTTTGGAAAGCAACCGTTTCGTGATGAGTGTGTGAGTGCTGACCACGTTTTGCGTCCATTGCTGCAATGGACGCGCTCTGACCCTCGTTGGCGTACAACAATTTGCCATACAATGAAACTACTGGAAGCGGCTCCAGTTCTGATGGAGGAGGCTTTTTGGATAGCGGAAGATAAAGTGTTTATTGTGTTGTACCTTTTGACTATATTTTTAAGATGTATTGTATAGTGACCAAGAATCCTCGGCTCTGTAAAGTTAATTCGGTTGAGCCTTACCAAATAAATTAATAAACAAAAAAAAAAAGAAACGTTTAGAAAGTTAAATACATTTACAAGTCAAGAGCAAATTTTCATTACGTCGAATGTAACAAAGGTAAACAAAGTCGAGCTATCAGTGTCAATCGATTCTCCTGCTATTACACTATATACTGTCCGAATATAGGACCAATTCCCATTTTTAAATTTATTTACCAGTCAAATTGCTTTTTGACGTAATCACCTTCCGATCAAAATAGTTTTCGATGTTACTTAAGTCACCCAATTTCTATGGAGATGCCGTTTGACTTAAGTAACAGTGCTGAGAAACCCGTGAAAAGTGTACGTTCGTCGTTTCGCTTTCTCATTATTAAAGTGAATAAATCGAACTGTTTGTTGCTAAGATGATTTCGGTGGTCCTAAAATGATTAATGGGCTGCACGTAAGGAGACGTAATTGATAATTCTCCCGAATATCTTGGTAAATACACTTTGACTTAAGTAACAATAGGGGCCACCAAACGGCGTATAATAACTTTTGACTCAAAAACCAGTGTTTTTTTGCATGAATGCTAGCGATTTGCATTTGTATGATTAAAACCCTGCTAAATATGTTAAACATTGCTATCACTATGAGATTATACGAGTTTAATTGAAAATCGGAATAACTTTTCGATCATCAAACAAAACTTTATTTTTCTCGGATTGGTGCGAATGTTACTTACGACATAATGAAAATTTGCTCTTGAAGTCATCTTTGATAGAAACATTCAATTTTATTTATTCAAATCCATTCGAAAAAGTGAGGTAAGCTGCGAGGTGCGCTTAGTATGACGGAAATAAGATCTTATCCCTTATGAGTTGTAAATTAGTTATGAAAATCACTTTTTTAACATATTTATCGTCCATCTGTGTTCCACAATCACTGACATTCGTCTATTGCAAATTGCCTTAGGAAATTGGTGATTAATTACGACGGCAATCGAATGCCATGGAGGCGTCTTCCACAACCTGAATATTGAAGCAACACAAGGGCCCTACGATCTTCTGGCCAGATCTAGCTTGGTGCCAACATTCAAATGTTGTCCTGGAGTGGTACGAAGCCAACGGGGTCACTTTCGTACCCAAGGACATGAACTCCCCCAACGCACCGGAACTAAGGCCCATCGAAAAATACTGGGTTATTATGAAGCAGGCACTACAGAAGCATATCCCAAGGAGGTCAAATATGAGGAAGACATGAAGAAAAAGTGGGTCAGAAGAAGCTGTAGCCAGATGTTGTACAGAAGCTAATGAGTAGAGTTAAGCGTAAGGTGCGAGTGTACGGTTATGGTACTGAAGTTGAATGCAATAAATATGCCAAAAGCTTAGTAATGGGTTATATTTTGTTGCCTGAAAGTTTGAAAAGGATCGGTCAACTAGGTTATTTTCTACAGCGTTTTTTCCGTGATGCAATTTTATGTGGGACACCCTTTAACAACGAATGGGTCCGAAAAACAAACTGGCGATTTTGTTGCATAAATGAAATTTTATTTTAAGTTTAAACGAATTGTGTGTGGATGAAAAGCATCAGGAGGGCGCACGGTAATAAAACACCTTTCAGGCCTTCATAAAGGTTACATGGGAACGTTACGGACTAAAAAATGAGGAAAATCGAGGAAAATTTTAATTCAGACTTCAAGAAACAGTTTTAAGTTGATCTCATCAGCCATAACTCATTCTTTGGAACATTTTCCTCAGGCTTCAGCCTCCCCAATTCTTCCTGGCATGCTAAAATTCATCTTAAACACAGTATCAACTCTGTAATTAATGTCTCCATATCTCAGTGACTCCAGCCAGTTTCCTTTCACAACTTTAATCAACACTTGTTCTCCTTTCCTACCCAAAGTTGTTTCAGAAAGTGGTCCTAGATTCATTTCAATCACACCAATCAGTCCTCGAAACTTAACCAAGGAAGCAAAATCAACAGTTTGAAAGAGGAAGAGATTTTGGTGTGCATACACAGACACCGATACACAAGACGGCCGAGATGTTCACCGGTTTGTCCATCCAGAGACCGGCTTTTCACTATCTCATCACTTGTGATTGTTTTCAGAGGAAGAGGCTGGACAGCAGCCCAGGAAAAAGCAAACCACCCACTTCCCTGCATCTCCGCTCGCCTCCTGGATGTGATCTTTTCCCTCCCAGCCCATGCTATTCATCTGAATAGTCCGAGCCGGTAGCATGGAACCAGAAAAGCACCCCCGATGGATATGAACGATAAGAAGATCAAGCGAATTTTGCCCAGACCAGATAAACTTTTTCCTCTCAGCCTCGCTCCAGGATAGCTAGTATTACTGTGTACATTTAGGATGTGTACACATATAAGTACACCCAGAAGATGAGCATTAAGAGAAGGGAAGCACTTCGAAAATCTTGAAAGCATAGCAAAGCAGTTTAGACTTCCGGATCCGGATCGTAGCAGCGAGAAGGGAGGAGTTTGATGCTCTTATACTTTTGGTAAATTTACACTCTCTTTGGTGGTGCAAGTTTTTATTTACGAACCATAGATCCTCGGGAGGGACCTCACATAGCCTAGTCTGGAAAGGCACGGTATTACCAGGCCACAGGTGGCGGGTTCGATTTTCGGTCCGGTCGAGGAAATCTTTTGGGTAGGGGTTGCCACTCAGTACACAATTTCAAGCATTTGGTTGGCATAGAAAGCTCTCAATTAATAACTGTGGATATGCATCTAGTAGAGCACCACTTTGAGAACCGGCAAAATGCTCGCTTACAGAAACGTAAAACGCCTAGAAGAAGAAGAAGAAGAAGATCCCCGGGGGCTGGCAATTTAAAGAGGAAAATTGTTGCCTCCTGGTAGTTCTATTCAAGCGTTGTGGTTGGGTAGAGGTTTTGGGATTTGAATAGACTGGTAATTTATTGGCTATTTCCAAATGAGTTTTCGGTCGTTACTCCAGGAAAGAACCAGCCAGGGTAATGATGGGTTGGATTTTCGAGCTCATTTAGAATGTTTAGGAATAAGAAGTAGGTATGTTGTTGAAAATATTATCAAATTGCAGGGATATGGATCACATAAGAAGCGCAGGAAAGCAGTTCAAATTGAATGGTTTGAATTAATCAAAAACTTATTTATTTTGAGAATCAGTTAAATATCCTAGTGAGAAGAAGACATATACGCTTAGTACAATAATCTATTTCAAACGCTACAACAGAAAGCTTTTGAATGAACATTTACACCATTTGTTCTCAACGCGAGTCCATCTTTTCATATCACTTTTGATGAAGTAAATCCAGTGTCATCCACATGTGCTTGTACGAAATTGAAACCATTAGACCGAATTCGACATCAAGAAACAGGCTTGTGTATTTAATAAAAAATAAGTAATATGTAGTAAAAATATTCCATTTTGTGTAACTAATTGTTCTTTGTAGACCAAAAATTAGATTCAAACCTTATTTTGAACGATATCATTGTCTTGTACACAAACTCAACTTCAACTCAACACAAACTTCCTACACCAAAACAAATCTAATCAGGGCAACAGTAATGCAAGACCTTTTTGCATCGACTCAACACCAATGAGCTTGTATTGAACAAAATGGCCAACGCTCACCACTAAACGCTCCCAATCATCTTCTTCCTCGCTGATTCCTGACGTTGTGAACAAGAACAAAAGTTCACACTCCCGTCCCCAAAGCATCGTCCAACCAAAGAGCCATGCAATAACCACCACTCGGAATACTTTTTTTTTTCATCGACCGCAAATTACTTCCATTATTGGCAACAATTTTGCTTTTCTTTGTCCTTCCAGGAGGAAAAGTGCTCCGTTCGGATAAAACCCCCTGATCCAAAAGTAAAACGGATGCCAGGAGGGTCCTCTCAGTGCAAGGGAAAAGCAAACCAGGAAGTTAATCCAAACTTCATGACTCTGCTGTACAGAGCTTGATTTATCTGTCTCGTTTCATGGGAAAACAAGGGAATGGGAAATCCAGGATCCCAGGATCCCAGTCTAGGAAAAGTTCTCATGTGAGTGTATGTTTGTAGCAAAACTAGCCGTTTCGGGGTTGTTAAGGTGGCTAAGTGCAATTTGTCTTACCAGTACAGGAATAAATTTGGAATGTGTCGAACAATTTGTTTGTCTTTGTGGTTTCTGTTTGGGTGGTGAAGAGGTGAACAGGTCGTTTGTGTGGTATGTAAATGTATATTCATGGGAGGCAGAAAGTAAAATGGTTATTAAATAAACAGATTTAATGTGGACTTGTGGATTTTTTGTTAATATTTTTTTGTTTTCTTAGCCTCTCAGAAGGAGTAAATGTAGAATAAAGATTGTACTGGAAAAAAATGCATCACTTGTGTACAACTTTTTATTGAATGGGTAAAAATTATGAAATTTTGAGTAAAACTAGCTTAGAGTGTAATGTTTACATGTGCAAAATTCTCGTCACAATCTTCCAACTGGTTATCGAGATGGCTTCCAAGCAAGAAGTGCTTCGACCAAAAATTATGGAATCGGTCGTGGAAAATCCAGGCCAGCCCCACAGGTGGATCGCGAAACAGTTTGGAATCGACAATTCGACCGTGTCCCGTGTGGTAAAATCGTTCAAGGAGAACCAGACAACCCAGCGGCGAGCTGGCAGCGGAAGAAAAGCAAAGACTACCGACTCCGTGAACGCAAGTGCAATCCGAACCTTTCGATTCGGGACGTGGTCAAGAAGGCCAATACTTCCGTCTGGTTCGTCCAGCAGGCAATGATGCGGGCCGGACTTCATGTCTTTAAGGTAAGGAAGGCGCCTAACCGAACCGATAAACCAGTGGCCAAATCCCGCGCCAGGAAGCTGTACCGCGAGTGGTTGGTGCAGCCGAAATGCATCGTAATGGATGACGAGACGTACATTAAAGCGGACGCTAAGCAGATAGCTGGTCTGGAGTTTTTCGTCGGCAAGTCCCATCTGGATGTTACGGAAGATGAAGGTCGACAAATTTTCCAAGAAGTACTTAATGTGGAAGGTGATCTGTGGGTGCGGCAAAGTCCGCAAGCCGTACATAATGACCGGCACCATCAACGGCAAAATATATAAAGAAGAATACCTCCAGAAGCGCCTGCTGTCCTTCCTCCGGTCATACGAAGGTGACACTCTGTTTTGGCCGAATCTGGCATCGTGCTATTACGCGAAACCGGTGATGGAGTGGTACGAAACCAACGGTGTTGTTTTTCTGTCAAACTTGCCAGAACTTCGGCCAATAGAAAAAAAAATCTGGGCGATTATGAAGGGCAAGCTCTAGAAAACAGGGAAAGTCTTCAAAAACAACGAAGAAAGATTGGATAAAAGTGTGTAAGAAAGATGGTGCAAATATTGCACAGGATTTGATAGGTAGCGTTAAGTCCAAGGTGCGGGCATTTAGCCTAGGAGAGGTTGAATAAACCAACTTTGCAAAAATATAGCTAATGTGTGTTTATTTATTCCCTGATAGTTTTAAAAGATATCCGACTTAAAATTAATATTCGTAGATCATTTTTGTTTGTTACATTTCCTTCGACTATAGTCTTTAGATGCTGGGGGTGGTGTTTTTGATTTCCTGTACGGTGTATGATCTAAGATACTTTGGTCTACGTAACGGAATTTTAAAATTAAATACGAATCTTTCCGTGAGAATGCAATCTCCGATACAAATCCTAATGTCAAAAAGCAAAAAAAAAAACACAAACATTAACCTTTCGGTTTTGTTGAAAGCAGTGCTGTCCACTAGTGTGCACAGGAATCTTGTTAAGGAGAGGCAATTTTTTTCTATGGTTCATTTAATCTGGAGATGGGGAGTACTCCAAAGTGCGTGAGAGATGGTGCTGTCCACCCACCGCTGTTTCCCTACGGTGGTGGTTCATCTTCTTCAATGCAAACTGCTTTCAGACAGCCAATGGAAATTGGCAATTTAATCCGTCCCAAAGTACCGCTGGTCGAGGTGACAGAAAATGATGCCGAACATTAAACATGTTTTAAAGATGATATAAAGGACAAACCCGAATTTATTGCAACGCACATAAACAGCTGTAAATTTTTAATCTCTGTAGCAAATGACTTGAAATTTTCAGAGAAGATTCTTACACAAATTTTTAGTAAGACAACAATAGACCAAACTATGACCAAAGATGGCAAACTAATACCCACTTTTCAATTAGGGAATCCAAAAGCTGTCTTTAAGGGGTTACGCCTACCTGCAACTTGCAGGCTGCAAGACCGAAAAAAAGCGAAAGTTTGGATTTTTTTTTTCTCGAAAACGACGCAACATATTGAAAATCGGTTTTCTGCCGTTTATTGAACACACATTAAATGGTACATTTATCAGTCGATGCTGTAAAAACGAGGTCCTGGTGCCCCGCACGGCTGCTCCCAGTGGACGATGTTCTAAAAAACGCTTTTTGCGGTGCCAACTGCGGTTTGTGATGTAATCATCTGAAATAAAAAAAAAAAAACCATGCCAAATCTGTTTTTTTTTTTAAATTTTTTTGACAAAATGGCGGCCTTGTAAAGTTGAAGTGCCGATTTTTGATCCTTAAAATTTGACTTTGATCGGCTGTAAAAAATCGAAATTAAATGATCGACGAAATCCGAACGATCGTGGACTGCACAAAATAGTACTGAACAGAAATCAAAACGAATCGGACGAATCGAATGTATACATTTCGAGAAATTTTTGGCACCGGTTTTGAAAATATGATTCCGAGATAATCGCGTTTAAAGTTTCAAGTTGGGTTTAGTCCACTATAAGTCCACACTCTTGTACGTCGCATAACTTTCACAATTTTCATCGGATCAACTTGATCTTTTGAGGAAATATTCTTGACTTTATATACTTTCGATTAGAACAATAAAAAAAACGATTTTTTGAAAGTTTGCAGGTAGGCGTAACCCCTTAAACTTTGTACCGTTGCAAAAAAGTCCATCCTCAGAATTCCTTGAGCTTAGCGAAATTTTTAGAACTCTATGAGATCTTTTGAAATTCTTCTCAGAAGCCCTTTGGAATTATTTTAAGAACTCTTCTTGACTTTTAGTCAGAACACCTTGGACCTGAAATTCCTTTAGAGTTTCAGGAGTATTTCATAAAAAAAATATTCCCGGAATGAGCCTGAAATTATCGGTTTTCCCTTGAAATTTTCTTCAAAATACCGTTGGAATTTTACTCAAAATTCAATTTTCTCGGTATTCTTTCCGGAATTATCTAGAAACTTTCTACAGGATTCACTAGAAATTATTCGAAAAACTTTCTTGGAATACTCCCCAGAAATCCTTTAGAACTGTCTTCAGAATTCAGTATCATTGAGTTTGTTCTCGGATTTTTTTAGAACTATCCTAAGAACTCCTTTGAAATTCTTCTCAGAAGTCAACTGGAATTATATTTAGAACTCTTTATGTTTTTTTTTCTCAAAACACCTTGAAACTGCATGAGCTAGAAATTATCCTCGGTATTCGCTTGAAATTTTGCTTAAAATCCCTTTGGAATTTCACTCAAAATTTGATTTCTCGGGCTTCTTCTTGAAATTATATTGGTTCTATCTGCAAGATGCACTAGAAATTATCCACAGAATTTTCTTTGAACTCTCTCCAGAAAAAGTTCTTCTCGGAATATTTAAGAACTTTTTTTTTGTCACAACACCTTGAAACTGAAATTCCCCTAAAGTTTCATTCTGCATTCTTCAGAAATTCTTCCCAGAATGAGCTTGAAATTATCCTTGGAACTTGCCCCATCCAATTTTACACCAGAAAATTTAAATTCATCAGAACGATGCAAATTTTCCACCGTTAAATTTTCAATAAAAATTGCTTCTCCAATCTTCTGATTGGTGCAGATTTCCTTTTTCCATTTTCAACCAGACATTTTCAATATAGCTGGCTTCTCCTATCATCAGAATTTTGCAGGTTTTCCACCAAATAAAGCTTACCCCTATTGTCAGATTTTTCAGTAAAGCAGCTTCCCTCCAATCATCAGAATGGTACACATTTTACACCAGAGAATTATTATTATAGTTTGTTTCTCTATACAGCAGAAGGATGCAAATTTAAGACCAAAAGTTTTCCAAAAAGTTTGCCCATCCGTTCACCAGAACGGTGCAAGTTTTCCACCAAAAATTTTCAATATAGGGGAAATGACTCTAATGTTGGCCTATGGACCTAAGATTGGGCCCGTCGCTGAACTTCAGCTATTTATCAATTTTATCTAGATGAACGCGTCATTGGGACGGTACTAATGGATATTTTTGGTTGCTATTGAAAATTTAGTCGATCGATGAGTTTATGTATGGACCCAAATTAGGAACATTTAGGCCGACATTACATACATTTCCCCTAGCTTAATTTTAAATAAAGCTTGTGCCTTCATTTACCAAACCAGTGCAAGTTTTCTACCAGAAATTTTCCGTTCATTTCATTTATCAAATCGATACACATTTGCACCAGAAATTTTCAATGAAGCATGCTCCTCCATTCACCAGAACGGTTCACCAAAAATTTTCAGGGAAGTTTGTTTCACCATGCACCTTTGTGGTGCAATTTTCAGGCTTTGCCTCTTCATGCACCAGAATGCTGCAAATTTTCCACTATAAATTTTTAATGATGCTTGCATTCATCAGAACGATGAAAATTATGCACCAGAAAAATTAATAAATCTTGCTTCTACATTCACCACAGTTTTGGAAGCTTTCCAACAGAAATTTTCAGTTAAATGTGAACCTCCAAATTTATAGCGTGATTCTTTTTTTCCAATTTTCAATTCATTTTCAATGATATTTTTATACCAGAAACATTCATTAAAAGCTTTTTCTTCTATTTACCACCACGAAGGTGAATTTTTTCTATCTTAAATTTACCCTCTTCTCTTAACCCTTCATGAACCACCTTGAAAAAAAAATTACACCAGAAATTTTTTATATGTACTACTGCACAGTGGTCCAGAATGCAGATTTAGGTGGAATGATATGTTTTGAGCCTGAAATTGAAACTTTAGACTAAAAGTTTCTTCTACAAAGTTGTTCCTTATAGTTAGGCCCTTATTTTTATGACAATGAATTCTAGAATGGTTTTCATTATCATTAAAATCAAAAATCTATTTTTTTTTTGTTTGAATAAATTAAGGTATAAAGGGTGATACGGTCAAAATTTGGTCAAGGGAAAACGCGTGTAAATCGGTGAAATCGTTTATTTAAAAAATCAAATTAAATTTCTGTTTCAAGTTCAATTAGTATAAAATTCAGGAAAAATATTCAGTTAGGCTTCCGCTTTTCCAAATCCGAATTGCCGGGCCTTACACTTGACCCCTGCCATCAGATTTTGTACAGCCACCTTGTCCACCTTCTTCGCCGCAGAAAGCCAGTTTGCCTTGAACTGCTGCTCGCCCTTAGCAGTTTTTTTTGGTCTTCTTTAGGTTCCGCTTGACAATAGCCCAGTATTTCTCAATTGGGCGAAGCTCTGGCGTGTTGGGAGGGTTCTTGTCCTTGGGAACCACCTGCACGTTGTTGGCGGCGTACCACTCCATGGCCTTTTTACCGTAATGGCAAGATGCCAAATCCGGCCAAAACAGTACGAAACAACCGTGTTTCTTCAGGAAAGGCAGCAGACGTTTATTCAAACACTCTTTCACGTAAATTTCTTGGTTGACAGTCCCGGAAGCTATGAAAATGCTGCTTTTCAAGCCACAGGTACAGATGGCTTGCCAAACCAGATATTTCTTTGCGAACTTTGACAGTTTCATGTGCTTGAAAACATCTGCTACCTTTCCCCTTCCTTTTGCCGTATAAAACTCCTGCTTTGACGTAGGTTTCGTCGTCCATTACCACGCAGTCAAACTTCGTCAGCATCGTCGTGTACAGCCTCCGGGATCGCGCTTTGGCCGTCGTATTTTGTTTATCATCGCGATTTGGAGTCACTACCTTCTTGTAAGTCGATAGTCCGGTTCGTTTTTTGGTTCGATGCACGGTTGTAGACGATACACCCAGCTTATTTGCGGCATCTCGGAGAGAGATGTTAGGGTTTCGCTTGAAACTACCGGCAACTCTCTTTGTCGTCTCAGCGGCTTCCGGTTTTCGATTTCCCTCCGATCCAGACTTCCTGGCTGTCGACAAACGTTCCCCAAACACTTTAATTACATTTGTAACGGTTGATTTGGCAACTTTTAGCGATTTTGCCAACTTTGCGTGCGAGTAGCTCGGATTTTCGCGATGCGCGAGCAAAATTTTGATACGCTGCTCTTCTTGCTTGGATGGCATTTTGACAACTGAAGAGTGAATTCCAAAATCAAAATAGGAGCAACATTCTACACACACACACCTTCGAAATTAGGGGTGTTCAGGTTTTTTAAATGCAAAATTGAAAGAAATACGTCAAGTTGATATTGACCAAATTTTGACCGTATCACCCTTTATATTATTCGGCAAAGTTAAAGTTTAGTTAATTTTGAGCAACTTTGTTGGAAACAACTTTTTTGTATCTCTTAAATTGGCCTATTTAGGGCTATTTTCTTGAATTGAGTTAGGGTGGCTCTAAAAAAAACAGTTGTTTTGCTCTAGTTTTCTTATTTCGAATGTGTCAAAGCAAAGATGTCTTCAAATAACTTTTAGGTCTTTATAAGGTGCAAATATTTGCTACACAATGCTTGTCAATATCTTTCGCCAATCAAGAGTTATTGACGTTTTTCTACTTAAAATATACACTTTTCAAATGTTAATATCTCTGGTTGGGACAAACAAACAAATAGTTTTTTTTTACGGCATTTGAAAGGACGTATGTTATTCTAAATAATTAAAAAAATAGAGGTTTGGTATATTTAAAATCGTATAAAATAAATTTGAATTTATTCATATTTTTTACTATTTTTGGGTATATCTTTTTTTATTCGAAGAGATATCAAATTTCGCTAATTCGCTGTGGTGCAATTTTTTGGCCAAACGACTTCATTGAAGTTTGCCCCTTCATGTACCTTTGTGTTGCAATTTTCAAACACCATCTTAAAGGAATTAACGCAGGTTTTTCAGTGCCCTTATTTTATGAAATGAAATTTTACCTTCAAATCAAGTTATCAAGAAATCAAGTTATGTTATATCATAATTTTATAAATGTGTAAATAATAATCTTATTTATAAAGGGGAGGGGGTCAATTCCCCCCCCCCCTCACCTTGCCCACTCTGTTCACGCCAGTGGTGCTGTCATGGTAAATTTCAACCTGATTTTTTTGACTGATTTTTCATATATATCCACTCCTACCCCCGAAAGGCTAAATTATTCTGAAGTTTCTAGTGCATCTCGGAAGTTATTAAAACTTCCTATTTGAACATCAATAAACATGTATACTATAACTAATCATGATTGTATTACCCCATGCGTGAACTTAACGATTTTATTAGTTGAAGATGCTTAATGTCAAACATCAGACTTAAAGTATAGAGCTAATAGTTCCGTTAGAGTACGACAGTGTGAAAATTGTATATAGAGAGTAGAAAGCGACCAAAGGTAAATTTTGAGGAAGGCACAAATCGGGTTGATCATCTCCTTTACCAAACAGGTGAGGGATAATGAGGGGTAACCCAACAGGAGAGTTTGATAAAGACAGATGATCAACCCGATTCATACCTTCCTCAAAGTTGTCCATGATTGCTTTCTACTCTCCATATATAATTTCCACACTGCCGTATTCTAACGGAACTATAAACTCTAAACTTTCATATCCTCATCTATCGTATAAAAATGACCACTTTAAGTCTAAGATTTAACGTTAAGCATCTCCTACTATGTAAAACATGTATAGTTTTCTCTGAATTTCTCAGATTTTTTGAAAAGATCCCATAATTTTCCTAATGTTAATAATCCTGCCTTGGAGGTATTCGATCTATTCTGATGTCCTGAACATCTCTGGACTGACTTTAAATATATTTTTACATTATAGAATTATTTTCAGATTTGAGTTTATCAACGCGTGACCATTAACGTGAGAGATGTGAAAGCTAACCACTACGTCGAGCACGTCCCCTTTACTTAAAGTTATTATTCCTTCATGATGAAGTTCTTGGACCTTCTCTAAGGTTCCAACAATTTTCATGATATTCATGTAACTTCCCTTGAGGCCCCGCAATGTCGCTGGTTTTTTTTCTAAGAGGAAGAGGTGACAATTGGCTTCTTCCTCTTTTATTTCTATCTCTATCTCTATCTTTATGTATCTCTATCTCTATCTTACGCACATGAAATCGGCCAATCAGGAGCTGGTTCACGTTTGACAGAAAAGTGGTTCATTTTCGCCTCCGTATTGTCACCTCTTCTCTTAGGTTTTTTTTTAAATACTCTTGACATTATTGGCATTTTCCATGATTCCTCGAAAGTTCTTGATACTGCTTTGAAGTTCTCTGATCTTTTTCATAAATACTCAAAACATCCCTAAAATCTGCTTCAAAACTATCAAAACTTCTCTGAAGTTCTCTCGACTGTTCTGAAGATCTCGGAACTTTGCTGAAGTTTTTAGAAATTCCCTGTGTATTTCGACTCTTCCGAATTTCCTTGCAGTAAATTGAGTTGCCCTGACGTACTCTGATCTTTCCTGATTATCTCAAAGCTACTATCAAGCCCTCGCATATTTGCTTGCCTGAAAATCACTGGACTTGTATGCACTTCCAGAATATATTTGAAGTTTTCCTAACTTCTCAAGAGTTTTCTGCACTTTCCAAAAAGTATTGGAACTTCTTAAAGATTCTCGAAATTTTCCTGAAACTCATGGAGTTGTCCTAAAATTATCCAAACTAATTCTGTATCTATAAGCATATCCAAAAGTCTTCACATTCCTGTAGCAATTGAGATCGCTCTTAAGTTCTCTGAAGATCTCTAGACTTAGCTTCACTGAGCTTCATGGAATTTCTTGAGAGTTTCCGCAAATTTCCAGAAGTTAGAAGATTTCAAGACTTGTGTAGCTCTTATGTCACTTGGTATGTAGGCGGAAAATTGAATGTGGTTTATTTTACGGTTTTGACTTATCCAAAGCATTTCATTTACTTGAGCTGGAGGCGCCTAAGGTCACTATGTACTAAATTAACCAATCACCGATCAATACCTGAAGTCTGTTCCAGTTAGTATTTGGCCGCTTATTTTTAACTACTGTAGCACCTCTAGTTGTCGTAGCAAGAAACTATTGACAGCGTTTTGATCCGGAAGGATTGTTTATTTAGTAATAAAAATTTCATTAGGATTCATATGAGGTTTATGATCTAATTTCCGTACTACTAAGAACATCTCGCACTTTACCTCTATTTTTTTTAAAGGGTTTGAACAAAACATGGAATGTTTTCATCAAAGATAACTTCTAAATTTATTCACCTTTCCATACGTACCGTTGGATTTGATAAAGAGTCAAACGATGTTGAGATATTTTTAAAAATCTAACACTGCTTCAAGATTTTAAATTTGTCCTACGAGCAGGCATGGAAAATCATTTACATTCATTTTGTGCATTCATTTACATTCATTTGCCCCTAACTTTTTTCATCAACAGAATCCCGCAAAATGTTATATGAAACTTTTGTAGGTTTTGTTAATAGCTACAACTTTTGTTTGAAAATCAAATCCGTATCTCTTATGCATGACGAACCAGAGCGAACAGAAGCCAGTACTGTTTTTCAGTGAATGTATTTTACATTCACTGAAAAACAGTAACAAGGTCTGCCCGGTCTAATTCGTGATGCATAAGAGATACAGATTTGAGTTTTTAACAAAAGCTACTAACTAAACCTACAAAAGCTTCATATAACATTTTGCGAGATCTATTGATGAAAAAAGTTAGGGGCAAATGAATTTAAATGAATGCACAAAATGAATGTAAATGATTTTCCATGCCTGCCTACGAGTTTCAATTCCGTCCTAACGCATTGAAACGCCTACGGATGATGGTAGAAAAGTTAATTCGCTAGGAGTGCTTCCTTTGTTTTGAGAACAATGAGTGTAGATATTCATACAATGCGCTGTAATAGGCTTCATGTTGTGGCTTATGAGCTAATGGATCGGAACAAACGTATTATTATTTTGTGCATGGTGAAATCATTGATATTATTGATCATTTCTGCTCGATAGAACGGAAATGGGCGGTTACGACGAAGTAGCGCTCTTCCCTACTTGTTCAAAAGTTATCGAAGATGGAACGTGACAGACGTGACAAAAATCTGCACACTCACATTTTGATGGACGACAAAACTTACGTAAACTTGAATTTTGATCAAATTCCGGGCTTTAAATTTTACTTTGCTAAACGTAAGGGGGATTCTCCGGATAAATTCAAATTTTTCTTTGCAGATAAATTCACTCGCAAGCTGATGATTTGGCAAGGCATCTGCAGTTGTGGAGAGAAAACGAAGGTTTTCATCACTGGAAAGACTATGAATGGACAACTTTATAAGGATGAGTGTCTCCAGAACATAATTTTGCCGTTCATTCAATCACACGTAAAGTTCTGGCCTGACTTAGCCAGCTGCAATTACAACCGCGATGTCATAGAATGCTATAAGCAGAATAATGTCAATTTTATTGAGAAAAGTATCAATCCACCAAATTGTTCAGATTTTCGCCTCAAGCGCAAATTGAAGAAATGTGTCAAAACAATCAAAAGTCCATCTGATTTGGAGAAGTAGTGGAAACGGATGGTAGATGAGGATGACAGTACTACTGTGCAAGAAATGATGAGAGGTATTCCGCGAAAAGTTCGAAAATGCATCCGAAAAGCTGACGAATAATTGTTGTTGTATTTGTCCCTTAAAGCTAAATAAAAATCCTAAAAAATGATACCGTTAACAATTTTGTACTTTATTTCCCCTTGGAGAAATGCAGAACGCCGACCAATTGCAACATTCCAGTGCAAAAGTGGTTAGAGAGCTTGACTCTTCAGCATCACGCAACGTGTGTGTGTTATTCTAAAGGTATGGAAAAGCGGGCATCGAGCGGCTACTTTCTACCAGAGCTGTGGCACCCCCAACGAGCTGGGAACCGGCTTTGTAGTGCTGGGTACGATGCGCCAACGCGTGATTGGTTGGCAGCCGATCAACGCGAGGATGTGCAAGTTGAGGATTAAGGGCCGTTTCTTCAACTACAGCATCATCAACGTGCACTGCCCACACGAAGGGAGACCCGACGACGAGAAAGAAGCGTTCTATGCGCAGCTGGAGCAGGTGTACGACGGCTGTTCGCAACGGGACGTCAAAATCGTCATCGGCGACATGAACGCTCAGGTAGGACGGGAGGCAATGTATAGACCGGCAATCGGGCCAAACAGCCTGCATGCCGTATCGAACGACAACGGCCAACGATGCGTGAACTTTGCAGCCTCCCGGGGTATGGTAGTTCGAAGTACCTTTTTCCCCCGCAAGGATATCCACAAAGCCACCTGGAGATCACCTGACCAACACACAGAAAACCAAATCGATCACGTTCTAATCGACGGGAAATTCTTCTCCGACATTATCAACGTCCGTACGTACCGCAGTGCGAACATAGATTCGGACCACTACCTAGTTGCAGTATGCATGCGCTCAAAACTCTCGACGGTGCATAACACACGTCGAAGTCGAACGCCACGACCCAACATTTAGCAACTACGGGACACCGGAGTTGCCCAGGACTACGCGCAGCAGCTGGAAGTTGCACTACCCACGGAAGAGCAGCTTGGCGCAGCTTCTCTTGAAGATGGCTGGAGGGACATCCGTTCAGCCATAGGTAGTACTGCTGTAGCGGCACTAGGTACTGCAATCCCGGACCGAAGAAATGACTGGTTTGACGGCGAATGCAAACTGTTAGTAGAGGAGAAGAATGCAGCACGGGCGAGAATGCTGCAACACCGCGCGAGATTGAATGTGGAGCGATACAGACAAGCGCGGAACAGACAAAACTCGGTTTTCCGAAGGAAGAAGCGTCAGCAGGAAGATCGAGATCGCGAGGCGATGGAAAATCTGTACCGCGTAAACGACACACGGAAGTTCTACGAGAAGCTAAATAGTTCGCGCAAAGGCTACGTGCCGCAAGCCGATATGTGCAAGGACTTGGACGGTAACCTTCTCACGAACGAGTGTGAGGTGATTGAGAGGTGGAAGCAGTACTATGACGAGCACCTCAACGGTGAAGCAGCAGAAAACGAAGGTGGCACGGCAACAGACCTTGGAGCACGCGCAGAAGACGACAGGCTACCGGCCCCTGATCTTCAAGAAGTTGAGGAGGAGATCGGTCGGCTGAAGAACAACAAAGCAACTGGTGTAGATCAACTACCAAGTGAGCTATTAAAATAAGGTGGAGAAGCACTGGCTAGAGCGCTGCACTGGGTAGTGGCCAAGATTTGGGAGGAGGAGATATTACCGAAGGAGTGGATGGAAGGTGTCGTATGCCCAATCTACAAAAAGGGCGACAAGTTGGATTGCTGCAACTACCGCGCGATCACACTGCTGAGCGCCGCCTACAAGGTACTCTCCCAAATTCTATGCCGCCGTCTGTCACCATATGCAAGAGAGTTCGTGGGGCAATACCAGGCGGGATTCATGGGTGCCCGCGCTACCACGGACCAAATTTTCGCGATTCGGCAGGTTCTGCAGAAATGCCGCGAATACAACGTGCCCACACATCATTTGTTCATCGATTTCAAATCCGCATACGACACAATCGATCGAGATCAGCTATGGCAGATTATGCACGAGTACGGATTTCCGGATAAACTGACGCGATTGGTCAAGGCGACGATGGATCGAGTGACGTGCGTTGTTCGAGTATCGGGGACACTCTCGAGTCCCTTTGAATCTCGAAGGGGGTTACGGCAGGGTGATGGACTTTCGTGTCTGCTGTTCAACATTGCGTTAGAAGGTGTGATCAGAAGAGCTGGGATAGACACGAGTGGCACGATATTCAGGAAGTCCATCCAGCTCCTTGGTTTCGCCGATGACATTGACATTATGGCACGGAACTTTGAGATGATGGCGGAAACGTACATCAGACTGAAGGCTGAAGCTAGACGGATTGGACTTGCCATCAACGCATCAAAGACAAAATATATGAAAGCAAGAGGTTCTAGGGAAGACAATGTTAGCCCCCCACCCCGAGTTCAGATTGACGGTGACGAAATCGAGGTGGTCGATGAGTTCGTGTATTTGGGCTCACTGGTGACCGCCGAAAATGATACCAGCAGAGAAATTCAAAGACGCATTATGGCAGGGAATCGTGCCTACTTTGGACTCCGGAGGACGCTCCGGTCGAATAAAATTCGCCGCCGCACGAAGTTGACTGTCTACAAGACGCTGATTAGACCGGTGGTCCTTTACGGCCACGAGACCTGGACTATGCTCGTGGAGGACCAACGCGCCCTTGGTGTTTTCGAACGGAAGGTGTTGCGTACCATCTACGGTGGAGTGCAGATGGATGACGGAACGTGGAGGAGGCGAATGAACCACGAATTGCACCAGCTGCTGGGAGAACCATCCATCGTCCACATTGCGAAAATTGGGCGACTACGGTGGGCTGGGCACGTCGTAAGAATGCCGCACGACGACCCAGTGAAAATGGTTCTAGAAAGCGACCCAACAGGAACAAGAAGAAGAGGCGCGCAGCGGGCAAGGTGGATCGACCAAGTAGAAGGTGACCTGCGGACCCTTCGCAGACTACGAGGCTGGCGAACTGTGGCCATGGATCGAGTAGAGTGGAGACGACTTCTTCGGACAGCAGAGGACAACAAGGCCTTAGCCTGATTGGTAAGGTAAGTAAGACAATGCCAATGGGCGTAACACGGTTTATATTTTTCTTTGAAAATTTAGGCTTTTCTACAAAACATAAAAAAACAATCAGCTAAGTTATTTCCTTTGTTTCTGAGTTACGATTTTTTTTTAAATTATCATGTTTAAAAAAAAAGATTGCCTTTTTTTTATATGTTGTGTAGAAAAGCCTAATTTTTTCAAGAAAAATATAAAAAAACGTTTTACACCCATTGTCTACAAACCATTAAAATCATACAAAATCAAAATTCATTTTTTTTTTCTGAAAAGTATTTTTAATTACCTTTTATTTGATATTTTGATCATTCAAATCGGCCCAGTGGTTCAAAAGTAATGATTTAAAAAAAAATGTCATTCTTGAAAGAAGAGAAAAAAATCGATTTTTTGGACCACCTTTACATGGAAGTGATCCCCCTAATGAGAAAATAAAAAAAAATATGTGTCTTATATTTTTCTATAAGGAAAAAAACTACCATTTTTTACGAAATTCTGAGAACCACTATATCGTTTTGCTATGGAATGGCTGATAAACCTAAATGATGTAACTAACAATGTTTTCAAAATTTTGCATAAATTCCTGATAATCGTCACTTTTTGGATGTTCTCTGGACTTTGTTCCGGGAACATCTGAAAATTTCCAGAAATTTTGCAGAATGAAATGAACTAGAAATCCCCTACATTTTATAACTTCCTTCAAGTTTCCATAATTTTCCAGATGTCTATGAAACTGACGAAGTGCTCAGAATTTATTTTCTGAAGCTCTCAGAACCTCCCTAAAGTTCTTTGAACTTAATCGAAGTTACGTGAAGTTTCTTTAAGTTCTTGTAAAGTTCCTGAACCTTTCTTGAAGTAAATAGAACTATCTTGAAGTTTTGTGAACTTTTTATATAAGTTATCAAAATTTTCCAAAAGGTCCGTGGAACTGTAATAAAGTTCTATCCATGACATGGATATCAAAATTAAGTAAGTGAAATTAAATGGAAGATAACCTTTTTTGAAAGCATTCCGCTAACAACCCAATATCATTTCTTCATTATGATGGCTACCAAGCCTTTGGGAATTTTCCTTTAGGAGAGTGGCATAGATTTTTTCCTTTAGTATACTTAAATTTTTGGTTTTTATTAGTTGGGTGGGTTCCGATTAATTAAGTAGATATACCGTTATATTAGCCTTTTTTTTGCTGTTTTATTTAAGCATTCCGCTGACAACCTAATTTCATTTTTCCAATATTTGTTTACTCCAAAAGCGTCTTCAGAAAATTGACTTTCAATATTTCCTTATTGCATTTGCAAAGTGTAAGTCTAAACACAAGCACATGCGCATTAATAAGGTGGCCCAATAAAAATATAAATGTTTTTATCTGGTGGGCACAAAAATTATATCTAATTTATAATAAGGGCAGACAATTTGAGCGTGAAATTGTTTTCCAACGATTTTTTCTATCACCTGTGGCACAACTAAAATCAAATCATTTATTTATCAAAACGTGGAACCTTAAGCTGAAGGCAATTTTTTAAAAATATTTTAACATTTTTTTAATTTAAAAATGTATAAAATCAGTTTTATTTTACGATGCAGTAAGGTGAGGCTACCTAAAATTAATTTATTACTGGAATAAAACTCACATCAGTTTGGTTGAAATACGTTGAAAGCAATAATGATCCAGCAAGTGGGAACAATATGGGGGAGGCTATCCATCGGGTCGTTTATCTAATTCTGGAAAAAACTGCCACACAAATTACATTTTATTGAAGATTGAAAACTGTGTAACTCATATCTTAATTGCTAAGTCAACATTTCGCCCACACTGCTCGGATGAAATCAGCGTCAATACGACTGTTCCCCAATCTTTTGCTTTCGATTCCCTGTATTCGATTGTTTGTTTTTCAAATGGAAGCTTACAAATCCTTCGATGATTGCTCAAGTTACCGTAAAAAAATCACCGAACCAATTGGTAGCAACAAATTAGACACTTCTCACGGTACATGCCAAAGGAACCTATGTATGTCGATTGATCTCCCAAACAGGCACTTTTATCTCCTATCTGAGACAATCATCAAAGTCAGGCCCATTTCTAATGTTACGCGAGACTTGTTCCACTCCTTCACGTTGCTCCCAATAACGAACTTCCTACGGCGATGTTGTGTTCGCGAAAATGTTCCAAGCAGTGACATCTACCAGTCCCGTCCACAAAGACAGCTCCCAAGATGGATTATTTCGCCGCCGTGAGGCAAGGCTGCTTTTCGGCGGAAAGCGAATTTTACTTTAAGATCCACACGCCACTTGGCCTCCGGGTGGATTGCTCCGGAGAGCTAATAAATTGGTTTACTTAATTGAAATAGATTATGTGTCTCAGATCGACTGGAGTGTGTTTGTTGGTTTTCCGTCGGCTTGGATTCTAGGGAAAAGCGTGCTCAAAGCGATGGTGAAGCAAAACAGTAGAAGATCTCTAGATACGGGCTCGGGAGGAGGAGAATGACTTTTGCATCCACGGGGAGTATTATGTGCGTGTTTGTATTGTTTTCGGCTGGGCAGGACATTATAATCGTGTTATTCCGTGCGGGAGCTCAGCTGGGCTGGACCAACAGCACTGGATTACAGGAGATTACGGTGGAAATGTGTGGCTTTGTTTGGTGTATCGTTAGCTTGTCAGAGTTGTCCCAGTTGGGTTTATTTGGCAAATGACATCGTATCAAATTATGCAAACATATTATGAGGAATCTGCGAATGTAACCCCGATGGAGAAGAAACATATGGGAAAGCAAGCAAATCATGTTTTCATCATTCGTTTGGTGGGCTGAACGACCGACCAGCTGACAACGGAACCCTAATTAGATTCTGATTAATCTGCTTTTTTTTATGCTGCTGCTGATCGGTCACATCGGAACAATTAGGCTCGCCAATTATTTAAAGATTTGCACCTGCCAATGGATCTGGGACTCGATTAGGGCTTTTTATCACACTGTTATTGGACAGAAGCAGCGCAAGGTTTATGGAGTATGGCGTTCAATGCATAACAAAAAGAAAAATTGCCATCCATCGCTGTGGTTGTGGGTATTCGTGGGTAATGACTACTTAGCTCCATACCGAAGTAAAACTGGATTTTTTTTGACGTAGGACTACGTCTGTGATTTCTATATTGGGGTACACTTTGTGAAAACCGAAAATGGAACTATAAACAAAATTTTGAAAGATTTTGAACGTTAATAACTTAGCTGCCCCTAGTCCAATTTCAAAAATTTTATCACCAATAGATCAGCAATATTTCTAAGCAACACAATGCTTTTGACTGTTGATTTTCAACAAGAAACTACTGAAAAAGTGGTAAATGTCAAGCATTATCCAAAAGCGTCGAATTACTTAAAAATCGACCAATAACGTGCATGCTTATTAGACTGATGCAAAATTTGAAATTTTCGCTCCACAGTGCTCAAACGGTTTCAAATCAGGTCCTGATAAGCCTCCCAAAATTTAAACTCATTTGGAAAGAAACTGACTTGGCACAAACTATTCGAAGTTTATATGGAAATTACTATGGGAAAACCAAACTTTCTGTTCATTGTTTTCTACCAATTTTCCATATTGCTTTTTCGAAAATTGCAATAATTATTCTTACGGAAAATTTTCTAAGCTACAACTTTGCGGAACATTGTTTTTCAGTCGAATGTCAAATCAAAATGTTATTAATTCTTTAAGAGATTGATAATCTTATGGCATGATCAAGCAGCTGTTCTGTGGGCAACACTGTATTCTGCAGTGTGACATAGTAGCCATGATATTTGTGTTCTATTCTTCGCACCAGAAATACCAATGTTGCCTGCTGAACAGTTGAATGAGTATAATTATAAGACATCAGTGGCTTGAATCATTAATAACTTTTGTTCCTTACTTTTGATTGAAAAGTGATTTTGATTAAAGTTGTAGCTGAGAAAATTTTCTACAATCACTGGTATGATTTTTAAAAGCATAGTGATGTGGTGAATTGTTAGATAGAAATGAACAAAAACATAAGTTTTCCCATAGTAATTCCCATATAAACTTGAAATGGTTTGTGCCAAGGCAGTTTCTGACTAAAGTAGTTCAAATTTTGGGAGGCTAACCAGGACCCGATTTGGAACCGTTTAAGCACTGTGGAGCTAAAATTTCAAATTTTGCATCAGTCTAATGCTTATGCTGCTTTCCGGGTACACGACGTTAGGCATACGGTCGTTAGGCATACGGACGTTAGGCATAATGTACAATAGGCATAAAGGACGTTAGGCATAATGGACGTTAGGCATAATGGACGTTAGGTATAATCTACCCGATGAATTCCAGAAGGATGATAATGGGGACCGTCTATTGATTGCTGACTTCGGTGACAATAATGAAAGAGCCTTAATTTTTGGAACTCATGAAAACTTGCGACGTCTTGGGCAGGCAAAGTATTGGGTTACAGATGGTACGTTTGCCACAGTTCCTTGTTTGTTTCGGCAACTCGTCATTGTTCATGGAAGTATCGCTCACTGGTATGTTTTTTTTTTGTTATTGAATGAAAAACCACAGAATTCACCATTCTTCATTTCATGAGCTGTTCTTTTGCATCATATTTTATTCAACCTTAGCTGATTTTTGTTATTGAATGAAAAATCACAGAATTCACTTTTCTTCATTTCATGAGCTGTTCTTTGAGGAAAATCTTTTCTTCTTTGACAATTGTAATATGTGTGTAAGAATATATTACATCAAATGTGTGATTTTTTTTTTATTTCTAGATGCGATTTATTTCAAGTTATAGTTCAAAACTATGCTGAGTTTTCATTGCCAGATTACTTAACCGCTATCGCTACTAATCTTGGATCTGAGTAAATATGTAGCTACGTCACTTATGATATGATAAATAATGGATTTCATACTGTGCTTATTAAAGAAACTATGCTTGTTTAACTTGTATCATTTTTTATTCAACGCTTAGCCTTATTTAAGCATTGTTCACCATGCTCGAAACAGGTTTCTAGAGTTGCACAGCAGCAAGGTATTATATGCCTAACGTCCATTATGCCTAAGGTATATTATGCCTAACGTCCATTATGCCTAATGACTTTATGCCTAACGTCCATTATGCCTAGCGTCCGTATGCCTAACGTCCGTATGCCTAACGTATTTATGCCTAATGGGGTACACTCCTGCTTTCCTAACACAGTCATCAGAGAATCATTCCTAGACGAAACATGTCGATGTAGCATTACGACGAGGCTCGATAGCTCAGTGGTTACCGTTTCTGCTTACTGAGCAGTATGTCGGGGTTCAATCCCAGGCCTGTACCCATCCTTGCAATTTTTCACTTTGCCTTATCCTATCCCAACTAGATTTAAATAAAAAACAAATTCTGCTTTAACCGATCGCATCACTTACCACATGAATCCTGATCTAAAAATAACCTACCTCACTAGCACAACTATCCTTCCCGAGACAGCCGTGTTGAAGAATTCTCGGTCTCTAGTAACAACCAAAATGTGCAAGTTGATTAGTTCTGATCATTCACTGAGGAGCAACTAAGGAGGTCGGATACTCGACGGCCAACATTCATTGATACCATTGTTGTTGTGGATGATAGAAGATAATAGCAGAAATAGTGCGAAATAGGTAAATGAAGCCAAGGTGATCACAAAAGAGGAAATCGATAGATAATTGCCTTTAATCCTTTTGCTTCTAAGCCCCTTACAGTCTTCGTAACAGCAATGAAAACTAGCATCGCACCGCTTTTGGTTCTAGGGCACTTGCTGGTTGCAATTTTAAGATCAGGATTCACTGTGATGCGATTAGTGAAAGCAGCAGAAATTTCCTTCCCAACTCTCTTGTGGAATCTTTTAATGGCTCTGAGAAGGGCCAGTTTTGTTAGATTTCGACGGAGAAATTAAGAGCGTTCACCACGAATACGACGAGCCAGCTGAATGTCCTCTGGCATAATTGTGACACGCTTGACGTGGATGGCGCACAGGTTGGTATCTTCGAACAGACCGACCAGATGGCCGTGCTGGATTCCGGCAACGGCCGAGCTCTGGAAGCGCAGATCGGTCTGTCCTGGGCGTTTTCAGAAGGAGCCTTTTCTCCGGTGGACTTACGAGCGGTCTGCTTGATACAAGCCTTAGTTACGGTGCAGATACAATGAATCGAAGTTAGTTTATTTTTTTTTTTTTTAGTTTAAATGATCTTTATTTTAGTTTAACTTGGACGATTACCATATAAATTTTTACTAAGTGATTTAATTGCTTTCTTCATCTTAAGGTATGGGCAAAATTCAAAATTTGTTTTACAGAATTAGTCCTAGACTTAGTACACGGTCGACCACCTTGGTGGGATTGGTTTGTTTTGTTTTTAGAATTTGAAGAGAAACTACTTAATACTACTATTTACAGCTTAAAACTAACCTACTCTACTATATACACTTAACCTACTATGTACAAATTGCTTATTAAAGCATGTTCAGAAAGATTGCATTTTTGAATAAATTTAGTTGTCATATCATCAATTTTGGAATCTACTTTGAGCGCACGATTCCCACACCGGGGCGGCATAGAAGATCGCGGGGGCTATGATCTGTTTGTAAACAGCCAGTTTGTTTTGCCTTGAGAGGCGGGATCTGCGGCAAATGAGCGGATACAAACACCTAACCAAGGCGGAGCACTTAACTAGGGTTTTCTCTATGTGCGAGCGGAACAGGAGCTTCTCATCGAACAACATCCCGAGATAAGTAACATCAGTGGACCACTCGACCCTTGTACCATCCATTATTACGGTACAGGAGGGAGACGGTTTAAGTTTTAATGATTGTCTGTGAAGGAACATGATCGCTTGGGTTTTCGAGGCGTTGATTTTGATTTTCCACGTGGTGGCATAATCAGTAAAGGTGTCAAGGCATCGTTGGAGCTTGTTCGTAATTTCACGAGGCATCCTACCCTTGACAGCTATCGCGGTGTCATCTGCAAACAGAAAGAACACGCAACCGTCTCCTAGAGGAGGGATGTCCGACGTGTAGATGCTGTAAAGCAGTGGTCCCAGCAGACTCCCTTGCGGAACACCTGCTGGGATCGGAAATTGTCCCGAAAGGGAACTATTCAACGACACCCTGAACGACCTTTGCTGGAGATAGTTACGGGTGATTTTCACAAGGTATGGTGGAAAGTTGGAGTTACAAAGCTTGTATATAAGTCCGTCGTGCCAGACATTGTCAAACGCCTTTTCGACGTCTAACAAGGCCATGGCTGTGGACTTGGATACAGCTTTGTTACTCCGGATGTTATTCATCACCCGCACTAGCTGATGATTGGTGGAATGCCCCTTACGGAACCCGAACTGTTCCGGAAGAAGAATGTCATGTTCCTCCACAAACTTGTTTAGTCGACTGAGGATCAATTTTTCGAACAGCTTGCTCAGCGCTGAGAGCAGGCTAATCGGTCTGTAGCTTGACGGTAGTGAAGGGTCTTTCCCAGGTTTGCGGATCGGGATGATTTTTGCCACCTTCCAGATGCTTGGAAAGTAGTGCAGCTCCAAGCATCTGTTGAGGATGGCAGCCAGCAGCGAGTGCACCCTCGCGCTGAGATTTTTCAACTCTAGGTTGAATATTCCGTCAAACCCGGGAGCCTTCATGTTCGTACTGTGTTTCAGCGCTGAGCAAATTTGTTCCTCTGTAATCCGTTCTTCTGGAGGGACGGCACAAGGGGAGGCATCTAACGTCTGGACGCACTGCACAACCTGGTTCTCGAGTGGACTTGGGATTGTAGAGCCAAGCAAATGCGACTGGGCAATGTGCTCCCCAATTGCATTGGCCTTCTCTTCGTTGGTGATAAGCCGTTCGTCATTGACTCTAAGTGGTGGAATGGGCTTGGGGTGAGACTTCAGCACCTTGGCAACCTTCCAGAATGGTCTGGAACGGTCGTCCAGGTTCTGAACGAGCCGCCCGAAACTCTCGTTCCGGATTGATACCATTCTGGAAGCGATCTGCCGATTCAGATCGACCATTTCGTATTTACGCTGCAGATCCCCAGTCCGCTGAAACTGGCGTCTACGAACATTTCTGAGCCGAATCAAGAGTTTGGTGTGGGAATCAATTGCTTGAAACTTACCCCTCACAGGAACTCGTCGAACGCACTCTTCGTCAGCCACGGATATGGCTTGATGGAGACCCTCCAGGGCCCGGTCGATGTCATCCACTGTGTCGAGCGGTGGGTTGTCGTCGATGTGGCGGTCGACCACGCGTCGAAACTGGACCCAGTTGACTCGATGGTAGTCCTTCCGCTGGCACGGTGCAGGGGCCACGTTGTAGCCCAGCTCGGTCAGCACCGATTGGTGGTCCGAACTCAGGTCGTTGACGGCAACCGGCTTGGCTAATCTGGTGTTTGCCAAGAACAGGTCCAGCGTCGATGGGTTGCCCGTCGGTGATGTGAAGGTTGGTTCGTCCGGAAACCAGACGGAATAGAGACCATGCTGGGAATGGTCGAATAGCAGGCGGCCGTTCTGGTTCTGCTGGTAGTTCCGAATACGTTGAATAAAAATTTCAACCGCTTTCTCCTCTATTTCTTACCATACTTTTGTTATATTCAACCAATCATAAACGATGAAAGAACAAAAATGCAACAAATTGCAGCAGAATTGAGCCTTGGAGTAGGTATAAAAGAGGTATTCATGGTCAAAATAAGCATCATTCTTTGTTAAACCGTCAAGCAGGTCAGTATGTATTGAGCTCGCTCTCTATAGTTAAATGGAAAGTTTTTCGCATCCATTTCCTGTCAACCGTACCCGATGGCAGCTTAAACAGCATAAACATTGCCTGGAAGTGGCAAGGGAGGCTAAGGAGGAGCCAAGCGTCATCGTAAGGGGTTGCATGATAACTTAGGGTTGATGCATATATTATTTCACGCCCTAAAGGAGGAAGGGGGTCTAAGAATTTGTGATAAGCAATGCATTAGGTATAGGAAAAACGTCACGATAGGGGGGGGGGGGGGATTTAGCGTGACATAATTAATGCATGGGCCCTTACAGTATATTTCCAAGACTGTCGTCAGGCTCGTCGTGATAATGCGTATCTCCGGTCTGATCTACGAGGAAACCCGAGATGTGCTGAAGGTGTTGCTGGAAAACGTCATTCGTGACGCTGTTACCTACTCTGAAAATGCCATGTGTCCACTCTGAAGCGTTAGGGACGCACCCTGTATGGTTTCGGAGGTTAAGCTTCGTTCATTTTCCTTATATGAAACGGCGCTTTTCAGGGCCAATAACTTATTTCAAAAGAGATGGTTTAGGAGTTCTACTAAACTTGGCATGAATGAAATTCCTGAAACCAGTGTGGTAGCAACCAAGCCTCTAATCCTGAAGCAACTGGGCCGACTCTCTGAGTGCCCATTTCTCGTAGCGAAGTTCGATGCCTTTCAAACCACCGGGTCAACCCGTATCCAGCAGTAGCCGTAAAAAGAAGTATTTATGCTGATCATATCATATGGTTGACACAAAACTGCAGGACTGCCGATTCTTTGCTGTATACAGCATAAATGTGTACGTTTTTTTTTTTTGACAAAAATGAGGTAATCATGACAGATTCTGACGCAGTACCGTATGCGTGATAATGTTTGCACCATTAAGCAATGTCAAAATTAAAACAATTCTCAAAAATTTTGTTTTCGAGTTTTTTTTATTTCTTCAAAGGAGGATGTTTATCAGAGTCTTTAACTATGTAAATCATCATCGAGTTTCCATTTGCTGCAATTACGGCCTCCACACGCTTCCGGCAGGTTCTAATAATGTAGTCTGGATCCATTTCTCTGCAGGTACGGGTCAATGTTTGTCTGAGGCTTGCTGTACTCGGGTGGCGTTTCGAACAGGCTTTGGCCTTCATGACGCGCCATATTGAGTAATCCAGCGGATTAAGATCGGGGCTGGATGGCAGCCACATATCCTTCGCCCAGAACGGAAGATGTGCCTGCAACCACTTCTGAGTGCGGTTCGAGGTGTGGCACGGAGCCCCATCTTGTTGAAATACAACATTTGGCTTCGGACCGTACTGCTCTTTGATCCACGGAAGAACATACTTTCTTAAAATCCCGATGTAGACTTCCGTGTTGATCTTGTCGCCTTCACCAATCCAAAGACCATAACGCTAGCAGGATGCTTGGTCAGATACACGTTTTTGTACTCGTCGGCCATTTCTTTTACCGGGATCGACGGTAAACATGCTCTCGTCGGTGAACAAGATAACCGGATTTTTTCGCTTAAAGAAGTTCAAGATTTTCTTGCATCGTTCGACTCGTAGCTCTCGGATGCGGTTGGTAATCATGTGAGTTTTTTTTTCAGTGCCCTCGACTTCACCCCGCAATCTTCCTTTACGATCTTCCGAACTGATCGCGTGTTCCTTTGCCATTTTCCTTATTGAACGCACTGGATTCACTCGAATCTTCCTTTTGATGGCAGCGATAACCCTCGGAACCCGAGCTGACCTTGGATGACCTTTGCGGATAGTTGTCCTTTCTTTTCTCGGTCTAAAACCCTTTTGACGGTCCACCGCGACACTCCCACGGCGATTGAAATGTCTTTTTGTGACATTTGCGCGTGGGACAAATCACGAATACGCTGCCACTTCGTCATGGTTCAGCGTATTCGTGCCTGCAAAGAATACCAAGGCATTGTATGCACAGGTGAAACGGGAACCTTATTTGTACGATGGTGCAAACATTATCACGCATACGGTATGTTCTGCAAATCGATATAAGGAGATGGAGCAGGTCGTTTACGGGAATCAAATCCCATTCTACCCAGGATCAAAGGTCTCCCCAAAGTCTACAAACCGGGGAATGAAATGTGAGAGATCGTGTCTGCAGTTGGTTCCCCCACTCACAAACTAGCGAAGTGGCTAGTCACAGAGTTCCAGAGTATGCCGAATCAGTTACAGAGTAAAGCAGTTAGTAACACCCATGAGCTCGCCCAGCAACTACAATCTTCAGGAGACATCAATGAGGACGAGATTATGGTATCTTTCGACGTCACAGCTCTTTTTCCAAGCGTACCGGTCAAGGAAGCAATGAACCATTTGGAGGACTGGCACATTAACCCAACGGGAGGATGCAACATGGAGAAACAAGGTTCGGACGTACCTTAAGCTGACCTGCCGCCTTTGTATGGAAGAGAACTACTTCTCTTTCCGAGGTAACTTATACAAGCAGACGAAAGGAGCCCCAATGGGAAACCCCCTATCCCCCCTATTTTATTACATAAAATTTTATAAATGATTCTATATCTTAAGAGAAGTATTTGATATAGATTAATAGAAATGTTAGTTCGTTTACATCTAAATCCTCCCTAGCTCCATCATGTATTTTTGCTGCTTTTCTCCTTTCTTTTGTCCTCAAAACAGTCAACTCCGGAAATTTAAACTGATTGAATCCTTTGTTTCTAGTCTGAGTTCTGTTGATTAATTTTAGTTGTGTTAGAGAATACCACCAACAATTTCGCACTTTTTTGCAACCAGCATACCTGTGTTCAATATCCTCAACCTCTTGAGGACAAGAAACACACATTTTACTGCCCGCTTTACCAAAGCGGAATTGTTGTTCCGCACATGAGATTTTCTCATTTACAAGAAGATACCATGAAACTTGGTATTCTGATGAAATCTTCCTATCAAAAATATTTTTCCATATTTTTTCCCAGTTGTATTGTGAAAACTTCACCATTATGTGTTTTTTTGGTAGTCGAGCTATATAGTTGCTGTACAAGCTAATTGATGATAGGTTTTCTTTTAAATTTTCGTGTAAGTATGGTAGTTCTAAACAAAAAAAATTTAAGTAAATAGAATTTAGTGGTATTTGTTTTATGTTCGGTGGATTCATTGAATTATCAGTAAATGTGTGAAAAAATGGCGCAATTGCCTTCAATCTAATATATCTAATAATTAATAATGCCTTACATTTGTGGTCAGGCGACATCAATCCCAATCCCCCCAATCTTTTTGGGAGGCAAAGTAGATCAAATGACCCTGTATGAAATTCGATGCCACAAAAAGTTTCCATACATGTTTTTAATTTTTGCAATAGATTTCTTATCAATTGGAACAGTTGAGGCTACATACCAAATTTTTGACGATGCATATGTGTTCAAATATACAACTTTTTGTATAAGATTTAAATTTCGTAATTTGTTGTTCCATAAAACAAATCTTAGATTTTGAAGTAATCCTTCCCAATTCAACTCAATCATTGATTTACTGTGGTTGTGATACCATGTATCTAAAAATTTTATCTTTTCTTCTAAACGAATCCATTCTGGCACATCCAAATTTCTGTCAATTCCAACAATCATTGCTTTCGTTTTCTAAAAGTTTACTTTCGCACCTGATACTTTTTCAAACATATCGAACATGTGTTTAATTTCCGGTAGTTTACGTAAATCATTTAGGATCATGCTTATGTCATCTGCATAGCTACATAAAAGATCTAACTCCGTTGTACAACAACTTTGGAGCTTCTGCAGTAAGGGTTCCAAATATAAGCAGAAAAGGAGCATAGACAGGAGATCTCTTTGTCGTACAGAACGTCCAATTTTTATGTTGTTTGAAAAACTTCCATTTATCAATAATCTAGAGTATGTATATTCGTTAATCTTTTGAATAAATCTAATAAAATCAATATTGATTTCCATTCTCTGAAGGTTTCTTTCTAGAAACTGATGCTTGACTCTGTCAAAAGCGTTTTCTAGGTCAAACGATATCCATACAGATGTTTTCTTTTTTTAAATTTGTTTCTAAAATTTTGTCTCTTAATGAGCATGTAACCTCAAAAATGTTTTTGTGTGGATTTGAACACCTCTGCGTATTTGACATTAACTGCAAACTGAAACTGCTCAGGCGATTTTTTAGAACTCTTGAAACGAGTTTATAATCAAAATTTAATAGTGTTATTGGTCTGTTGTTTTTTAAATCATTGCGACTTCCATTTTTACGAATCAGAATAATTATTCCCTCCACAAATTCTTTAGACATCTTTCCGTTTAAAACATCGTTTACCACATAAATCAGCTCTGTTCTAATAATATTCCAATATTTCAGATAGAAACATTTCAGTAAGCCATCCACACCCGGAGATTTCTTGGATTGACTTGATTTAATGCTCATCTTCCGTAACCCTATTCATCAAATTTATATGAGCTGGCAAATTTTCCTCAACAGTCTTCTGCGGATCAAAATGATCGTTTGTTAAGACTTCTGATCTAGAATACAGAGTTTGGTAAAATTTAAGTATTTCCGTTTCTATTTTTTCACGGTTTGTTTCAATATTTGCATTGATTTCTAATGATTTTATGCTTCATTTGTTCTCCTACATGGAAAATCGTTGTGTTTTCACCCGCAATCATTGTTGTATAGAGTGCATAGTAACTTATGGATATGGCCTTTTGTATAGCCAGCATTTTCCCATTGACTAAATTAATTTCACTACGTAAATTTGGATTGTTAACAGATTCTTTATGCAATAAATTTAACGCAGAATAGAAAAAAAAAACTCCATTGTATCATGGTTGCGTTTCTTGAGCATGCTGTTTTTCCATTTAAAAAAACGAGACTACTTTTCTCTTGGCAAACTCAGTCCACCATGAAAATAACGAATCGTAATGCCGTTTTTGTCTAACCAACAAGTTCCATTTAATACTGAACTCCTCAATTATTTCTTCTGTTAAGACAGATTCATTCAAACGCCAAACACTTTTCCCAAAAGGTTTCCCTAAATTTGGTAACTTGACCTTCATTATAATTGCTTTGTGAGCGAAAAAAACAGCAACTGTTTGATTTAATGTCAACAATGTCCTTCTTTAGCTCCTCACTCACATAAAATTTATCTAATCTTGCACCTGACCCATTTCTAACAAACGTATAGTCTATCAGCGTTTTATTCATGATTTCCCACGCATCACTGAGATTTAAAGATGGTACAAATTTCAGCGATTGACTATGGTTAGATGTATGATTTGCATCCTTTTTACTGATGACTGCGTTAAAATCCCCCCTAGAATTAATTTTCCACACCCATGGTTTATATAATATTGAACGGAATCTGTAAAAAACTTTTCTCTCTCTGCTTTTTGTGCGCTGCCAGAAGTTGCGTAGACGTTGCAAATTGTTGCATGGTCGTCTATTTGAATGCTTATAATTTTGGAATCTATACTACGTTGTAAGCGTGATGTTTTAATGTGCGATTTTATCAAAATTTCGGTTCCCCTTTTACTATGATCAATGTTTGAAAATGCTTCAAAGCCATTGATCTCAATTTGTTCTGTAACTTCTTGAAGCATGACAATGTCAAGCTCCAGCTTATTTCTATTAGAAATTTCATTCATATTTATCGACCCAATATTGTATGATAAAACATTCATCTTTCACGACTCATTTCGAAGTTTACCTTATAAGACTACGCTTCTTCTGATGAGAAGGTGAGTCACTCCTACTTTGTATCTTATCATTTTCATTCATCTCGTCATCGGAGATGAGTACCGCGTATGGATTTTAAGTGGAATTGTTGGTTGACTGGCGGTCTAACATCCGGGGTCACCTGAATTTTGCTCGCGATAGATTTCTGTCCCAAACGTACTAGCTGCGTCAGATTAGTAAAATTAGGACTCAATGGCTTAACCCCATTACCTGCACCGGTATTTGTATTCGACTGTTGACTTGATGGGCTCCCTGATGCTAGCGCTTCCACGTAATTCACTCCAGCTGCCTTCAGCCGGTCGCTGATGTTCCCGTTTTTTCCAGAGTGTAGTTGCATCTCCATGTAGCCTGCCTCCATACATTTGCGTCCCCAGTGTACTGGTCTGTTGCGGTGCCTACATGTCTGCTGTTGATTTTTGTAGGTTACCAATGTAACCTCTCCCCAAATGTTGATGTACGAAGGTATTTCGGTGTGCATCTTAATGCGTACAGCCCTGATCCCATTTTTGATACCCTTCAATATGACTGGTTCAGTCCATTCTTCTTCCTTCAACCAAATGACATCACCATACTTCTGCAGCGCCTGTTCGATTACCGTGTTTTCCGATTGAGGGGAAACATCGTGTATCCTGACTGTTGTTGCGCCATCCTCCATGTACACAGTGACAGCATATTTGATGTTCTCGATCGTGATCTCGTGTCTACCATCGTTCATGTCCGCTGCCGCTAATGCTTGATCTTCCGAACGACATTCCAAGAACACCAATGACTTTCCAGTATTGTGTTGAAGTGATCGCACAGTTGAGAACTGGATCTTGAGGTTTTGGTGGACAAACCTGACGATCAGATCCATGTTGATCCGTTTCGATGGCACAGTACCCAAATCGATGACCAACGTGTTGACTTGTGGTCCATTTGATGTGATGTGATATGGCGATATGGCCATTGTTTTGTGTTGAATTGTTTTGTTTGCTTGGCGCAGTCTCGACGACTGGCTGAATAGAAGCTTCACTTTTCAGAACAATATTAATACGTCTGCTCTCGTCGACTGATAAAGCGCTCCCAATAAACTGATGTACCTTATTGGAGAAAAATTGGAAAAAATAGAACCACCACACAATTAAAAACTTCATCCGATTGAAGTAAACCATGAACGGTGCAAATCCTGGTGCTACTTAGTGGCAAAATATAGACATTTTGACATGAGAGACTTTGTGAAATGCCTGCGCACTCTTCTCTTTTGATTTCCTTCCTAAAAAAAACCACACATAGGGGAAATGGCTCTGATGTTAGCCTATGGATCTAAGATTGGGCCCATCGCTAAAAATCTGCTATTTATCAATTTTATCTAGATGAACGCCTTATTAGGCCGGTACTAATGGAAATGTTTGGTCGCTATTGAAAATTTAGTCGATTTCTGAATGTATGTATATGCTCAAATTAGGGGCATTTAAGCCGACATTAAATCGATTTCCCCCTTTCTTCTTCTTATTCGCATTTCAAGCTTATTGCTTAGTGCATATTAGCTTATTGCGTGCTCTCAAATTAGTGTTCTAAATGCACTTCCACAGTTATTAGTTGAGAGCTTTCGATGCCAATACCAATGCATGAATTTGTATATTGTGTGGCAAGCACAATGCTACTCTATGCCCATGAAAGTCGGGAAAATTTCCAACCCGAAAGATTCACTCGACTGGACCGGGAATCTAACCCACCGCCTCCGGCTTGGTAATACCGTGCCTTTACTGACTAGGCTATGAGGCCCCCGTAATCCATCCATTTCCCCTATCCATATCCATAATCCCACCCTTGATTAACGTCGTACTTGAGGGCGACCGAGTGCCTCGGAGAAACAGCAGTCCGCTGCCCCATTGCATTGCTTCGGTTAGCGCAGTCAGGGCTTCATACTGTGGAGGGCACTCTGGTACTCCACAGGCTATGTTAGAGATTTGGTTTTTGTTAGACCCCCTAACCATTAATTCAAAGGCCGCATGACACCTTGAATTAGGGGTCACTTGTGTGATGGACTTCTACCATCGGATTAGGTGGTCCGTAGTGCTGTTCCTAGTAGGTTTTAATGACCACTACCGAGACTAAATGAAGGGATTTCATAGAAGTGATTTTGGTTGAAATTCTGGGAATATAGCAAACGGATAATTCTGTTTATATTTGGATATGATTTAGATTATTTTTTTCTAATTTTAATATGAAAATTGTTATACTGACAAGCAGGCATAGAAAAACTATTTAAAACTACTGAATTGTTAAAGCAGAAACAATATAAACACACTTAGATATGAATCATAACAATTAAGGCTGGTATGTTACTGTGGTAGCTGGAGCACTTAGATTAAAATTAAAATGTAATTTTATATTGATTTCGAATAAATAAAGAGTTCAAAAAAATACACCAGAAATATCTATTGGCGTTACATGATCACATTCAATACTTTCGATTATCTCACGCGTTACGCCATTTCTGATTCAGAACTGAGTGACCTCGAATTTCCAAATGCTCCATGGCTTGGTCGTTGGAACAGATAAGGTACTCGTTGGCCCGAGCTGTTATTGTCTATTTTCCTCTCATGGATACCGTCTGTGATATCTGACTTTTGCAATCACTGTTTATTGGAGCCGGTATTTTCAAATAAAATTTCACAGGAACTATGCATATCTCCACACTTTTTGCCGGCAAGGCTTCAGCCCTAGCTCTTCTGATTGTCGAAGCAAGCAAGCAAGTGATCCTAAATGGAAAAGTTTTTAAGCCGGACTGCCTGCCTCTCTCGGAGAAGGTTCGGGAGCTGTTTATTGAAATAATGTTTGCTATTTTCTGTATCCACACCGTGTCAAGGATATGCGAAAGCCTGAGGAGCAGCAACACGGCAAACAATAACAACTTTATACGAAGAAAAAAGTTATTCTTTTTTTTTTTCATTTCGGCTGCAGTGTAGAGGGAGCTAGGTCGGGTGGTGGTTTGTAGGTACCGAATGGTGCAAATGGGTCTCCGTTTCATTCTTACGCTAATGGAAATGATGTGTGAGTGGGCTTAGCCTTTTATTAAAAACATAAAGAAGGTCTTGGGAAGAGCCAAAATTTGCCGGCTTCATTTCGAGCCAATTACGGTGTCAGATTTCCAAAGCGTGGGTGGGTTTATTATGTGGAACAATATTTTCCAAGTGTTTATTTTCCATTGCCTGGATGAAAGAAAGTCGTTATTCAGTGGATGGCTTCCGAAGCGCTGGAGCAGAAAAATATTAAGGTATTATCATCCGTTGTAATTTAAAATTACTAGCTCTTCCTAAAAGCGGGTATGACTTTCGGACAAAGAAGCTTCATCATTGTTCTCAATCAATTAAAAGTCAACTTGATAAGCTTGCTTGATTGACCTACATATTGGATCGTTGTTATCCGGATCGGCAAACACCTCGTTAATAAAATTGCATCCATTCGCTGAACATGGAAGTGAATAGAAGAGTGGATGCAGGAAGACTGCACAAGGGGACACTTTCCTCGATGTAGTGGTGCAAAGCAAAGTGAGAAACCTCGGCGCTCTGCGGTGGTAATTAGGCAAACAAAAGCTTAATCCAATCAAGTGGGTTCTCCGTTGAGTTGAAACCAGAATCGAAGACTGCTGTAGCAGCCAGCAGCAGTCGGTATTTGCAATCAACCGACTCTGTGGGAATCCCAAATACAATGCTTACCACTATAAAATGAAAAGGAGCGGGACGTGAGGACCGAAGTGGAAAAGATTGGAAATCATTTCCAATTCCGTTTGTACTCTGTGGATACGGCACTTCTCCTGTGGTAAAATGTTGCTTCGGCAGCAGTTTGAAAAGGACTCCCCAGCCAGTCACTACGACCTACGAGTCGAAACGGGAAACACCCACTCATGTGCGGGAGGGAAAAACTGAAACTGCTGTCGGAATCGGTAGGTACTTTTTAGAAGCTTGTTTTCTCCTCGGATAGTGTTCTACTCAAGCGAAGCACTTTCGACCACCACCGTTCGCCATCAGCTATTTCCCACCTAATATAGAGAGACAGAAACAAACACCGAAAGTGAATGGATGAATAGATGAATGAAACAGAGGAGGAATAAGCAGTAGTTCCTATTCCGAAAAACTTCCAAAAGATATGGTTTCAATTTGGCAAATAGCCTTCTGGAGAATTGCACAAATCGTCATTAGCTCCTTCCTCGAACAACACGCATTACCCATTGGCAGAAGCTGCTGCTTTTCTGTTCGCAAGAATTGGCCAAACAAAAGCACCGAAGGAAAAGAAACTCTTTGTGGTAATGCGTACTTTGCGGGGGCGGAAGTGATACGAGAAATTAGTCCTACCCAAAGCCGGCGTCGACTGCCACCCCTTCTGGAGTCACTATAGGGTGTCCCAGAAAGTAACAACACAGTTTGGTGCTTAAATAAAAACACATGTATCCTTCATATAAAAGACAAAAATTAAACCACCAAATGAAAAGTTTCATTGCCCCGTGGAACGCTATTGGATACTTTTGAAAGCGATAAGGTGGTTCCGCAGAATGGCTGAAACTTATTATGCTTATTGTAAGGCCATGAGATTAAATTTGACCGAAAACCGAATAAAACCAGCATGTAGCACATCAAATCACATGAGAATTCAAAAACCAGTTAAACTGAAGTCATTTGGAGTGCCCATGGCCACATCCAGACATGTTCCGGTATCCTCCGTGGCCATTTGAAATTACTAAGGTCTCACCATTGGATTTCAAGGCTTTCTTTTTTTTTTTGATTTAAACTATATCTATCTATCTATCTATCTATCTATCTATCTACGTCAATGTAGCTATATTGAGAATAGAACAAGATCGCAGGACTGTTAGTCAATCAGGCGGCGAGCACCATCAGGGACGTAGGCAGCAGAGCTCAACTAATGAACTTAGTCGCTTGGCATTTCGTTACGATCCATCGGTTGATTATGGTGCTGATCCAGCGGGGGCCATCGGTTCAAGGATTGTAAAGCCTTGAAATATCCAAAAGAAACTCAAGGGCTGCACAGTGGGGATTTTGGCGGCAAAAAATTCTTGACATTTTTCCCAAAGAAAGTCATATCTTACAATGTGTGGTTTGGGCGGCAGACAATTTCAAGCCTTTTTGCTGCCAAAACCCCCAATGTGGGCTGTGTTGTGCGAATGGAATAATTAGATTACCAGTTTTTTATCCTCTACCTGAGCCTTTGCGCACATTGATTCAAGGAGCAGAAAATGAATCGAGACATTTCCTGTCCAACCTCCAAAAGTTCACTCCGCTCTCAAGTTGCCATTGAATATGCAAATCAATGAAAATCCATCCTGCAACATCTTCAAAAACTGTGCTCTGGCGAAGGTTTTGCAGAATAGTAAATTGATCGTATGGAACGAATGTACAATGGCACACAAAAATCACCGGAGGCCTTAGATAGAACAATGCAGGATTTGCGCAACAATCCACTTCCATTTGGTGGTGGATTAATTCTGCTGGCCGGCGATTTTCGGCAAACTTTGCCGATCATTCCAAGATCAACCGCTGTCGATGAAACCAATGCATGCTTGAAATCATTGAATTTGTGGAGACATGTTAAAACAATGACATTATCAACAAACAAGCGAGTAGCATTGCTGAACAACAATTCGGCTGAAATATTTATTGCTGGATATTGGTAACGGAAACATACCTGTTGACATTTCCACCGACCTTATTTCATTTCCAACATTTTTTTTGTCGATTGACTACGTCGAAGGCTGAACTCATACAAATGGTGTTTCCAAATATTATACAAAACTACAGTAATCATGATTGGTAAAGCAAACGCGTGATTTTGGCCGCAAAAATAAAGATGTTGATGATCTGTGTTCAACAATTCAAAACGAAATTTCTAGCCAGTTACACTCATACAAATATATAGATTCCGTTACAAACGAAGAAGATATCTTGAACTACCCCACTGAATTTTTGAATTCATTGGAATCACCCGGCACGTCTGTAGCATTGGAGCTCAGCACGGAAAACAAGATCGGCGGAAAAAACAAACCAAAGGAAAAAAAAAGACGGAAAAGTTCGTTGCTTGACGAAAAGTACGTTTGATTCAGCTATATTTCGCGTCTGCTATGACTCAAATTTATGACAAAATTGACGTTCGTATATGTCACTCTCAGAGCACCTAAATTAACATGATTTTTTCTAAGTAATTAATCATTGGCCAAGGCTTACAAAGTTATTATAGGTCAGTCCTCCAGACCGCTAGGAGCACTCATATTTTTGGACAATTATATATTTATTTAAAATTATTGCGTAGTAGTTTCCTCATTCTTTAGAATAATTAAGGTAGAAGATTCACTTTTGCTAAGGCTTGTGCTCGAAAAAAATGCATCATTTTTATCCGTGTGTAACTTTTTTATCCATGGGTAAAAATTGATGAAAATCTTGGTATAACTAGTTTGGAGTGAATTGTTTACATGTGCAAAATTTCAAAACAATCGGTTCAGTGGTTATTGAGATGTCATCGAAACAAGAAGAATTTCGCCGAAGAATTTTGCGCACCGTCATGGAAAATCCGACTGTGACCATGAGATGGATCGGAAGACAACTGGGAATCACCCATTCAACTGTGTCTCGGGTGGTAACATCGTTTAAGGAGTCCCAGACGACCGAGCGGCGGGCTGGAAGTGAAAGAAAATCGAAGACAGCTGACCCTGTGAAGGCCCGGAAGGCGACCCTGATTAGCGACGCGGCTCTGAAGGCAAAGCGTTCCGCCTGGTTCGTTCAGCAAACCATGAAACGAGCTGGGTTTCGTATATTCAAGGTCCGGAAGGCACCGAACCGGCGTGATCAACAAAACACGGCGGCCAAATCCCGCGCAAGGAAGCTGTATCGAGAGTGGTTATCGAAACCGATGTGTGTGGTTATGGATGACGAAACCTACTTCAAGGCAGACGCAAAGCAGATACCGGGGCTGGAGTTCTACGTTGCCAAATCACGGTTTGATGTTCCGGAAGACATAAGGAAGAAGAAAGTGGACAAATTCACCAAAAAAATACTTGCTCTGGCAGGCCATATGCCAATGCGGAAAACTGAGTAAACCGTACATCACAATGGGTATCATCAACAGTGAAATTTACTGCACCGAGTGCTTCCAGAAGCGTCTGTTGCCCTTCCTGCGGTCCCACGGAGGCGAAACATTATTTTGGCCGGACCTGGCATCATGCCACTACGCGCGATCGACGTTGGATTGGAAAAGAGGCACTACTTTCCAAGCATCTGGAAAATAGCAAAAATCATACCAATCCGCAAACCCGGTAAGGATTCAACATTGTCTTCAAGCTTCACGGGTGCCCGCGCTACCACGGACCAAATTTTCGCGATTCAGCAGGTTCTGCAGAAATACCGCGAATACAACGTGCCCACACATCATTTGTTCATCGACTTCAAATCCACATACGACACAATCGATCGAGATCAGCTATGGCAGATTATGCACGAGTACGGATTTCCGGATAAAACTGACGCGATTGGTCAAGGCGTTGTTCGAGTATCGGGGACACTCTCGAGTCCCTTTGAATCTCGAAGGGGGTTACGGCAGGGTGATGGACTTTCGTGTCTGCTGTTCAACATCGCGTTAGAAGGTGTGATCAGAAGAGCTGGGATAGACACGAGTGGCACGATATTCAGGAAGTCCATCCAGCTCCTTGGTTTCGCCGATGACATTGACATTATGGCACGGAACTTTGAGATGATGGCGGAAACGTACATCAGACTGAAAGCTGAAGCTAGGCGGATTGGACTTGCCATCAACGCATCAAAGACAAAATACATGAAAGGAAGAGGTTCTAGGGAAGACAATGCCCTAATAAATAAATACCACAAACGAACTGTATCCCGGATGGGTAAACTATCCCACAAATGGTTTGGATGATACCCCGAACTCGTCGTTAAGCTCTCTTTTATGGTTATTTTTATTAGGGTGTTAGCCTCCCACACCGAGTTTAGATTGACGGTGACGAAATCGAGGTGGTCGATGAGTTCGTGTATTTGGGCTCACTGGTGACTGCCGAAAATGATACCAGCAGAGAAATTCAAAGACGCATTATGGCAGGGAATCGTGCCTTCTTTGGACTCCCGAGGACGCTTCGGTCGAATAAAATTCGCCGCCGCACGAAGTTGACTGTCTACAAGACGCTATTTAGATCGGTGGTCCTATACGGCTACGAGACCTGGACTATGCTCGTGGAGGTCCAACGTGCCCTTGGTGTTTTCGAACGGAAGGTGTTGCGTACCATCTACGGTGGAGTGCAGATGGATTACCAGAACATGAACTATCCATCGTCCACATTGCAAAAATTGGGCGACTACGGTGGGCTAGGCACGTCGTAAGAACGCCGCACGACGACCCAGTGAAAATGGTTCTAGAAAGCGACCCAACAGGAACAAGAAGAAGAGGCGCGCAGCGGGCAAGGTGGATCGACCAAGTAGAAGGTGACCTGCGGACCCATCGCAGACTACGAGGCTGGCGAAGTGTGGCCATGGATCGAGTAGAGTGGAGACGACTTCGTAAGGTAAGTAAGATTGGTAAGGTAAGTGCCTCCCCTCGTGCTGGAAGTTAGCTAAAGTCATACCCATCCGGAAACGTGGGAAGGATCCTTCCTCCAGCTACAGACCTATCAGCCTTCCCTCAGGGTCATCAAAGCTTCTTGAAAAGGCAATTTAACGGCGCGGCGTCTTCTAACATCTGCCAAAGAAAATAACATCTTACTCGAGGAGCGGTTTCGTTTTCGACAAGGTCGGTCGACTACTTTCCAACTGACACTCGAGTAAGTAATATTCTCATGCAGAACAAGTCGGTATCTAAAACATCTGCCATGGCATTGTTAGACGTTGAAAAAGCGTTTGATAATGCCTGGCATGATGGACTAGTGTAAAAATTACAACGATACGGTTTTGCAATCTTCCTCGCGAAGATCATCAAAAATCACCCCTTAGACAGGACATTCCAAGTCTCTCTCCATGGCATCATTTCTGACGCCTTCGACATTGGCGCGGGTGTTCCTCACGGTAGTATCCATGGGCCCATCCTCTTCAACTTGTTCACCTCCGACATTCCAGCTCTCCCAGATCGAGGGAACGTTGTCTTTGTTTGCAGATGACACATCCATCGTCTACAAACGAAGGGTCATCGGAGCTCTTACAGCCAAACTTCAGCGATGCTTGGATGTCCTGTCTGAGTATTTCAACAACTGAAAGATCCGAATCAACGTGGCGAAGACTCTGACCATCATATTTCCACATTCCCAATCACCAAGACTTGTTGCGTCTGGAAATAATAAGCTCTACTTAAACGGCTCAATGGTGGGTAGGTGGTGGTCCAAAGAGGTTGTGTACTTTGGACTACAACTAAACAGCAAGCTTCTTTTCAGGGAGCAGATTGACAAAATTATCACCAACATCTTGATACTAACATGTAACATCTTGATAAGATCACTGTATCCGCTTATCAACAGGAAGTCCACCTTAACCCTGAAAAATAAGCCTGCTATCTATAGACAGGTAATCCTGACTAAAAGTAAATTGATATGCCTCTCGCACGCCGCTAGCAAGTCTCTAGTGTTAGGAATCGAAAATCTTTGACAGTGGTTTGTTTACACTTCTATAGAGAACAACTGGTGCAAGTTTGATCAAAGCAGTCGATCGCGTTCAGAAATAACGTCAAATGGAACTCGAAAGAAGAAAAAATATTGTGCACAAACACCTGGAAAATCCGGAGTGGTCGGATTCAAGCTGGCTAAAGTGCTGAAGATGCTGAAAACAACAGTTTGTCAAGTGCTCATAACCTACAAGGAAACCCTGAGTGTGGAAAGGAATCGGTGGACCTACGAAGAACCGGAACTATGGATCGTCAGCTGCGCAGCAAGGTGTTGAGGTGCGTTAATGCCAACCCCGGTCTTTCGATCCGATATGTGGCCAGAAGGTACAACGCCAACTTTCAAACGGTGCGGAACATCCTTGCCAGGGAAGGATACAAGTCGTACAAAGCCAGTAAACATCCGAACCGGCACATGAAGCAGAATTCCGAGGCCAAAAAGCGTGCAAGGCTCTTGTACGATCGTGTTTTGACGAAACACAAAGGCTGCACTTTGATCGATGACGAAACATACGTCAAACTCGATTTTAAGCAGCTTCCTGGTCAAACGTTTTACATCGCGACTGAACGTGGGGTGTACCGGGAAGATTCAAGTTCGTGTTGGCCGACAAGTTCGCGAAGAAGGCCATGATTTGGCAAGCGATTTGCAGTTGTGGCCGGACAACGGAACCATTCGTCACATCATCAACGATGACAGCCCAAATTTACTTCGAAGAATGCCTGAAAAAGCGTGTCTTGCCGTTCATCCGCAAGTATAGGGGCAAAGTCATCTTTTAACCCAATTTGACCAGCTGCCACTACTGGTTCTGGAGTTGAATGCTGCCTACAAGATCGATGTTTTCCTAATGAATCCTCCGAATTGCCTGGAATTTCGACCAATCGAAAAATACAGGGCGATTTCAAAGCAGCGACTTCGACGAAGCGGCGGAGCAGTCACGGACGTCCAGCAAATGCGGGCAAAATGGAAGAAATGCACTGATTCCAAGGGACTGGCACGCCGTCATCTTTTCGTAGACAGCATGAAAAAGTGAAAACAAAGCAATCAAAGCTAGTCCCAAGCGTGGGCTCGTAGTTATGCTCGCTAATGGCTACTTGTTATTAGTGGAGATAGGGGTGCCACTTCCCTGGCTGATTCAGTGTCCGTTTCCACTGTGCGGGCGTTAATGGGCTTCATCAAGAGGAAGGTTCGAGATTTCGTTCGAACTATGAACTATGAAGTTATAATAAAAGTACTGTAAAGCAACCGTTAATGGACTTTTTAAACTTGTTGAATCACGAATTACAGGTCTTTTTGTGCGTTTACGTTTAATCAGCCTTTATACCAATCTGGGAGAGTTGTTCCAAATGCCATCACCTTAAACCAGAACAAGATTCTCAGGGTGATTCTGAACAGTCTTTAGCGGACTATAAATTCAGAGATCCACCTCCTGGCTGTCATTCAGACGTTAGAAGAACGTAGAGTATTCATCCTGGAAAAGTTCACAGACACCTGTCTGAGGTCAGATCAGGTTAGGTTAAGATACACTTGTAGATAGGTGAGTGATCACATTTTTCAATTCAAGCAAAACACACTCCCAAGGGTTATTAACTAGTTTAAATTTTTTGTTAAATAATTCGTTTATTTTTTCAGGCTCATTTGCTGTAGCTTTGCGGAGCCGATATTCATTGTTTGGATAACAAAATTACTTAAAACTAACGTTAGTAAAGCGGGGGCCGATTACTCGCGGCTATCTCGAGGTTAGGGGTAACAAATTGTAACAAATGGATGGCAGGGTAGGGATTGTGAACACAAGGTTTGGAGAGCAATGTGCTCTTGATCTCGAACTAGGCGACACTCTGATGAAAAAGACAAACATGGGGGTACACCGATGGGTAGCTAACAACTTGGGAGAACACAGGATGACACTAACTTCTAAATCCTCAAATCTATCCGCTTTAAAAACACATAAATTAAATTCAAATAGTCAAGGTCTCGGCTCGCCAAGACATCTCTAACGGGTATCGCGGGTTGTTTTCCTCGGGCCCTGAGGGATGTGGATAACTCAGATCTGGCAACACGGTGTAAGGTACACGACCAAATAACATGCTCGATATCGTGATAACCACTGCCACACGCACATAAATTGCTGCCTGAGAGCCCAATTCGATAGAAGTGCGAGTCTAACGAGCAGTGATTGGACATAAGCCTTGATATAACGCGTATAAAGTCGCGGCTCATGTCCAACCCTTTGAACCATGGTTTGTTCGACACCTGTGGGAGAATAGAATGTAACCATCTTCCCAATTCACCATCATTCCATTTTTGTTGCCAACTGATGAGGACTTGCTGGCGAGCAATGGAGAAAAATTCGTTGAAGGCGATTTGTCGCTCAAAAATATCGCCTTCCATAGGGCCCACCTTAGCCAATGAGTCCGCTTTCTCATTACCCGGAATTGAGCAATGAGATGGGACCCAAGTTAAGGTGATAGTATAGGAGCAGTTAGATAAAGCACTCAGTTTAGTTCGTATTTCAGGCAGGAAATACGAGGAGTGCTTCATCGGCCTCATTGAACGAATAGCCTCCAATGAGCTAAGACTATCCGTAAAAATGAAATAATGGTCAGAAGGTAGCGCGGCAATTCGCTCTACTGCGTAAAATATAGCTGCGAGTTCCACAACGTATACGGAGCATGGTTTCTGCAGTTTATAGGAGGCGCTATGAAATTGATTAAATACACCAAATCCAGTGGAAGCATTTATGGTTGACCCATCTGTGAAAAATCTTTTATCGTTACTTACATGGTGGTACTTGATTGCAAAAATTGAGGGAGCAACCATCGACCGATGGTGATCTGGTATTTCATGGATTTCTTGCATCATGGTCAGATCAAAATTTACAGAGGAACTATAGAAAGCTTGAAAGCAATCACGATTGGAGATTAATGAAGAAGGACCAACCTCCAGCGTCATGTACTCATAGTACAAACTCATGAATCTTGTTTGAGGATTTTGGTCGAGCAGCTTCTCAAAGTGTTCTATTACCAAAGGATTCAATACTCCACAACGGATGAGAAACCGGAAAGACAGCTCAGCGAAACGATCTGTCAGTGGGAGAACACCCGCGAGTACTTCGAGGCTCATCGTATGAGTCGAGTGCATACAGCCTAGCGCAATACGAAGGCAACGGTATTGAATCCGTTGCAGCTTAAGAATGTGTGTTTTTGCTGCGGATTGGAAGCAAAAGCTGCCGTACTCTAAAACCGAAAGGATGGTTGTTCGGTACAACTTGATCAGATCTTCCGGGTGTGCTCCCCACCAAGTTCCGGTAATTGTACGAAGACAATTGATTCTTTGTTGGCATTTTTGTTTCAGATACGCAATATGTTTTCCCCATGTGCATTTGGAATCGAACCAGACACCTAAATACTTGAAAGATATACTTTGAGTGATTGTTCTACCCTTTAGTTGAAGCTGTAACTGTGCAGGATGATGCTTCCTAGAAAAAACAACCAACTCAGTTTTCTCCGGAGAGAATTCGATACCTAGCTTCAGAGCCCAAGTAGACAAATTGTCTAAGGTATCTTGCAATGGTCCTTGCAGGTCCGGTGCACTTGGCCCTATAACGGACACAACGCCGTCATCTGCAAGCTGCCTTAGCGAGCAATTTTCATCAAGACAACCATCAATGTCTTTTACATAAAAATTATAAAGAAGGGGGCTTAAACATGAGCCCTGGGGGAGACCCATGTAACTAATTCGTGAAGTTGTCGAGTTTCCATGAGAAAAGCTCATATATTTCTCAGACAACAAGTTGCTCAAATAGTTGTTCATAATTGGTGAAAGCCCACTATCGTGGAGTTTATCCGAAAGGACATCGATACAAACAGAATCAAAAGCCCCCTTAATGTCCAAGAAAACTGAACCCATTTGCTGTTTTTGCGCATAGGCCAGTTGAATTTCAGATGAAAGCAACGCAAGACAGTCGCGCGTTCCTTTGCCTCTCCGAAATCCAAATTGCGTATCTGAAAGTAAACCATTCGACTCGACCCATTTGTCTAGACGAAAAAGAATCATTTTCTCCAACAATTTCCGTATACAGGACAGCATCGCGATGGGACGGTACGAGTTATAATCCGACGCGGGTTTACCGGGTTTTCGAATGGCGATAACTCTTACTTGCCTCCAATCATCCGGAACAATGTTGTGCTCCAGAAATTGATTGAATAAGTTCAACAAGCGTCTCTTCGCGACGTCTGGGAGATTTTTGAGCAAGTTAAACTTGATTCTATCCATTCCTGGAGCTGAGTTGTTACATGAGAGGAGCGCAAGTGAGAATTCCACCATCGAAAACGGGGAATCTATTTCGTTATTACCCGACGGACGATCACGAACGTTGGTTTGAAACGACACCGAATCCGGGCATACTTTCCGCGCGAAGCTGAATATCCAACTGTCTGAGTACTCCTTGTCTTCGTTGACCGGTGATGACGCGTTTCGCATTCTCCTACCGACATTCCAGAGTGTTCTCATGGAAGTCTCTCGCGACAAACCATCGACGAACCGACGCCAGTAACCGCGTTTTTTGGCTTTAATCAAGCTCTTAAAAGTTTTCTCGAGGTCGGTGTACCGCTCGAAGTCCCCGACCTTACCGTGTTTGCGGAAGCGTTTAAACGCGGCGGACTTCTCGCTGTTTGCGTCGGTGCAATCCTTATCCCACCACGGAGTGAGAGGTCGTTTGCGAACGGAACCACCCGGAACGCGTTTCGTCTGTGCTTGAAGAACGCAGTCAACGATAAGTCGCGATAAAAAGGAGTACTCGTCCAGCGGAGGGAGTATCTCAACCGATTCAATACCACCGAGAACCGTGGCCGCAAATTTTTGCCAGTCGATATTTTTCGTGAGGTCGTACGCGATATCAACCGAGCGAGTGGAAGATGAACCATTGGTAATAGAAATTTTGATTGGCAAGTGGTCACTACCGTAGGGATCTTGAATTACTTTCCACGAGCAATCCAACGATAGTGAGCTCGAACTGAGGGAGAGGTCTAATCTACTCTCTCTTGCAGGAGGTTTGGCCACTCGTGTTACTTCCCCAGTGTTTAGAATTGTCATATTGAAGTTATCGCAAAGGTCGTATATCAGGGTTGAGCGGTTGTCGTCGTACAGTTCCCCCCAGCCTGTACCGTGGGAGTTAAAATCTCCTAAGATCAACCGAGGCTCAGATAAAGCTGAGCAGATATCAGAGAAACCTTGGCGAGAAATCGCAGTTCTTGGAGGAAGATATACTGAGGCAATACTGAGGCTTTTACCTCGAATATTTACCTGACATGCGACAACTTCAATGCCTGTCACGGAAGGCAGATCGATTCTATGAAAGGAATGGAGCTTATTAATTCCGAGAAGCACCCCTCCATACGAATCTGCTCGATCAAGGCGAATAATGTTAAAATCGTGGAAAGGGAGATCGGTGTCTGAAGAAAGCCATGTTTCACAAAGAGCAAATGCATCACAAAGTGAGTTGTGAACTAAAAATTTGAATGCGTCAAGTTTCGATATAAGACTTCTACAGTTCCACTGAAGAACAGAGATCATATCCCCGACCTCATTCGGAAAATTATCCATCAAAGGATATGATCGATGCAAGGAAGGACCACCTAGAAGCTAGTTGCTTCAAAAGAGTTTTCACGAATGGAAGCACTAAATTAATAATGTTCCGAGTTGAGTCAGAGACGTTGAATATATTGAAGATGCTCTCCACAATTCCAGAAAACGTGAACATGGCATCATGTTCTTGCTGATTATTCAGCTGTTTTTCTGGCTGAAAAACTGGGATATCTGGGGTTTTAGATGATCCCGGAAGTGGCGGAAAGTCCTTGTTAAAATTACAAGATTTAAATCCCGGTGGTGGGGGTTTCGGTACATTTCCGCTACCTCTTAAATTTGTCAAGGTAGGTTGGGAGTCCATACGAGAGGTCTTACGCGGATTTTGAGTGACGTTTTTTTTTTAATCGCTTTCTCGTGTTGCCTTTAAAGACAAAGGGACTACCTTCACCAACCTCTGAGTCAGAGCCCTGATCATCATCTGGCAAAATGGAGTATGTGTTTTTGGTTTTTGGGGTGGTTTGGGAAGATGAAGCGGTGTTTTTTAAGAGTTCTGCAAGTGACCTCTTGGAGCGAGCTTGCAAAGACCGCTTAAGTTTTTCTCCCTGCTGTTTGTACTTCGGGCAATCAACCAAAGCATGCAGAGTATCCTTGCAGTAAACACATTTTGGGGTAGCCCGGCAAGGACCATCTGCATGCAGCTCACCGCATAGATCGCAGCTCGGTTTGTTGGAGCAGAAGTCAGCGGTGTGACCAAGTTGCTTGCATTTTGAGCAGTTCATTACCCGCGGTACAAACAAGCGTACAGGCAGTTGAACCTTCCCAATTACGACGTAGTCAGGTAGCGCCGATCCTGAAAAGGTCACACGGAACGAGTCTGACAGAGAGTACGTTTTTTTCGTGCCAATGAGAGACACTGATTGCATTTGGATGCAATCCAGAATCCTCACTTTCGGAAGGGCACGGTTTTTAAAAATACCGAAGGATTCGGCATGAAGGAAATCTTCGCAAGTTAGACTCGCTTCGGTGACCACTCCTTCGATTTCTACGTCGCAACTGGGGATGTAGACTCGATATTCCATCGTAAAAAGCTCATAGGCAACAATTCGGTTTGCCTGTTTCAGGTCATCAACGGTAACGCACAGTTTGTTTGGCGTCACCTTAAATATATCGGTTACGGCCGAAAAACGTTTTGTCAGATCCTTCGAAATCCGAGAAATATTCAAAGGTTTTTGTTTGGGCCGGAAAAAAAACAACCCACGGACCTTTTGAGCCGCTTGGGTAAGCTTTATGGCGGGGGGTCGCAGAAATTTTTAAGGGAACGGTTGGAGTAGGGGGAACAGGTGGACGAGGGGGCGATGGTGGAGAAGGGGAGCAGGGGGTGCAGGAGGCTGTTGTTTAGACATCACCTTTGGGTAAGCTCCAGTGCTCGTTTTAGGGTCCGAAGTAGAGTCCCCTGAGGTATCCATTTTCTCTTCAGTGAGAAGCAGATTTTCGAATGATGGAGATTCAACAGACTCATCATCGGAGATATCTGCTAGCGAAATACCCCCGCCATCAATTGTTTCATCCATTGCGGGGTCTTAAGTACCTCCGCAACAGATTTCGACATAAACAAGAAAAAAAAATATGCGTAAGGAAAACAAAAAAAATAAAATAATAATAATAAAAAAATATATATATATATATATATATATATATATATATATATATATATATAAGAAAAAATAAACTTATCCAGAAAATATAACGGTAAAAATAATACTTAATCCAACAAGGAAAAAAAATATGCCAGAAAAGTTAATCAACACTATAAGGAGATTAATCAGATTGCAAAAAAAAACCGAAGTGAAAAAGAAAAAAAAATGAAAACTTTTTCAGGAAAAAACAAAAAGGTGTCAGAAAAGTTAATCAACGCTGTATGGAGATTAATCAGGTTGCGGAGGACGGAAGATAACCGTTTGTTACTTAACTCTCCACACAAGCGCACGGAGTGTGGCTGATGACGATGATCTACTGATGTGAGGATGATGGTGATGATCGTTCTATTGTTGCCCTCGAGTGTTTTCAACAAAGCACCGGCTGGCTCGCCGGCTGGTGAACTCGATGACCTTGATGTTGCAGTGGCATGATGCGATGAAATTTGTTGGTTAAAGATGAACAGCTCATCTGCCGGACTCGGCCGGAAATGACTGCTTCCTTTCTCGAACGGTTGTGCGGCAAATGCAATTCCGCGATGCTCACTACACTTGTGTATACCATAACACCACTCAGTGTGAAAGCGGATTGAAAAAAAAAAAACCTCAATAGGGAAAAAAAAACTAGTACTGATAACGGAGTGCAAGCAACACTAGACCGAAACAGTCGAACGTTCGATGCGGAATGAACTAGTTTAAATACGCAAATATTAAAATACGCAAATATTAAATTAAAATTTCCAATGAAACAAAGATGAAAAGACAGGTAGGCTAATCAATTCGATAAATGAAGTTCCCATCTAACCATCCCAAACATCAAACAGATCAAAGATTGTTTTTGCAGGTGAGTTATTGAAGCAAGATAAAATCGAAGACAGCAGATAGGAGCTTTAGAAAAGTTCATCTGGATTTATTGGTTGTCCGTGACAGGTGATCTGACAATAACAGAGTAGCTTTCGTGGGCGGTCAACCATGCTCATGTCCATGCTCTTGAAATTGTTCCATTTGTTTCAACCAGGAGACAAAATCCAAAACAGTCGGCAAGTAAGAAGCACACTCTTGACTCGTCTTTAATCTAAAAACCACTAACGCAACAACCACCAACTCGAATTGAATCGAAGCCTCCCGGCACAACAAAGTCCATAAAAAGCGCATTCGGATGAGCAAGTTGGCATTGCATAAATTTAAATAAATTTAACTTCACAGGTTAATCTCGTCTTTGCTCGCTCAATGCGGATTACCGTTCCTATGAACCTGCCAGAAGGTGGCACGGCTGGGAAGCTTGGCATTACGATGCGGTTCACGGTCGGTGAAAATATTGTTTGAATTTGTCGCAATGGAAAATCAAGATTATTCAGCTGTTGCTGTTGTGGTGGGCGGATCATAACGGCTGAATTTTACCATATTTTGACCCGAGTGATCCGAGTTCTTATTAATACATATGTTGACATTTTAATGTAATGGAAAATAAACTGAATCGTAATGGTCAATCAAAATTATTACGTCTTGAACATTTCAGCAAAATCTTCAGCTCGTTCGTCACGAATGTCATAAACTTTCGAACAGAAGTGTCTGCAATTACACTCAATTCTGTTTTTACGCGATTTTTGTAGCCTCTATTTCTGATCGGGTGATCGCAAAATGCAACCAAATTTAATGCAGCTTGTTCCAGAATATCATAATCAACTCGGTGCTAAGTTTAAAAATTTAAAAACGCGTAAAATCAGAATTGAGTGTACACAAACAATACCCCCATATCTATTTCATCACCACCGCAGTAACTACCGTCCGCTTAAGGGTACGTGTGAGAGTTCTCTTCCTGATCTAATTTATCCACACGCCACAATCCACTTTCCTCAATCGGAAAGGAACTGGAGAACCGCGCGAAAGCTTTCACAATTTGGTGCTGTAAAAATGACCACCGTTAGTTAACACAACAGCACCATAAACACCACATTTACGATTACATCGACATGGCAGCAATCCGCAGCAATCGCGGATTGGAAGGGAAGGAGGGCTCACAATTTCCGTTCCAATTTTAGTCTTTACTGCGCCCGATGGCCGCTCACATGATTGTTGGCTGTAAATGTATTGATTTCCTGCTTCGACTGACCGGAACCGGGTTGAACCGCGCGCGCGAGTAGCGGATATTTTCGCTATGCATTATCCCCCTTCAGGCAAGATGCGGCCAATGGGCGAGTTTAACGACATTTTTCATGACAGTATCATCTTTGTTATCATCATCATCATCATCATTGTCGTCGTCGTTCGAACTTCGGCAAACGCCGTTGACACTTTTTTATACGAAGAGTAATTTCGATGGAGATGCTTTTAGTGATCAAGTTTGACGCGGGATGATGAAGCGAGCAAAGATAGTAAAAGGGATATTGCAACAATTTCCGGGATGCATGGATGGTGGAATGGGGTTTGTTGATTTTCTCTAGCTTTATGGCCCGTGAAGAGCTTGTGAATATAAAATCGGAGTATGATGAGAGATTTTGTTGCTTATGACCAGATTCAACGGAGGTATAAAGAGTGCAATTATGCGTCCACTAAAGATTTGGGTAAAGCCGGTGCGGTAACGTTGAATTATGCTAGCGGAGTATGAAATCACTTTATTGAGAAGATCAAACCTTTTGTTTCTCTCGAACATTATTTAAACCAATAGTTGAGCGGAATATTTCTTTAATTGGAGCAGTTTAACGAAGATTAAGACATCATTCATTTGATTTACACACTACGAAAAATTGATATAAATTTAGGTGCTCTGAGACTGACTTATAAGAGCGTCAGATTTGACATAAAATTGAGTCATAATATACGTGAAATTCAGCTCAATCAAACGTACTTTCGAACTTTTCAGCCTCGGGCACTTAATTTTACATGACATGTTTGTTTACATCTCATCCTGCATGTCAAAGATGGATTCCATCACGTGTAAGATTAGGTATTTCTAAGTGTGTAAGTAGCAAAAGGGTGGACTTCTATTGTTGGTTAATTATGGAAATCCATAATTAAATCGTATTTGAATGCTTCCACCAACGATATATGTATCCTTATTCTGATTAAGATCAATGAGCATGAGCATGATTGACCGCCCACGGTTGCTTTTCTGTTATAGTCAGATCAGCTGTAATTACACAGAGAACCAATAGACGATGCTCAGAGCTAGCATTCATCCTCAAAGTGTAAAAACTGGTGATCTCAAATTAGCCAACACCAGCACTGGCCGCGTCCGAACGCAGGTCAAGAAAGGAATGGGTTGTTATTCGAAGGAAGGCATCCGTAGTCGTAGGTTTGGAAATTGCAGCTATTGTTTACCCCTACCATGATATGGGGTATGATATGATGATATGAGCTTCGTTTGAACGTTGTAAGCTGGCTATAGGGAAGTGAATAACAACCATCGCGCCTCCTTTTCCTGATCGCTTGAACTAGTGAGATGGCGACTGCATCATGGCTAATGCAACTGACTCGGCTATTGCTTGTGACCGCTGTGCGAAGACAGTAAAGGCGGCCGATGAGCACATCCAGTGTATGGGGTTCTGTCACCAGATGTACCATATGAAATGCCTCAACATGAACAACTCATTTGCTAGGATTGTGCGAGAAAAAGGCATCCTTTTCTGGATGTGTGACGAGTGCACTAAATTGCTGAAATACACCCGCTTAAAGAACGTCGTTTCATCTCTCGGCAATGTAATTTCGACGGTGAATGGCAGTCAGCTGACCGGCATATCGGAGCTAAAAAATGAAATGGCCAAGAACAACAACAAAATCGCTAAACTCGCTGACATTGTGGACGACAGTATCTCCGGCGTTCCTGCAGTACCGAATCGTGATCGACCCTCAATACGCCGCCAGAATGATGCAGAAACACCGAACAAACCAGGTACGGGGACAGGATCATCGTAAATAGCGAAACGCTTGCTACAACTCCTCCATCGGATATATTCTAGATTTATCTTTCACGTTTTCATCCTATCGTGAAGCAAGCCGTGGTTGAGAAACTTGTTCGCGATGGACTACAAACGAACGAACCAATCAAAGTGGTTTCTTTGGTAAAAAAAAAGGCACTGACCTACGAACGATGAACTTCATCTCGTACAAGTCGGCGTTCCTCTGGGACTCAAAGAAGCCGCTTTGGACCCTGGAACTTGACCTCAGGGGATTGCGTTTAGATAATTTGAGGACACGCAGACGAAAAATACTGCATGGCTTCCATCTGATGCCCCGGTACCTATTGCCACCCCAAAAATAATTCCTGTCGGCACTCTGATTGGTACCCCTTTCGAGACCCCAGCACCCCTTGATGCACCAGTCCCTTTAGGAACGCCCAGCACAACCGACAACGCCTAATCACGCCTTCTGACGATATACATCCGAGACGCACCGTAGAAAGCCTGATGGAAGCCCCCAATCGTCCCATTCCAGCCCCTCCAACTGCAGCCAGCGTTCACCACAGTCGTCTCGGTTCTGAGGTTGGTGGTAGAAAGGGGGTCTTCCACCATTCTTGCACCGGCAATTTTTTTTACGATTCGAATTTTTCGTTGCGTGATGAATTCCCCCACATCCAGATTCTCACCAATACCTCGACGCAAAAGGAGGTGGCATCGTTGTCTTCTCCTCTCCTGACGAATGGTTCTACTTTCCAACCGGGACGCCCCGTAGAAAGCACAGTGAAAGCCCCCGGTTCCTCTATCTCAGTCGGCCCATCTCCTAAAACGTTCAGCACAGCCATCCCGGCCCTGAGTTTAGATGTGGGTCGAGGGTCTTCCAACTTGCTATACCAGACAAGTATAAATTCAACATTGATTATTCGCTGCCTGAAGTCGGTTTGATTTTCAGCGCACAAGAATCTCCTAACGAAGGAAACGCACGTCATGGGAACATGGAATCAACTCCGCATCAGCCGGTTCCATCTTCTTCATCTTGGACCCTGAGGCAAACCGTGGACAGCCCCCAGTCCTTCCAACGCAGTCGCGCCCCCCGCTGACATCGCTCATCGGAGTCGGCTCGACCCTGCGATCGGAAATGGATAGGGGGTCTTCCGAATCTCCCAATCAGCTCTCACTGAGACTTGGCTCGATACTAGCACATTGTCAAATCAAGTGTTTGGTCCGAATACGAGGTTTTTCGATGTGATCGAAATCCACACAACAGCCGCAAATCTATTGGTGGAGGCGTTCTCATAGCGGTCGGCTCTGGATTGAATGCAAAAATGATCGAAAACGATTCATGGAATTGTGTGGAACAAGTTTCGATTGCCATTAAGCTCGCTGACCGCACTTTGTTTTTGTGTGTAGTTTACTTTCCTCCGGATCGAACTCGCGACTCTACGCTAATTGAATCCCACAGTCAGTCTATTCGAGCTATAATGGAGATCGCTACAGCTGCTGACGAGATGATAATCATTGGCGACTTCAATACCGGCAATTTATTAGCGTTCATCTTACGGTGGATTCCGGACCACGACCGTTCTACATTTCACTCTGGAGCTGTAAGCCTTTTGGATCTTTACAGTATCGCCACTCCGAAGCATATCAACCACGTGGTTAATGAGAACAATCGTAGCTTAGACCTTTGATTCGTCACCGCTCAGGATACTGCTCCACATTTGTCTATGGTTGTTTCTCCGTTGATAAAGACTGTTGCACACCATCCTCCTTTAGTAGTTGCACTTAAAGGCAACCAAATTCCTGAGGTTCCGAAATGCTGACCACGACAGTATCGGGGAACTTCTTTCGAATTTGGACTGGGACAGGATACTCGTCCCTGCCGATGTCAATGCAGCTGCCCAAACGCTCTCGCATATTTTGGCTTACGTCATTAAGCGACACGTTCCGGCACCGACAACAGTTCATCAACAAGGTAATCATCATTCTTGGCAAACAAGTGAACTCCGTATGTTAAAGTCTTCCAAAAGAGCCGCGCTACGAAAATACACCAAGTACCATACCCTACAACTCAAGGATCATTATGCGAGTTATCACGAAACAGTTCAGTATCAATACACTTACCAGCTTGAACTGAGGTGATATATATAGATTGTACTACTCAAACAGGAGAAGTTTTAGTACTGAACCAAGAATTAGCACCATCAGTATATATTACTAATTCTATAGGAAAAGTTACGAATGGAAAAATACCTGTTGGTATAATGAACTTGAGGAAGTCCAATGTTACATTTAATCTAATAACTAAACCAAAAGCAGAGTACACAATATTAAACCTTGACGAAATTAACCGATACAATACAAAACGAGTGGAAGAATTACAAAAAAAGGTACCACTAGATCATCTTGTCGACGAGGAAAAAAGCACTATTATGAAAATATGTGCCAAGTACTTGGATATCTTCTGTCTGAAAAATGACAAACTATTAACAACAAATTTTTATCAACCGACTATAAGTATCAAACCAAATACACATCCGGCTGACAAATGATTGGGATAATGCGTACCACCGGTACTTCGCGTACTTAAAGGTTATAACATAGACCCGTCACGCAAGTGAAAGTGGTCCTTAGCCTCTTGCCCAGTAACTCCTATCCGTTCCTCCCCGCGGCGCTGGCTGGGGTACGAGTAACCTTAGGGAAGATCGGGTAACCAACCCCGGTCAGAAATTAGGTCGTATGTTGACAGGAAAGGGGGAGCTACATCCTTTTCGGAGGATGTGGCTTACAACACCCGAGCGTCTATTCTCCATGTTGTAACCGTCCGTCGAATTCGCTTGAAGAGAGGGTTTTTTAAAATGCAGTAGCTTATGCGCCACTCTCGAGATCGAGAGACTACTGGTCGTGTTGAATTGCCCGACTATGCTCTAAAGAGCAAGTATTGAGTCCTCAGGGGAAACTTCGAACGGTTGATTCTTACGCCGACAGAGCTTTCTAAAATTCAACAAAAAAGTCACGTTTCCAGTCGGTCATACGCCGCTATAGGTGTGAACGTACTAGGAGAACGAAAAGCGAGGTGAACGTAAACGAAAGTGAATCGAAGTGAACGGAAAGCTTTTACCTAGGGAATGGTTCGTAGCATAAATCAGAACAAAAGGTAATTTCATTTGAATGAACTTTAATTCATTTTAATTCATCTTTTCTAATTCGGGTTGAACTTTGTGTGTGTGGCGTGTAAATGTTTTAGTGTAATGGCCATATTGATGACGTACCTGCGCAGGGTTTATGCTGGCGTTGACTTCTCGGCAGGTACGGGAACGGTCGAGGGGTCCATCGAACCGCGGCGATGTTTTGCTGACAAGGTGGTGTAGGGTGGGTATTCACCAACCTCGGAGGGCTCGTATGCATTCAAAGAGGGCCGAACTAAAGGTGCGGAGGTGGCGCGGCTGGACGAAAGCTTTCGATTTCGAGGTTAGCAGTCCGTCCAGAGCAACCCAGAAATCCCGCAAGAAGGCCAACGTGCCCCGACGAGTGACCTTCGCGAACTACCACTACTCGATCACTACGGGACGAAATGAAACCTTCCCACAAGATCCCCAAGCACTTGGACGTTACCTTAAGATGATGGGAAACCAGCACTCCGTTTAACTACCGATCACGGCGGGCCGAAACGAGCATACGAGCGATGGCGGTCAACACGTGAGTGTGTGGTGTCGTGACCAAGCCTGTATATAAAGCGCTCGTTGGACGAACGCTGCTTGTCCAACGCGAATCACTAATTTTAGTACCAATAATTTAAAAAAATTCAATGTCTAATGTCTTTGTTATTTTCAATAAACTGCACACAGAGCAGGGAAATTGTGCCTTCTTGGCTTTGTTTCTACGAAACTTTAACTAAATAAAATCACAAAAGAAACATAAAAGATTAACCTTCACTTCACCACTTTACTAAATTTTTAAGTCACACCTTAATTGAAACTAAAACGGAGATCACTGAGAAGAATTTTTCAATTAGACATCTGCTCACCAGCCGCTATCAACTTTAAGTGAACGAGAAGAATCCTAAATGCTACTAAAGACCTCGCTTTTGAGAGGAAATGGCCAATGTCGACTGCTAATGACATTTGACATTTCTATCATCACATTCTCGAATGTTCGTTTTTGCACTAATGCCATCTTACATTTCTTTCGAAAAACAACATTATTCTATAACTTGGTAACCTAGTGTTGATATATATTTGAAGTTGCATTGGAAAAGAGGCATTGAAATTTAAATATTATACCATTTTATAGCAATTTATTAAATAAACGAACCATGCTATAAATTCAATGTATTGCATTGGAGATGGATATACCTTTAATTGGAAACCTATCCTAAACAAATAAACCGTATTCATATGGAAAACTAATCGAAATAGATGAACAACGTTACAATGTTAGGGGAGGCTCAAACAGCGTCTGACTGGCATCCAGCGGCTGAATACGACATGCTTCTCCCCGAAAGCTATACCCAAGATGGCAGTCCCATAACGGCGGATAGGAGACCTTAGGCCAACCACCTGCTGTCTCCGAAACCTTCAAATTGTTACAGAAACCAACAGAGAAAGACATCGAACTGATTTAACGGCAACGACTTTTAGCGCAAAACAACGAACACGAATTGGATCATGGAATGTATTGACGTTAGCCCAGCAGGGTAAACTGGCACAACACGCCAACGAGGCGCGACGCATGAAGCTGGAAATCCTGGGACTAAGTGAAGTTCGTTGGCCAAACTTTGGAGAACACAAACTGCCGTCGGGACAGGTACTACTATACTTTGGTATTCGAGGTGAAAACGCTCCCCGCCATCGTGGAGTTGGTCTCCTACTTAGCGTCCAGGCAAGTGCTGCACTCATCAAGTGGGAGCCTGTTAATGAGAGGATAATCGTTGCCCGATTTAGAACACGGGTTCGTAACCTTACCATAATCCAATGTTATGCCCCAACCGATGCTGCCGAGCTACAGGACAAGGAGAATTTTTACAGTCAACTGAATGCCGTCGTGGATAAGGTTCCAAAGGGTGACATCAAGATCTACACTGGTGACTTCAATGCGAAGATCGGCTCCGACAACACGGACTATGAGCGTGTCATGGGACGCCATGGTCTCGGCGAAATGAGCGAAAACGGTGAGCTGTTTGCAGAATTTTGTGGCATGGTGATCGGGGCTCGCTCTTCCCCCATCGGCCAGTGCACAAAGTCACGTGGGTTTCCCGTGATGGACATACCGAAAATCAGATCGACCACATCTGCATCAGCCGAAAATGGAGACGGAGCCTTCTTGATGTCCGGAATAAACGCAGCGCCGACATCACGTTTGACCATCAACTTCTAATCGGCGAAATCCGCCTACGCATGGCGCGAATCCAGCGACGGGAGGAGAGACTCGGGCGGCAACACACGCCGACTTGAAGATCCAGCGGTAAAAAGGTCTTTTGTTGAAGAACTTGAGACTCGAGCTGCGGACGTTCCAGAAGGTGGCAGCGTAGAAGAACAATGGACGGCCATCAATAATGCCTTTATAGAAACAAGCGAGAACAACTTGGGTGAGCTGCGCACCCAGAGGAAATAGTGGATCACAGATGAAACCTGGCGTAGAGAAGCAAAAGCCGCGATAGAGCGGGCGAGAATCAGAGGAGCCAAGAACGAAGCCCGTCAACGGTACTCGGCTCTAGAGAAGGAAGTCAAGCACTTTTGCAGCCGGGACAAGCGAGCGTGGGTGAACTCCCTGGCCGACGAAGGGGAGAAAGCCGCAAACACTGGAGATATACGTCTCCTCTACGATATCTCACGACGCCTGAGTGGAGCAAGGATGAACCTGAGGATGCCAGTGAAGGGCACGACTGGACAATAGCTTACCGACCCCACTGACCAGCTGAAACGCTGGTTTGAGCACTTCGAACAACTCGGCCAACCAGCCATCAACATCTCGGCATGATCCGCCTAGGGTGCGGCGCATCGCTCGCGTCAATTCCGAGGCCCCATCACTGCAGAAGATTGAAGCAGCTATTCGAAGCATGAAATCCAACAAGGCTCCAGGGGTCGATCGCATATCAGCAGAGATGCTCAAAGCTGACCCCATGTTATCCGCACAAATGTTGCATCAACTATTCTGTAATATCTGGGACATCGCGACTTTTCCGGCTGACTGGATGCAGGGCTTCTTAGTGAAGGTCTTACAGAAGGGGGATCTAACTGTGTGCGACAATTGGCGAGGCATCATGTTACTGTGTATTGTTCTCAAAGTTCTGTGTAAAGTTATCCTCAATCGGATACAGGAGAAGATCGACGCGACTCTCCGACGACTGCAGGCTGGTTTCTGTGCTGGAAGATCCTGTGTGAACCATATTGTCACGCTCCGCATCATCTTGGAGCAGGTCAATGAGTTCCAAGAGTCCCTGTACTTGGTATTCATTGACTACGAAAAAGCTTTCGACCGACTAAACCATGAAAACTTGTGGGGCGCTCTGAGACGCAAGGGAGTCCCTGATAAGATCTTCAACCTCATCTAAGCGCAATACGGGGCTTTCTCATGCAGAGTGCTGCACAACGGAGCTTTGTCTGACCCGATTCGGGTAATCGCGGGTGTGAGGCAAGGATGTATATTATCACCGCTACTGTTTCTCACCGTTATCGACGAGATCATGGTTGGAGCCGTTGACCGTGTAACGAACCGTGGGTTGCTGTGGCAGCCTATTACTATGGAGCATCTCAACGACTTAGATTTGGCTGATGATGTTGCGTTATTAGCACAACGCTCTGACATGCAGAGTAAGCTCAACGACCTTGTGGAATGCTCCTCTGAAGCAGGTCTAACCATCAACGTCAACAAGGCCAAATCGTTGGATGTCAACACGGAATACCGTTCCAATTTCACGGTAGCTTGGCAGGCAGTGGAGAAAGTCGAAAGCTTCCAATATCTTGGCCGCCAGATAGCGTCGGACGGCGGCACCAATAGCGACATAGGTGCATGGATTAAGAAGGCGAGGGCTGCTTTTGCCAGTTTGCGAAATATATGGAGAGCGAATCAGTCAACGCACCAAAATCCGTATTTTTAACTCGAAAGTCTGTGCTGTGCTTTTTTTTTTTTTAACTCTTTATTTGTTCCAAATTCAAAATAAATTACATTTCATTTTAACCTAGGTGCTCCAGTTACTGCAGTAACGTACCAGCCTTAATTTTTATGATATATATCTAAGTGTTTTTACATTGTTCATGTCTTGGCAATTCAGTATTTTAAACTGGTTTTTTAACCTGCATGTCAGTATAACAATTGATATCTTAAAACTAAAAACTAAAACTAAATCTTATCTAAGTATAAAGGGAATTAATCGTTGCAATTGAGGATTGCAACGATTTTTGCCTGAAATTATTAATTATTTTGTTGGACATTTGTGCTAAAGTCTCAACATTCGAAATTATATGTACTTCGGTTGTACTGTACCAGGGAGGCAACTTCAAAATCATTTTCAGAATTTTGTTCTGAATCCTTTGAAGTGCTTTTTTCCTGGTAGTGCAGCAACTAGACCATATTGGCACAGCGTAAAGCATGGCCGGTCTAAAAACTTGTTTAAATATTAGAAGTTTATTCGTCAGGCAAAGTTTGGATTTCCTGTTTATAAGAGGATACAAACATTTAATATATTTGTTACATTTGGCTTGAATGCCCTCAATGTGATCTTTAAAAGTTAATTTTTGGTCAAGTATTAATCCAAGATATTTCACTTGTTTTGACCAGAAAATTGGAACTCCGTTCATAGTGACTATGTGACTACTACTAGGTTTCAAAAACGAAGCTCTAGGCTTATGTGGAAATATTATAAGTTGAGTTTTGGAAGCGTTGGGAGAAATCTTCCATTTTTGTAAATAAGAAGAGAAAATATCTAAACTTTTCTGCAGTCTGCTGCAAATAACACGAAGACTTCTTCCTTTAGCGGAAATGCCTGTGTCATCAGCGAATAAAGATTTGTGGCAACCCTGAGGCAAATCAGGGAGGTCCGAAGTGAAAATGTTATACAATATAGGCCCAAGAATGCTACCCTGAGGAACTCCTGCCCTAACAGGTAGTCGATTAGATTTGGAATTTTGATAATTTACTTGAAGAGTTCTGTCAGTTAAATAATTTTGAACTAATTTCATAATATAAAGTGGAAAATTAAACTTTTTCAATTTAGCAATCAAACCTTCATGCCAAACACTGTCGAATGCTTTTTCTATGTCTAGAAGAGCAACTCCAGTTGAGTGGCCTTCAGATTTGTTTGAACGAATTAAATTGGTAACTCTTAAGAGTTGTAAGAGTTGAGTAGTTGAATGCCCATGGCGAAATCCAAACTGCTCATCTGCAAAAATTGAGTTCGTATTGATGTGAAGCATCATTCTATTCAAAATTATCTTTTCAAAAAGTTTACTTATTGAAGAAAGCAAACTTATTGGACGGTAGCTAGAAGCTTCAGCTGGATTTTTATCCGGCTTCAAAATTGGAACAACTTTTGCATTTTTCCATTTATCAGGAAAGTATGCCAAATGGAAACATCTGTTAAATAATTTTACCAAGAAAGACAAGGTACTCTCTGGGAGTTTTTTGATGAGGATATAGAAAATTCCATCATCACCTGGAGCTTTCATATTTCGAAATTTTTTAGTTATAGACCTTACTTCGTCCAAATCAGTCCCCCAGGAATCATCAAAAATATTTTCCCGAGAGAAAATATTCAGAAAATCCCGAGCAACCTGATTCTCAATAGGACTAGTAAGACCCAAACTGAAATTATGGGAACTCTCGAATTGCTTAGCAAGTTTCTGAGCTTTTTCCAAATTTGTGATCAAAATTTTACCACCTTCTTTAAGCGCTGGAATAGGCTTTTGAGGTTTTTTCAAAATTTTTGTGAGTTTCCAAAAGGGTTTGGAACTCGGGTCTAATTTAGAAATATTATTTTCAAAAGGTTTGTTCCTAAGGGCAAAGAATCGCTTTTTAATTTGTTTTTGCAAATCCCGCCAGATAACTTTCATGGCAGGATCGCGTGTTCTTTGATATTGTCTCCTACGGACATTTTTAAGACGGATCAAGAGCTGAAGATCGTCCTCTATTATAATTGAATCGAATTTAACCTCGCATTTTGGTACTGAGGCAGCTCTTGCTTCAACTATAGAAGTAGTCAGAGATTCAAGAGCATAATTAATTTCATCTTTGGTTTGCAAAGGAATGTTTGGATCGAAGTTATATTCCATAAATGTTCGATACTGCTCCCAATCAGCTCTATGGTAATTGAAAGTAGAGCTGTTGGGATTACAAATTATTTCTTGGGATATTTCAAAAGTTACTGGAAGGTGATCAGAACCGAAGTCAGCATGGGTAACCAATTGGCTACAAAATTGACATGAATCAGTTAAGACCAAATCAATAGTGGAGGGATTTCTTGCAGAAGAAAAGCATGTTGGGCTGTTTGGATATTGAATAGTGTAATAACCTGCAGAACAATCATAAAACAGAATATTACCATTGTAATGGCTTTGAGCATTATTCCATGAGCGGTGTTTTGGATTGAAATCACCAATAATGAAGAATTTAGACCTATGACGGGTAAGTTTCTGGAGGTCACCCTTGAGAAAATTCTTTTGCTGGCCTACGCATTGGAATGGCAAATAGGCAGCTATAAACGTAAGTTGTCCAAATTTTGTTTCAACAGAAACTCCCAAAGTTTCAAAAACTTTGGTTTCAAATGAAGAAAGAATTTTATGTTTGATTCGTCTATGAATAATGATGGCAACGCCACCACAGGGTCCATCAAGACGATCATTTCTATAAATCAAGTAATTTGCGTCCTTCTTAACCTTATGGGCAGGTTTAAGGAACGTTTCAGTTATAACGGCAATATGCACGTTATGAACTCTCAAAAAGTTAAATAGCTCGTCTTCATTATCTTTAAGAGATCGAGCATTCCAATTTACAATATTTAATGCTTTAAAATCGATTACTGAATTTTAAAGTCATGACAATATTATTTGCAAATTTTACTCCAGTTTGAATAGCATCAAACATGGAGTTAGATTTAAGCATATCAGAAATCATGTCAATTAATGAATTCTGTAAAAATTCCATTTTGGGGGCAGTAATGCTTCCTAAGTCAAAATTGTCAAAATTTCCGTTAGAACGTTGGTTAGTATTTTGATTTCTACCCGCTGCAATAGCAGCATAGGTAGCTCCATTAACTCGCTGAACATTGTTAGCAGCGAGGAGAGTAAGTACAGATGAAGCATTTGAAGCAGGGGAGATATTTGTACCTACGGGTACGAATGTAGAATTTGTTCCTCGCTGACCGTTGTTAACAGCAGAGGAATTTGTACCTGGTCGGAAACGTGGAGCGTTTCCTACCTGTCGGTTAGAACGAGATTGTAGGATCGCTTTGCGAGTCTTACATTCCCAAAAATTGGATTTGTGGTTTTCACCACAATTTGAACATTTAAATTTCTTAGGATCTTCCTTCACAGGACAGTCGTCCTTTGCGTGAGAGGAATCACCACAATTCATGCATTTAGCTGGCATGTAGCAATTTTTAGTTCCGTGACCCCATCCCTGGCACTTACGGCACTGGGTGAGGTTTTGGAAATTTCCTCCAGTCTTCCTGAAGTGTTCCCACTTCACTCGGACATGGAGGATAAGGCTAGCTTTTTCTAAGGCCTTAAGGTTGTTTAGTTCACTAGACTTGAAGTGAACTAAATAAAAATCATTAGAAATCCCGTTGCGTGAATCGCCAGGACGGGATTTCATTTTCATTTTGATTACTTGGAGTGGCACAACTCCAAGTAATTTTGCCAGTTCATCTTTGATCTGATCCAGGGATTCACCACTGGGCAGTCCTTTCATGACAACCTTGAACACACGTTCAGTTTTGGTGTCGTAAGTAAAAAATTTGTACTTCTTCTCAGTAAGATACTTGAGAAGACATTTAAATCCGTCCAAGGTTTCAGCCAATACACGGCATTCACCCCGACGTCCAATTTGTAGTGAAAACTTAACTTTCACGAAATTCAAAAGTTCCATGCGAAGAGCATGGAAATCGGTAGTGGTTATCACAATAGGGGGAATCTTTTCCTTCTTGGCATTAAGCCGGGAAAGTTTACTAGAATTTTTCTTGGATGATGGATCATTCTCATCATCCGTGAGCAAATTAAATTGATTACTCAAATTAATTTCTTCAGAAGGGGGGTCAAGAGTTTGCCCCTTCCTTTTGCGTTTAGGCGCCATGGCGGCAGTAATTTTTTTATCCAAATCGACTTCCAAGCAGATTACTATAAGAATCTGAAGGATCGAAGAGGATTTTCAAATCGATATCCAAGAAGGATTACCTCGGGTAGGGTCCAAACAAGGATCGAAGAGGAATAAGAGGAGTTGAACAAGGTAGAAAATTTTTACAGGTTGAGCACTGAAAAGTGCTGTTTAAATTTGTTGTAGCTTTAGGTAGTAGTAACACTTCCTTCAGCAAAAAGCAAATAGATCCGCACGGCAAGAGAGCACGATGCGGACTGTCTGTGCTGTGCTGTTATACGCCAGTGCACAGTGGTCCAGAATGCAGATTTAGGTGGAATGATATGTTTTGAGCCTGAAATTGAAACTTTAGACTAAAAGTCTCTTCCACAAAGTTGTTCCTTATAGTTAGGCCCTCATTTTTATGACAATGAATTCTAGGGTGGTTCCTATTATCATTAAAATCAAAAATCTAACTTTTTTGTTTGAATAAATCAAGGTATACATTCTTCGGCAAAGTTATAGCTGAGCTAATTTCAAGCAACTTTGTACAAAACAAGATTTAGGCCGATTTAGAGCTATTTTCTTAAATTGAGTTAGGGTGTCTCTTAAAAAAAACAGTTTTTTGCTCTAGTTTTCATAGAATTTCTCAGCAAAGGTGTCTTTAGATAACTTTTAGATCTTAAAAAGGCGCAAATTTTTGCTACACAGTTTGTCAATATCTTTCGCTGATCATAGTTATTGACGTTTTTATATTTTCATGCAGTTTTCAAATGTTAATATCTCTGGTTGGGGCAAACAAAAAAAAAAGTTTTTTTACGGCATTTGAAAGGGCGTATGTTATTCTCAATAATATGACAAAGTTGGAGGTATGTTATTTTTTAAACTCGTATATAATCAATTTGAATTTATTCATATTTTTTACTATATTTGGGTATATCTTTTTTATAAGAAGAGAAACAGGCAACAAATACAGCTATAAAACATTCGTCTTAAAAAGTTTTAAAATTCTATTGAAGATAACTTTCATAAGAAATTTCAAATAAAAAAGTTATTGCTAAAAAATTTTTTTTCCAGGAACACCCTAAGTCAACTCCGAAAAATTACTCTTAAATGAGAACGTTAAGAGATAGAAAAAAATTTTCTTCGACAAAGTTGCTTGCAGTTATCTTAGCTACAACTTTTTAAACAACACATGTTTTTATTTTGTAAAACAAAAAAGTTAGTTTTAAAAATTCCCTAATTTGATGATCACCCTGACGTTTGCAAACATCAAGAGAAGGGAATTTTTAAGAACAAAAACTTCTTTGGAGACGCTTAATGTCCAAATATTGAAACAAATGTACAAGCACATTTTATATAAATTTGTCATTAGAGTGGTCCTATGAAATCCATCTTTTACCAATAACTTTTTTATTTGAAATTTATCATGAAAGTCATCTAATTGAGACTTTTAAAACTCTTTAAGACGAATGTTTTATAGCTGAATTTGTTGCCTGTATCTCTTCTAATGAAAAAATATACCCAAATATATTAAAAAAATGAATAAATTCAAATTGATTTTATACAAGTTTAAAAAATAACATACCTCCAATTGTATCATAATATTGAGAATAACATACGCCCTTTCAAATGCCGTAAAAAAACTTTTGTTTTGTTTGCCCCAACCAGAGATATTAACATTTGAAAAGTGCATGAAAATATAAAAACGTCAATAACTCTTGATCGGCGAAAGATATTGACAAATTTTGTGTGGCAAAAATTTGCACCTATTTAAGATCTAAAAGTTATCTAAAGACATCTTTGCTGAGAAATTCTAAATAAGAAAACTAGAGCAAAAAAACTTTTTTTTTTAAGAGCCACCCTAACTCAATTCAAGAAAATAGCTCTAAATTGGCCAATTTAAGAGAAACAAAAAAGTTGTTTTGTACAAAGTTGCTTGAAACTAGCTCAGCTATAACTTTGCCGAAGAATGTATACCATAATTTATTCAAACAAATAAGTTAGATTTTTGATTTTAATGATAATAGGAACCACCCTAGAATTCATTGTTATAAAAATGAGAGCATAACTATAAGGAACAACTTTGTACAAGAGACTTTTAGTCTAAAGTTTCAATTTCAGGCTCAAAACATATCCTTCCACCTAAATCTGCATTCTGGACCACTGTGCAGTGGTGTTTATCAACCGATCCCTGCGGTACAAAATTCGTGCCTGGTGGCCCCACAATTGGATCTCAAATTCCGAACTTCATCGTTTGTGCCATCATAAGCCGATGGAGACAGAAATTCGTGAACGGAATTTGAGGTGGGTCGGCCACACACTACGACGGAGCGGAAACGAAATCTGCAAGCAAGCACTGGACTGGAATCCAGCAGGACAACGCAGTAGAGGCAGACCCAGGAGCCTAGGTAAACAGTGAAATTAAGAAGCCAAAGCTAGTAGTCGCAAGGATGGAAATCTTTCACAAAGGCCCTTTGCACCCCTGGAGGTACGCAGGATCGTTAACTAACTAACAAATACACATCCAGTGTATACCAAACCATATAAATTACCTCGTTCTCAGAAAGAGGAAGTAGAAAGACAAGTTGAAAAAATGCAGAATGACGACATTATAGAGGACGCTAAATCAGAATGGAACAGTCCAATTCTGGTAATGCCCAAAAAAGGAAATGGCGATAAGAAAAAATGGCGTTTAGTCATTGATTTTAGGAAAATGAATCAAGTATTACAGGATGACAAATTTCCTCTACCCAATATCGAAGAGGTAATAGACGCTTCAGCAGGGGCTAAATAGTGTACACATCTTGAACCCTCCCAGGGTTATTATCAATGTGAAATTAGAAAAGAATATCGCTCTGTAACCACTTTTTCAACCGGAAAGGGACAATACCACACACTTAGAAATAACTAATTTTACACGTGACGGAATCCATTTTTGACATAAAGAATGAGACGTAAACAAACATGTCATGTAAAATCAAGTGCTCCGAGATTGAAAAGTTCGTTACTCGATGAAAATAACGTTTGATTGAACTGAATTTCACGTCTGTTATGACTCAATTTTATGTCGAAATTGACGCTCGTATATGTCAGTCTCAGAACACCTAAATTTACATGAATTTTTCTCAGAGTGCAAATGAAAAGATTACCAAGGGGTAAATCGGGCACGGTTTCTGTGTTAAAATGTCAATACCAGACCATCTATGCACAAAATATGCTATTTTGGAAGTGATCGTCACAAGCACATCCACAAAATGTCTCTCTTGCATTGTGATCGGTAGACCCACTATTGGTAAACTTACCACTGAAAAACTTTTCCAGCCTGAATCCATCCGATTCCGTATTCATCCCATTGAACAGTTTCAGCTCATTGAAAATTCCTTACGGCAGCAATTTCACACCCAACTTGAGCCTAATGTCACAAATGTTCCCCTCCCTTCGGTATCAAAGCTTTATTATCCAGCAGGTGCCAGAAAATAAACGTTCTCATGTTTGCAATCCCCCTGTGAGCTTACGTGCTGTCACGGCGAGATGCGTTCACAACGAGCTGCTGCAGGGAGAAAAAAGGTTCACCTCCCTCCCGTGAAGCCATCGCTTTGTTCGAGTGTCACCATAACAGTACCATCGTGCTGAGCAGAACCATAGGTACCAACGAAAATCTTTCACGTTCGAAAATCTCTGTAATCTCAGTAGGACCATAATTCAGCTCTCTGCCACCCGCGTGGCTGTCGACCCGTTGGGGGACGTACGCGAACCGAAAGAAATCATAGAACTTTTCATTATCTTTATTCAAATTGGATTTCTTTGCAGAAACGCCCCCCCCCCCAACACTTCTCCAGTATCACCTCCCCTTTGTCACTTTGGATAACATTAGCCTGGGATAGCAGGTTCCGCTCAATTTTCGAAATTTAGCTTCCAACAGCTTAATTAACTTTTTTGAAAGTTTCCTCAGACACACGGGACACGGGATTTCCACGAGATGTAGACAGTTTCTGCTGGGAGAAGTAATTTAGACAGTATTTAACTTTCGTTGGGCTGACCTTTGCCGGAGATCGGCAATCGAAAACTTTGATTGCATGTTAATTAAATACAAACGGTTTGCATCGGATTACAATAATTTTAATATTAACTCGTCTGATTGATGGTGCCAAAATCTCCGATCAGGTATCAACATCGTAGTTCCGTGGACCGAGTGAATGTTCTACGCAAATTGAGCACACGCACCGAATGCAATTACGTAAATTGAAAATCAACTGTGATCCTCATGATAAATTATATTTTATTGGATTTCTGTGGCGTTGGATGGGGGCAGCCTTCGAATTGATGATGGTTAGCCCGGGTACATTTTTATGATCGTTTTCCTGAAATTAATTAGTAGTTTCATCAATTTCATTTGAAATGCCTGCGGTCAGACTGCAACGCGCGAAAATTTAATGAGAGTTGCCACATGAGGATAGCATAGCATTTTTTAATATTAGGATAGCATTTTTTTTAATATTTAACTGTAGAAACCAAAGATAATAATTTATATTATCCCGATGACGCATTGTTCTATGAAAAATTTAGGAACAGAACATTTTTATCGATGAGCCCAATCTTTGGATCCATAGGCAAATATTAAATCCATTTCCCCTATGTTGGTGTTTGGATGAGAGGATTTATTTATTATTGGGGTAAATTTGCGAGTTCCAAAGTAACGGTAATGAGTTCAATCGAAAGTGAATTCCTTTGGATTATGTAATTACATACATTATTACATGAATAATTCACTGATTGATGTTTTTAAATTGTGATGTTCAGCCTTTAATGGTAGATTTAAAGTAATATCCATTTTCAAATTCTCTTCCAAAGCAATCGGTTCAATTATTTTATCATAATAGTATATTCAACATTAACAGCGGTAAAGCATACACCTGTGTCAATACCAACACATGCATGCATTCAAAAAGAGACACATTTCGAAGTAGTACTCACAAAAGAAATTCAAATGCTATCCTCCCAACAGAGAGCTTGCAAAAGCAGCAGCAGCTCAACCAGTTCCCAAGTTTAATGTTTTCTGTCTTTCCCAGACCACCTGAACGAAAGCGAATACACCCACCACATATACTCACACACACACACACACACACACGCGCGCCTTGTATGCATGCCACTATCCAAATGTGTCCCTGCGAGCCCAGCGACCCATCCCGTTGCAACGGTTTTCCAAGCTCGGAATGCGCTGCTGCATTGGAGAAAAATGCTCATTTCGAAGAATTGGAATATAAATCACCTTACGTCCAGGTGGGTTACTGCCGGCATCCACCCCCACCTTGGGAAGGATGTTCACCCTTTTCTCTCTCGTCCTGTTACTGCCGCAAAGGAAAGGAAGTTCAAGCGAATTTTTGGGAAAGAATTTCCTGCAGGTCGGTTGGATTTCTGCCGGAATAAGTTTTACTGTATGAACCCCCACGTTGCTTGTAAAGACATGGTAAGAAGGGGATGCTTTTTATTTTTTTGGGATTCTCTGGTGAAATTTCAGCTGCTATGGTGGAACCAATCGATTGGAAGGGTATGTTTGGATTTGCTTTTCTGCGAGGTCGATATTTGCTCTCCAATCAAAGTTGGTGCAAAGTTTCGGTGTTTGGTATGGATATTATCAATTCTTTTTTTTTTGTCTTTTAGATGTTGAACCGATTTGGGCCAATTTTCAAACTTCAAACTGGAAGCAAAGTTTTTGCAACATGCCGGAATCAGCCATATCATTTTACCAGTCTACACGTTTCTGGTGTAAATACTTAATTTATCCAGCTATGGAATGCTCTGACCCTTTTTACAAAAAATAAATTTCAACGCTTTTTATTTTTTGGACTCAGAAATATACTGAACAAACCTTTTTTCAAGACCAGTGATTTCACAGGGTATCAAAACACTGAAAGCAAGCAAAAATATCGACACAAAGCTTGCGGCGGTTGTCATGACAAATTCTCTCTGCAACATAACAATGATCGGAAAGGTGCAAGGAAAAAGACAAAACTGTTTGAAAGTTTGCTTGCACTATATGCGGGGATACATGTAAATTAATAAGGAAGTTTTTGCTATGTCACACCACAAGTAACAAGTCGAGAGCTGCTTGGTTTGATTTGAAATTTCTAAAAGTTTTATAGCAGTAAAAGCCATTTCCAATAGTTTGAGGTCATACGCATTGTAAGTCATATCCAATGTGGTGGTATGACTTGAGCATCCCTTAATTATCGAATAAATATCCACCCGGTTGTCGCAGTGCAACCAAAATGTTTATCGTTTAAATAATAAACAGCTAAGTCGCTACATAAATTCAAGACTAACATTTGAAAAGGGCATAACTCCAAAATGTAAACAAACCATTGTGGCAGGTGCCATATATTATAAAAATCAAATTTAAAAAGTTGTACATGAATCGAACTTTTCCAAACCCCATCGAATTACCTCACCGAAATGTTCATTAGATGGTAAATGAGTTCTCTGTACCATTTCGGGCGCCAAAGCGTAATTCGATAGCCATACGAAGAGTCTAAGCAAACCACGCGTAAACGCAAGGACATCGACCTGCATAATTCTGTTTTCAAGATTTGTTGACCCGTCCCATCCTTTCATGTAAGCGGCGCCGGTGTTGTAGTGGTAAGCGTGATAACCTCTCACCCCAGCAGGCCTGGGTTCAATCCCAGTCGGCGCCACGGGGATGTTCTGAGACATATTATCTTTGATCACGCCTTCCTTAGGAAAGGAAGTAAAGCCGTTGGTCCCCGGTTCATGAGTTGATGGGTCGATATGTAGGGTCCAGGTGTGGGAGCTGCCTCCCTGGCGTCTGTAGCATTGCACAGTGGTCCAGAATGCAGATTTAGGTGAAATTTCTCATGAAAGTCTTTTAAAACTCTTTAAGACTTTTAAAGCTCTTTAAGACGAATATTTTATAGCGAAATTTGTTGTTGTATCTCTTTTAATAAAAAAGATATACCCAAATATAGTAAAAAATATGTATAAATTCAAATTGATTTTATACGAGTTTAAAAAATAACATACCTCCATTTTTTTCATATTATTGAGAATAACATACGCCCTTTCAAATGCTGTAGAAAAACTTTATTTTTGTTTGCCCCAACCAGAGATATTAACATTTGAAAAGTGCATATTTTTAGTATAAAAACGTCAAAAACTCTTGATCGGCGAAAGATATTGACAAGCTTTGTGCTGCAAAAATTTGCGCCTTCTTAAGATCTAAAAGTTATTTGAAGACACCATTGCTGAGAATTTCGAAATAAGAAAACTAGAGCAAAACAACTGTTTTTTTTAGAGCTACCCTAACTCAATTCAAGAAAATAGCTCTAAATCGGCCAATTTAAGAGATACAAAAAAGTTGTTTTCGACAAAGTTGCTTGAAATTAGCTCAGCTATAACTTTGCTCCCAAATGTATACCTTAATTTATTCAAACAAATATGTTAGATTTTTGATTTTAATGATAATAGGAACCACCCTAGAATTCATTGTCATAAAAATAAGGGCATCACTATAAGGAACAACTTTGTAGAAGAAACTTTTAGTCTAAAGTTTCAATTTCAGGCTCAAAACATATCATTCCACCTAAATCTGCATTCTGGACCACTGTGCATTGGTGCTCAGCACGGAAAACAAGATCGACGGAAAACAAATCAAGGAAAAAAAAATCCATTCATGTACTTCGGGTGGGAAGCGAATTGACATATGCGTTAATTGGATAGAAGGAAGCAAGACCCATCAACCTTCGAATGTCCTTCACCGACTTCGGACGAGCGTAGTCCAGAATCGGTTGAATCTTTGAACGGTCTATGGAGACACCTTGCTCGGTCAACAAGTACCCCAGATACATCACCTGCTTTCTGCAAAACCTGGATTTCTCCAACGATATTGTTAGTTTACGCTTCCTCAGACGATCTGCTACTATCCCGAGTAGTCGAAAATGTTCCTCCAGAGTTTCCGTGGCGACCACAATGTTGTCTAGTTAAACAAAGACGAAAGGTTGAAGGTCGAACCCAACGACTTTGTTCATCAATCGACTCATTGTCAATCCAAACGGACACACCTTGAAACGGAACAGCCCTTTTGACGTTCGGAACGCAGTGTACTTTCTACTCTCTTCCTTTAAAGGGATCTGGAAATAAGCATCGTTCAAATCGAAAATTGTGTAATATTTCGCATGGCCTAGCCTGTGGAATACATCCTGCATGTTTTGCATCGGATATGTGTCCTTGACGGTCATCGCATTGATCCAACGGGAATCAAGGCATACTCGAATCTTCCCATTGGATTTCCTCAAAGGGACCAACGGGTTAGTCCACTCGCTGAAGCATTCTTCGATTGCGTCCAGCTCCTTGAAACGCTCGATCTCCGCATAAATCTCTTTATGAATGAAAGGAGAACATTTGTAGATTGATTGGTTCCTCGGCTTAGCATCCACCTTGAGGACGAACTCATGTTGGATGAGGTCGGTTCGGACTAGCTTCCCAGGAGAGGTGAACTCGAACTACTTGATCGTCTCAATGAGTCTACCCATCTCGCTCTCCGACAGCTTGTGTTCCGTCTCGATGTTTTCCGGAACTGTTTCTGTCGGCACGTCAAATGATGGTATGTCAAGTGTCTCATCTGGCTCTTTCTCTTCCACTTTCGGTAGCTCCCCTGTCGGTTTTATATTGAAGCAGATGTATGGTTCCTCGTAGGCTTTCAGTTCTCTCCGGTCCATTTTCGACATCAATCATCGGTTGGATTCCAAAGCTTTCCCAAAAATCCGCACCTAAGATGAGAGATCTAGAAATCTGTGGGACGATAATCGTCGGAACTACCCTAGTCATCCCTTTAATAGTTAAAGGAATGTTGAGATACCCCGAACACTTGTACTCCGTTCAATCTGCTGTGCTAACTCGGACTGCGGCTGGAAGAACCTTAAGCCCGTACAGTTCTGCCAGATCTGAGGAGTTGAATTCAAAAGTGCTTCTATCTCAGTCTCGAAAACCTGCACTCGGGGGACATTTCGTCACAATTACTCAAATGTGGTGTATTTCCGTTAGAGGGTCAAAATCTGTTTTGGGAATCTCGTTCGATGAAGGAGTGGTTCGATTCCCTTTTACACACCCCTTTCCTAGTTTCCCTGGTTTGCGGTTATTATATTCATTGTCGAACACCGTTCGCAACAACGAATAGTTCGTCCCACATTTCCGCACCCGCAGCAGAAAATAACTTTGGGTCTGGTACATTCTCTCCAACTGTGACCTTGCTATTTGCAGTTCCAGCAGGCTCATTGGGCTGATGGTTCATCATTTCCGGATGTCGGTTGATTCTGTCGCTGGGTTTGCTGAGCATGAGATTGGTTTTGCTCTGTTGAAGTCCTGTTCTCCCTGGTCGGTCGCGATCTCATACCGTTAACCGCTACTGGCTCGTCGCTGTTGAAATCCGATTCATTGACTTCCACGTTATTAATGATTCGCCTTGGGTCTCCGGGTTGATGGAGAGTTGGATCCGAAAAGGATGCATTTTCAATAAACCAACACAATGCAGATAAACAGTTTTTGTACAATATTTTCCGAAGGGATCTAGAAATATGTAAGGCTTTTTCACGTTTCCGGTCGTTTTCTGTTGAGGTTTTTTGCAGAGTCTTTATTTTTAATGTAGGAGCTGGAGCTGCCTTCACAATGCTGGTAAATTCTTGGCAATGAGAAAGATTAAACATGAGCATGAGCATGATTGACCACCCTCGGATGCTACTATGTTATTGCCAGATCAGCTGTAATTACACAGAGAACCAATAGATGGTGCTTGGGACTAGCATTCATCTTAAATATGTAAAAACTGGTGATCTCAAACTAGGCAATATCAGCGATGGCCGTGCCCAAACGCAGGTCAAGAAAGAAATGGGTAGGAATGTATTGGCGTGTTACCCGCTATGTTGAAAGCCGAGAACACCTCTGCACTTCCACGAGAAACTACTGGGATGTTGGATAAAAGGGTTGGGTTTGCAGCAGGATTCGTTTTGGTAAACAATAAGCTGAATTGATATCCTAACGTTCCTGTAACAAGAAAGAGCTTGGGATTGAACCCACGGTCTTGTGCTCAGTAAGCAAAATCGTTTGCTATTAGGCAACGTGCTCCTTTTATTTCAACACACCAATGATCGATTTGCTGTTATTCCAATGTATTCACATTAACAAATAAAGTGGTAAATATGTGGAGGGGCTTGAGATTTAGCCCATGATGTTCGTACTCACATCATACCATCGCGTTGTTATTGCAACCATTCAAAGCCAGCCCCGACGGTGACGTTGATGACGATGATAAGTTTCATAAAACACACGATAATAAAGCAATGTTACTATAAGTCTCCTTAATATGCTAGGACCTAGGATGTATCGAAACTCAAGCTCGACTGCGTTGATCTTTACTCAAAAATAAGCCTCTTCTTCTAGAAAACATATCTAGCCAAAATATCCCGAACTGGAACATTAGGTTGTCTACCTCGAGTCCGAAGGGAATTGTACAACTCGGATCTGACTCCACGGTGCTCAGCACATGACCAAATAATGCGATCTGCGTCTTGGTAACCTTGTCCACATTCACAGAGATTGCTGTCCCCCCAGCCCAACACGGAACAATTGAGCGTTTAACGAGTAGTTATTTGGACATGAGGCGAGACATCATACGAATGAAGTCTCGACCCACATCCAACCCCTTGAACCTAGGACACTTCGACACCTTAGGGATGATCGAATATAGCCATCGCCCCAAGCTCCCTTCACTCCATTAATTCTACCAACTGAGGAGTGACTGTTGACGATAAATGAAGAAAAATTCGTTGCAGGCGATTTTTCGATCGTTAATCAAGCTGAACATTGCATTAGGTCCGATTCTCTTTGTCGATTTTCTCTTTCGTTAATAACTTGAGCACATCACCGCTTCTTGTTGTGTTTGTTGTATTAGATGCTAGATAAAAGCTTTTTTTATCGATCTGTGTGCTGAAAATACCTGGGAATGTCTTTACATGGCCGTGGGGATACACATAGAAAGTCAACGAAGAGAATCTGTCAATGTTGCTTAGGACCTAATGCAATGCTCAGCTTGAAATATCGCCTTCCATGCAAAGGTGATGACAAAAGATCTTAAAGATAAAGCACTTAGAAGGAGTGCTTTACCGGCCTCATAGAGCGATTAGCCTCGACAGAACTGAGACCAAACCACACAATCAAACACGATCCGCCGTGACTAACGTCAATCTTCAACCACCCCTGACGATGAGGAAGATTAAACATTCAACAAACTGCGGCTCTAAACAGTCGTGGATGAATTTGCATTGGAGGAGCTCAGTTTATTAATTTAGGATTCTTGTTAACTATTCAAAACATATTAAATCTATAATCAAAAGGCACAACACATTAAACACTTTATCTTCCGCTATCCAAAAAGCATCCCAACAAACAATTTGAGTTGCTCAACAGCTGAATAAGCCATTTTTAGCTGAAGAATCTTATTTTTGTCTGAATAAGCTCTTATTCAACATTCAATGTTTGTTGGACTCCTCCACCAGAACGGGAGCCGGTTCCAGTGGTTTCATTGGACGGCAGATTCGCCAGCGGGGGTCAGAGCGCTTCCATTGCATCAATGGACGCAAAACGTAGTCAAAACTGACACATTCATCACGAAACGGTTGCTTTCCAAAGTCGACGACGCATCGACTGAAATAACTGCTGGTGAAGAACAATAAGGAGGACCACACAATGGTTACTGCCGAGTAAACAGACAATCGCGTGACACACATTGAGATTGGTCTGCTCCTGCCGACATTGGACATTGTCCTCTGGACATTGGAGGAGCTATCGGACGTCTATTCTTATTCTTCTTCTCCTATGATGTGAGTCGATTGACAACTCAGTTTAAGGCTAGTCTGTCTGTCTGATATCTGGAGTAAAAAGACTTGTTTCCAAGATGATATCAGGTTGTTATTTTACTTTGCTCTTTCGGAGATGAACCAGCCTGCGGCTGAAAATCTCCTAAATGGAAATAATAATAATAATTACTTTGTAGGGTAGGGTAATGAATTTGTGTTGCACATATCCAAAACTTAATCATGGTTGGACCTATTTTTACCGGTGCTGATTTATTCCATATGTTATAAACTTCTTCAAAAAGCCCATAACTATAAAGGAAGTTAAAAAGCTCTATGTATTACAATTATATCATAGGAATTTTTCAAATAATTTAAGTTTTATTGTTTTTTCAAAAATAATAACTCATTGTCTCATCAACATGACTCACTTTAGAACGTCCCCAAGACGAATGTTTTTCTACATTTAAAAACTTTTGTGCAGTATCATACTTCTAATAGCTGTAAACTTCATGTTAGCAAACTATTAATGCATTAATTTTACTAAAAAAAAATCTAATTCATATTAGTATCATGGTTGGACCAACGGAATACCATCATAAAGGGAACTCTAAGACCAGAAGGTCCCGAAGAAACGTGCTCAACTTTTTGACTCAGCTCTGGTACTCTCTCCGGTTCCAAGCTAATCGATGCACCCCTCAAAACATATGAAAATCCATGAACCCCTCATTTCATCTGTTAAACTTTCATAACGGTTCAGTGGTTGCCAAGAAACATGTCTTAATAAATATTTCATTACACACTCATACACAAACACATACAAACGGAAATTTAGACATTTTCCGATGGTGAAACACTGAATCAATTAATCTCTGATACTCGACCCAGAGGGTTTCCCAAGCGCACAAATGGTACTTTATATAATGGGTCTAACCATGATGCATTTTTCACCTATTTTTCATGTCCATATGGCTGAAATTCCTAAATCAGTTGAGAAGAGTTTGAACGTGACGTTTGTTTTTTTTTTCGTTTTTTTCTATATAGTGGAAATGGCTCTAATGTTGGCCTATGGATCTAAGATTGGGCTCATCGCTAAAAATCTGCTATTTATCAATTTTATCTAGATGAACGCGTCATTGGGACGGTACTTATGGATATTTTTGGTCGCTTTTGAAAATTTAGTCGATTGCTGAATTTATGTATAGGCCCAAATTTTGGGAAGTTAGGCCGATATTACATCCATTTCCCCTATATAATGCACAAGGCAACTCAGCTCTGTAAAGTTAATTCGGTTGAGCCTGACCAAATAAAGTAATTGAAAATTAGCAGTTCAAGCCTTATGTTTTTTATTTGAAATTAGAATTCAGTCTTAACTTAAAACTTCAAAACAATCAATATTCAAAATTTATTCAAATTTTCCGTAACCGAACAAACGTCAATCAATGAAGCTTTTCGCCTATCATCTCATACTACAGTCCCACATAATTCTAAAAAAACTCAACCCACACCCACTCCCAGCCTCTCATCATTCAGAAAACACACCATTAAGCAACATGACATTATCAACTTGAATTTTCCACCACCAAACGCCCAAAACACTCGCTTCTGCTGAAACGACTCTTCTTTATTTCTCTCTCACTCTCTCTCTATTTTCCTATTGCGGCAAAGACGACACCAGCTTGCAGGAAATGAACTGAAAACAAAGGAAAAAAGAAAAGCATCCAAATCCTTCTTCTACCTTCATCAGACCTCATTTCCCACACTCCCTTTCGAAATCGACGAAAAAGATGCCCCAAACAAGTGAGCGAAAAGTTTAAATTCGTCACATGTGAGCTCTGCTGGTTGTCGGTCCGCCCTGTGCCCTGTGTTGTGGTGGCTCCCATAAGCCGGCAGTTGCGAGCTTCGGGGTGATACTTCGTATTCTCGGTATGTACACATAGGTTGCTTTCTGCTCCGGCTGGTGCCGACTTGGCTCTATTTTTTTTTAAGACTGAAGTATATTCAAAAGCAAGTGGTTTTTTGTCTTAATTTTATCGAGCCGACGTCGGAAGCTATTTTTAAAATGTGCTCTCTAGACAAGCTTGTTTTAATCCTAGTGAATATGAGGAGCACACGGGGCTGGGGGAGTGTGGACAAAAAGTTGAACAAAAATACTGAAAGAGGTAGATTTGAAGCTTTCCCCAGCCTACAGTCGATGGAATGGGATTTTAAAGGATTCGGTTAATGAATAAATGTTTAAAAGTTACAGATTATGTGAGGGTTGACGGGTGGGATGAAATGATTGTTTTTTTTTTCAATAACGAACCAACTGTTGACGGGAGGTTATGGGTATATGGTTATAAATCTTAGCAGACGTGGCGTTCATTGCTTCGTAATTAAGAGGTTTATTGCGCATGTTAAAATTTCACGGCGTGACAGTTAGTTGAATCCTGAATTTGAATTTTATAAATGGTAGGCCTTTTAAGCTTCTTATCATTTATTCACCAGGCCTAGTATTGACTTAATTTAATATCGTATTACTAATAATCATATCTAATTACTATTAACATCACCAAAAAACATCATCATCGTTTCGTTTCAACTCCTTCTAACAAAAAATTGCATTAAACGATTTTTAAACATTGAACAAAAAAATATTTGCTTAACAGTGGCATCGGTGGTGTAGTGGTAAGCGTGAATTCCCCTCACCCCAAAGTGCTTGGGTTCAATACCAGTCGGCGCCGCCGGGATGTTCTGAGGCATAAAATCTCTGATCACGCCTTCCTTAGGAAGCCGTTAGTCAACGTTCCATGAGTTGATGGGTCGTTAGGTAGGGTTCAGGTGTGGGAGCTGCCTCCCTGGCGTCAGTAGCATTCCCGATCAGAAAGGCATAACAAAATTATAACAACTGGAGTCATTTATTTAACAAAACAAAATGTAACAGAAGGGGTTATACACATTGGTGGTTGGTTGCTTAAATAAAAAAAATCATAACAAAAATTCGTCTAGTGGTAACAAAATTATAGCAGACGTTAATATGATCATGTCAAAATTATTACAAAATTAGATAGAATCTATCGCATTCTAAAATATGCATCTATAACAACCGGAATATTTCGGGCAATGGTTATGCCATTTCTTTTTCGCTTTTGTTGAATCTAAATCAAATAATTAATTGGAATTCATCAACTGTAGGGAATTTTAATTAATTAAGAGTAATTTTCTTGGCTATGCCATAATTCGCTTCATAATGTGTAGTGCTTCATTAGCCAAACATTTTGCAGCAACTGGTTTGTCTCCCCGATAAATGCGGAGTTCCAACAACCGATCTGAGGGAAAAAATGGTTGTTTTAGTAATTCAGAATGAATTAATGAAAAATTAAGGTTACCTCGCACATATTTAACTTTTTTCCGACTCAAGTAGAACGCGTTTAATTGTGTTATGTGGCAGTTGAGCCCGATCCTTTTTTGCCATCGTTCGTGGTCTTCCACATGGATTGTTAGAGGATCTTCCATCAAATCATGAGATTCCTATGTTGATGGAATTTTATTCATAATCTGGTTCAGAAGCAGTAGTCAGCCAATCTATTTCGAATCGGAAGATTTTATACAAGCAGAATTCTTCGAAGGATACGATGAACGATGTTCCGCATCGGTATTTATTATCTTGTTTATTCAAGTTAGACAAGACTTAGAACATCATATATTTTTTCTGGAGCCTTCGAGTCACGATCAATCAGCAAAATGTCATGACAACATCAAAGACATAATATTTATGGAACTGAATTTTTACATAAGGCACAAGCTTACCGAAGGAGTTTTGGAAGACTTTATGAAAATGTTGAATGTTTTCACGCTAGGCAAAACTTTTCCCGAAAGCTTTACCACTTTTACTAATGCTTTCTCAGCTCCAAAAGGTTTTATTTTTGTTTTGTCATTATTGTCATAATGGGTATGTCGTCTTCTTGATCAATAATGACAGCACACTAACAGCCTATTTTATTTTAAGATATAAAGCTGCTCCACAACCTGAACCTCTATGCCTTGTGGAATTAAAACAGACTTTTCTGTTACTTTTCCCATAGAGCAGCATATCAGATAATCTTTATTGAAATACTCCAAAGAGATAGCTGAATACGAGACACCGGTTATTACTGAAGAAATTCGCGATATAAGTCGCTTATGATTTCAACAATCTTTGACAATCATTCGAAAATCTTATCATTTCTTACTATTCGTACACAGATGCCTCTAATGATCGTCTCTTAGAAACAGAAAATAGTGAATAAACTTATATTTTGGAATCATTAATACATATTTTATGTATTAATAGTAATCATAACTGACTTTGTTATATTTCTGAAATGATGAGAAACGTCGCATAAACCACTTTTCACTAATGTATCAGAATATAACACACGTTGATATAAATATCAACCATTGATATAATTGTGTTATAATTTTGATATGCCCTTCTGATCGGGTGGTACTCAATATGGAAAACAAAACAAAGGAAAAAAATCATTCAAAAACAACGTTATTCAATATTTAGTGGGCTTTAAAAAACTGGCGATATTTTACTCCACTAAGTCATATTTAAGCCAGTGCTATGGTTAAAAGTGGATGCAGGTAGTCATGGACTACTAAGTGCTAAAGCAGATAAATTATCTATTGCACTGATGTGTGGTATTTATATCCTGGTTTCAATCGGGATGTTTTACTGCATAATTTATATACACTAAAAGAATGCAAGCGTTTTTCATGCGTTTATTTTTCTAGGCTCATTTTCCGTAACTTTGCGGAGCCGATATTCATCATTTGGGTTACAAAATTACTTAAAGCTAACGTTAGTAAAGCGGGGGCCGATTACACGCGGCTATCTCGAGGTTAGGGGTAACAAATTGTAACAAACGGATGGCAGGGTAGGGATTGATAACACAAGGTTTTTTCGAGCAATGTGCTCTTGATCTCGAACTAAGCGACATACTGGAGAAAAAGACGAACATGGGGGTACACCGATGGGGACCTAGCAACTTGAGAGAACACACGATGACACTAACTACTAAATCCTTAGATCGATCCGTTTTAAAAACACATAAATTAAATATAAATAGTCGAGATCTCGGCTCGCCACGATGTCTCAACGGGCCGCTAAGGTTGTTTTCCTCGGGCCCTGAGGGATGCGGATAACTCGGATCTGGCAACACGGTGTAGGGTACATGACCAATCATCATGCACATAAATTGCTGCCTGAGAGCCCAATTCGATAGAAGTGCGAGTCTAACGAACAGTGAGTGGACACAAGCCTTGATATAACGCGTATAAAGTCGCGGCTCATGTTATACTGACATGCAGGTTAAAAAACCTGTTTAAAATACTGAATTGCCAAGACATGAACAATGTAAAAACACTTAGATATATATCATAACAATTAAGGCTGGTATTTTACTGCAGTAACTGGAGCACCTAGGTTAAAATGAAATGTAATTTATTTTGAATTTGGAACAAATAAAGAGTTAAAAAAAAAATAAAAAAAAAAAAAAAAAGTCGTGGCTCATGTCCAACCCTTTGAACCATGGTTTGTTCGACACCTGTGGAAGAATAGAATGTAACCATCTTCCCAAATCACCATCATTCCCAAGTAACACATAAAACATCTTTTTGAAAAATAATTAGAACGGCTTGTTATATAAATGTATTATAAGTGATGCAGAAAACATCCCACGTTATATATGAGGTTTATAGATGTTTTCTTCATACTTCCTAGATTCAACATTTTCCAAAATAGTTTTCTTTTGCTTTTATCTTCAAATGTTATTTAAACGTGCATCTTACTGTTTTAATACCACAATTAAACTTGTCGTATACAAAATCAATCTTAGTTGAATTTGTAAAGTTCTTAAAAAAAAACATAACGGCGCCATTGCGCCGGACTGTATCTTCACGCAGTGATTGACAGTTTCTTATGAGGTATTCGGAGGTTTGTTATGAAGAAAGTTGAAAACACTTGTTTATGACATCTCATAAATTAATATAACTGAAAATGAGCAGGTTGTCTTATAAGGAGTTGAAAATACTTTAAAATAACACTCTGGCAATTAGATGTACGCTTTGCTGCTAACAAAACATCTCTATGACGGATCGAAAGCGTGTTGAACGAGAATATAATTTTCATGCCATTGGCAAGAACATGATAGATACTTATAACAAACCTCTCATCAAGCGGTGTTGGTTTAGTTAGGAAGTAATAAGTCTACCACGCCAAGGACCAGTGATCGAATCGCATGCTCAAGTTTTTTTATTGATTTTTTTTTGCCGCTGGTTTTTTTGATGCTTCCAAAACATATTATAAGACCAGTATTTAGTTGTATAAGCTCCGCGTCTTGCGCTTTTTAGGTTATATAAATGTATTAAATGACGTATATTACAGTATTATTGATTCTTTACGTTAGTCATTAAAAAGTATTTTCAACTTCTTTATGACAAGCCGTGTTGCTTGGGTTCCATTTTTGTTGCCAACTGATGAGGACTTGCTGACGAGCAATGGAGAAAAATTCGTTGAAGGCGATTTGTCCGCTTTCTCATTACCCGGAATTGAGCAATGAGATGGGACCCAAGCTAAGGTGATAGTATAGGAGCAGTTAGATAAAGCTCTCAGTTTAGATCGTATTTCAGGCAGGAAATACGAGGAGTGCTTCATAGGCCTCATTGAACGAGTAGCCTCCAATGAGCTAAGACTATCCGTAAAAATGAAATAATGGTCAGATGGTAGTGAGGCAATTCGTTCTACTGCGTATAAAATGGCTGCGAGTTCTGCAACGTATACGGAGCATGGTTTTTGCAGTTTATAGGAGGCGCTATGAAATTGATTAAATACACCAAATCCAGCGGAAGCGTTTATGGTTGAGCCATCTGTGAAAAAACTTTTAACGTTACTTACATGGTGGTCTTGTTTGCAAAAATTAAGGGAAGAACCATCGATCGATGGTGATCTGGTATTCCACGGATTTCTTGCAACATGGTCAGATCAAAATTTATAGAGGATTTATAGAAGGCTTGAAAGCAAGCACGATTGGAGATTAAAGGGCGAACACGAAATTATTGCGACACCGAAAATGTCATGCCAATTTTCTTATAATGTTTAGAATCAAACCAAAATTTTAGGGTAGTTTTATAAATATATTTACTTCAAAAATCAAAAGAAAAGTTAGTCGATGGAGCTTTGAGTGTAAAATTGAACGCATTTTTGCTTGATGCCCTCCATCAAAGTCTTTACAGTGTCATCCGGTACCAGTTCCTCAGTTTTTTTTTTCCATTTTCTTAACATGTCCTTCTCGTCTTTGACTGTCTTCTTGCTCTTCCGATGTTCCCGCTTCATTATTGCCCAGTACTGCTCCACCGGGCGCAGCTCCGGACAGTTTGGCGGATTCATGTCCTTTGGAACAAAATGGACAGAATTGGCCTCATACCACTCCAGGACACTTTTAGAATAGTGGCATGATGCCAAATCTGGCCAAAATAGCGGAGCTTCGTAGTGCTGCTGCAAGAACGGCACTCAGATTTGTAGATCTCGCCATTTACTGTGCCCTTTGTCACGAAAGGCGCACTCCTCAATCCGCAAGAGAAGATGGCCTGCCAAATGAGATATTTGGAGGCGAATTTCGACATTTTCTTCTTCTTAAATTTGTCGTCCACATCGAACTTGCTCTTGCCGGTGAAAAACTCCAACCCCGGAATTTGCTTAAAATCGGCTTTTATACACTGGAACCTCCATTTACGAACCAAAACGGGGGTTCGTAAATCGAATTAGTGCGTAAAAAAAAACCTCGTTATTTGGGATTTACTTCGTAAAAAGAAAACTCGTTATTTGGGATTTACTTCGTAAAAAGAAAACTCGTTATTTGGGATTTACTTCGTAAAAAGAGGTTTTTGAAAATATTGTCAAATACCCCACAATATGGGTATTTTTGGAATCAGGGTGACGTGTAGGGACCGGAAATCGATGTCTGACGCCATTTTGAAATCCAAGATGGCGGCTTCCGCTAACAAAAAACTTTGAAACTCTATCAAATACCCCACAATATGGGTATTTTGGAATCGGAGTGACGTGTAGGGACCGAAAATCGATGTCTGACGCCATTTTGAAATCCAAGATGGCGGGTTCCGGTTACAGAAAAACTTGGAAATTCTGCCAAATACCCCACAATATGGGTATTTTTGGAATCAGGGTGACGTGTAGGGACCGGAAATCGATATCTGACGCAATTTTGAAATCCAAGATGGCGACTTCCGGTTTCAGAAAAACTTGGAAATTCTGCCAAATACCCCCACAATATGGGTATTTTTGGAATCAGGGTGATGTGCAGGGACCAGAAATCAATATTTGAAGCCATTTTGAAATCCAAGATGGTGGCTTCCAGTTACATAAAAACTTGGAAATTCTATCATATACCCCACAATATGTGTATTTTTGGAAACGGATTGACGTGTAGGGACCGGATATCGATGTATGACGCCATTTAGAAATCGAAGATAACGACTTACGGTTAAAGAAAAAATGTCCGGTTCTTACACGTCACTCCAATTCCAAAAATTTTCATATTGTGGGGTATATAACAGATTTTCCAAGTTTTTCTGTAACCGGAAGCCACCATCTTGGATTTCAAAATGGCGTCAGACATCAATTTCCGGTCCCTAAACGGTACTCCGATTTAAAAAATACCCATATTGTGGGGTATTTGGCAGAATTTCCAAGTTTTATGTAACCGGAAGTCGCCATATTGGATTTCAAAATGGCGTCAGATATAGATTTCCGGTCCCTACACGTCACTCTGATTCCAAAAATACCCATATTGTGGGGTATATGACATAATTTCCAAGTTTTTATGTAACCGGAAGCCACCATCTTGAAATTCAAAATGGCGTCAGATATCGATTCATGGTCCCTGCACATCACCCTGATTCCAAAAATACCCATATTGTGGGGTATTTGGCAGAATTTCCAAGTTTTTCTGTAACCGGAAGTCGCCATCTTGGATTTCAAAATGGGGTCAGACATCGATTTTCGGTCCCTTGACGTCACTCCGATTTAAAAAATACCCATATTGTGGGATATTTGGCAGAATTTCCAAGTTTTATGTAACCGGATGCCGCCATCTTGGATTTCAAAATGGCGTCAGACATGGGTTTCCGGTTCCTACATCTCACTCCGATTCCAAAGATACCCATCTTGTGGGATATTTCATAGTTTTTCCCACATTCCCATAATCGCAAAAAAAACTCGTTATTTGGAATTTACTTCGTAAAAAAAAACCTCGTTATTTGGGATTTACTTCGTAAAACGAAACCTCGTTATTTGGGATTTACTTCTTAAAAAGAGGGACGTAAATTGAATACTGCGTAAAAAAAGACTTCGTAAACGGAGGTTTCAGTGTATACGTTTCGTCGTCCATCACACAGCAGCCATATTTTGTCAGCATCTTCTCGTAGAGCTTCCGTGCCCGAGTTTTAGCCGTCGATTGTTGCCGCTCATCGCGGTTTGGGAAGTTCTGTACCTTGTATGTATGTAGTCCAGCTCTCTTCTTTGCATGCTGGACGTAGCTCTGCGACATGCCGATCTTTTTAGCCAAATCACGGCTTGAGACGTTGGGATTTGCTTTAATCATCCGCTTCACCTTTCCCTCCGTCTTTTTGTTCTCCGGTCCCGGTTTTCTTCCAGCTCCTTTGCCGTGGTCCAACGTCAACCGCTCCTGGAACCGCTTCAACACTCTGGAGACGGTTGAATGTTGAATGTTCAACATTTTTCCCAACTGCCGGTGCGACAGGTCAGGAAATTCCAGGTGTTTGGAAAGAATTTGTTCTCTCAACTCGCGTTGGTTCACCTCCATTTTCGTTGAATCGAAAAACACGACTTCAAGTTTGACAGCATGTACACAATACACATCAATGAGAAAGTGTGCAAAATTTGGTTGATTTTTACCCAATGGTAAAAAAGTTATGCCCTGTTGAATGTGTCGCAATAATTTCGTGTTCGCCCTTTAATGAAGAAGGATCAACCTCCAGCGTCATGTACTCATAGTACAAACTCCTGAATCTTGTTTGTGGATTTTTGTCGAGCAGCTTCTCAAAATTTCCTATTACCAATGGGTTCATTATACTTCACAATCGATAAGAAACCGGAAGAACAGTTCCGTGAAACGATCTGTCAGTGGGAGAATAACCGCGACTACTTCAAGGCTCATCGTATGCGTTGAGTGCATACAGCCAAGTGCGATTCGGAGGGAACGGTATGGAACCCGTTGCAGCCTCAGGATATGTGTTTTTGCCGCGGATTGAAAGCAGAAGCTACCATACTCTAGAACATACAAGATGGTTGTTCGATACAACCTGATCAGATCTTCCAGGTGTGCTCCCCACCAAGTTCCAGTAATTTTAAGAATAAAATTTATTCTTTGCTGGCATTTTTGTTTCAGATACGCAATATGTTTTCACCATGTGCATTTGGAATCGAACCATACACCTAAATACTTAAAAGAAATACTTTGAGTGATTGTTTTACCCATTAGCTGCAGCTTTAACTGTGCAGGATGATGCTTCCTAGAAAAAAGAAAAAAAAAAACAACCAACTCAGTTTTCTCCGGAGAGAATTCGCTACCCAGCTTCATAACCCAAGTAGACAAATTGTCTAAGGTATCTTGCAATGGTCCTTGCAGGTCCGGTGAACTTGGCCCTATAACAGACACAACGCCATCATCTGCAAGCTAGCTTAGCGAGCAATTTTCATGAAGACAACCATCAATGTCTTTTCCATAAAAATTGTAAAGAAGGGAGCTTAAACATGAGCCCTAGGGTGTAGAGTTCCTCTAAGGTCCTGCAGTCCACGATGCACGCTTTGATCCAAGTGCCCGACTCGTACGCTCGCGTACGTTCATTACCATCTACCCGAGTATCTACAATACCCACACATTCACTGAGCTACACGCACACACTGTTATGGTAGGGTCGACTTGATGCAGACATTAGTCGGTATAGATGGATTCTGCAATCATACCAAGAGTCATACACTGATTCAAATAATCAATGCAATTGTCAGGACTCTACATAGGGGAGACCAATGCAACTAATTCGTGAAGTTGTCGAGTTTCTTTGAGAAAAGCTCATATATTTTTCAGACAACAAGTTGCTCAAATAGTTGTTTATAATTGGTGAAAGCCCACGATCGTGGAGTTTATCCGAAAGGCCATCGATACAAACAGAATCAAAACCTCCCTTAATGTCCAAGAAAACTGAACCCTGTTTGTTGTTTTTGCGCAAAGGTCAGTTGAATTAAGGTAGAAAGCAACGCAAGGCAGTCATTCGTTCCTTTGCCCTTCCGAAATCCAAATTTCGTATCTAAAAGTAAACCATTCGTACAGACGAAGAAGAATCATTTTCTCCAACAATTTCCGTATGCAGGATAGCATCGCAATAGGGCGGTACGAGTTATACTCCAACACGGGTTTGCCAGGTTTCCTAATGGCAATAACTCTAACTTGCTTCCAATCATCCGGAACAATGTTCTGCTCCAGAAATTGATTGAATAAGTTCAACAAGCGTCTCTTCGCGACGTCTGGGAGATTTTTTAAGCTAGTTGAACTTGATTATATTCATTCCTGGAGCTGAGTTGTTACATGAGAGGAGAGCAAGTGAGAATTCCACCATCAAAAACGAGGAATCTATTTCGTCGTATAGTACACGGACGATCCCGAACGTTGGTTTGAACCGACACCGAATCCGGGCAAACTTTCCGCGCGAAGCTGAATATCTATCTGAGTACTCCTTGTCTTCGTTAACCGGTGATGACGCGTTTCGCATTCCAGAGTGTTCTCTCGTGACAAACCATCGACGAACTGAAGCCAGTAACCGCGTTTTTTTGCTTTAATCAAGCTCTTAATAGTTTTCTCGAGGTCGGTGAATTTTTTGAAATCCCCGACCTTACCGTGATTGCGGAAGCGTTGAAACGTGGTGGACTTCTCGCTGTAGAGTTTAACTTAAGTCAAATTAAATTTAGAGATGAGAAGATAATTTGAGAAAAACTGTGGAAACTTTTAAGAAGTTCGAAGTCACTTATTTTTTATGTTTTGTGCTAACGTAAGAACTACACGACATTCACAAGACGCGACGCGAGACAAGACAAGTTCGAAGTATCTCAGAAAAACTAGATCTAGATATTGAAGATGAAATTCCGAGATCTTAAGAGCCGTTCGTGTATCTGCTGGAAATTCCAGACTTTTGAGGAGTTTGAAAATCTATAAGCGTGAGATAAGATAGATTCAGGACAGCTCCATGTTCATCAGAGGAAAAAAAACGAGAACCCCTATGATGTGTCAAAAATGTCAGGGGAGAGGTCTCTGAACTTATGAAAAGTTCAGAAATATTTTGGGGTCTTTACAGAGGTCCAGAAAACTTCAGGAAAGTATAAAAGTGTTTAGGAGAGTTTCCATTTATTTCAGAACAGAACCAAGATATGGTAGAATTCAGACCGATCAGAAAATCAAAGAACAGTTTAAATAACTTCAAGGAAATTGCAAAAAGCTTACAGATGATTCGATAAAAAAGGGAAATTCCAGAATCTACAGCAAAGCTCCGAGAGAATTCCTAGAACATAAGGGATCTTATATCACAATCAGGAAAATGTGAGAGCATTAAAATATATTATATGATTCGAAATTCACTAAGTTGATGCGAGAACTTCAAGGCTGATCCATTATTTAAAACAAAAATGATATCTGTAAGAAATTTCAGAGACCTTGAATGAAACTTAGAAACTTTAAGATGGTTTCGTGAGATTCAGTGAAGTCCCGAGTACATCTTAGACGATCAAATAGCTTTAGAGCACTCCCATTAAACTAAGGAAATTTGCATAGACTTCCAAAAAGTTCCGTGCAATTATGAGATATTCCTAGAATTCTATGAATGATTCGAAAACTTCATAAGCGTCAGAGAGTAATGAAAATTTAGGGAACCTCTTACTTACCTTACCAATCAGCCTAAGGCCTTGTTGTCCTCTGCTGTCCGAAGAAGTCGTCTACACTCTACTCGATCCATGGCCACACTTCACCAGCCTCGTAGTCTGCGAAGGGTCCGCAGGTCGCCTTCTACTTGGTCGATCCACATTGCCCGCTGCGCGCCTCTTCTTCTTGTTTCTGCTGGGTAGCTTTCAAGAACCATTTTCACTGGGTCGCCGTGCGGCATTCTTACGACGTGCCCAACCCACCGAAGTCACCCAATGTTTGCAACGTGGACGATGGATGATTCTCCCACAGTAGCTGGTGCAATTCATGGTTCATTCGCCTTCTCCACGTTCCGTCATCCATCTGCACTCCATATATGGTAAGCAACACCTTCCGTTCAAAACACTTTGAGTTGGTCCTCCACGAGCATAGTCCACGTCTCGTGGCCGTAGAGGACCACCGGTCTAATCAGCGTCTTGTAGATAGTCAACTTCGTGCTGTGGCGAATTTTATTCGACCGGAGCATCCTCCGGAATACAAAGTGGGCACGATTTCCTGCCATAATGCGTCTTTAAATTTCTCTGCTGTTATCATTTTCGGCGGTCACCAGTGAGCCCAAATACACGAACTCATCGACCACCTCGATTTCGTCACCGCCAATCTGAAGTCGGGGTGGGAGGCTAACATTGTCTTCCCTAGAACCTCTTCCTTTCATGTATTTTGTCTTTGATGCGTTGATGGCAAGTCCAATCGCCTAGCTTCAGCCTTCAGTCTGATGTACGTTTCCGCCATCGTTTCAAAGTTCCGTGCCATGATGTCGATGTCATCGGCGAAGCCAAGAAGCTGGATGGACTTTCTGAAGATCGTACCACTCGTGTCAATCCCCCCCCCCCTGATAACACCTTCTATCGCGATGTTGAATAGCAGACACGAAAGTCCATCACCTTGCCGTAACCCCCTTCGAAATTCAAAGGGACTCAAGTGTGTCTCCGATACTGGAACAACGAATATTACTCGATCCATCGTCACCTTGACCAATCGTTTACTCGTACATAATCTTCCATAGCTGATCTCGATCGATTGTGTCGTATGCGGATTTGAAATCGATGAACAAATGATGTGTGGGCACGTTGTATTCGCGGCATTTCTACAGAACCTGCCGAATCGCGAAAATTTGGTCCGTGGTAGCGCGGGAACCAATGAATCCCGTCTGGTATTGCTCCACAAACTCTCTTGCAAATGGTGGCAGGCGCAGGCATAGCATTTGGGAGAGTACCTTGTAGGCGCCGCTCAGCAGTGCAATCGCGCGGTAGTTGCAGCAATCCAACTTGTTGCCCTTTTTGTAAAGTGGGCATATGGCACCTTCCATCCACTTCTCTGGTAATCAAATTTTGGCAATTACCCAGTGCAGCGTTTAATCTAGTGCTTTACCGCCGTATTTTAACTCCCCTATTTTGCTACATCTAATACATGGCTTGTCACAATTTCTGAGACCCTTCCCCCCTTCTCCTGGAATGCAACGTCATTTATGCATGTTTCCTTATTGGAAAAATTATCTGAATAATCAAAATGTGTTCTTAATTTTAAAATTGGCGAGCTTAAGAAAAACTAATTTCAACGAAAAATCCAATGCCACGGTTAATTTCAGTATGGCCACCAAAAATTCTAAACATTCCAAATAAAAGAGCCGATGTTTCCCTTTCGAATGGTTCGAAGAATTTAATGAGCGATTTTATTAGAAATACATACATTAATTCGAATCATCCAATATTTTGGAACATCGAAAAACTTGTGAGCTGGTTTCAGTGAGAATCGCTCAATCCAATTCAAGGCTGGCTTCTATGCTTGATTTTGGCTCCCAGTGTGCATTGTTTGCCGCATAAGAGATAGTCAGCTAAGCAAATCATCAACGAAGACTGTCTATTCTTCGAAATCAAATGGCAGTTTACTCCTGCTTATTCACGGGAAGCGGGAGAAATATCAGTATCCCAGTTGAAATTAATTGTTTTCCAACAGAGCCGAATTTTTTTGGTTTACACATTCATCGAGCTACAAGCAATGATTTATGTGATTGCATCAGAAGTGCCAGTGGTATAATAAGCAAAATATCCAATATTCAACTTACCTATAACATAGACGACCAGCACCCAAATGTCCAGGGTGACCTGTATTCGATTCCTCATGTTGAATATGTTGTGCTGTTGTTGTTGTTGCTGTTGTTGGTAGAAATCGCCGCAGTTGACAATGTGTGCAAACCGGTGCACCCGCAGAGACCTTTTAACTATGTTTTGACGTTTTGATTAAAAACACTTCTGTGGTTTCGTCGTCGTTACGCTCCACCAAGCAATAACTAATAGCACAGCTTTGAATTTAGAATAAAAAATTAAACCCTGCTAAATGCACAAACGCACTGTGCACACAATTTTTGCACTTTGTCACGCTTCACGCCACACTTTCACCATCCGAGCCGAAACACGGCTGCTGGCAGGACGGACACAAAATTAGCACGATCCTGTTGCGACATCACTGCTGTCATTGTAGTTGAACCCCCCTCTATATGGAATGTCCTGAATTGCCCTGATCGCTAGAAATAAAAACGAATACGCGGAATTTTCACTCCCCGTCGAATCTGCGGTTACCTAGCGCACAGCAGGTTGATGACGTCGGCAGAATAACTTTGGAACAATGCCATTTTCAGCAACGGTTCACTTCGGGCACCATTCGGCCATGAACGTGTACGATGATGGCTATTTATTTATCATATCCCCAATCGCAGACAGGTAAATCCGATGTTCTGTGTTTTTACAATTTCCCTCGGAATGGAAATAGAATTTGTCGAGGGCTTTTCACAATTCTCGATTGTTACGCGATTATTCTGCTCGCATGGTGCACAGACGTCTGATCTCGTTATCAGTGATGGATATTATATTCGCTGGAAGGTGGCAGGATAAGCACACGGTTTTCTTCACATCTCCGGAGCGAGCAAGGGAAATTGATTCCGAAGAATTTCCCTCCCGTTCTCTGCTCTGAACGAGCGTCCTAAAGGCGGCTTGTGGGGGAGCAGATTTTCGGCGTATCAGCTTTGCCGTATCTTCCTGTTGGGATGAAAAGAAAATACGAAAGAAGTCGATTAAATAAACAGCTGAAATTTAGCGGAGAAAATTCATTTATGCAAATTCGAATTGAATTGGAATGGCCAGATAAAAGTAAATTAATGGTAACTGTTGCGGTGGGTGTGGATTGTGAGGTTGTTTAGTGGAAAGCAGAATAAAAATATTGCCATCGATGGGATACAACGATTTGAAGTGGCATTTTGAAGCATTATAAATTTTAAGCTTATTGTGTTCAATGGTCATCGTTCAAGCAGGTGATTAGTGATGGTTATCCATAAATTTAGCGTCGTTAACCGTTAATAAGCTTGTTTAGTAGTTTTAACGTATTAGCAATAAGCTTGAAATGCAAAGATGAAGAAGAATTAATTAAAGTGATCTATATCTTAAAAAAACAACTGAAAAGAAACGAATTGCACTCGCATATGAAATCCAACCCTTGTATGCTTTACCTTGTACAAACGGAACTCTATATCCTCAATCATCAAACACAAAATAACAATCCGTTGCAATCGATAATAGATTTCAATATATGATATGCATTCATGGACAGTGTTGCTACATTTTTGACGTAGGACTACGTCTGTGATTTCTATAGGGGGGTACACTTTGTGAAAACAGAAAATGGAACTTGTAACACAAGTATGAACAATTTTGAACGTGAATAACTCAGCTGCCCCTGGAAGAATTTTAATAATTTATCACCATTCGATCAGATATATTTCTACGCATCTGTTTAATTTAAGACTTTATCATGTTTCAAAATGTCCATAACACGATTTCCATAACACAGATTTAAAAGTTAAATTCCATCTGGTCTAACCAAACGGCGTAATAAGTGGTGGTGTTCTCCAGTACATAACGAAAAGCTCTCCGCAAGCAGCTAGCTACCAAGGCTGGCCAATCACCGTGTGTGGTGGTGTCCAGTCGTCGGCATCATCAGTAGCAGCAGCAGCAGAGCTTTCAGCGCGTGGTGTTGAAAATTGTTCTCCATTACACAACAAAAGGCTGCCTGCAAGCAGTGAGCTGCAGCCCACATGAGCATCCATAGAAGGTGGAAGAAGCCGCACCGCTATTGATCGTAATCAGTAGCTCTTCGTGAGTTGCTGTGAGCCATCTATGTCAAGCGCGTCATACTAAAGAGTATAAACAGAGAGAACCCCGCTCAAATTCCTATTCCTACACAAAACACAAGCTTCTGCTGCAGTTAACAAATAAGATTTACTATAAAATATCACGTAGTCCTACGTCACTATTGCGTACAACCCCGTAGGGATGTTCCTTGTAGTTTTTTTCTTCTAATTTAACACTCCGAACACGATGCCTCCGATAAAATGTACAACGTCAAATTGGCAATGTTTGAAAAATCATTCGATATCTGTAAGTTCATCAAATAAATGGATGAGCAATGATTTGTTACTCTGTATCTAATTGTCAAAACAATTGCAAAAAAAAATCCGTATAAGGCTGGAACAACTCTCTAGTCTTTCTATTGTCAAAATGGTGGCCATCGGGTCAAGAAAAACTGTCAAATACCCTACAATATGAGGATTTCGGAAAGGAAACGACGTGCCAGATGCCATTTTGAAATCGAAGATGGCGGCCATCGGTTCAATAAAAACTGTCAAATACCCTACAATATGGGTATTTCCGGATAGGAGATGACGTGTAGAGGCTGGAAATCGATGCCAGACACCATGTTAAAAACCAATGGCGGCCATCTGTTCAAGAAAAACTGTCAAATATCCTACAATGTGGGAATTTCCGAAAAGGGACGACGTGTAGAGGCCAGAATCCAATATGGCGGCAACATGTTTTCCATGCTCACCATAGCCGGTCAAACTCCAGACGAAACTAGAACCGCACTGTTCATACTGGTTACAACGCTCTCATGAGACAACGAAACCTTACGCCCAAGCTCCTCCCCTGATCCTATCGTTCGACAATGTACCTCTCTAACCTCGATTAAGCCGCGAGTTTCCGGCCCAACTCCTACTAGACATAGAATTAAGTGAATGTTGTTACAAACAAAGAACAATGAACTATCGGCTCCGTAAAGCTAACGCGATTGAGCGAACGAACTAGTTAAAAAAAACATGTTTTCCACAAATAAGGCTTTCCAAGAATATTGCGTATAATTTATTGTGTACAATTTTATCACTAAGCAAGATCGCAACGTAACGTGGAAAATTCCTCAAAACAATAAAACGCTTTGATTTATTTTGTTTCTTTTTTTTTATATCGTAAACTACAGATTTATTCCTGAACCCCTCTACAGTGAATACGGGTGATATTTTCATCCACCACCTGGTGCGGCAGAAATCGAGTTAAAACTAAATCAACTCTCCGAGGTCGAAAGTTTCTGCACATTGGACAGCAATGTTGAACGGAGTGCAAAAATGCAAGATTTGCTAAGGGAAGTGAGACCCTTCTCACGGAGTGGAAGAACGAGAGTGTCTAGAATGCATAAAACATGACAGCGCTGGTTGGATCTTTGTTATCGAAAGAGAAAATAAAATGTGGAATAAATCTGTAGTTTACGATAGAAAAAAAAACAAAGCAAATCAAAGCGTTTTATTGTTTTGAGGAATTTTCCACATTGTAGGATATTTGACAGTTTTTCTTAAAACCAATGGCCGCCATCTTAAAATGGCGTCTGGCATCGGCTCTACACGTCGTTTCCTTTCCTTTCCTGTTCTCACATTTTTTTGACTGTAAAACAGTTAAATGATCTTTATTTCTTGTGTTTGTGTGGTTTACATGTATGAATTTTTCAAGTGACACAGATGCGTCTTTTCAACTTTAGTACAGTGAGATTTTAATTATTATTTACAGTTTCTAGTCCTATCAGGCCTATTTTAAAGTATGACCACCTTGGTGGGATTGGTTTGATTTGAATAGGAAAAAGGAGTCTACTTATAGCTACTATTTACAACTACAACTAACCTACAATTACTATATACACCTAACCTACTATATACAAATTGCTTATCAAAGCATGTTCTGATAAATTACATTGTTGTGCAAATTTAGTCTAAATTTTGTTATTTTTGGAATCTATTTTGGCAATGCCTGCCTCTTCATGTAAATTTGTTATTCTAGTGTCGAAAGGACTGAATTTTGTTCCTGTGAGTCTGTGCACATGATTCCCACACCGGAGCTGCGTAGAGGATCGCAGGTGCAATGATTTGTTTGTAGACGGCCAGTTTGTTCACCCTTGAGAGGCGGGATCTGCGGCAAATCAGTGGATACAGACATCTAGCCAAGGCAGAACATTTGATTACGGTTTTCTCCACATGCGAGCGGAATAGGAGTTTTTCGTCAAAGAACATCCTGAGATAGGTTACTTCGGCGGACCACTCAACCCTTGTGCCATCCATGATTACAGTACAAGATGGAGCCGGTTTCAGTTTGGGCAATTGCCGATGGAGGAACATGATCGCTTGTGTTTTGGAGGCATCGATTTTTATTTTCCACGTGGTGGCATAATCAGCAAAGGCGTTAAGGCATCGTTGAAGATTGTTCGTTATTTCGCGAGGCATCCTTCCTTTGACGGCTATTGCGGTATCATCTCAGGAAAAACACGCAACCGTTTCCAAGGGGAGGAATGTCGGAAGTGTAAATGCTGTAAAGCAAGGGGCCCAGCAGACTGCCTTGCGGGACTCCTGCTGGGATGGAAAACCTTTGCTGGAGGTAGTTACGGGTGATTTTGAAGTTACAAAGCTTGTACACAAGTCCATCATGCCAAACATTGTCAAACGCCTTTTCAATGTCTAACAAGGCCATGGCTGTGGACTTGGATACAGCTTTGTTACTTCGGATGTTATTCATCACCCGTACTAGCTGATGATTGGTGGAGTGCCCCTTTCTGAATCCAAACTGTTCCGGAAGGAGAATGTTGTTTTCCTCGACAAACTTGTGCAAACGATTGAGAATGAGTTTCTCGAACAATTTGCTCAGCGCTGAAAGGAGGCTGATTGGTCTGTAGCTTGAAGGCAATGTTGGATCCTTACCGGGCTTGCGGATTGGTATAATTTTTGCTACTTTCCAGATGGTTGGAAAGTAGTGCAGTTCCAAGCATCTGTTGAAGATAGCGGTTAGAAGAGACTGCACTTTCATGCTGAGTCTCTTCAAGATCAAGTTGAATATACCGTCAAAGCCGGGAGCCTTCATGTTCTTGGTGCATTTCAGCGCTGAGCAAATCTGTTGTACTGTAATCATATCCGCCGGAGGCACGACACAAGGAAGACATCTAGGTTTTGAACGCATTGCACAACCTGATCATCGAGCGGACTTTGGATATTCGAGCCAAGCAAATGCGATGAAGCGACATGCTCGCCGATCGCATTTGCTTTCTCCTGTGGGGGCCTGTTCTCACATTGCACAGCAACATCTTATATGGACAAGCTTTCGAGATATAACATATTAAGGAAGTTCATGTGCACACAAGCGCCGCTTAGTGTGAGAGTTCTGAAATAATATGACCATCATCCGAAAGGACTTAGTCACCTGAACAACTTTGCTGAAGACAGTAACCTTCTATATGGCCAGGTTCTCGAGATACAGCTTATTCAGGAAATTCACTTGCACACTAGCGCCGTGTAGTGAGCGTGTTCTGAACTAATATGACCATCATCCGAAAGGACTTGATCACCTGCACAACTTTGCTGAAAACAGCAACTTTCTATATGGCCAGGCTCTCGAGATACAGTTTATATAGGAATTGCACATGTACACTAGCGCTGCGTAGTGAGAGAGTTCTGAACTAATATGGCCACCATTCTAAAGGACTTGGTCACCTTAACAACTTTGCTGAAAACAGTATTTTTCTATATGGACAGGATCACGAAATATTCTATGTTGTAAATATGATCCATATATTATAGCGCCCGTCATAAGTAACATAAAAGTGAAGCGCCTCTAGCGGCGTAGTTCCCAATTTAACCTGAATCCAATGACACAGGCTTGTTGATCAGCCCCCATTAGTGAAAGTCCCATAAGCTGTGGGTATCCTTATTCGCGGTTCCTTATTCACGCCCCCGTTACCCCGGGAATAAGGATTCCTGACTGTATTTACCTTTATGTAAATCTGATCCTCATCAGTAAGCCACTGTTTACTGCAAAACTCTATTTTTCAGATGCTGTTATTGTCATGAATGAAGATTGTTTTATCCACATTGTTGGTGTCAAGCAAAGCAATCATAATGGCTTCGAACAGTAGCATCGTATATGTCTGGGTTTCCAGCCACTGCAATATCAGTGGAAACGAGGCTGCGGACAAGCTGGCAGCGATCGGCAGATCGAAAACCCCAGTGGAACCGGAAGTCCCTGCAGCGGATTTAAAAATCTGGATCAAAAATATTTGGCATGGGACAAGGAATGGACTAATACCCGAGACCCTTTCTTACGCAAAATAAAAGGAGATACGAAATGCTGGTCCGACACCAGGAACTGGAAGGACCAGAGAGTACTGTCCAGATTACGCTGCAGCTACACCAGATTCTCACACGATCTCGGATCCCGTGATGGATTTCACAAACAATGTATGGGGTGCTCAACCAAAATGTCAGTTGAGCATCTCATAATAAATTGCCCTGCACATCAAAACCTCCGAGACCAATGCGGTATCGGTCTCAGCATCAGAGACGCATTATGCAATGACCCAGACAGGGAAAGATCACTTCTCGACTTCCTTAAAGACACAGGCTATTATCAATATACAGGGGTTGTGAGAAATATAGGGTACTAGCAAAATTTTGTCCAAATTTGGACTGTTGTAACTTCGTTGAATATTGTTCGATTTTTAATTTTCAAGAAGCATTCGACTGCAAAACTAATCAAATTTTATGGTGAGGCAATGGAAGTGACCATGGCTACCAGATACCGGAGATATTCCGGGTTTCCTGAGGGCGTGTCTAAATTGCTAAATTTGTGATGAGTTTTTCTCAGAGTGTCCGTTACTAATCTGTGTTTTTTGTTCATGTGCCAAAAATAGAACCATTTCCAAAGCAAATGACGCTCCAAAAACTAAAATCAGCTCAGAATCAACCGAGATATGGCCATTTCCCTGGAATCGGTCCTGAGGGAGGGTTCTGATTGCAGTCAGTTCTTTCATTCACTGAAAACATGCCATGTCCCACCTCTTTCTTCATGGTTTTTTACCAATAAGCTTTCTATAGACTTTAAATGGAGCATTGACCACATTGGCCACTTCCGGAGCCACCGGAGTGCCCCCGGGGGAACCTGTAGTAGGGGACAAATTCATTTTTACACCAAAACATTCCGTGCGACACCTCTTTCTTCATGGTTTTTTACCAATAGGATTTCTATAGGCTTTGAATGGATCATTGACTACATTGGCCACTTCCGGAACCACCGGAGTTCCCTCGGGGGAACCTGTAGAAGGGGACAAATTCATTTTTACAAAAATCATGCCGTGTGACACCTCTTTCTTCATGGTTTTTCATCAGCAGGATTTCTAAAGACTTTAAATGGATTATTGACCACATTGGCCACTACCGGAACCACCGAAGTACCCCCGGGGAACCTGCAGTAGAGTACAATTTCATCTTTACACCAAAAAATGCCATGCGACACCTCTTTCTTCTAGTAGGGGACAATTGCATTATTACACCAAAACATGCCGTACAACACCTCTTTCTTCGTGGTTTTTCATCCGTAGGCTTTCTGTGCACTTTAAATGGACCATTGACTACATTGACCACTTCCGGAACCACTGGAGTACCCCCGGGGTCACCTGTAATAGGGGAAAATTGCATGTTTACTCAAAAACATGCCGTGTGACAGCTCTTTCTTTATGGTTTTCCATCAGTAGGCTTTCTATAGACTTTGAATGGATCATTGACCAAATTGACCACTTCCGAAAACACCGGAGTACCCGGAGTACCCCCGAGGGAACCTGTAGTAGGGGACATTGAAATTGGATGCAACTGAATGATGTTTCATTCTATAAATGCAGGGTGATTTGGTTCAGTGTAGTCACATGAACGAAGACAAAAGCAAAATTTGAATATTAAATAAGGATGAACTAAAATGCACCCCTGGAGTAAAATGCGTTGTTTTTCGTTGCTTTCCCATTTGAGTGAGAAGCGTGTTCCTACCATCGACGTCTGTAGAAAAGTTGGAAAAACTTTTGATTGACGAGTTGTATTGAATACCTATTGACACAATTCATAAACTGTACGATTCAATTCCCAGACGATTCCAAGGCTAGTCCTTGCTTCCGAAAAAATCTTTCTCAATGTTATTATTGAATTTTCAGCGGTGTATACGAAACTTTGCATATCTTTTCATATCGTCACATCTTACATGTTGACGAAAAGTAATGAAAAAAGAGCTGTCGTATTGGTGTAAAAATATAATTGTCTTCTGCTATAGGTTCTCCGGGGGCATCTCGATGGTTTCGAAACTGGCCAATATGGTCAATAATCCACTTCTACAGAAACCTTTTTGATGAATAATCATGAAGAAAGAGCTGTTGCAAGGCACATTTTGGTTCAAACATGTAATTGTCCCCTGCTAAAGGGACTTTCCCCTCCCCCCCCCCAGGGACATCCCGGTGGTGCCGAGAGCAGCCAATCTAGTCAATGATAATGTTGTCCAATTCAAGTTGCATGAAGAAAGAGCTTCCATACGGAATGTTTTGGTGTAAGATGCAATTGTCTCCTGCTACAGGTTTCCGTGGGGCCTCTTGGTGGTTCAGTGAGCGGGAAACGTGATAAATGATCCAATTAAAGTTTATAGAAAGCCTACTGATGAAAAACCATGAAGAAAGAGCTGTCACACGGCATGTTTCGGTGTAACAATGAAATTGTCCCCTACTTAAGGTTTCCTGGGGGCATCCCGGTTGTTCCGATAGTGGTCAATGCGATCAATGATCCATTTAAAGCCTATAGAAAGCCTACTGATGCAAAACCATGAAGAAAGAGGCGTCGAATGGCATGTTTTGGTGTAAAATGAAATTGTACCCTACTGCAGGATCCCCCGGGGGTACTTCGATGGTTCCGGAAGAGGCCAATGTGGTCAATGATCCATTTAAAGTCTTAAGAAATCCTACTGATGAAAAACCATGAAGAAAGAGGTGTCACACGGCATGATTTTTGTAAAAAATTAATTTGTCCCCTACTGCAGGTTCCCCCGAGGGCACTCCGGTGGTTCCGAAAGTGGCCAATGTAGTAAATGATCTATTTAAAGTCTATAGAAAGCCTACTGATGCAAAACCATGAAGAAAGAGGTGTCGTACGGCATGTTTTTGTGTAATAATGGAATTGTCCCCTATTACAGGTTCCCTCGGGGGTACACCGGCGTTTCCAGAAGTGGCCAATGTGGTCAATGATCCATTCAAAGTCTATAGAAAGCCTACTGATGAAAAACCATGAAGAAAGAGGTGTCACACGGCATGATTTGGTGTAAAATGAAATTGTACCGTACTGCAGGTTCCCCCGAGGGCACTCCAGTGGTTCCGAAAGTGTCCAATGTAGTCAATGATCCATTTAAAGTCTAAAGAAAGCCTATTGGTAAAAAACCATGAAGAAAGAGGTGTCACACGTAATGTTTTGGTGTACAAATGAATGTGTCCCCTACTACAGGTTCCCCGGGGGCACTCCCGTGGCTCCGGAAGTGGCCAATGTGGTCAATGCTCCATTTAAAGTCTATAGAAAGCTTATTGGTAAAAAAAAACCATGAAGAAAGAGGTGGCACATGGCATGTTTTCAGTGAATGAAAGAACTGACCGCAATCAGAACCCTCCCTCAGGACTGATTCCAGGGAAATGGCCATATCTCGGTTGATTCTGAGCTGATTTTAGCTCTTGGAGCGTCATTTGCTTTGGAAATGGTTCTTTTTTAAGCGCATGAACAAAAAACACAGATTAGTAACGGACATCCTGAGAAAAACTCATCACAAATTTAGCAATTTAGACATGTCCTCAGGAAACCCGGAATATCTCCGGCATCTGGTAACCATGGTCACTTCCATTGCCTCACCATAAAATTTGATTAGTTTTGCAGTCGAATGCTTCTTGAAAATTAAAAATCGAACAATATTCAACGAAGTTACAACAGTCCGAAGTTGGACAAAATTTTGCTAGTACCCTATATTTCTCACAACCCCTGTACATACGTAGAACCCCGCAACGAACAATGACACGACAACGGACGAACGACGGCACTTGGACAACACCAGCTCTCTAAATGACATGTCAAACTGACGAACAACGATGACAACCCCGCAGGCTACGGACATTGACTCTCTCTCTCTCTCTCTCGGAAATTAACCACAACTTCGTTCACCTTCCTTACTGTTAAAACAATCGACACAGAACTCTAAGATTCTTAAACTCTGTAACAAACACTATGTATATTATTTATTTTCTCTCTACGGGACACCCTCAGGAGCCCCAATTCTTCAAAGAGACGAATCAGTTACAGGCTGAAAGTCTCTATAATAAAGCAAAACAAAAATGTTTATTCAACCCAGCGTTACATGAAAAATTTAATAATACTATTGATCGCGTACAGGCAGAACTTCCCTACGTTGTGTATTACGGATGGTTCGAAATAATAAAACACGATCGAATTACTGACCGTCCTGCCATGGCGGAGGTAGAACTACTATTATTTATTGATAATGTATAGGACACAATACAATGCACAGCTGGTAGGGTAGTACCACATGTAGTGGACGTTTGCACAAACAACTATGTATAAAATAATTTAAAATGGATTTGTAACGTTAATAATCGATTGTGAGTTGATATTTTTCAATTTTGAGACTTAAAAAAAGTTACGTTATATCGAGGTGGAAGTTACGTTATATCGAGTTACGTTATATCGAGGTTGCTTTATATCGAGGTATGACTGTATTTATGTTGCTTGATATTGTTATGACAGACAACAAATTTGACCATATGGAACCATAATCTGGAACATCTGGAACCAATTCCATGATAGGCATGTGATCTTATGAATGTTCTCTATCATTTCCGGGAGTTCCACGAAAAAAATCAATATGTTGTCGCGATGATATGTAAGATATATGATAAAGATTGACACATTCTTGAATATATAGAAAAGAGGGAGGGCCCTGGGGGGAGTACCACCCAACAAATGTAAGAACCACTCACCGGAATGATGTTAAAAAAGTCTTTATTGAACATTCTCGGCTTCATTACTAATCTGTTCCACTAATCGAGAACTTCGAGATTTCTTAATGGTGCGTTTTCCATTGAGAGAGTGCTTTGCAGCATTAACCTTTTTAAAGTGATCGGTAGATTTTCTAGAGTTTCTGTTCTCTTTTCATAGCTAAGTGGAAAAAAGAGCTGCTACTTTTATTCTAATGATGTCGTTTTTGGGATGAAATCGATTTTGCTCAACATCATTAACAATGCAAAGCAACAGCCGAAATCACAGACTGTAGAAAAAGAATGAGCCATAACTTTATTGACAGTTGATCCTTGGAAAATGGGCTCATTTCTTTTAGAAACTTGAGCGTAGGCTGAAGCTTTCCCTTCTGAAAAGCAACCCAAAAAGAACCATTTTATGATTCAATATTCATTAAAAATCATGGGCGAGAACCAATATTGGCTGTAAGAGATGCTGATTACATTACCGTTTCATCTAGAGAATGCTAATCCCTTTGGCCCATCGTAAGAATCACGTTTCCCATCAATCTAATACTGAAAATTTCCATCCCAAACAGCGTGTCAATAAAACCCAAATCTCACGATGGAAGTCTTTTTTCCACAAAGTTGCAAATGGCGACTGGCAAGCAGGCGTTTATTGCCTACAAGAAGTAGGATCCCGCCCACCAGTGCCAGCACCATCCCCTAAAACAGGAATAAACGGCAAAATTATTGAATGAGCCTGGGAATAAAAAGACAAAACAAACAATCCTGCGCTACAGTGTCTTCTGTCGCTTTGTCCCGTCCCCCACGTGGAGAATGCTAACAAGACATGGCCATCAAATTGTCATTTTAATGTCTGTTTTATTCAAATATCCGAGCTGTGCCGGGAAGTATCCAGTGTATCTCCTATAGTGAGTGTATGGGTGAACGCGCGTGGAAAGTTACCTCTGGTCCATTTTGGCTCGCATTTTGTCGCGATTTGATGGGAGAATGCGCCTTGCTGAGACAAGCTAGATGGAGGAGTCTGTGGGGTGGCTAGCCAATGCGCTCATTATCCTCCATTTGGTCGGTGGTTTTACAATGAATTTCATGTGATGACTGTTTTTTTTCGATTTGATTTCTTTCGAGGGGGGGGGGGGGAAGCGGAGAGTACTGAAGAAAATGTTTTATGCAGACTTTTTCGAGAACACAGGCAAAGTGCTTTTGTCATGGAACCACAATTTGGTTGGTAAAATGGATCCATTTAGTAAAAAGTTTTGTTTCTGTTGATACTAGAATAATCGTATTTTGACGCTGACGGTGTACAGCACTTCAGTAATTTCCAGGAAACTTCAGAACTGTAATAACTTTCTAAACTCTCTGCTCTGAAAGCCTGGACGACGACAGCCACCAGTGCGTAATGCAGAATTCAGCTTGACGAGACGTTGACAGCGCTCGACCAATGTATAATTTATAATCGATGAAGCTTGTGAACGCCAAATATTTCGAGCATATCGAATTAACGCTAATTTTCCTAATCGAATCCAGTAGTTTGGGGATAAGTTAGATTTTTGGTCAAATTGGTAATGATACCACTGAATTGGTTTTATTTAGTCCACATTTATTTGTTACCCCAATTCATAGAACATGTTTCTAGTGCATAATTTTAACGAGCACAAATTTATTGATCTCCTATTGTAGTTAAAGTGCGGTTAGTTATGGCCAACTTAACTGATTGAATTAATTTGAGTTATTAAAGATTACTATCACCCTAGGAGGCTGTGATGGCAGCTCCATAGTGGGCCTTTCAACGGGTTAGGTGAAACTAATCCATTAGACTGATACGATTTGCACTCAAAATATTAAATAAGCATTGAGCTGCAAGTACCAACTGCTGTTAGATATTTTACTTATCCTGACACCCTCAACCTACCGGAACTTTACACATTCCAAAAAATGTCGAATATCTTGAAATCCATGCAACTTTTTAAGCTGTAAAAACTTCAGAGCAACTGACAATTCTAGAAGCTGCCTGAACACTAGTAGAAATTTAGAGACATCCGAAGCTGCGGCTACTTTCGGAAATCCATTACAATACCTCATGAAGTTTCATAGATTCTTTGAACTTCGAGAACCCAACAACCATTGAAAGCAGAATAAAAGCTAATTCTGGCGAAACTATGCTTCTTTTTCAATCAACACAAATTGTTTGCTGATAATGCTACAAATGATCCTAGCACTAAAAGAACTTTCAGATTATTTGAGAAAATCCAACACTTCAGAAACGTTCAGAATATGCGAAGCTACCAGCTGCTTCAAGAAGCATTTAAGTGTACGAAATTTAAATGAGCTTATAACATTACGGAATCTCTTTGAATTGCTGTTGATTTGAGAATTCATTCTGAAGAACTGGAAGACTCTGGAGTATCGGGAGTTCACCCAATTCCTGGATTTACACTAAAATTGCTCGGACTTCTAAAAACGCATAAAAATATCGACACATTGTTTCCCGGGCAGCTCCTTAGTAGGAAAGCTTCTGGAGGGTGGTAGATATAAAAGTTGCACAAGCTCCTGGAATATCAGGAATCTCGATTCTGATCGATGTGCTTGAAATTTGGCAAGGTCCAGGACTTCCGAAAATTCCAAAAAATCTGAAAGATTATGGAACTTATTCAGTGCACTTCTGGGAGCTCGGGAGGATCAAGAGTTTTTAGATTTCTAAATGAATTTAAATATCCTGCTACTCTCACTACTCCAGAATCTGCGAGAACTCTCGGAACTCCGTTTACTGCTGGAACAAAGTATTCTGTGAGCTTTTGGAACTCCTAGAACTGCCATAACTGAAATAATGCTCGAAAGTTTGGCTGCACTGGAACATATTGGAGCTCCAGAAACTTCACAAAATCCACAAACTTTGGGAGCTTTATGAAACTTTTGAAATTATTGAATCTTCTTTATCGTAAGACGGGGTGACATTCGGCCAAAATTCAAAAATGTTCATTGATGAAAATATATTGAATATACAGTAAAGGAGTTAAGTCTAAATAGTGTTGTAAAGTGTCATAAGTAGTAGCAAAAGCACATTTTTTTTTAGATATTCAAAGGCAAACAAAAGTTTGAACACACTTTTGAGTGGATAGCTGAGATTTACACGCGATCTTTAGTCATACCTATGAAGTACATGGAGATCATAACTAAGTGAGAATTTCATGGAAGTTGTGGGAGAACTTCATTAAAGTTCTGAGAGTACTTCATGGAAGTTCTGGGAAAACATCAGCGAAGTTGTGGTAGAATTTCATCGAAGATATTCTGAGAGAACGAAGTAAGGAGAGTGAATTTCCGGGAGAACTTCATCAAAGTTCTGTTAGAACTCCATTTAAGTTCTGGGGAAACTTCAGGGAAGTTGTGGTAGAACTATATTGAAGTTCTGGGAGAACTTCATTGAAGTTCTGGAACAACTTCACTGAAATTCTGGGAGATCTTTTGCGAAGTTCTGGAAACCTTCAGATATATTCAGAGATAACGAAGAAAGGAGAGTGAAGTCCTGGTAGACCTTAAGTGCAGTTTGGAATAACTTTTACAAAATTCTGGGCTCTGGGAGAACTTCATTGAAGTTAAGAGAGAACTTAATTAAAGTTCAAGGTGAAATTCATCAAAGATCTTGGAGAACTTCATCGAAATTTTGGGAGAACTTAATTGCAATTTTGGGAGAACGCATATGCTATGCTATGCTATGCTATGCTATGCTATGCTAACTTAATTGCAATTTTGGGAGAACCTAATGGAAATTTTGGAAGAACTTAATCGAAGTTTTACTTCATCAAAGTTCTGGGAAAACTTCATAGAACCTTTGGGAGAACTTAATTGCAATTTTGGAAGAACTGAATAGAGATTTTGGAAGAACTTCATGGAAGTTTTGCGAGAACTTCATGGAAGTTTTTGGAGAACTTCATGGAAGTTTTTGGAAAACTTCATGGAAGTTTTTGGAGAAATTCATGAAAACTTTTGGAAAACTTCTTGAAAGTTCTGGAAGAACATCATTGAAGTTCTGGAATAATTTCATGGAAGAACTGGAACATTGAAAGAACTTCATGAAAGAACTGGGAGAACTTCATGGAACTTCTGCGAGAACTTCATGAACATTTTGAAAGAACTTCATGGAAGTTTTCAGAGAAATTCATGGAAGTTTTTGGAAAAATTTATGAAAGCTTTTGGAAAACTTCATGGAAGTTCTGGAAGAATTTCATGGAAGTTCTGGAAGAACTTCATTGAAAGCACTGGAAGAAATTCATGGAAGTTCTGCGAGAACTTCATAGAAATTTTGAAAGAACTTCATGTAAGTTCTGGGAGAACTTCATTGAAGTTCTGGGGAAACTTCAGCGAAGTTCTGGTACAACTATATTGAAGTTCTGGAAAAACTTCATTGAAGTTCTGGAAAAACTTCATTGAAGTTCTGGAAAAACTTCATTGAAGTTCTGGAAAAACTTCAGCGAAATTCTAGGAGATTTTTTGTGAAGTTCTGGGTAACTTCAGAGATATTCTGAGCAAACGAATTGAAAAGAGCGAAGTTCTGGGATAACTTCAGTGCAGTCTGGAACAACTTTAACAAAATTCTGGGCTCTGAGATTACTGCATAGAAGTTCAAGGAGAACTTCATTGAAGTTCAAAGAGAACTTGATCGAAGTGCAGGGTGAACTACATCAAAGTTCTGGGAAAACTTCATAGAACCTTTGGGAGAACTTAATTGCAATTTTGGGAGAACTGAATGGAAATTTTGGAAGAACTTCATCGAAGTTTTGCGAGAACTTCATGGAAGTTTTTGGAGAACTTCATGGAAATTTTTGGAGAAATTCATGAAAACTTTTGGAAAACTTCTTGAAAGTTCTGGAAGAACATCATTGAAGTTCTGGGAGAACTTCATTTAAGTTCTGAAAGAACATCATGGAAGTTCTGGAATAAATTACACATTTATCAAAGTTCTAGAGAACTTCAGTAAAGTTCTGGGAGAATTTTAGCAAATTCCTGGGAGAACATCAACAAAGTTCTGGGAGAACTTCAGAAAATTTCTGGAAAAACTTCATGGGATTTCCAGGAGAACTACATGGAAGTTCCAGGAGAACTTCAAGCAAGTTCCAGGAGAACTTCAAGCAAGTTCCAGGAGAACTTCAAGCAAGTTCCAGGAGAACTTCAAGGAAGTTCCAGGAGAACTTCAAGGAAGTTCCAGGAGAATTTCAGCAAAGATCTGGATAAACTTCAGCAAAGATCTAGAAAAACTTCAGCAAAGGTCTGAAAAAACTTCAGCAAAGTTCTTGAAAATCATCAGCGATGTTCTGGGAAAACTTCAGCTATGTTCATGGAAAATTTCAGCTGAGCTCTGTGAGAAATTCTGGCAGAACTACATTGAAGTATTGATAGATCCTTCAGGAAGTATTAATAGATCCTTCAGGAAGTTTTTGAAGAACTTCTGGAAACGTCGGAGAGAACATCTGGAAGAGCTTCAGCGTAGCTCAGGAAGAACTTCTGGGAATTTATGGGAGAACTTCGGAACTTATTAGAAAACTTCTTGGATATCTTTTGGGAACATCTGGAAGAATTTTTGAAGAGTTTTGGGAGTACTTTCGGGAGATATGAATTATATATTTGATATGATATTATATGATATGATATGATGGGAGATATGGTTTTATTCAATAATGAAAAAAGAAGAATAAATTCCCTGAGGAATTCTGGGAGAAACTGTTTGACGTTTTAGGAGTAATTATGCGAACTTATGGGAGAACTGTGAGGTTCTCTGAGGGTCAAAAAAATTACAGGGATGTTCTTGAAGAGCTATAGGGAGGTTGTGGGTGAACCTCAGCGAAGTTCATATAGAACTTCATCAAAGTTCTGGGTTAACTTCAGTTAAGTTATTGGAGAACTTCTGTGAGGTTCTGGGGAAGTTTCAGTGATATTCTGATAAAACCTCAACGAAGTTCTGATATAACTTATGAGAATTTCTGAGAAACTTTCTGAAAACTTATAAGATGACTTTTGGGAACATCTGGAAGAACTTCAGGACAGTTTTGAGAGTACTTCTGGAAAATTTTGCGAGAAATTCTAGGAAGTTCTGAGAGATCTTCAGTGAAGTTTTGGGAGAACTACCGGAATGTTTTTCGAGGTTCTGTGAAGTTCAAGAAAAATCACAGGGAAGTTCTTGTAAAACTAAAAAGGAAAGTTCTTGGTGAATATTCACAAAGTTCTGATAGAACTTCATCAAAGCTCTGGGTGAACTTCAGTGAAGTTATGGGACAACTCCTGTGAAATCGTCGGTGCTGTTCTGACAAAACTTCAGCGAAATTCTGATATAACCTCAGTGAAGTTTTAAGAGAAGTTCAGCAAAGTTCCGAGAGACAGCGGCGCCGGTGGTTTAGTGGTAAGATTGGCTGTCTCTCACTCCAAAGGGCCAATCCCGGTCGGCACCGTCGAGATTTTCTGAGATATAACATCTCTGATCTCATCTTCCTTCGGAAGGGAAGTAAAACCGTTGGTCCCCGGTCCATTAGCTGATGGGTCGATAGGCTGGGTTAAGGTGTGAGAGCTGCCATTCTGGCGTTTGTAGCATTGGTACTCAGTACGGAAAACAAAATCAACGGAGAACAAATCAAGGAAAAACACATTTCTGGGAGAACTTCAGCAAGGTTCTGCGAGATCCTCATCGAAGTTATGGGAGAACTTCTGAAAACTTCTGTGATAACTTCTGGCAACTTCTGCAATAACTTCAAGGAAATTCTGTGAGAGCTTCAGGAATGAAGCACTGGGAAAACTTCAGTGAAGTTCTGGGTGAACTTCATGAGAGAACTATCTTGGAAGTTCCGTGAAATTTTAGGGCAATCACAGGTAAGGTCGTGGAGAGCTGCAGAGAAATTCTGGGAGAACATTCGCAAAGTTCTGGACATTTCATCAAAGTTCTGGGAGTGAAGTACTGGGAAAACTTTAGGAAACCTCTGAGATAACTTTGAGGAAGTTCTGCGAGTACTTTTGGAAAGTTCTAAGAGGGCATCAGTATAGCTCTGAGAAAAGTTCCGGTAAGATCTCACAAAAGATCAGTGAAGTTCTGATAAATGTTCAGCGAAATTCTGAGTGAACTTTGTGGGCTGTTCATAAGCCACGTAGACACTTTAGGGTCGGAGTTGGCAAGTGTCCACGAACCATATTAATTTCTGCAGATGTGGGAGACTCAAAAACTGTTGACGTAGTTTATAAACAGCCCTTACCGAAGTGTGAAATGAGCTTCAGGAAGTTCTGAAGGAATTTCAGGCAATTTTTGAAAAAAAAAGGCAGAACTTCAAGAAAGTGATAAAAGAGCTTCAGAAGGTTTCTGGAGGAACTTCAGTGTAATTCAGACACAAGAAAAGGATTGTTCTTAAACCACGTAGACACTAAAAGGGGGAAAGGCGGATTGGCGATTGTCTACACAGAAAGAGGGGAGTATAAAGCATCTCAAAAACGGTCTACGTATTTTTAAAAAGCTTTAAAGAGAATTTCAGAACAATTCATAAAAGGATTGGATGAAAGCTTGAGAGAACTTCGGGGATGTTCTGAGTGAACTTCAGCAGAGTTGTGAGAGAACTTCAGATAACTTGGGAGAGAATTTATTTAAAAATCTTAGGAGACTAAAACTAGAAACAAGTTCTTTATAGACCCTTAGGAAAATCTAGAAAGATCTTCAAAGAATATCATCAAACAACTTTAAATAAGTTCTCAGAGAATTTTAATTAAATTCTCAGAAAACTTGATACTTGGTTTGAGAAAACTTCAAGGAAGCTCTTACCATTTCATATTATTTCAACTTCATTCCATGTATTCAAAATCTAACAATGGCTATGTAAAGCCGTACAATGAATTTTGAGAGGCACTCTAAAATTTCCATCTTCGCATTCCATCGCAACCGGATCCTTGTTAATGCATCCCATCCTAGGCCCATTCCCAATTACTTGCCGATAACATACACCGACACTGATGACCACTACCTAGCAACGAAGCCCGTTCCGACAGCAAAGTTCAATTTCAACCACTTGCTTCTGCCAGCGCGCTCCATTAACAGCTTAATGAGATTTCCATGCATATGATGTTTATCCCTAATGGGCATTATAGGTGAACCCTTTTGTAGGATAATCATCAGGCAAATGCTTCCGGTGGGATCCATCCGCCAAGAATAGGTCGTGGTCCAGCACCGCTGGCTGTGGAGCAGGGTGGTTGAAATTGCGAAATCGTTTTACTGTGCAGAGCGTTTATGAGTTTACGATGGCGGAGGTTGGCCCGTCAGAAATTGAATCCTGCTGGTCCATGCCGGGCGGGCAAAATTTATAGCTTCATATGCGGTTTCATGGTGCGCTACAACAATGCCTTTTATGTAGCAAAAAGATCGTAAAGTAATCACCCGGCGCAAGATAAAACCACCTAAAACATGGAATCTTTGCCAAATCATTAGACACCGGCCCTACCACATTCGTTCCGGAACGAACAACCGCCTGAGTCAGCGAATAATCATCTGGATCCCATTTCATCTTTCACCTAGTTGCCGTAAACTCCTAGACGAGGGCCTCCAATGATCTGCATCATCTCGTCTATTTCCACTAGGCACCCTCAGAGAACAGGCTGACTAAAAAGCCCCTCGATTATCGCGAACAAAAGCACTTGGATTTCACTTCCAACTTCCGCTTTCCCATTAAATCGTTTTCCTTTTGCGCGAGAAGCTTTTCCAACCTCGAAGTGGATAGGCGGAGAAAGAAAAGTTGCTCGAATTGTTTTCCCCCGGAGCTTCAAACCAGGCAGCCAGCAAGCAAGCAAGCAAGCAAGTAAGCAAGGAGACCCGGCGGAAACAGGAAACCTTTTTCCTCATTTCAGCTACTGAACTAAACGTTTACTACGGAATCCTAAATGGGTCACTGCATCGCAGGATTTTTTGGATGGATTGTCTTGCCTCCCCTGCCCTCAGCAACCGGCTGGTTGATGAGGTTGAGGCTTTTTCATAGCGGAAGTAGGGAAAGAAGGATGTATGGATGTGTGATTCGGTGTGCTTCTGAGCTAATCTTACAAGCGTACCGGATCTTGAAAATGATTTTGATAAGTCGTACGATTCAATTTTGGATTCGACTGACGGGAATGCCTGTCATGAAGCGAGCAGGATTTCCTGCTTTGGATTGGATTGGAAGGCGATGTGGTTGGACAAATAGTTGCGTTGCTTGCACGGTAACCGCAAAATACCCAATAATGACTACAAAGTGAGCATTTTCGAGGGAAACTGGGACTGCCATTTTACCCATTTATGAGTAATTACAACTACAAAAATAAGTAGTAAGTATTCATTTTTGAGTAACAAATACTCATAAATGGGTAATATGATTACTCATTTAATGGGTAGTCCCAGTCTCCCTCGAAAATGCTTACTTTGTAGTCATTATTGGGTATTTTGCGGTAACCGTGTAGCGAACGTTTTAACTTTCTGGAATGCTATAGGTCTGTTCGCAAATTAAGTAACGCAATGGGGGGAGAGTTACGCGTACCAATATTGTTTTAATAAATGTTGTAAGTGATCCCAGAGACATAAAAAAACTGATAGAGCGTATGAAAAGGATAATCCTAAAAATTCCAAACTTATCCTTGTGCATTAAAGACTGGAACGCGCAAAAATTGGTCGACACAAAAATCGTTTCTTCCACTCAAAATTCATATCACAAAATCTTCTTATTTTTCTTTAAAGGAAAAAATGTTCGTTTATTCTTTTGGTTTGCCCAATCCAAACTGCCATGCCTTCCGCTTAGCCCCTTCAATTAAATTTTGCACAGTGGTCTCATCGACCTTATTCGCCGCCGAACGTCAGTTAGATTTAAACTGCTGCTCGTTTTCCATGGATTTATTAGTCTTTTTGAGATTCCGTTTGACCAAGGCCCAATACCGTTCGATAGGGCGGAGTTCTGGGCTGTTGGGAGGGTTGTGGTCTTTAGGTACCACAACCACGTTAATCACATCGTACCACTCGATTGCCCTTTTCCCATAGTGGCAGATCGCCAAGTCCGGCCAGAACAGCACAGGTCTATTATGTTGCTCTAGAAATGGTAGCAGCCGCTTTTCCAGGCACTCCTGGACGTAGATCTCTTGATTGATGGTTCCCGTAGTACTGAAAATACCGCTTTTTAGACCACACGTGCATATGGCCTGCCGGACGAGATATTTTTTCGGGAGCTGCGATAGTTTGATGGTTTTGGAAATTTCAGCCACCTTCCCTTTTCCTGATGCGGTATAAAACTCATGTCCTGAAAGCTGCTTGAAATCCGCCGTCACATAAGTTTCGTCGTCCATGACGCAGTTCAACTTTGTGAGCAGATTTGTATACATCTTTCGGGACCACTGCTTTGCCGACGTGTTTTGTTTGTAATCTCGGTTCGCCACCTTCACCTTCTTAAACGTCGACAACCCGGCTCGTTTTATGGCTCGCTGCACAGTAGTATGGGAGTCATTGAGCTTTCCAGCGACGTCCTGGATGGATAAATTAGAATTCCGCTTATATTGCCGCCGCTTGCAGGCTTCCTGGCGGTCGACAGACGCTCTCCGAACACTTTTAAAACGTTTTTCACGGTCGACTTGGCCACATCCAGCAATTTTGCCAACTTGGCGTGTGAGAACGTCGGATTCTCTCACCAATTTGAAGTTGACCAATTTTTGCGCGTTACAGTCTTTATGCGATATGCAATAAGCTTGAAATGCGACGAAGAAGAAGAATAAGAAGAAGAAGAAGTCCAGCAAGATCAAAGAACATCAAGACAGTTCCATGAACATAAGGGAAATTATAAGAGCATTAAATATATTCTGAAAACTTCAGGGAATCCAGAGAATTTCAGGGAAGTCCAAAGAACTAGAGACATTTTTGAAAGTTTAGAGATCTTTAAGAAAGTTATATGATCTCGAAGGTACGTGAACGAGCTCGGCACGGTCGGTGTTGACTAATATTGCAAAAAATTAAGTGTTTTCGACCGAAATTGATACCGAAAGTGTATCAAAAGTGCTTCTGAACGTGTTTTGCAGCTGGGTGTGGTGAAAGTCGTGCATTCCCGGTTGATTTTCAGTGGAAATTCAGTATCACCGGTCGAAGACGACGGGTTTGCTTTCACGAGAGTGACGATTATTGGATCCGTTTCTTACCACGGGTGTGTTTTTTGTAACCAGCGATGTGTAATAAGTGTGCTTGTGATTTTCATTGCCTACCGGGAGGCCGGTTCAACATGTTCGGGTGTCACGCTTTCGGTGCGTAATTCCATCGAGAGTCTCGTCACCGTGTGCGAGTTTTAACACGGTCCGGTTGGTAAATTAGCCGGGAAACGTGCTGATAATGTGCCGCCGCGAGTTTTGGCGGTGATGTGGCTGACGTTGCCGTGAATAAGCGAGTTTACGGCTTGCAAAAGTGCTCGTCTGCTGGTCTCTCGCCATTGTTGGAGATTGTGAGCAAGCAGAAGGATGTCTCGCTGGATACGCCCTGGATACTGGACGGGCGGTAGCTGGTGGCCGTGAAAGGTTCCTGGGGAAAGCACTAGACGCAAACTTCCATGATACATGACCATGGTAATGCAAGAAAATTTGTTTTCGTTGAAGGAAGTATGACAACAAAGGTAATTGCTATTGGATATTTTTGCAAACAGTGACAGATAGTAGACATGAAGCTCAAGTGGAGGTGCCGGGCAACGGTGTTATATCCTAGACAAATGGTAAGTTACAAATTCACTGTTATCGCCGTCTTGGTCACCGTCTTAGTCACCGTCGCACAGTGGACACCGTCCATACAAATCTCGGATAAAAATCCAAAAGTTGTCTGAATTTGATGAAAATTTCATATTGTAGTGATTTTTGGATGCTGCGTCCGTTTTTGATGTGTTTACTTTAAGTGGCGATCCATAGAGTACGTTACGCTATATTGAGAGAAAATCAGCCCTCCACCTCTCCTCTTTCAATGCATTTTGCCTGACTTAATACATTGTTTGTCAAAGATTCTTTATGTCCCCCTCCCCTCTTAGGGCGTGACGTACTTTATGGACGCCCCCTCATCAGCTTACTTGAAACCGCATGAACAACGGTTTTTTTTTTTACCCGAGACGCGCAAGGTCGAGTGTCATATACAATGTATCATTAACAATATCTGTATTTGTGTGTTTGTGTGTGTGTATGTGTATGTGTGTTTTTGCGTGTATGTGTGTGTGTGGCTTTTCCAAGATAAAACTTCTCGGATATTCGGAAAATCCACGGAAATTTTGCTCAGCCTGGTCTATACTAATAGCATCAGAAGCACAATAGTTAAACCCTAAAGAAATTTAGATCATTTCGCGAATACATAACGAGGCATGTGGGAATAATTGATGTTATAATAGGCGCTTTGTATCGCGAATACCTACGCCGCTGGAACAATGCAAAACGAATGAATGAACGATTTCTGACAGCATTGGATCAATTCATAGCAATTGGTGGAACTTCCAGTTCCAGTTCAGGTTCAGAGAACCTGAGATGAGCTTGTAGTTCGAGTGAGTAATTACTTTAATTGGTTATAACTTTGTTTTTTGAAACTAGTATTGACGCCTTTCGTGCCAAATCGTATTCGGATCTGGCAGCAACCTCTCAGATTTCAATGAAACTTTCTTCAGTACTTAAGTTCACTTTGATTAATCGAGAATTTCATATGAAAAGGGCTCATGATGCATTTCTCGCCAAATCGTATTTGGAATTGGCAGCACCCTCTCAGAGTTCAATAAAACTTTCTGGACATGTAGACCATGTCAAAACAATATCATTCCATTATGCTGTTGTCTACTACTGAGGCAAAGTCTGATAATATGTGTGAGAAAAAAAGACAAGATTGTTCACATATCATTTATTTATATATTTTCAATGTTTTAAACCTATTTTCATACATGCTATTTTTTCCTTTTTCCAATCAAGTTTAATATTTTTGGCTCATCTTCTGAATTAGAATACCTTTTTGCCGCTACTTTATCACCAGTTTTAGGTACAAAACTGTGTAATTTCTGTGTGCCAGATACTGTCTTTGTGCTATTATATAGTTCTTCGAGTTATTCTGACATGTCGATGTACTGTTCAGTGGATGTGTTCTTGAAACGTAGTTTTGTGATATTTTTATCTGTTTGTTCAACTGCCCAGTTATATCATTCTCGTGGAGTTGTTATGGTGTTTCCATAATCTCGAGCAAGACTAGCTTTCTTTGCCATTCGCTTGAGAGTGCCACCAATGGCAGACAGAGTTCTTCAGTAAACTTGGCCTGCACGTTGATAAACCTCGTCCTGGTTTTGGCACAAGCAATACTGGCAACACCACCAGGCGTTTTTTTTTTAAATGCGGAAATATCTTCGGCAATCACCCATATCGACTTGAATTTGACAATAAGATTTCGGACCCTGTTAAAAGCTATTTATAGTGGAGAATCCATTGATTCTGAAAAGTTTCAGAAATATGCCACAGACATGGCTCGTCTGTACGTCCAACTCTATGACTGGTACCACTTGCCGACATCGGTCCATAAGTTGCTGATTCACGGACATTCGATAATTCACGAAGCATCAGTACCGATTGGCAAGCTTTCAGAGGAAGCTCAAGAAAGTCTCAATAACGAGCTTCTGAGGATGCGCAATGACAATGTCTGGAAAGGATCACGAGAAAAAACTCTACGCGATGTATTTTGCAGATTTTTGGTAGCATCAGATCCGATTGTCACCAGTTTTCGGCATGAAACAGTTAAAGCGTCGAGGGATTTGCCTGAAGAGGTGAAGTCGTTATTAATTTTTGATAAGAAAAATTATAGTAAGCCTGAATTCGAGCCCAGCGATAAGAGCGATGACAGTTAAATGAAGTACATCAATATGGTTTGAGAGTATAAACGTATTTGAGGATAATAACCCTATCTTTTTTTTTCTAAGACATATCAAAATTTTCATCGTTAAACATCATCTCCATGAAAAGTGGACTAACAAAAATCAAAGCATCGCAAAATCCTTTTGTGTTACAAACTACCATGCGTCTCCACTGGTTTTTTTTTTTTCTTGAAAAATCGTCTCCAAAGTTTTTTTTTTAATCATACCTTGGGGCAAAAAGGGGCAAAACAAGATGTACATTTCCAAAGAGTACAATAATTTTCCATCATTGTGCACTACAAGCGATCTTTTCGAACTGTTTCAAAAAAATGTACAAGCTCCTTAAACATTAAGATTTGCAATTTTCTGCATGCCTTATCATTTATAGTCGAATGTAGAAAAGAGAAGGAAGACTTGTATTGGATAAATCGAATGGCAAACATAAGCTTGATGAAAACCCTTCAAATTAAAACCATTTTGATCCAAATCGGAAATATAGTTGTAAAGATATATTAATATCAATGACAGAGGTTTGCTGTTGTTTTTTTAAGCAAATTCTCACAGTATTTCTCGACCTCCTCACCTTTGAATAGTTGCTAAAAAAATAATTTTCTTTATAATGTTGTGATATTGTGGGAAAACTTTATTCAATATGTATGTAAAAATAAAAAAAAATCAAACCATTGAAAACCAAAAAATTATTTTTTGATTAAAGTCCAGCTTGGCGCCATTGTGCGTCGTATTCGCCGTCGTAGTCGCCGTCGTAGTCGCCGTCGTAGTCGCCGTCGTAGTCGCCGTCGTAGTCGCCGTCGTAGTCGCCGTCGTAGTCGCCGTTGTAGTCGCCGTCGTAGTCGCCGTCGTAGTCGCCGTCGTAGTCACCGTCGTAGTCGCCGTCGTAGTCGCCGTCGTAGTCGCCGTCGTAGTCACCGTCGTAGTCGCCGTCGTAGTCACCGTCGTAGTCGCCGTCGTAGTCACCGTCGTAGTCGCCGTCGTAGTCACCGTCGTAGTCGCCGTCGTAGTCGCCGTCGTAGTCACCGTCGTAGTCGCCGTCGTAGTCGCCATCATAGTCGCCATCGTAGTCGTCGTCGTAGTCGCCGTCGTAGTCGCCGTCGTAGTCGCGTATTTCTGTTGTTCATTACATACCAAGTGAAATTTGAGAACGTAATTTCATTTGAATAGCATGTTTAACCGGGGCTTAAACAATCACCACGTCGGTCATAGCTTGTTATGAATACATGAATAATGCGTAAAGAGCTAATTGAAACATTGAACGTCACGTGAAAGTGGAACTTAATGAATGCCTAAGTACTCTTTCGTAGCTTTTAGTTTTCGGATTTGAAAGATCGTCGGTTGCAGTGGCTTACTTACAGCAGAAAAACGCGGTTCCAGGTCCTTTCATATTAAAAATGTATGGTAATATCGCTTGTTTATCGTGTATTTTGTGAAACTTTTCGTTGTCGTCGCGTTGAAGGCTTGAAAACGGTCACTGTAGAATAGACTGCCAGCGAAAATGGTAATTTTTAATTTCGCTAACAAACCATATACAAAATGTTTATTGCCTCGAAAAATGACCCTATGCAAAATTTGAGCTCAATCGAACATGATTTAGGGGTGGCGCAAACGCGTCAAAGTTTGACTTTTTTCACTCTCGAAATCTCCCAAGGGGAAACAAGTTTTTTTTTGATGCCAAATGTCTTTAAAATGCATGAAACGTCAAGATTTGATGTTATCTCGATTTTTTTTTTTTTTTCAAAAATCGACTTTCTGGGACTTAGAATTTTTTTCATGAGTTCTATATGAAATATAGAAGATTGATGAGTCGGCTTCTAAAACTGTTCACAATTGTCTCCAACCTGCTTATATATCGAATTAAACCACCATTTAGGATCTAATACGAAATAATTAGCTAGGGTGGTCCAATTATTCTTCATTAGGTTGGTCCAAAAATTCAAAAATATATGAAAAACCACAACTTTTCATCAGAAATTCCTAAAATCAATTGTAAAAATATCTTGAATTGCGTTAATCTGTTTTTTTTTTTGGGAATCATGAGTTTTACACAAGAGAAACATTTGCCTGAAAAGATGAAAAAATACTTGTTTTATACTTTGCCATATATTTCCTTATTAGCTACACCAAATAAGATTTCCTGGTACTCTTATAATTTTTTCGATGATCTTCAACTAATTGTAAAATGCACTGCTTTTGATCTTCATCCGTTGATAGTTTTGAATTGTATGTTTTAATCAATGCTATACCACGCTCTGCATTATCATTAACTACTTCCAAACATTGAACCCGTCTTTTGCCATTTTTAAACTCGATGGAACTACTCCACTGCTCCATACCGACATTCAGCAACGACTTCGGAATTTGGAGAGCTTTGAATAAGTTTTCAATACCACCTTGTACAAACGAGTGTAGTTCAATCGTTGAAATATCGTTGGATTCAACAATGGATCTGGCTGTAATGTTTTATGAGTATCTGTAAAAAAAATCATTAGAAAATTAAATGCAAATGTATCAATTAAAGCATTTTCCTGATAGAAGTAAGGCTTCGATGCCCTTTTTCTTAACCGGGAGGTCTACATTTTCGTCGAACAGACATAGTCCGATAAGGCAGCTGTCCAAATATTGCAAGTGAGTTAAAATTCCTTTATGTACTGCTTTCGCAACGTCTTGATCAACAGTTTCATATTCCTTCAATATTTTTAACAGGTTCAGATCGTTGTTGGGTGCCATCGCAGCACACGGAGAAAGAAACCAACTTTTCAAATAAATTTTTACAATGAACACACAAAATCGAGCTAGTTGATTTTTAGTATTATCTGGTAAAGCAAATTAATGCCGAAGAATATACATTTTCAAAGAATAAATGATTTTGGCCATCCACCTTGCATTGTGGAACGCACCAGGAGCTCTTATTTGTAATTTTTCATCAATTTTTCCACCCAAATATAAAATGGCAAGTTGTAGAACCTCTTGGTAATCACCACGGTTTTTTATAAAACTCCAATAACGCCAATCTTTCTATTTCCGAAATAGCTATTTTAAAAAAATCATCATCCATACCTAAGTCTTTTCCAAAATGTGCCATTTTGATCGGAACTCCTTAAAAATCTCAACATTTGGAGACATGAGAATGCAAAACGCGTCATCAGCGGTCAACGAAGACAAGGAGTACTCAGACAGTTGGATATTCAGCTTCGCGCGGAAAGTTTGCCCGGATTCGGTGTCGGTTCAAACCAACGTTCGTGATCGTCCATCGGGTAATAACGAAATAGATTCCCCGTTTTCGATGGTGGAATTCTCACTTGCGCTCCTCTCATGTAACAACTCAGCTCCAGGAATGGATAGAATCAAGTTTAACTTGCTTAAAAATCTCCCAGACATCGCGAAGAGACGCTTGTTGAACTTATTCAATCAATTTCTGGAGCACAACATTGTTCCGGATGACTGGAGGCAAGTAAGAGTTATCGCCATTCGAAAACCCGATAAACCCGCGTCGGATTACAACTCGTACCGTCCCATCGCGATGCTGTCCTGTATACGGAAATTGTTGGAGAAAATGATTCTTTTTCGTCTAGACAAATGGGTCGAGTCGAATTGTTTACTTTCAGATACGCAATTTGGATTTCGGAGAGGCAAGGGAACGAGCGACTGTCTTGCGTTGCTTTCATCTGAAATTCAACTGGCCTATGCGCAAAAACAGCAAATGGGTTCAGTTTTCTTGGACATTAAGGGGGCTTTTGATTCTGTTTGTATCGATGCCCTTTCGGATAAACTCCACGATAGTGGGCTTTCACCAATTATGAACAACTATTTGAGCAACTTGTTGTCTGAGAAATATATGAGCTTTTCTCATGGAAACACGACAACTTCACGAATTAGTTACATGGGTCTCCCCCAGGGTTCATGTTTAAGCCCCCTTCTTTATAATTTTTATGTCAAAGACATTGATGGTTGTCTTGATGAAAATTGCTCGCTAAGGCAGCTTGCAGATGACGGCGTTGTGTCCGTTATAGGGCCAAGTGCACCGGACCTGCAAGGACCATTGCAAGATACCTTAGACAACTTGTCTACTTGGGCTTTGAAGCTGGGTATCGAATTCTCTCCGGAGAAAACTGAGTTGGTTGTTTTTTCTAGGAAGCACCATCCTGCACAGTTACAGCTTCAGCTAATGGGTAAAACAATCACTCAAAGTATTTCTTTTAAGTATTTAGGTGTCTGGTTCGATTCCAAATGCACATGGGGAAAACATATTGCGTATCTGAAACAAAAATGCCTGCAAAGAATTAATATTCTCCGTACAATTACTGGAACTTGGTGGGGAGCACACCCGGAAGATCTGATCAGGTTGTATCGAACAACCATCTTGTCGGTTCTAGAGTACGGTACCTTCTGCTTTCAATCCGCAGCAAAAACACACATCCTGAAGCTTCGAATCGCGCTTGGCTGTATGCACTCGACGCATACGATGAGCCTCGAAGTACTCGCGGGTGTTCTCCCACTGACAGATCGTTTCGCGGAACTGTCCTTCCGGTTTCTTATCCGTTGTGAAGTAATGAACCCATTGGTAATAGAAAATTTTGAGAAGCTACTCGACAGAAATCCTCAAACAAGATTCATGAGTTTGTACTATGAGTACATGACGCTGGAGGTTGGTCCTTCTTCATTAATCTCCAATCGTGATTGCTTTCAAGCCTTCTATAGTTCCTCTGTAAATTTTGATCTGACCATGATGCAAGAAATCAGTGGAATACCAGATCACCTTCGGTCGATGGTTGTTCCCTCAATTTTTGCAATCAAGTACCACCATGTAAGTAACGATAAAAGATTTTTCACAGATGGGTCAACCATAAATGCTTCCACTGGATTTGGTGTATTTAATCAATTTCATAGCGCCTCTTATAAACTGCAGAAACCATGCTCAGTATACGTTGCGGAACTCGCAGCTATATTTTACGCAGTAGAGCGAATTGCCTCACTACCGTCTGGCCATTATTTTATTTTTACGGATAGTCTTAGCTCATTGGAGGCTATTCGTTCAATTAGGCCGATGAAGCACTCCTCGTATTTTCTGCCTGAAATACGATCTAAACTGAGTGCTTTATTTAACTGCTCTTATACTATCACCTTAGCTTGGGTCCCATCTTATTGCTCAATTCCGGGTAATGAGAAAGCGGACTCATTGGCTAAGGTAGGCGCTATGGAAGGCGATATTTTTGAGCGACAAATCGCCTTCAACGAATTTTTCTCCATTGCTCGTCAGCAAGTCCTCATCAGTTGGCAACAAAAATGGAATGATGGTGAATTGAGAAGATGGTTACATTCTATTCTCCCACTGTTGTCGAACAAACCATGGTTCAAAGGGTTGGACATGAGCCACGACTTTATACGCGTTATTTCAAGGCTTATGTCCAATCACTGCTCGTTAGACTCGCACTTCTATCGAATTGGGCTCTCAGGCAGCAATTTATGTGCGTGTGGCAGTGGTTATCACGATATCGAGCATGTTGTTTGGTCATGTACCTTACACCGTGTTGCCAGATCTGAGTTATCCATATCCCTCAGGGCCCGAGGAAAACAACCCGCGATACCCGTTACTTAGAGATGTCTTGGCGAGCCGAGACCTCGACTATTTAAATTTAATTTATGTGTTTTTAAAACGGATAGATTTGAGGATTTAGTAGTTAGTGTCATCTTGTGTTCTCCCAAGTTGTTAGTTGCCCATCGGTGTACCCCCATGTTTGTCTTTTTCAATCATCTATCGGTAATTGTCTTATTGTACGATTTTCCATAGATCTGAACTGATTCGTACCTTAACTATCCACACACAAGAAATCCGGAAGACCATATCCACTAAGGCGCTTTTCTAATTTTGCATTTTTCGCAACAAAAATATTGCTGTACACCAGCAGGATGTTTGCAAAAACGTTACAGAATTAAATTTTTCAACTGTCGATTAAGTTTTGGAGCATTTCAGATGAATCAATTTATCAGAAAAAGTAAAAAAAGTGTTCCGCTTCCTATGTCTCAAGTCAAAAATTTCTGCTCACAACACTCTTTTTGACGTTCTCCTATTCACCACCAGAGGCTGAATCGATCGTTAAGTTCCCATTAAAAAGGCCTATGGCCAAGCGCTCGGTTTTTGGTAGAACTTTGAATGGTAATATGTTAGGTAGCAGCTTAGAATCCCAATGTACTGTTAAATTTATATCTGGCTTAAACGACGCTTTTAAATCATGTTGCATTTGTAAGCGAATTCCTGCTCTGGCGATTCTGACAGATTCCTTGTTGAACAATAATGATGAAACATCGTGCCCTAAAGCTTTAGCGATCGATGATATTAGAAACACAGCATTTCGATCACTCACTTTACAGCGGTCCAATGCAGCAGCTACCTCAACTGTAACAACTCGTATCAGTTGCGATTTACGTGTCAAAGCTGGTTTTGGAGAACCTAGAACGTTCAAAATATATTGATATGGATGAAAATTTCCCCTATCTGATGGTAGTGTTAGCATGTGTGGGCGAGCTACCAGTTATGCCAAGACGATCAAATGCATTGTTTACAAAAGCTGATACGAATGTCAACAATACTGATTTATAGAAAAATTGGTTCAATAATATGCATATCTAAAAAAAACTGTACCATTATTATAAATGTGTCATTCATATGGTCATTTTCGGAAATGTTCCAGTCCACCACTTTCTCACCATCAGGGCAACTACCCTAAAGCCAGTAGTTCTATCAATATTCTTCTGAAAGTTGACGATTAGCAAATGTTCCAATTGACGTACACACACCCAACATTAAACATTCTTCCGGTAATACGCGACAGCTTTCAGAAGCAAAAAATAAACTCAGCCGAGAAATTGCGGTGTCAATGCGTGTCAATAAATCTCGAGAACTTTGAGATTTCGACGTAATTGGTTTTGTAACCAAACACGCGAATCACAGATTTCTCGCAAATAAAAGCTCAATATCACAAGGAGACAATAACAAAGCATCACTCTACCTGATTGTGGTGTAAGCTTTCGAGGTTTAGTTTTTTTTGCGAGAAATCGGTAATTGGCGTGTTTTGTTACAAAAGTAATTACGTAAAATCTCAAAGTTTTCCAGATTTGTTCTTCTTCTTCTTCTTTCCTTTATTTAACGTCGGTCTCTGTTCCGCAATCTAGTGCCAATCACCGACGGACATCGATTGCCATCCATTGACGGCAACAGAATGTGCAGGAAGGCAGCTTCCCACACCTGCGTAGGATATCGCACCCATTCACAAACACACATGGGCCGGGACCAACGGCTTTACTTCCCTTCCGAAGGAAGACGTGACCAGAGATTTGTATGCCTCAGAAAAAATCCCACCTACCTCGGCTGGGATTGAACCCAGACCCATTGGGGTGTTAGAAAGCAGTCACGCTTACCACTACACCACCGGCGCTGGCTCCAGATTTGTTAACACAAAAACGAAGCTAACGATCATCAAAACAACAACAATCATTACATTGTTGTCTGTGTCCCACTCAGTTTTGACGTCTCATCATCTAGTCACTCAGTCAACACTCAGGTTCCGAATGTCAGATATGAACGTCACTCTTTCGAAGGATTGTCAGATAACTCAACAAGTCAGTCGGGGCTGGGCGTGGTGAGTGCCATCGGTGAGATTCTTTTAATTGTGTTTTGGTCTTTTCCTTTCAGTACGTACACTCTTGTGACAATCGTGAGATTTTGCAACTCTGGTCGTCAGTGCCGGGTTTGAATAATTATAACAACTTGAGTAACGGTATAATGTGATATGAGGGGTTCGGTGGCCTTAGAGCATTCCTCAATCGTTTTATTTGTTAACATGACTACATGGTAATAACAGAAACTCGATTAAAAAAGGAGCTTGTCTGCCTAGTGGCAAACGTTTTTGCTTACTGAGCAGAAGACCGTGGGTTCAATCCCAAGCTTTTTCGTGTTATATGATCGTTAGGACATCAATTCAGCTTATCGTTTACCAAAACGAACCCTTCTGCAAACCCTACTCTATTACCACAAACGAAGTGACAGACGACTTACTGGCGAAGAAATCCATTAATATAATGTGGTTCACTGTAAAAGAATTTTCTTGGAAGCTTGTGCCATCATCCACCAGATGGGTTAGTTTTTTTGTTTTGATTTGAACAAAGTTGATTTTGTGTACAATGATTCTTTGACAGTGTGCAAAGAGTGCGTATCATTTTGTCATTTTTTTATGCATTTCAGTTTTTTTTTTTTTTTTTATGAGGCCCGCCAACACACCCCCACACCAAAGAGCTCACACTGAGAGCCCCCTGGTAGTGGACTCCTCGATAATATTTTTTTTAACGTTACAAAAGAAAACATATAGACATATAAATATAACATTACTAATTTTAAAGGTGTGTGATGCAAAATAACAATCATTAACAAGGTTAGGATGTACCCAGTGGAACAAAGTTCCTTTGAAGGGATCCTAACTCTTAAACAATTCAATTAATTAATATATACAATTTAATATCTTAAGCTTAGCGTAAAGAGTGTAAATTTTATAATTATAAATCGATAGTTGAACACGAATTTATATCAAGAACTCGTTGATTTTGGATTTGTAGTATCGCTTTAAACTGGTTTTGAAAAATTGTCGGTTGTTTAAGTTTTTCAAACATTCCGGAAGTGCATTGTACAGAGATGGACCATAAAAGGAAATTCGTATTTGACCGAGGCATGTGAATGCTCTCGAGCGTATTAGGTTATTCGCATACCGAGTGTTATGATCATGATTTGTGATCGGTAAAATGAGGTTACGATGCATGTTGGGATTTTTTAGCGAATCATATATAAACAAACAAGACTGTAACTTGCACAAACCGCGTAACGGGAGAATACTGTGCGAATTATTTGCGTAGAGTTGAAGAGTGGAAAACAATTGTGGAAGGTGATAGATGATTTTTATGCACCTATTTTGCAATACTTGCAAGTTTTTTAGTTTAGCCTTGCAAGCATGTCCCCAAACGATGATTAAGTACTGCAGATGAGAATGAATACAGCCATGATAAAAAGTTAGAAGTGCGTTCCTAGGCACAAATTTACTAACACGATACATTAGGCCACATAGAGATGATACTTTGCGTTGTACATGTTCTATATGATCCCCCCAAGAGAGCGTAGGATCTAATACCAAGCCCAAATATTTAAAACTTGATACTTTCTCTATTACGTTAGACCCAATTGACGGACTGTTGTGCTGAGAAATTTTTTTTCTCGGTGAGTGGAACACCATATATTTAGTCTTTGATAAGTTTAACGAAAGTAAGTTAGTATCAAAGTATCTCATGAGTACCTGTAAATCATCGTTTATGCAGGAAACGATAGATGCAGTATCCTGATTTGGGTAAAAAAGTGCTGTATCGTCAGCAAATAATTTAGCTATTCCCTTAAGAGGTAAATTTCCTATATCGTTAATATAGATAAGAAATAAGAGAGGCCCGATATTACTACCTTGTGGAACCCCTATATTTACTGATCGGAGAGAGCTCTGTGCTTCTTTATATGCCACAAACTGTTTCCTATCAGTCAAATAACTACGTATAATGTCATTAGCCAATCCACGTATCCCATAGCTTTCTAATTTTTTCAGTAAAATATTGTGATTCAGGGTATCAAATGCTTTTTTTAGGTCAATAAAGAGGCCTCCTACGATACATTTATTATCAATTTTATTCAGTAAAAAATCAACTAGCTCGACTATTGCTGTTGAAGTACTACAACCTTTCCGAAACCCGTATTGAAATTTATACAAAACATTAAATTTGTTCAAGAAATTGACAAGTCTATTTACTAGCAATTTTTCGAAAAGTTTATTTATTACAGACAGTGTGGAAATAGGACGATAATTACAAGGATCAGACACATAGCCGGCTTTAAAAATTGGCACCACTCTTGCTACTTTGAGACAATCTGGATACTTCCCTTGTCTCAGTATACAATTGAAAAGTCGAGTAAAAATTTTTGCAAACTCATTGAGGTTATGTTTGATGATACTTGCTGGAAGATTATCAGGGCCACAGCTTTTTTTAGTATTTAGATTATTAATCAAGGAAGAAACCTCAATTACATCAGTAGGTTTGAGAAAAATAGTATGCTCTAGGTGACTTACAGTACTCAAAGGATTTAAGTTATTTTTTCGAATACTACTAGCAAGATTAGCTCCAATGTTTGAGAAGAATTGGTTAAACATTACACAAATTTCTGAACAACTTGATGTTTTATGTCCATCATATTGAAGTTCAATATTTGGAGCATGTTTTTTCCTTCCCAATATTCTATTTAAGTTTTTCCAAACCTTGGCACTACTTGTGTCCTCAAATAATTTAATGAAATAATCATTTTTACATCTTTTTTTAGCAATATCAGTCTTTTTAGTTATATGTTTCAACATTTCTTTCAGATGATCATTATAAGGATTTTTCTTTACTTTTTTCAAATATTTGTTTTTAAGTTTTATCCATTGCCACGTATGATAGTTAAGCCAAGGACAATGTTTAGTTTTAACATTCACTCGTTCAGTTATCGACTTGGTGCATTGTGCTAATATATCATTATAAGCCGTTTTTATAGCGATAATGGATTCATTGACATCTTCGGAGCAAACGAAACCATTTAAAAAACCAGTAAAGAGTTGATTAAGTTTGTAGTTATCTACAATTTTTTTTGTTAACACGACATGTTCTTTTGGATTGCTTATTCTGAAGGATGAAACAATTACTAAGTGATCACTGATATCCGAATAAATTGTATCATTTTTTGTACAAGCAATATCCTCTTTTCGTCCAATAACATGGTCTAAAATGTTATTACTAACTGGGCGAGTTGTATATGTATTCGAACAAATATAATCATATGATTCCAATAAACTTGTATAACGACGAACAATATTATTATTAATTAAATTTATTGGAATATTCATGTCACCGACAATAAAAAGCGGACGTGAACCCTGAGTTGACAACAAACTCTCCAGCTCATTATGAAATTGATTGAAATCGAACGATGGAGGTCTGTAAACTCCTACAATATCGTAGATCAATCCATTTATATTAATTTCAATATGAATTAAGTGATTTCCATCAATAGAGATGTTTTTCTTTACATTAAAGCTCAACCCATTCTTGACATAGACTGCAAGACCACCAGAGGACGTATCACGACAAGAAAATATTGAATTATAATTGGGTATACTGAACAACGGACAATTATCAGCTTTCAGCCACGTTTCACCCACAACAAACACATCAATAGGTATTTTTATATTATCTAAGAACAAAAGAATGTTATCAAACTTAGACATGTTATTTATTCCTCTTACATTCCATTGTGCTATACGAAGAAAATGATCACTACTTTCAGGATAATTTAAATTAAACTCATCAATACAATCATGGTAATAATTTATTCCATTAGCCATTTTATTTTATTTAGTTTACAAATTGACAAAGAAAATCATAAAACACATACATTTATAAAAGATTACTTATTGGAGTTATTATCGTTACGTTTCCTCTTGGGAGAAGGAGTTTCTTTTGACGGAGATTTTCCGCTATAACGGCTTACCAATTCAATTATATCATCCCTAGTTTTTATAATCTCAGGCTTAGAATTCTCATTTTTCTTTACTAATACATTTCCCCCTCTACTGCACCAAACATATTTTAGTTGCAACTTCTCCTGATACCCTCTCATTTCAGTTAAAAGCTCCATGGATAGTGGGGTCAATTCATCGCGCATTGTGACGGTTGTTGGTTTAGCGTTGATCATATAACTTGGATCGATTGATGATGAGAGTAGCTTACCGATTCCCCTTTTTTTAGAGAAAACAATCTCCTTGATATTTTCGTTTTTAAAGACAACACGAATAGGTACCAGTGAATGTATTGGTTTATTTTTAGCATTTAACCTAGCGGCAGAAACTATCTCATCAGAATTTACAGTTACGCCAAAACAAGCAATAACTTTTTGAACAATTTCTTTAGTATTTTCACCAGGGATAAATGGGACACCGAGAATTACCGCATTATTGCAATTCTTATCACGGTTACTTTTATCTACTTGGTGTTCCAGCTTATGTACCGTTTTCGACAAAATTTGTTGAGTATCCTTCAATTTGTCGATATTTTGCTTTAAACATTCATTCTCTCTCTTCAACTCATGAAAATCGGTCACGATGCCATCAAATTTAGACGATAGAAAGTCTTGCGACTTTTCTATTGCAGTCGTAATCTGTTTCACCTCACATCTAAAATTTTGAATTTCCTGGGACACAGCACTAGCCACTGCTCCCTTTAGCTCAACGGCAAGCGATTCAACGATTGATGATTTGTGGTTCTGCATCTCAATGATCCGTTGATAAATGCTCGAACAGTTGTGAGAGCAAAAGTACATCCTCTCTTTAATGCGTCGCACAGCATTCCCGGTAATATTGCGGCACTTATAATGTGCTTCAGAAAAACAATACATACAGGTTATTATTTTACTGGCATCCTTTTCAATTTTATTACATTCCACACAAATTGCACATTCGCTTTCCATGATGACCAGTTTAAAACAACAAACAAAAAACAAAATCAGTTAGAGCAAGTCAAAAATACATCCACACAAAAGATAAACAAGTACAAAAAACAAAAGTTACTACGCACACCTGTACAAAATATTATTGACAGATAACAAGCCAGCAGATCCCCAATATTGTACTAAAGTACTCGAAAAAACATTATTGACTGTATGTGGCACCACAACTTTATTTTAAAGTTACTTTTGCTTCCGTTGATAGATTACTATGGATAGATTGAATTTTAGATATTTTCCAAAGAGTTTAGTAGGTTTGAGTTTACCTGACGCTCATTTGCTCTAATTTCGGCCAAATCTGCCTATCCAAACCAGGACTACTCAAACTTGCGTACAATGTTGCACGCAGTGAATTTCGCCCTTGCTAGAAATCGACAGAACCACGCAAAGTGTTACTACCAGCAGGCTACTTCAGCACCAATACACCAAGCTCGAACCAACGGCTTGATTGTGTACGACGCACGTTCACTCTGTTTGTTACCAAATCTATTTATTCTGTGGGAGCTTCAACAACATGCATTTCATTTATTTGTCGGTTCAACAGAGCCACAGCGTGAGCTACTAATCGAGCTACTTCAGCACCCATACACCAAGCTCGAACCAACTAGCTAGATTGTGTACGACGCCCGTTCACTAAATTTTCACCAAATCTGACGATCTAACCACCCTGTGTGCTACTAATAGAGCTACTTCAGCACCAATACACCAAAGCGCGAACCAACGGCTAGATTGTGTACGACGCCTGTTCACTAAATTTTCACTAAATCTGCCGATTCAACAATAAACTACCCAACATGAGTTTCATCCGCACTAAATAAAAAGAACCAAATAGTGTGCACTATTAGAACTAATTCAAACTCAATGCAAAAAAAACTCAAATATACTTTATTTTTTTAAACCAAACCATACAGCAACAACAACAGCAGCATTCAACGGTCAATTCAGCAACAACACAAAGCACAGCTATTTCCCTGTTTATTTTGTAGTATACCACTCAATCTAATAATCTTTTTTCAGGCAACTTCGAACACAATATTGATATTACTGATTTAGTAATAGTCAAAGAACACTATGAACCAGCGACATAAAGCATTAAATGTATTTTTTTGGACAATTTACACTCCTTAAATACAGATTTAAAACTTAATAAAGAAAAGTACAACTATGCTGATAAGCAGTGGTAATGTTATGTGAAAAAAAAATCGATCGATGAGTTTTGAGTAGAGTGAAAGAGATAGAACCAAAATATTCTAGTACATTTGGTGAAAATGCTAGTTCAATCCAATAGTAGTGTTGCCATGTGGTACAATCCAGTAGTAGTGGTGTTGCCATGTGGTACACTGAAAAATTGCAATAGAAGGTTAGTCACCAAAGTTTTCGAGCCGCTCCGTCTGTCACTTCGTTTGTGCTATTACCCAATATCCCACTGATTCCTCGTGGAAGTGCAGAGGACTCCTCGGCTTCCATCAAAGCGAGTGTCATGTCAGAACATTCCTACCCTTTCCTTTCTTGACCTGTGTTCGGGCGTGGCCAGCGCTGGTATTGCCTAGTTTGAGATCACCAGTTTTTACACATTGAGGATGATTGCTAGTCCCAAGCATTGTCTATTGGTTCTCTGTGTAATTACAGCTGGTCTGGCAATAATAGAGTAGCAACCGTGGGCGGTCAATCAAGCTCAAGCTCAAGCTCTAAGAAAGTTATATGATCTCATGGGCTGCTCTATGAACATATTCAAAACTACGGAACCTCTAGAGGAGTTCTGAGAACTTAAGTAAATATTAAGAACTTCAAGGAAAATGCCAGAACTTAAGAAATCTCTCGTAATATTCTTCACAATCTCTCTTGGGATCTCTGTCAGCCAACCACCATATTTCAGAGTTCTCATGTGAGTTGATGAGTCACGTGAGAGTTTTGGTTGATGAAAAATGTGCTACGCGTTCCACCGGGGGGTGGGAGGAGGGGTCTATTGGTAAATGTTTGGAATAACAAAATTTGTGAACATACCCATCGCGTAGGTAGAATTGAATAGGATCGGTTGCGTTGCCAAAAAAGTAATGCATTCACACTGCATTCCCATTTCCGCTTGCTTGTCAATATGACGCGCTTCCACATGAAATATCCTGACGCTTTGAATATTTTGGCAATAATCTACCGCTATCCCGTGTTCGTGGGAAGTTTCAATGTTTTTTTACCATGAAGCAACAACCGGTCTGACTGACAAGCGATAAGCTGAAGTGTTGTAAACAATTACTAAGCAAATTGATGCCCGGTTGCAGATAAGCTCAATGATGACAGTTCTGTGAAAAAGTTTTTATTTTCGTTTCATCGAACACAGAAAAGGGTGAAGCAACGATGAAAAAAAAAACATTTAGCTCACCCGGAATTCAGCCACTTTGATCCTTCAATTGTAGTTGACGTGATGGATAGACATATCGGGCGGAAATGAAAACCAAAAATCAATATCCAGCCCAATTTGGCGAGTTTTGAGAAGGGACCAACCGTTATTTTTTTTATATCTAAAATAGGGCTGCATCTTTTTGATTAAATAAAATAATTCAATTTTCCTGTCATAGTTAGGGGATGGATTACGTCCCATTTCGGTATGAACATCTTTCATCTTGAGAAGTCTGAGATCAGTTAACAGACAGCGATAAATCCTTTGCGAAGAAAAAAGGTGATTTTATCCTGCTAAAACATACCGTTTTCGCCACGTTTGAGCTCAAACATAATTCCGCGCGGAACCCGAGATAAGAACGCAAATCATCATCATCATAGTGAAGGACGGACAAGAAAATGAAAATGGTGAAAAGTTGTTTTGCAACAACGTACAGCGGCAAACATCTTCAACACTTTTTTCCTCGTCCTTTCGAAAATCCAACAAATTCAACTTTTCATCATTGCGAAGTTGGAGTCGGAAAACGAAAACAAGGGCTGTCCTCGAAGCAACTACCTGGAAACTTTTTTCTGTTCATGCCGGATGCTTTCAGGTCATCCCTAGGATCCATCTCTTTTACCACCCTTTTCCATTTCTTTTTTCAACACACAACCACACAGAACCCAGTCCGGAAGCGTTGCAATAAGATTCGGATTCCTTCGAGCGGGAAAAATTCGTTTGCGAAAGAAATCAAGTTGACTTTCACTTTGTTGCCTCCCGACGAACCCGGGAACTGCCAGCCTGAGCCGAGAGCAGCCGGAGAGCTACATGGCCAGGACAGGATGATGGGTACCTAGGTGCGGTGTAATTGAATCAAGTTTCTGGTTGACGTCGTGGCACGCGGGGTGAGGCCAAATCAAGGCGGGGTGAAGTTTTCCAGCTATTTCTTCGGTGTCTTAAATTACCTCCCAGCACCAGAGCACCAGAGCTGGGCGACGTGATCTAGAAGTTAAATTCGTCCCTTTTTCTACACGTTGAACTGCAGTGAATCGGCGAATTGTGCTAAGGTATAGAGACGATGATTTATTTGTTTTTGACAAATAGGATTGACCTAGATCTGTTACCGGTATTTATTGGAGCGATAACTCCCGAGCTCAATTGGCTGTGATGCTGGATATTGAAGTGGGAACTCTATCGGGGCTGACATTCTGGGGAGCACATGTTGTTGTTGGGTTAATTCCGATAGAGTTCGTTTCTCTACCTCATGCATCGTTACATACTTTTTAATCAGATAATTGTATTACTTCATGCGTGAAGTCAACGATTACAAAGTTGATGGATATATGTCAATATCAGACTATTTAGTGCCATGGATACAATTATATGACAAACTATGAGTATCAGCATTATTTGTATAATAAAACTCATGACTCACGCTAACTCGACAAATGGTTGGCAGCACCCTCTCAGATTTCAATGAAACTTTGTGAGTGTATATATTTCGTCTACTTAAGCAACATTACATACTTATTTTCTTTAAAAAAAATCAAGACCAACATTTGGAAAGGGCAGAACTTTTTTGTCATCATTTTCTTCAAAAAATTATTGCTCAATAATGCTAAGTCCAACAAAAATAATGCCAAAGGATGATTTATAGAGAAATAAATGAGCTTTCATGAGGAAATATGAAACAATTGAAGTCTTTTTTCTACATTGAAAAAATAATTTTAAAAACTTAAAATTGATAGATAGGGCAAATGCATGTAATGTCGGTCTAAGTGTTCCTAATTTGGGCCCAGCAATCGACTAAATTTTCAATAGCAACAAAAAATATCCATAAGTACCGTCCCAATGACGCGTTCATCTAGATAAAATCGATCAATAGCAGATTTTTAGCGATGGGCCCAATGTTAGATCCATAGGCCAACATTAGACCCATTTCCCCTATATTATTATAACTCGTTCATACATTCCAAGATAGTGATTCGTATAATTTTTTTTTCTTTTCCGGCTTTGATTCAAATAGCTAAGTCTATTGATCTAGACTGAATACTTTCAGCCCATCGATAGTGGAATAGTGTAGGATCCACATTGCAAAGGTTCCCTATTTTCAGATTTCTACAGTCTGGAGTTGTTGTTTGAATCATTTAGTTTATTAATTCAATTTATCTGTATAACAATTATTCATAAGCATTCTTCCAGGTTAATTCAAGAATAGTTTGATGATGATAAATCTTCCTAATATTCACATTACAATTATTACCCGATCCTGGCAGCCTCTCCGCGCATCAGAATGTTATTTTTCAGTAACTCCACATAATTGTGATCTCATATCTTCATATCTTGGATGTTTAAGATACACATACTATTGATTAAAATTATTTAAGTTTTCTTCTCTTCGATAACGGAACACCATTAGATTTATACTGTAATGATTCACGCTTACAGCTTTCACCCTGGTTTTGCCTGTTGATTTTATTTGTTTGAATTGGTTTTCAGCTCTTTAGTATTGGCCCAACCCATCTGTCACTAAAGTTGCAGCAACTTGATTATGACTGAAATTAGTCACATTGAAGTTACCTCAACCAGCAAGTGTGCTACTAGGGGGCAGTCGCGGGTGATCAATTTTGCTCATGCCCATGCTCTAAGTTAATTTTCAGCTTTTCATTGATGGAACGTCTTCAGATTTATATTATAATGATCCACCATTTTGCTTAGGCTTCAGACAAATCCAACTATAATGCATGATAACACTGATTCACTTATCAAGGTGAATCCTGATCCAACGAACCCAATTTACTAACAAAATCTTCTTTCCAGTGTCTTTTGTTGGAGTGCAGAGGTAAACACGGCCCACAAACAACAAAGGTCACTCTAATATTCCTTCCCTACTCCCATCTGATTGGAGGACAAGGACGTGGCCGGCGCCGTTATTGATCTACAAAATATGGAGTCACTGAAAGTTGTACAATGAGAATGGACGGTCGCTCCCAGCCCCATTCAGTTGATTCATTGTACAATTTAACTGATTATGATCAATCACGGAGTAGCAACCATTGATATGTGCAGTCAGTCTAAGCTAAGCTAACTCGTTCATACATCCCAAGATGAACAGTTTTAAAGGAAAAAAAAGTTAATAGGATTGCGTTCAACTATAGATGAAAAATAAAATGATCTTTTATAAAGCTTTTGAATATTAAGGAAGGGTCAACTAGTTTCGGAGATATGGACAAACCATGTTATGGTAAATATGGTTGTCGATATATCAAATCACATAAATCGCAAACAAGATATTTTTAACCAGTGAGAAAACCAGTTTCAATGTCACGAATTTTACCTAGAAAATATATATTATTTCCCGTTTAAGATGTACGCACAAAACAGGTACGATGTAGGTACGACCACAAGCCTGTCAGTAGGTATACATTATTTCCTATTTAAGTGTATGTAGAAGGGGTGTGAAGTTGTTCACCTCCTCGTGGTGCACCCTGGAAACGATGGACCACCAGTGCTGCGATACTGATCCAGTCGGCTAATCGAACAACAAACGGGGGACGCGCTGGACGGCGCCTTGCGATCGATGTCAGTAAGATCGCAAGTATTTATACTGACACACTGGCATTATGTAGGATACAGAGTGGAAACTTATCATAAACCACGCTACGGGCTGGCGCTCAAGGTATTTCATTCTCTTAGTAGAGTCGGGTGGAACCGACCGAAACGACGGTTGAGCTAATGCCTTGTTCGTCACCGTCCCATAAAACCCTGGCAGGCCTTAGAATACGTTCCTCCCGTGCCACCCAGTTGGGGCTGCGGTGGGAATAGGTTCGGTTGAGTTATTCCCGTCTTACGCGATCCGGCTCTGATCATAACGCCCCATGAAGGCCTATGTCAACCCTCGTCATGGACCTCACTGCTCGCATAGGCACCCATGGGGATCAATCAGTGACTATTCCATTTGCACGGTAGGATAGCGGTCTAAGGGGGACCCAACAGTCGGGATGATTTCAAAAAATCATCAAATAAGTCAAAAACCCCAAACCCCCCCAGTGAACAAGTCGCCGAGGAGGCGACTGCGAATCCGTTCGCAAAGGGTGGTCTATCCAGATCTCCCGAACACAGTGAGCCGAACAAACGGCCGAAATCTCCGCGCGATGCAGAGACAACGGCCGAGATCGGTAGACAGCCGGAGGAGCAGCCGAAGGACTGGCCCGGGCTAATCAGAACCATGAATAGCTTTGGGCCCCTCCCTAGACTGCTTGCAATCGCGGGACAGCTCGACGCCTTCATAGAGTTCACGAGCACGAAGAGCAACATCGCGAAGGACCTAAAGCGAAGGACCTAAAGCAAAGGACCTAAAGCAGGCCTTGCGACAGCTCCGTGCAACCGTGAACGAGACCCAGGACGACCACGGGCGACTTAGGAAGCGACTAGAGGTCGCAGAGAGGGCAGAACAGAAGGAGCCGAAGTCTACCCAGACGGACGCCTTCAACTTCGCGGGCAACAACACGATGTCCATCGAGGCCCTCCACTTTGCCGTTACGCAGGGACAGAAGCACGATCGGCCCTCACCTTCGCCAGTAAAGGGCACAGCACGCCCTAAGAGACGGAAAGTCTCTGCGCAGGTGGAGTGTGTTGCGGTGGCCCATCAGTCCACTGCATCAGTGGACGTACCGAAAAAGAGGGCTGGAATAGCCAATAGAACAGTTGAGAACAGTAGCGGCTCCAAGGGCGGGAAGCAGGGCAGTAAGAAGGTCGCCCCCCGAAACCCCCGAAACACCCGGACAAAACTGCCCCCAAGAGCAGTGCTGCCCGGACCAGGAACAAGGGCGAAGCTCTCATCTTCAAGACGGACGCGTTGAAATACGCGGAAGTCTTGAAGAAAATGAGAACGGACGAGCGCCTTGTGGAGATGGGCAGTAACGTGAGGAGCATCAGGCGCACTCGTGCAGGCGAGATGCTCCTGGTGCTCAAGCGTGGTGCTAAAGACCAGGGACCAACCTACCAGAAACTGGCAAAGGAGGTCGTTGGAACTGGGGTGCAGGTGAAGTCGCTAGGCTCGACTATCACCATCCAGGTCAAGGACCTGGACGAAGTGACGGAGGCGACCGAGATAGTCACGGCGCTCCGGGAACAGTGTCGAGGTACCGCAAGCAGCGATTAACTTGAGGAAGGGACTGTTTTCCACCGAGTGGGCTGGTCGGTCTGCCCCGTCAGTATTCCCCGACCGATTACGGCTTGCTTTAGGTGCTTCGGTCAGGGCCATGTGGCCCGTGACTGTAAGAACACCGACAGGAGCAAGCTTTGCAGATGGTGCGGCTTGGAGGGCCATAAGGCGCGAGGTTGCCAAAAGCCGCCGAGGTGCACTATATGCGCGGAGAAGGGGAATACCCCTATCATGGCAGGTGGCCCACGCTGCCCGGGGGCCAAGAGCTATGCTGCTAAAGCAAAGAGCAATGCTCAGCCATGTTCGAGGTAGCGCAGTTGAACCTGAACCACTGTTCGGCTGCCCAGCAACTGCTGTGGCAATTGGCAGCGGAATGGGGAGCGGATGTCGCAATCATCTCCGATCCGTACCGCGTCTTAACCGGCAACGGGAATTGGGTCACGGACGCGTCGGAGATGGCGGCGATATGCACGATGGGGAGCTTCCCCATTCAGGAGGTAGTCGTGTCCAACTCGAGCGAGGGATTCGTGATCGCCAGGGTTAATGGAGTATACTTAAGTAGCTGCTATGCTCCGCCCAGGTGGTCTATCGAGCAATTCTCGCAGATGGTGGACAGACTCACTGCGGTACTTGTCGGCCTAAGACCGGTGGTCATTGCGGGCGACTTTAACGCATGGGCGGTAGAGTGGGGTAGCCACCACACCAACCAGAGATGATGCATCCTTCTGGAGGCAATGGCCAAGCTGGACGTTGTACTATCCAACACCGGCTCGGTCAGTACCTACAGAAGGAATGGTGCAGAATCCGTCATCGACGTGACATACTGCAGCCCGAGTTTGGAGGGCAACCTACACTGGAGGGTCGATGAGGGTTACACTCATAGTGACCATCAGGCGATTCGGTACAGTGTGGGGCTAGGTGAGAGGCGAGTGGCAGGAGGAAATTCTTTCTGCGCTCGAGGCTGGCGGACGTCGTTCTTCGAGGAGGAGTTCTTCGGCGAAGCACTGAGGCGGGAGCGAATAACCCCGGATCTGACGGCCTACACCGAAGGTGTAGACGGCCTGTTCAGCAGCCAGTACGGGTTCCGTAAGGGCAGATCCACGGTGGACGCCATCCGTGACGTCATCCAGACGGCAGAGGAGGTCCATCGGAAACGAAGGGGCATTCTCTACTGCGTGGTGCTAACCTTAGACGTGAAGAACGCGTTCAACAGCGCGTTAGAGTCACCGCAGGAGTGCCACAAGGCTCCATCCTGGGCCCGATGTTATGAAACGTCATGTACGATGGACTGTTGAGGATAAAATTCCCGTTAGGCGTGAAAATTGTAGGTTTTGCCGACGATGTCACGCTGGTAGTCTGCGGGGAATCCCTCGAGGAGGTAGAGCTGACAGCAGCCCACTGCGTCAGGCTTGTGGAGGAATGGATGAGAACCAGGAAACTGGAGCTCGCCCATCACAAGACGGAAGTGGTCGTAGTCAACAATCGCATGTCAGTACAGCATGTGACGTTGACAGTCGGCGGAAGCACAATTAGGTCTGTGCGCTCTCTAAAACTCTTGGGGGTTATGCTCGACGATAAGCTCAGCTTCGGCTGCCACATTGAGTACGCCTGCAAGAGAGCGTCTATGGGTGTGGGGGCATTATCCCGTATGATGTCAAACAGCTCGGCAGTGAATGCCAGTAAGCGCAGGCTCCTCGCTGGGGTCGTAGTATCTATCCTCAGATACGGCGGCCCTGCGTGGGCTGCGGTACTGGATATTGACTGCCACAGGCAGAAATTAGAGAGTACACACAGGCTACTGTGCTTGAGGGTGGCCAGTGCATACCGCACTATCTCGAGAGAGGCCGTCTGTGTCATAGCAGGGATGATGCCAATCAGCCTTATAATTAAGGAGGATGTGGTGTGCTATGACGCGAGGACCGTTCGAGGGGTGCGCAACAACGCGCGAGTTGTGTCGACCGCGAGATGGCAATCGGAGTGGGAAAACTCCACAAAGGGGAGGTGGACTTACCGCTTGATACCTTCCGTATCAAGCTGGGTCAACAGGCGCCATGGGGAAGTAAACTTCCACCTGACACAGTTCCTGTCAGGCCATGGCTGCTTTAGGAGCTACCTGCATAGGTTCGAACATGCAAGTACTCCCATCTACCCGACATGTGCTGGTGTCGAGGAGACCGCCGAACACGTCGTGTTTGCCTGTCCACGTTTCGAGCCAGTATCGAGCGCTATGCTAGCGATATGCGGAGTGGATACCAGTCCGGATAACATCGTTCATAGGATGTGTGGTACCACCGAGAACTGGAGCGCGGTGGTGACTGCGGTCACCCACATAGTTTCGGTATTACAACGACAGTGGCGAGCCGAGCAGCAGTTATCTACTGCCCGACTAGATCGTTAGAGTATTGCTAGAGAGGTGCCATAGCGCTACAGCAGCCCCTCCCACGAAGTAATGCCTTCGGGCGGTTCCGGGGAGGTCAAGGGCCAAGCGCACAGGGTAAGGTTTAGTAGGTCGGGAGTGAAATTCTCCCATCCCCACACCCTGAGTTCCTTCTCAGGTGTCTGTGAGCAGATTCCTCCCTGTACATAAAAAAAAATGTATGTAGAAACTACCCTTATCAAAGTATTGAAGAAACGACCGTATTCGATGTACTGAAGTGTTTTTAAATGCAGTGCTGGTACTTCGCATCCCAAGTGCAGTCAAAACAAACTACGTTACTTAATACCAGCATTTATGGCGTTGTATATTTTTCTCCAGTACACGACGAAAAGCTGCCCGCTTAACTTTCATTTAGATCTTGTTGAGCGCAATCCGGTTTAGTAGTAGGTTTCACATGAATCTCAACATTTCAATATGTCTCTTTTTTATAATGCGTTTATTTTTCCAGGCTCATTTTCTGTAGCTTTGCGGAACCGATATTCATTGATAAGATTACAAAATTACTTAAAACTAACGTTAGTAAAGCGGGGGCCGATTACTCGCGGCTATCTCGAGGTTAGGGGTAACAAATTGTAACAAATGGATGGCTGAGTAGGGATTGAGAACACAAGGTTTGAAGAGCAATGTGCTCTTGATCTCGAACTAAGCGACACTCTGATGAAAAAGACAAACATAGGGATACACCGATGGGCAGCTATCTACTTTGGAGAAAACATGATGACACTAACTACTAAATCCTCAGATCGATCCGTTTTAAAAGTACATAAATTAAATTAAAATATTCGAGATCTCGGCTCGCCAAGATGTCTCTAACGGGCCGCATAGGTTGTTTTCCTCGGGCCCTGAGGGATGCGGATAACTCAGATCTGGCAACACGGTGTAGAGTACATGACCAAACCAATATCGTGATAACCACTGCTACACGTACATAAATTGCTGCCTGATGTGCAAGTCTAACGAACAGTGATTGGACATAAGCCTTGACATAACGCGTATAAAGTCACGGCTCATGTTCATTCAATTGAACATTGGTTTGTTCGACACCTGTGGGAGAATAGAATGTAACCATCCTCCCAAATCACCATCATTCCATTTTTGTTGCCAACTGATGAGGACTTGCTCACGAGCAATGGAGAAAAATTCGTTGAAGGCAATTTGTCACTCAAAAATATCTCCTTCCAATCAATATGTCTCTTGTCTACAACAAAAAAAAACGTTGATTTTATTCAGTGCGAACACGAAAAAGTTTTTGTTAAACAACTTTTTTCTTTTCAAAGCAACCATCTTTAGATAACTGAACGAGTTGTAGGTTTATAGTCTGTCTACCTGTAGAAAAAAAAAATTAAAAAAATGTATTTTTTAAGCAATTTTATTTTTATATTTTAAGCATTTTTTCAGTGCAGTAAAAACATTTTTAATTGTTTTAATATTTTATTATGAAAGCTCAGTTGATTCTCTACACTTCATTTTTTGCTAATATTTTTGTAGGACTTGAAATGGTTGAGTTATAATTTTTTATAGAAAATGTAAATACAAATAGTTCCGCCCTTTTTGAATGTTGGTTTAGCGTTTTTTAAAGAAAATAAGTATGCAAAGTAACCAAAATCTACCCAGCAAAAAAAAATTGATATTACGCTAAATACACTTCAATCGTGTCAAAAATATGATGTAAAATTACTTGCCAAAAATGACAAAATGATCATTACTACAGTGAATGAACGCTGCTTTTAATGCATTTGTTTATTTTTGTGGCCATAAAAATTACATGAGATTATCGACATGATTGAAGTGCATCCTCTTGGATGTTGTATACTGATTTATTTTTTGCTGTGTACATACCCACAAAGTTTTATTGAAATCTGAGCGGAGGCTGCCTTTGTCGAGTTAACGTGAAATTCGTTAGTTGTTTCTTCAAAAGCGGACGCTTGTTGGAGTTTTCACTATCATGAATTTTTACTGGTGGGCTAGAGTAGGTTGCCAAGTATCAATACGGGGATGTTCCTAGAACATTTTTTTGCGGGTTCGTAGAATATTGCAAGTCATTCCAAAAAACTTCAAAGTGTTTTGAATGCATGTTGCAGAGCATGTTAGCATATCTTCTGAATCAAAAATGGCTTCAATGCCTTAATATGCTAGATTTACTCATAAATTGCATTACAATTTCTTGTAGTTGGGGGATTTATGTTATACTCTTTGTTTGTTCCACATTCAAATTAAATAACATTTCATTTTAATTTAGGTGCTCCAGCTACTGCAGTAACTTACCAGCCTTAATTGTTATGACATATAGCTAAATGTGTTTACATTGTTCCTGCATTGACAATTCAGTATTTTAAATATGTTTTCTATGCCTAAAAGTAAAAGCTAAAACTATATCTTATCGAAAAAAAAAGGTTATGTGTAGGCAATTGAGGATTGTAACGAGTCTTGCCTGAATTTTGTTCTTTCTGTTGGACATTTGTTCTAAAGTCGCAACATTCGTAATTCTATGTACCTTGGTAGTATTGTACCAGGAAGAAAACATCAAAATCTTCTTCAGAACTTTCCTTTGAAACTTTGAACTCTGAATCCTTTAAAGTGCTTTTTTTTCCTGGAAGTACAACAACTGAACCATATTGGCACAGCGTAGGATCGCTTTGCAAGTCTTAAATTCCCAAAAAATTAATTTGTGGTTTTCACCACAATTTGAACATAGACATATTTTAGGATCTTCCTTCACAGAACAGTCGTCCTTTGCGTGAGACTATTTTCCACAATGCATGCGTTTAGCTGGCTTGTAGCAATTCTTTTGTTCCTTGATCCCATCCCTGGCACTAACGGCACTATTAGAGGTATTGGAAATTTCCTCCAGTCTTCCTGAAGTGTTCCCATTTCACTCGGACATGAAGCATAAGGCAGCTTTTTCTTAGGCCTTACAGCTGTTTAGTTCACTAGACTTGAAGGGAACTAAATAAAAATTCATTTTGATTGCTTGGGCTCGTTCATCTCCAGGAAATTTTGTCAATTCATATTTCACAAATGATCAAACGTAATCCAGGGATTCATCGCTGAGCAGATCTTTCAAGACAACCAGTTTTGCTGTAGTAAGTGAAACATATGTGTTGGTTTTCAGTAAGATACTTTAGAAGACATTTAAATCCGTCCAAGGTTTCAGCCAACCCCGACGCCCCATTTGAAGTGAAAACTTAACTTTCACGAAGTTCAAAAGTTCCATGCGAAGAGCATGGAAATCGGAAGGGGTTATCACAATAGGGGGACCTTTTCCTTCATGGCATTAATCCTGGAAAATTTACTGGAATTTTACCTGGATGATGGATCATTCTCATCATCCGTGAGCATATCCAATTAATTGCTCAATTACATTTCATCAGAAGAGGGATCGAGAGTTTTCCCTTTTCTTCTGCATTTAAGCGCAAATGCAGAGCAGAAGGATGTTTCTCTAAATCGACTTCCAAGCAAATTATTTTAAAAAATAAAAGGATTGAAAAGGAATATCGATGTCGATATCCAAGCATGATTACCACAAGTAGGGTTCAAATAAGGATCGAAAAGGAATAAGAATAAGAAAAAGGAGAAAATGTACAGTTAATTTGTTGAAGGTTTAGGTAGCAGTAACATTTCCTTCAGTAAAAAGCAAATAGATCCGCACAGCAAGAGAGCACGATTCGGACTGATATTTTCATATGATGTTTCCGGTAACCGGTTCATCACACTAACATGATCGCAATGAAATAGAATCGATGTTTTTATCCAATAAATAGTGAAAATATATCATTTCCTTAGGAGGTCCGTTTCACCCTACGTTTCCCTACCTCTTTGATGTGTGGGGTTATTTTGTTGCAATTGGTGAAGCATATGCCTAGCCAGGAATAAGTTGTCATCAAATTCATCATATCTTATTCCGTCTCTTCAACTTTCATCATAGCAAGAACCATGACCCCCGTGACATTTTTGTGTGTGTGTGTCTTCATCGAATCTTTAGGGCTGCGTCTGCTTCGGAGTTATTTTTCAACTTTATGAACACATTTTTTCGTTTGAATATAACATTATTACCTCTCTGGTATTTTTTTCCACAAGCGGAACGTTAGACCATTCATTCTCGGAAAATATGCCTTTATGCTTCTACATGGCTCTTTGCTGCCCAGCCTCCCCGTTTGTCATCAGTCAGTTCCAAAGTACTGGCAGTCCCTAGTTAGAAGCACAGAGTGGAATCCACTCCTTACACTAGGGTGGTTCAAAGTGTCTATTTTGCTCTACCAAGCTCAATCGATTCTTAATCAGGTCCTGATATTTTCCAAAAAAAAAAATTATTCTCTTAACAGGCCGATAGGATTGGGAGCTCTAAATAATAACTAAACATATTACAAGAACTTAAGTAGAAAAGACACAACTGTGTCACTTGAAATTCAAAATCAAGTTTATACGGGAATTACTTATCCCTTTGTTCTAAACGTCCTAGCACTTCACCGTAATAATTTGCTCTTTTTTTCTTCTGTCAAATTTTATCAGCTACAACCAGGCATGGAAAATTATTTGCATTCATTTCGTGCATTCATTTACATTCATTTGCCCCTACCTTTTTTCATCAACAGAATTCTGCAAAATGATACATTGAGCTTTTGTAGGTTTTGTTATTAGCTACAAGTTTTGTAAACATTTCAAATCCGTATCTGTTATGCATGACGAACCAGAGCGAACAGAAGCCGCTACTGTTTTTCAGTGAATGTATTTTACATTCATTGAAAAACAGTAACAAGTTCTGCCCGCTCTGAATGCATAAGAGATACAGATTTGAGTTATGAACAAAAGTTGTAACAAAACCTACTAAAGCTCTTTACATCATTTTGCGGAATGCTGTTGATGAAAAAAGTTAGAGGCAAATGAATGTAAATGAATGCATGAAATGAATGTAAATGATTTTCCATGCCTGGCTACAACTTTTCTTAGGACCACGTTTAAACTAGACTTTAAGCGAAGTTAAAATATCAAGAAGACTGACAACTTTGCCTGAATCTGCGCGTCAGACACAGTAGCGCTGTGCTCGAGCAAATGTGGAAGCAACGCATAGAAAAATGAGCAAATTCACAAATCTTTCTTCTGAGGATGGAACCTTTGCTATCCAATTTGTTCGGAACGTTTACCTTTAAGCGGCAGATGATGCGATTGTGCTTGTTTCATGCCGGTCGTTTGAGAAAATGGAAGAATTGTCAGTCTTTTTGATATGTTGTCTTCACTTTCAGGTATTTGGTTATTAATTAATCTGGAAGCCGATGACTATCTGATCTGAATTATCGAGTGTTTTCAGGGCAACACTGCATCTTGCACTTGTGACATAGTAAACTGAAATTAGCATCTTCAACTATAGTATCCTGGATTTCTGCCCAATTGTTCGCGCCAAGCACACCAATGCTGCCTGTTTATTGTCAAAGGAACATCATATTCGTAATCAATTAATCACTAACTATCTATATGGCCTTCAGTAACACAGAGATAGCCAACTTTTCCGTAGATCATTACAGCGAAGGGCTAAAACGGTGAGAGCGAAAATTTCACGTTTCCCATAGTAATTTCCATACAAATTTCATAGGACCAGTGCAGCATCCATTTGCGCTCAAATTTTGAGAGAATTACCAGGACATGATTTAAAATCGATAGAGCTTGATGGAACATAATCAACATCTTTAACCACCCTACTGTACACACTGCAGCGAAAAATGGCCCCTTGTCGGAAGTAGATCTTCCCAAGAACCAGGGTTGGCATGCTCAAGTTTACTCACAAATTGCTCACGTGATAATAATTCTGCACCCACTTGAGGAAACACGGATATTCTTGAAGCAACTGATAGAAAAGAATTTGAGATTGCTATAGATACGTAAAATGCAGAAAAATTTGTATTTAGGCGAAAAGCAGATTTTCAATTTGCGACCATTAATACGAAAAGATAAATAATCGCTGCTCATTTGAGACTTTCAATCGAAAAAAACTCATTGGTGTGAATTCAAATGTTGTGATTTAATTTAAAAATCTCTGATCCTACTCTAGAATTTGCCTTTAGTAAAACCAATCTTCATCAACTGAGTGAAAAATTATTAACAAAAGAGCCCTTTGTGAAAAATAGATCATCATGCCAACCCTGCCCGGGACACCATCATCGCTAGAAACTGGGACGTAAAACGACAACCTGCTGAGCTGATTTATGGTTGCATAATGGGTTCGGCGATTGAGACTGGCACGGAGTCTCACGCTAGCTAGAACGGGAACCCACGTGTGCATGAAGTACGTCCTATCCTGGAACACCCCACCGACGACGGATGGTGAACTTCATAAAGAGTCATTAAATTATGCCACACAGTCTCAAGCATGAGGGCCGTTTAATGAGGTGCCTAGTCTCTAACTATGGTGAATATGCACACGGTGTGAAATGTTTGACCCCTTACTTCTGAATGTGGAACAGCTGAAATCGACTATTCAAGAGAAATCATATGATTTGTTTTTCAAAGTACACAGGCATCCGAAAGAAATGAAAGCTCCTGTAAATTCATCTTACCGAAAGCTCGTACACAACAAACACGTACTCTCACATTCGTTAAGATGCAAAACAACGACAACATCCCATTGACGCAGATGGGTGGAATAAACCTCAGTCACCAAAAACATTGAGCGAGCAAAAGCAAGCCAAGCACGACAGGAAATCGTTGGAAAATTGGCACCTGACGGAAGCTTAACAGTAAATAAATTTACATCTTCTCCACAAAGGAAACTTCGGCAGTTGGGTGCGTGTGGGAGTGTGCTTTGTTACAGCAGTACAATACCCGTTGATTTATAAATCTGCTCGATGACGACAATGATGTGCTAGGACTTCAGTCAAAATCCGTTTGAAAGAAATAAAAGGAGGCTTCTGTTCCGGAAAAGCGAATGGTACCTAGCCACCTTCGCATCGGTGGAAAAGTGGCTTGGCACATGCGAGTTTTTCACGAATTCGAAATCAATCACCCGTGTAAATTCCGTCGCTCCACTTAGTCAGAGAGGCAGGTTTAGAATTGTCACCATTGGCGAGAATGGTGCCAAGTGTGAAAAAGTTATTTCTCAAATTGGAAAGGATCGCTCGCGTTCCGCGGTTGTGAATTTCCTAGAGCTCAACTATAAACATGTGTGCGTGTGAAAACGTGTGAGCGGGGGAAGGTGTGATTGGAAAACGAATGGTTCCCGAAAAATCCTGCTGCCTCGGAGCCAGATGGTGCGTAGAGGGCTGTTGACAGTCTGGAGGACGGTGTAGCATCAACCTTCGTTATGGTCTGGTCATACACCAAAATACAACCACTCGCATACATACACGGGTGGACGATTTGGAATCAGTCCGGAAACGGTGTTTCCACTTCAACGGGGCATGAAATAAATTGTTCCCATCCGGTGGGCGATTTGTTGTCGCCCAAGTGGGTTTCAGGTTTGATTCGAATGGTTTTTCTGGGTGGGTTGCTCGCAAGGGGAAGTCAGCTAGTTGACATTTATTTAGTAGAATATCGGAGGTTCTAGGATTTCATATAGGACAGGTGTACCAGTCATGGTCATTTGTTCTTATTATGGTGTGTTCCCATATACCATAAATGGAACACATATACTGAGCGAATTTACAGTGTCGTCATTGCATGATTAATCATTCAGGGCTATACGATTTCTTTAACATCGAAAATATTATGAGATACCGATTGACTGATAACTAACATTATATGGGATGATTCATCAGACATATCAGAAAAGAAAATAACATCAACCACTTAATGGAGTACCGTTCAAATTTTGAATTTAAGAACAGAAATGAAGTTAAATCATCCAAGTTAGTCCCATTACGAAAGTCATACAACAACTGTCATGCGATTCATTTTCATATCGTTTCAGTTTCGCATTACGTTTTGGCCTCGTCATTTTGCATTCGAAGCTTGTTGTTTTGATTGTTAACGATCTAGCCCCACCCCCCCTCTCCCCCTCAAAGCGGTGGTCACACGCCGTTTCCTAAGTGGCGGATTAATCAACTTTCATGTACCTCGGGTTTTTCTTCACCAAAAGTTAGTTTGGGTGCTTAAACTTGATTTGAAATTTTTTGATTTTTTTTATCGTTTCTATACATTTCATGGAGACGCAATACACTTTATAATTTAGGCATATGTTTATAAGTTAAATTTTGTACATTCATATGTATCTTAGAACAATTATTTTTCATTTGCTTTTTTATTTTTGTTTTCATTTACGTCACACACGAAACTTGACACCTAAACTCAACTTTGTGGTTTTAGCACTTGCACAGTTGTACCATTTTTGCATTCGTAGAGTTAGACAAATATTGTGATACTCTATGATTAGGGAAGTCTTCTAACTAAATAGCCGCGATTTTACTGTAGACAATCATAAAAAAAATACATGTATTTAATTTTTGATTGTTTATTATATAGAATATTTGATTTCATTTAAATAATGTTAATTATTTATACAGGTGCTGCGAACAAAGTTTAATTAAATTCATAATTGTTAGGAAAACTTCATTCCTAGATTGGTCTCAAATGTGGTTACTGTTGTATGCGATGACTGCCTTATGTAGATTTCGTTGATAGCTGTTGTGGCTTTCTTTCAGAAACTTTATAATTCATCCATGTTTTGGCGAAATCGTGGTGAATTGCTTCGATTGTTTGTTCTGAATATCGTCCAAGTCCTTTGTTTGCATTACTGCAAAATCCAGTTACGTGGAATTTAATGATGTGAAACTTCGGAGTTGTTGGAAGTCTTAAAGCTTCCCAACTTTCACAAAATTCGTCGATACATTGACGATAACCATCAATAAGTTCCATGTCAAAACATTTTTCAATAACCGAGTCAACATTTTGCATCGTAAGGACCAGTGTTGGCAAAATCAGAAATCAATTGATATTTTTCCGCTCTCATGCGCTCGCAATATCACGCGTGATATTGGAACAAATTATCATGCTTGATATTGATTTTACAAGCTCCTTTGATATTGCGAGACTATTCACAACGTGCAAAAATCAAACTGAGAGTTGACTCGACACAAAAATGATTCCATCGTTTTCTTAGAAAGAGAAAGTATAGTTTGCTATCTCTTTTTAATCTTCACCGATGGCAGACGCGAAGGGACTGCTGCAAGCCGTTATGGAAGTTTCGGTTGCATTCGGGTGTAAAGCAAAAATCATTAAATTCAATCTCACCACAGTTTGGTGAGATTTGCAGTTGGTGAGTTTTGTTAGCTTGATATTCCGAGCTGCGATATCACAGCTTGCAAAATCAACCGCAGTTGTTTGTTTGTTGATTTTTGTCTACGAAAATCAAGCGTGATTTTGGGCGTTGGTGAGCTTTGATTTTTTGATATTTTCCCAACACTGGTAAGGACATATTCTTTTAGACCAGCATCGAGTAAAACTCCTTTTTTGGTTTATAAAGAACGACAATGTCTTCCAAAAAATCAAATTGCGCATGTCGAGTTGCACTTACAGCCTTAGTCCACAATTCTGCAATGCTTGGATAGTTTTTAGCAATGTTGTCGTAGGCACTGTTCATTAGACCCAAAAATAAGTGCAATGATGGCGGTAGACATTAGACTGATGCAAAATTTGAAATTTTCGCTTCACAGTGTTCAAACGGTTTCAAATCGGGCTCTGATTAGCCTCCGAAAATTTAAACTAATTTGAAAAGAAACTGACTTGGCACAAACCATTTTAAGTTTATATGGAAATTACTATGGGCTATGGGCAAAACTTTTTGTTCATTGTCTTCTAGTCTTTTTACATATTGTACTGTTAACAAATTCTATTGCTATTCTTATGGGAATTTTTATCAGCTACAACTTTGCGCAAAATCGTTTTTCAGCCAAACGTCAAATTAAATAGTTCCTAACTGTTTAAGAGATTGATAATCTTATGGCAAGATTAAGCAACTGTATTGTGGGAAACACTGTATTCTGCAGTGTGACATAATAGCCATGATTTTTTCCTCTATTCTACGCGCCATAAACAACAATGTTGCCTGCTGAACAGTTGATTGACCATAATCATAACACATCAGTGACTTGAATCATTCATAACTTTTGTTTCTTACATTTGATCGAAAAATAGTCTTCAACAAAGTTGTAGCTGAGAAAATTTTCAACAAGCTCAGATTTCATTTGCTAAAGTAGAGTGAACTGGTAAATTTTGAGATAGATATGAACCGAAATTATGGTTTCTTTATAGTAATTCCCATATAAACTTCAAATGGTTTGTGCCAAGTCATTTTTTCACTAAATGTGTTCAAATTTTAAGAGGCTTATCAGGGCCCAATTTCAAATTTTGCATCAGTCTAGTGGACATACATCCAATACTTTCGTGCAGTCATTACCGGAGAATAAAGGTTTGTTTACAAAATTGAAGAAGTCTCTAGCTTCTTCGCCTTTTCACCTGATGCCATCCAACGTTCTGCAAATTGCTTTATCGAACCAAGCGTTTGTGGTTCACCTGTGGCAGTAGCTAGATCTTTTTTGTGCACCGTGCAATATACACATGGATGAGTTACTATTGCCTATTACACCAGCTAATATGTTGATTACTTTTAGATCACCTGAAAACATAATTATTTATCAGTATCATATAACAAATTTGGCAATGATGTTACATTTTATCTTTAAATGCTCACCTGCGACAAAACATTCAAGCGAAGTCAAATTTAGATGACCCCAAAATTTAGATGTCCAGAAAATTTAGATAGGTTTCCATAATTTTCTTGTATACCAGGAGCAAGAGCAAGGATCAGGGCTTGATGAACCCCTGAGTCCTTGAACCCTTGTTTGCATTGCTGCCTCTGCTTATCTTCAACACACAATACTATCTTAATTGACCCTTGTCCTCCATCAATTCCTATCTTCAGAAAACAATCATCCACATTTCTTCTAGCCTTAATGAATTGGATAAGACCTTCAACGCTGTTACACATAACAACGGGACGTTTTTCGGCAAGGTAAGATTTCCCTGTGGTGGATGATACATCTATAGTCGTTACATTCAAGAAATCTTCAAGCTCACTCATTCGGTTCTGAAGTGCAGATTTCAACACAGGTAGATGAAAGTAGATTAATCCATCTCTCCACAAAGCACATTGCGTCTCCATGCAAAAACTACTATAAAAACCCGAATTTATCCACCTATGGTGTGATCAGACCCTTCTTACTTATTCAAGTTTATTTATTTTATTGTCATTATTAGTGACCAAGCCCCCCACCCCCATGTCATCCAGTGACGCTATATCCGGGTGTAGTCTATTTGGTGAGGCTACCAATCACCTTATCATCGTATTTTAATGTGATTTAATGGGTTTTAATTCAATTCATATTCAAGCAACTTCCCCGGGGTACCCGGAACATGTCCAAGTGTGTCCAATGTGGTCTGGAACACTTAACACGACTTGCATTGATCTTATTTTTGAATTCTGTAGTAATTTGATGTGTCGCATGATGGTTTTGATACGTTTTCCGTTAAATCCAGCGTGAAGGCCCATATTCACCGGATCTTATTCCGGCCATATCTCCGGAACCGGTTCACCGATTCCAAAACCGTTCAATAGCGTTCAATGGGACCCCAAGACCTATCATTTGGCGCCGAGTTTGTCCATTTCGGTTAAGCGGTTGCTGAGAAACGTGAGCGCATTCATTTCGTTACATACACACACACATACACACATACACACGTACACACACACACACAGACATGTTCCGATCTCGTCGAGCTGAGTCAAATGGTATATGACACTCGGCCCTCTGAGCCTCGGATCGATAGTCGGTTTTTCAAGTGATATCTATACCCTTCTTTGTAAGAAGGGTAAAAAGGTAAAAAAATCCAAAAATTGAAATCAAGATTATTCAAATTTCCCCCGATAGAATATTTTAAAACCAATCGATTGTTAAATTTATGCAACCAAACTTACTTTTGGTGAAGAAAAATCCGAGGTACATGAAAGTTGATTAATCCGCCACTTCGAACACGGCGTGGGTCAGCGACTTTGAGGCTAGCAAGTACCAGAAAGCCGAACTGCGCCTTTCGATCTACGGTAAGTCGCCGGACGAGTGGTACAAACTGGCCAAGTGGACCATCGACGGAAACGTGTACTCAAACAACATCCGCTGGTTGATTCAAATTCCTAGACTTTAGTAAGCTACTGGGTGGGAAGGTACTTTGCTTCAAACAAGACGATTCTAACAAACCAAATTTATCTTCCAGGGACATTTTCATCTTCTTAAAATATAAATTTGCCAAAAATAACGACGCGTCCGCCCGATGACGTTGTTTCAAATAGTGTATTATCTAATTCAGGCCTGCCCAACCTTTCAAAACTTGCTTTTTGAATGGATGTAACTCCCAGGATGTAACTATTTTCGACGAACATGTTTCAAGCTGCATTTTGTTTCTTTTTCATTCATGCTGGGCTTTAATTCATAATTATTAATAAAATTGCACTAAAATGATGTCATTGCTGAGATCTAGAGACCACGTCCGGCCATGTGTAATACAGATTACATTCTAATTTTTTTTTACAGTAATTCAGTATTTTTGAAACTGATTCCGAGATTTTTCAAAGCGTTTCAGTACATTCAGAAGAGATTTCGAACTTTTTTGAAATACATATTTTCTGAATTGATTCAGTTCTTTAGTAAGTGATTGCAAACTTGAGAGAATTTATACAGTATTTTCCAAAGTTTTGTAAAGTGATTCAGTCCTTTCTGGAATTATTCAGTTCTTACCGAAGCAATTACAAATTTTCTAGAAGGGTTAAGTATTTTCCAAATAGATTTAGAAATTTTCTTAAGGCATTCAATACTATCCGAGGATTTTTTAGCTTTTCTGAAGTGATTCACTACTTTCTGAACTGATTTCGAACTTTTCATAAGTTATTCGGTCCTCTCTGAAATGATTCAGTACTCTCCAAAGTGATTCCGAACTTTTATGAAGTGATTAACTACTTTTCAAAGTGATTCTGAATGATTCTCAAGTGATTCAGTTCTTTTCGAAGTGATTTCGAGCTTTTTTGATATAATTCCAAACTTCTCTCCCATACCTCACCGTGAAAGAATTTTGAAAGCATCATCATGTCAAAATTTCTATCTTATACTCCATACAGACTATGGCTTATATCATGTAATATAGACTGTCTTGCAATGAGCAATTATACATCTAGTTTTCACTGGAAATCCTATGTATGAGTGCTCATTGCAAGACAGCCTATATTACATGATATAAGTTATAGTCTGACCGGGGTATTACATCACTAATGATCGCCACTAAGTGTCCACCAATAAGGATTTGCCCTGTTAGTTGTTAACCTCAACCGGATGAACTTTTTAACAGTTCAGTGGTACTATTTAACTTTTTTTGTCATAGTTGGCGATACTGAATGTCAAATATCAGACTTAAAGTTGTCGTTTTATACGATAGATGAGGAGATGAATGTATAGAGTTGATAGTTCCGTTATACCCCGTACAGACTATGGCTTACATCATGTTATATAGGCTGTCATTTAAAGAGCACGTATACAAAGGATTTCCAGTGAAAACCAGATGTATGAGTGCTAATTGCAAGACAGCCTATATTACATGATATAAGCCATAGTATGTACGGGGTATTATACCCCGTTTACATTACAGCCTATCTCAAGTAACATTGCAAGTTTTATAGAGGTTTTAAAGCATGCTACAAGTCCAAATAATGGTCTCCAGAACTTTCAAATATTGAATAATGGTAATGCTAACGTTTATTACTGATTAGGAAAATTACGTTTATTCGATAAAAGCACATGTTTTAAACTGAAGGGTAAAGAGAGGTACATATGTCAAAAACACTCAGTGCTGCCAGTCTGTTCAGGTGCGGAAGCCAGTGTGTACAGAAACGTTGATTTGTGTATGAAAACATAACACATTTCCCTCCTTTAACGGCCATCTGGCGAGAAGATGATTCGTGGCTTCCTGGCTCTTGTCGACCTTCGTGGAGCTGCTGGAGGTGTTACCACTCCGCTAGCATCGCGGGTGATGCTCGGGGTGGTGAACTGCTCACCACCACTGTTTGTTGATACCTGGGGTGATGGTGGCTGTTCCTGAAGACCGGCTGTAGTGGAACCGTCGATTGGTGTTGATTCCAACGCAAATCGTGAAGAATATGGATCTGGTTTGTCACTCATACCACAGCCATTTCTCGGCAAACCAGGTACGCGATTCTGGAGCTGATCGATATGCCGTTTACACTTTTTGCCATTATAGTCAACCTGATAGTGCAAGTCTCCTAAGCGAGCCGAAATTACACCGGAGACCCATTTATCCATCCGTGGGTTGAAAGACCGAAAATAAACTGGCTGGGAGACGCCAAACTCACGAAACGATGAATCCAACTTATTTTTCTGTTGTTGGCAGATTCTTGTAGTGAGATCCGCTGGCAGCAGTAGATTCAGGCGTGTTCGAATGTTCCTACCGAGAAACAGTTGACATGGCGGTTGACCAGTAGTAGAATGAGGTGCTCTTCTGTATTGTCGAAGAAACTCGTTCAAATTGAGTTGAATGTTGCTTCTCGTTGTATCCATTGCTTTCAAAGCATTCTTCACTGTCTGGACACAACGCTCGGCCTGTCCATTGGTTGATGGGTGGTACGGAGCAGTTAACTTGTGATACCTTACGCCTACCATCCGAAGATAAGTCTTGAACTCAGTAGATGTAAAATTAGTTCCATTATCTGAAACAATAGTTGTGGGTACTCCATACGCTGCAAAAAGTTCATCTAGGAGAGCAATTGTAGCACTAGCGGTCATGCTGATGGTAACCTTCACCTCGATCCACTTACTATACGCGTCCGTGATTATGAGTAACATCACTCCAAGATACGGCCCAGCATAATCTATATGAATGCGCTCCCACGGCGCCTTCGAGTACTCCCACACGTGATCGCGAAACTTTGGAGGATCGTTATCATTTTTGGCACATTCATGACACTCCTTTGCAGCGCGCTCGATGTCCGCATCGATTCCGGGCCAATAAATAAACGATCGCGCCAGCCCCTTCATCTTCACTATTCCTAGATGTCCGACGTGTAAATCTTTCAGTACAGCTTCCTGCAAAGAGCGCGGTACTACCACCCTGTGTTCATATACTAGACATCCAGCTGCAGTTTTATAGTTGATTTCGGGGGACTTGAAGCCTACACGTTCCAAAGATTGGCCCTCCTCGAGAGCGCGAAGAATCTTGCCCAAGACGTCATCTCGCCGTGTTTCCTGGGCGATTCGTTGAGCATGGATTGGTAGCTGTTGGATTTGATGCAACATAAAACAATCGAATGCATCGAACTGTTCGTCTCGTCCGATAGTCATCTCTCTCAATAGGTTTACTCCACACCCTGGAACAACACGGGAACAGTAGTCTGCGTTGACATTTTCCTTCGTTCGTTTGAAAACAACGTCGAAATCGAAGTTTCCCAGAAAATCGGCGTAGTTGGCCATACGGCTAATGCAAAGCGTCGGAAGCGATTTTTCTGGATGTAGTATCTGTGACAGCGGCTTGTGGTCAGTTATTAATGTCCAGTGATGTGCATACAGGTACATGAAAAATTTCTGCACAGCCCAAACTATCGCAAGGGCCTCCTTATCAATTTGTGGGTAGCGCTGCTCTGTCGTGCTTAACGTTCGACTGGCATAAGCTATCGGTCTTTCCACTCCATCACTCAGACGATGCGACAACACCGCCCCCAGTCCTGTACTACTGGCATCCGTTGCTAGCAGTAATGGAAGCTCCGGATCGTACTGCATTAGCACCTGTGGTGAAATCAATGCACTTTTGATTTCTGCGTACGCTGTCTCGGCGCTTGCTGTCCACTTGAAACTGTCGTGGAGTAACATATATCGGAGAGGCCTGTCCCGTGTGGAAAGGTTAGGAATAAATGCGCTGTAATAAGTTGCCTTTCCCAGAAACAGCTGTAGTTCTTCGGGGCTCGACGGCTTTTTTGCATCCCGTATTGCTTCAATATGCCTGTCCGACTTATGTACTCCTGCAGCGTTGATTTTATGTCCCAGGAACTCCACAGCAGGGGCCCCGAACACGCACTTTGAACGATTTAGGCGAAGTCCATTAGTTCTCAGCCGCTCCAACGTTTTCTCTAGCACATCCAACATCTCCTCGAAGCTTGCCGCATGTATCAAAATGTCGTCGTAGAAATTCACAACATTCGAAAGTCCTTGTAGAACCGTTTCCATTCGCCGTTGCCAAATTGCAGGAATATTGGCAGCACCATATACAGCTCGTGTGGGTCGAATCAACCCGTGCGTAGGTGTATTCAGCGTTAGAGCATGACCAAAATCATCGTCAACCGTCAAATGGGAATACGCATCGGTTATTTCGAGATGACAGAAAACCGCCGCACCTTTCATTTTGTGAAAAAGATAGTCTTCACGGGGAATTGGATGCTCATCAATTATCATTCGGGCATTCAAAGTTGGCTTGTAGTTACCTGTAATCCGAATCGTTCCATTCTTCTTGGCGACGACGTGAGTAGTAGATGCCCATTCAGATGATTCCACACGCTTGTAAAGACCGGATGAAATTTTCTTGTCTATTTCTCTGGCGTACGCATCTCGTAAAGCGAATGAAATTTCCCGTGCCTTTGAGAAGACTGGAGATGCTCCTGGTTTCAGATGTAGAGTAGCCGGAGGGCCAGCCAGCTTGCCAGCAGTCTCGCCGAACACACCATCGAAACGTGAGATGAGATGCGACAGCCGTTGCTGCTGTTGCTTGGTGATTACTGGTTCCGCTGCGGTAAGTGTGTTCACTTGCTCATCCATGCCAAACAACTGCACAAAGTCAATGTCGTATGCAAATTGCGCAATCCATTCTCTACCGAAGAGTGAATCGAAATCTCCGTCTACGACGTACAAGTTTAGACGCCGGGAGGTCCTACCCAACGTAACATTCACTGGCAAGTGGCCGATGCAGTGGATTCTATGCCGCGTGTAACTGGCAAACTGTCTTTCCGATTTGTGCAGGCGAAAACTAGCTTTGATCTTGCGAAGCGTACACAGGCTCACGATTGCACACGGCGCCCCTGTGTCTAATTCCATCTTCACAGCCTTTCCATGAATCTGAACTTCTAGCATCTTCCTGTCCAGAGGTTCAACTGACGAGATGACATCAACTTTCTGCAAAGCCTCCGTGTGATCGGCGTAATCGGATCCCTCATCCGATAATGGAGACAGTTCTTCCTTGACTTGAGCCGTCTTCGATCTACATACCTTCGACAAATGTCCCTTTCTGTTGCAAGCAAAACAAACCGCATCCCGGAATTTGCAGTATTTTCGCTCATGGCGGCCTCCACAGCCATGGCATGTTGGAGCACGATCCTGGTTGCTCGAGCCTTGACGAAAGCTTCCTTTCTTTACACCCGTTGACACATAACCCAACTTGTTTGTTGTTATTGTCGTTCCGGCCGGATCCGTTGTCACTTCTACAGATGTCTTGTGTGTAGCTTCCATTGTGTGCGCAACCTTGTAGGCGTCAAACGTCTCCGGGTTTTTCGCAATAATTTCATCGCACATTCCGCGAGATTCCAAGCCAAAGAGTAACTGTTCGATGAGCATACGGTCCAAAAAATCTCCGTATTCGCAATGAGCAGCAGTCTGTCGTAGTCGCAAAGCAAAACTCGCAATACTCTCTTCCGGCTCCTGGCGCAGTTGGCGAAATTTAATGCTTTCAGCATACTTATTTTTCGGCCGGTCGAAGTGTTCCACCAATGTTGTTTTTATCGCAGCGTATGTCAAATCCTCCGGTTGCCTTGGGCTGACGAGAAATTTGAGTGCGTTGTTCAGTTCAATTCCCATATGAACGCGAGCATATGCGGCATGGTCCGCCTCCCGGATTCTGCTGAGGTTGAGCGCCCAGTCGAAACGCTTGAAATAGTCCTCCACTGATGAACCGTCCGATGTCTTGAATTCTCCGATTGCGAAAGCTGCTGGTTTTGAGCCTCCTTCTTGTGCTGCATTGGCACCGCCGGCTGCTGCTGCTGAAACTTCCTGAACTGCTGCTTTTAGCGCATTGGTGAAAACAGTAGTAAGGCTCTGTAGCACCTCCGCTGGAATGGACATTTTATCCAACTTCTGACACCACTTTCAAATATTGAATAATGGTAATGCTAACGTTTATTACTGATTAGGAAAATTACGTTTATTCGATAAAAGCACATGTTTTAAACTGAAGGGTAAAGAGAGGTACATATGTCAAAAACACTCAGTGCTGCCAGTCTGTTCAGGTGCGGAAGCCAGTGTGTACAGAAACGTTGATTTGTGTATGAAAACATAGCAAGAACCCTAATAAAACCAAAATTGTTGCTTGGGATATCCCGTAATAGAGGCTGTCTTGCAATGAGCACTCATACATATGATTTCCAGTGAAAACTAGATGTATGAGTGCTCATTGCAAGACAGCGTATATCACGTGATATACGGTGTAATGTGAACGGGGCATTAGAGTACGGAAGTGTGAAAATTTTATATAGAAAGTAGAAAGCGAGCAAAGGTCAATTTTGAGGGAGACACGAATCGGGTTGATCATCTCCTTTACCAAACTCCCCTGTTGGGGAAAGATGATGAAGGGTATCTCTGGAGATCATGAACAAAATTCGGTCCTTCCACCTTTATTCCTGAACGTGTATATAAGGGACGCTAGCCACTTCAAATTTTACGATTATGATAATTTTTTACCCGAAAATGTTTATCAGGTGCGCTAGTCATTTCAAATTTAACATTATGTTTAAATTTTTCCTACATCATGCTTACCAGGGGCGCAAACAATTTCAGGGGCGCCAGCCAGCCAAGCCATTTCAAATTTACCGATTTTTCAATTTCCACCTGAACATGTATATTTGATTGGATTGCTATATTATATCTATTTTGTGAACTTTTTTTCAGTTTGAAGCTAAGTAGTCGTTAACTTCCCACAACCACAGCACTGGTGCAGAATGAAAATCATCCTGTTTTAGAATTGATGCTGTTTTCACTTATTCTGTGCTTTGAGAGCTGAATCAGAGAATGATAATCTTTCTCAAATTGAAAATAAAAAAATCCGTATGGGGCTCAAGTGAAGCAATAATAGTACATTAATGTGTGAACAATTTGGTTCAGTGTAGTCATGACTGCTAGACCTACCCAAATTGTTTAAGCCATAGGCAGGGTGAACAACCCCATTTCTGGCCTATTAAGCACAACCCGCACTTATTTTTTCTTAATTTAGCGCAGTTTAGCACCAAACGGAATGTTATTATTACTGATGGCTTCCAAATTTAATAAATTTGATAAAGTGAAACCGATCGTTGAGATATTGTCAAAAGTCTAACACTGCTTCTTAACGCCAAACTCAGCCTACGGATTCTAAACTCGGCCTAACGCATTGAAACGCCAATGATTTCACTTCGACCTATCGGATGAAGATAAAAATTGCTTCGGTCGGAGCGCTGCTTTTGTTTTTAAGAATAATGGGTGCAAACCTTCATATCACGCGTTCTCACTGACTTCGTTCCGTAGCTTATTAACTAAAATATCGTACCAAGTGCATAATTGACTTGTTAACTCTGAAATCATGGATTTATTTGAAGTTTTCTGCTCGATAGGTCCAAAATGGGCGATTAGGCTGAAGTAGTTCTTTACCCTATTGGATTGGAGCAAAAAATTGCATGGGACCTTTGTGGTTTACTTTGTCCATGAAATCAATCACGTTGGCTATATATTCCACCACTCACCGAAAATAGTTTTCATGTAGCTTGCATTGGAAACGCAAATGATTTTAATCCATAAACAAAATTAATGGAATTCATCTGAGTTTCACATAACATTTATGCAATCACGTTAATTTTATATGATTTTTCACCGGCCTCATAATATTCATGTGATTTTGTGGTGGGATTTTTAGCTATGTGATCACATGAAAGCTATTTGAAATTCACATGGTTTTCATCCATTAGATATGTGATAAATTTTTTGAGTGCTGCATTACTTATAGCGAATTCGTTTATTCTCGAGGTTAAAGGCCGGCGCACAATAGATACGTTTTCGGGTTTTTTGACAGTTAGCCCATGCATTATCTGTCAAAAAACCCGAAAACGTATCTATTGTGCGCCGGCCTTAACACCAATTCCAACCTAGTTCGAAACCGAACTTTTTGTCAGTGTGAACCTCAACCTGAGCTAGGTTTTAAAAACAAACGAGCAAACTGACGTTTGTCAGAAAACAAACAGACCCAATCTTGATACCCGATCCAGGTTGGAAATGAATAATAAACGAATTCGCTATTAGTTAGTGAGTGAGTTTCTCGCTTGAAATCAGATTCGATAGTCAGAAGGTAGCCGACAGTTCTATGAAAACACCATTCGCAAACCAGTCGTCATTTTGCACGTGCGGAACAACAATTCCGTATTTTTTATCCCTGCCCAACTTAAAGGGTGATACGGTCAAAATTTGGTCAAGGGAAAACGCGTGTAAATCGGTGAAATCGTTTATTTAAAAAATCAAATTAAATTTCTTTTTCAAGTTCAATTAGTATAAAATTCAGGAAAAATATTCAGTTAGGCTTCCGCTTTTCCAAATCCGAATTGCCGGGCCTTACGCTTGACCCCTGCCATCAGATTTTGTACAGCCACCTTGTCCACCTTCTTCGCCGCAGAAAGCCAGTTTGCCTTGAACTGCTGCTCGCCCTTAGCAGTTTTTTTGGTCTTCTTTAGGTTCCGCTTGACAATAGCCCAGTATTTCTCAATTGGGCGGAGCTCTGGCGTGTTGGGAGGGTTCTTGTCCTTGGGAACCACCTGCACGTTGTTGGCGGCGTACACTCCATGGCCTTTTTACCGTAATGGCAAGATGCCAAATCCGGCCAAAACAGTACGGAACAACCGTGTTTCTTCAGGAAAGGCAGCAGACGTTTATTCAAATACTCTTTCACGTAAATTTCTTGGTTGACAGTCCCGGAAGCTATGAAAATGCTGCTTTTCAAGCCACAGGTACAGATGGCTTGTCAAACCAGATATTTCTTTGCGAACTTTGACAGTTTCATGTGCTTGAAAACATCTGCTACCTTTCCCCTTCCTTTTGCCGTATAAAACTCCTGTCCCGGAAGCTGCTTGTAGTCGGCTTTGACGTAGGTTTCGTCGTCCATTACCACGCAGTCAAACTTCGTCAGCATCGTCGTGTACAGCCTCCGGGATCGCGCTTTGGCCGTCGTATTTTGTTTATCATCGCGATTTGGAGTCATTACCTTCTTGTAAGTCGATAGTCCGGCTCGTTTTTTGGCTCGATGCACGGTTGTAGACGATACACCCAGCTTATTTGCGGCATCTCGGAGAGAGAGGTTAGGGTTTCGCTTGAAACTACCGGCAACTCTCTTTGTCGTCTCAGCGGCTTCCGGTTTTCGATTTCCCCCCGATCCAGACTTCCTGGCTGTCGACAAACGTTCCCCAAACACTTTAATTACATTTGTAACGGTTGATTTGGCAACTTTTAGCGATTTTGCCAACTTTGCGTGCGAGTAGCTCGGATTTTCGCGATGCGCGAGCAAAATTTTGATACGCTGCTCTTCTTGCTTAGACGGCATTTTGACAACTGAAGAGTGAATTCCAAAATCAAAATAGGAGCAACATTCTACACACACACACCTTCAAAATGAGGGGTGTTCAGGTTTTTTAAATGCAAAATTGAAAGATATACGTCAAGTTGATATTGACCAAATTTTGACCGTATCACCCTTTATACCGTTTTTCAGCAAAATCCCTTGAATCCAGAGACCCTTTTGGGGCTCATATTTTGTAGGAAATCGTCTCCTCGTTGTCAGAATGCCAAGGAAGAACATGTTGTGACATGCTTACTGCCTGGTGGCGTTGCCAAACGAATCTACAACAATGACGATAAAGAGAGGATAAGCTCCATCACCGGAAAGGAGACTAATTTCTTGAAAGCCAACCCAAAAATGCGGATACTGGAAATTCTCGAGCCTAACGATCAAAATTGAATAGAAGAAGATTAAGAGCCGTCTCGGAAGGAACGGCGGTATAACGTGACGACTGACTGACTATGCCTCATCGAAGATTGCTTCCGTGAAATTTCCATATGCCCGCAAATTGTACATCCACCGGAGCATGTTCTAAAACAGGATTTAAAGATAGCTCCGTCGATGGCATATAATCCGGTTTTCATCAAAAGCTTCCAATTTCCTCCAATTTGTCCTCGCACACAGATAAAAAACTATCCATGATTGATGGTCGCATTGGTCGAGAATTAGTTGCAAATTCATTCCGAATTTTGCTCCACTCTAACAAGATTTGCAGCACAGTGCCAAGCCAAGTTGTTCGTTCAAGTATTCAGCAGGGCCGATGCGAACCGAAAATGGCTGTCAACCGGACAGCAGACACTCACATTCAAATTACGCCTAATAGCATCTCACTTTGACTAGGCCAAGCAAAAGGCCCTGGCCCTCTCTCTCTCTCTGGCCACTAGACTGTGTAGTCAAAGCCAACAACGTCTGACTCTATTTCTGTTTTCAGTTCCAATTCTTTCCAGTCTTATTGGGTTGCGGAAAGCGGCCACGTTTTCCTAATTTAGTTCAATATCATGTGCATGAATTAGGCCTGACTCACTGATGACATAACCATTAAATTGGTATCGACTTTTCAACCGTCGCTCTTTTGCCTGGCCAGGATTTTCGCGTCTATGGAAAAAGAGGAAGAGAGAGAGAGAGAGAGAAGCTTCCGGAGTCATTTCCGTCGGAATGAAATGAGTAGAGGCGATGAAACAGATTAATTGTTATTTGTTATGCACAGGATCAGTGATGTAGGTAGTGAGGGCTAAGATTATACGTCTTTGTACCATATATCATCGGAAAAGCTGCTGTAGAAAGGTTAATAAGTACCATGAAATCAGCTGAAATGTTCAGTAAAAATGCACAAATGCACGCAATGATTGACTGAACATTTCAGCTGATTTCATGGTATTTACTTATTAACCTTTCTACAGCAGCTTTTCCGATGATATATGGTACAATTACACTTCAAAATGGTGCAAAGCGGTGCATACTAAGGAGCATTTTCAAATGCTTAATGTACAGTTTTCTCTATTGTATGGAGCGTACTTTAAATATTTACTGAGCATTTTAAGATTTTTAACGTATTTTGATCTTAAATGATTGATCAAAATACGTTAAAAATCTTAAAATGCTCAGTGTTGGCGCGCTCCTTGGCACCAAGGCGGTGAATTCTCCTCGTCAAGGCGGAAAACAAGCAGAATCGAGTCAGTTGGTCGACCAGTCCAGCGAATGCGTTTTTCGAAAGCGGCAGAATAAAAGGAGGACAAGTTTTTAATTTTAATCTTTTATTCTCCGATATTTACCGTGCGCGATACAAAAATTAACTGAGCTCATTCACTTTTTCACTTTTTTTTCACTTTAAATGAGCTTTATTTCTTGTATTTGTGTGGTTTACTTGTATTACTTTTCAAGTGACACAGATGCGTCTTTTCAAATTAGTTATTTTGAAATTTCAATTATCATTAATTACAGTTCCTAGTCCTATCAGGCCTGTTTTAAGAATGACCACCTTGGTGGGATTGGTTTGTTTTAAATTTGAAAAAGGAGACTACTTATAACTACTATTTACAACTATAACTAACCTACAACTACTATATACACCTTATCTACTATATACAAATTGCTTATCAAAGCATGTTCTGATAAATTACATTTTTGTGCAAATTTAGTCTTAATTTCGTTAATTCTGGAATCTATTTTGGCAATGCCTGCCTCTTCATGTAAATTTGTTATTCTAGTGTCAAAAGGACGATCAAGAACCATCCTCAGCACTCTATTCTGAGCGACCTGGATTTTGTTCCTGTGAGTCTGTGCACATGATTCCCACACCGGAGCTGCGTAGAGGATCGCAGGTGCTATGATTTGTTTGTAGACGGCCAGTTTGTTCACCCTTGAGAGGCGGGATCTGCGACAAATCAGCGGATACAGATACCTAACCAAGGCAGAACACTTAACTACAGTTTTCTCTACATGCGCACGGAAGAGGAGCTTTTCATCAAACAACATCCCGAGATAGGTTACTTCGGCAGACCACTCAACCCTTATGCCATCCATGATTACAGTACAAGATGGAGCCGGTTTCAGTTTGGGCGATTGCCGATGGAGGAACAAGATCGCTTGTGTTTTGGAGGGATTGATTTTAATTTTCCACGTGGTGGCATAATCAGCCAAGGCGTTAAGGCATCGTTGAAGTTTGTTCGTTATTTCGCGAGGCATCCTTCCTTTGACGGCTATTGCGGTATCATCTGCGAACAGGAAAAACACGCAACCGTCTCCGAGGGGAGGAATGTCGGAAGTGTAAATGCTGTAAAGCAAGGGGCCCAGCAGACTGCCTTGCGGGACTCCTGCTGGGATCGAAAACGTGTCGGAAAGACAACCATTCAACGATACCTTAAACGACCTTTGCTGGAGGTAGTTACGGGTGATTGTAACCAGATGTAATGGAAAGTTGAAGTTACAAAGCTTGTATACAAGCCCATTGTGCCAGACATTATCAAACGCTTTCTCAACGTCTAACAAGGCCATGGCTGTGGACTTGGATACAGCTTTGTTACTTCGGATGTTATTCATCACCCGCACTAGCTGGTGATTGGTGGAGTGCCCCTTTCTGAACCCAAACTGTTCAGGAAGGAGTATGTTATTTTCCTCGACAAACTTAAGCAAACGATTGAGAATGAGTTTCTCGAACAATTTGCTCAGCGCTGAAAGGAGGCTGATTGGTCTGTAGCTTGAAGACAATGTTGGATCTTTACCGGGTTTGCGGATTGGTATGATTTTTGCTACTTTCCAGATGCTTGGAAAGTAGTGCAGTTCCAAACATCTGTTGAAGATAGCGGTTAGGAGAGACTGCACTTTCATGCTGAGTCTCTTCAAGATCAAGTTGAATATACCGTCAAACCCGGGAGCCTTCATGTTCTTGGTGCATTTCAGCGCTGAGCAAATCTGTTGTACTGTAATCATATCCGCCGGAGGCACGACATAAGGGGAGACATCTAGGTTTCGAACGCATTGCGCAACCTGATCATCGAGCGGACTTTGGATAGTCGAGCCAAGCAAATGCGATGAAGCGACATGCTCGCCGATCGCATATGCTTTCTCCTGTGGGGTGATTAAAAGCCGATCGTCATCATTTTCGACTTTGAGAGGTGGAACGGGTTTGGGATGATTTTTCAGGACCTTGGCTACATTCCAGAGTGGTCTGGAGCGGTCGTCCAGATTCTGGACAACACGCCCGAAACTTTCATTTCGGAGTGAGTCCATTCTGGAAGCAATCTGCCTGTTCAGAACGGCCATTTCACGTTTTTTGCCCAGATCTCCATTCCTCTGAAACTGGCGTCTACGAACATTTCTCAACCGAATCAGTAATTGGGTGTGGGAATCAATAGCAACAAACTTACCCCTCACAGGAACTTGTCGAACACACGCCTCGTCAGCCACGGATATGGCCTGTTGGAGTCCTTCCAACGCCCGGTCGATGTCATCTACAGTGTCGAGCAGTGGATTTTCATCGATGTTGCTGTCCACCATTTTTGTTGTGCGTGGTCGAACAATAGACATCCATTCCGGTTCCGCTGGTAGTTCCGCCAAGCTTCATGGTGGGCATTCAGGTCGCTCCCAACGATGAATCGGGAGCTAGTACGGGTGATGGCGGTCAAATCGTTCTTGAATTGAGTTCCTAGTCCATTGTTGGCGGTGCACTGGCGTGAGCAGTAAACAGCGATAAACCGGACGTTTCCAGTTGGTGATTCCACCTCCACACTAACGGCCTCGATGATAGAAGTGCGGACGTGGGGCAGAGTGCAGAACTTGATTCCCTTTCTGACGATGACCGCTACACCACCCTCCCTGGAGCTGGTGCGATCAAGCCGGATAATGTTGTGGTCAGGCAACCAGAAGCTGTCGCCGGACTTTAGATGGGTCTCGGTTAGAAGGCCCACGTCGATGCTGTGCTTGCGGAGGAAGTCTGCAAGCTCAATCTGTTTTGCTTGTACAGAGCAAGCGTTCCAGGTAGCGATGGTTAGCGGTTTAGACACCATACTGGATGATGAACTTACCGAGCACTTGGATCTGTTCGGGTTTATTGCGGCACTTACGAATAATACCGGACATGTTGACGAAAATTTCCATCAGTTCATCCGCTGAGAACAGATCGGGGTTGTTGTTTTGCGCTGGTGGTTGTCTCCAGAATCCGGGGGGGGATGGAGAGTAGACTGATGCAAATTTGAAATTTTTGCTCCACAGTGCTCAAATGGTTCCAAATTGAGTCCTGATTAGCCTCCCAAAATGTGAACTCATTTAGTAAGAAACTGACTTGGCACAAACAATTTGAATTTTATATGGAAATTACTATTGGAAAACCAATTTTTTTGTTCATTGCCTTCTAGCTTTTTTTTCCATATTGAACTGTTAAATAGTTCTATTGCTATTCTAACGGGAAATTTTCTCAGCTACAACTTAGCTCAGGATCGTTTTTCTGCCAAACGTTAAATTAAATAGTTATTAATTTTTTAAGAGATTGATAATCTTATGGCATGATCAAGCAACTGTTTTGTGGGCAACACTGAATTCTGCCGTGTGACATAGTAGCCATCAGTGTTCACTCGGCTGTCGACAAAAGCAGGCCACTCTCGATGTGTGCTACGCGATCGTCTGTTTTCTCGGCAGCAACCATTGTGTGGTCCTCCTCATTGTTCTTCATCAGCAGTTCTTTCGGTCGATGCGTCGTCGACTTTGGAAAGCAACCGTTTCGTGATGAGTGTTTGAGTGCAGACCACGTTTTGCGTCCATTGCTGCAATGGACGCGCTCTGACCCTCGTTGGCGTACAACAATTTGCCATACAATGAAACTACTGGAAGCGGCTCCAGTTCTGATGGAGGAGGCTTTTTGGATAGCGGAAGATAAAGTGTTTATTGTGTTGTACCTTTTGACTATAGTTTTAAAATGTATTGTATAGTGACCAAGAATCCTCGGCTCTGTAAAGTTAATTCGGTTGAGCCTTATCAAATAAATTAATAAACAAAAAAAAAACATAGTAGCCATGATTTCTGTGCTCTATTATACGCGCCAGAAACACCAATGTTGCTTGTTGCACAGTTGATTGAGCATAATCATAAGACATCAGCGACTTGAATCAATAATAACTTTTCTTCCTTACATGTTGTCGAAAAGTGATCTTGAAGAAAGTTGTAGCTGAGAAAATTTTCCAATTACTCAACTATTATGTTTTAAAGCAGAGGGATATGGTGAATTGTTATATAGATATGATCAAAAAAATTGGTTTTCCCATAGTAATTTCCATATAAACTTCAAATGGTTTGTACCAAGTCAGTTTCTTACTAAATGAGTTCACATTTTGGGAGGCTAATCAGGACTCAATTTGGAACCATTTGAGCACTGTGGAGCGAAAATTTCAAATTTGCATAAGTCTAATGGAGAGCTTTGGCCAACAGAATCACCGGAAGTTGCTTGAGCGGGATGCACCCGCAAATTCGCATGCCTTTGCTGAGGAGCACGAAGAGGCGGGAAATCCTCCGTCCGAAATGCCGGGACTTTGTCCTTCTTGCGTCCTGGTTGGTTGTTAGCTGCCGCCTGTTTTCGGATGCGTTTGAACTCCTCGCGTTTGGAGCACTGTCTGTCGGAACCTTGGTGAGCACCACCACAGTTGGCGCATTTTAACGTCACTTCTCCATCCGCAGGGCAGTCGGAAGTGGCGTGGTCTTGAGCGCAATTGCCACAGCGTGGCTTAATGTTGCAGTTGCGGGTGCCGTGTCCAAAGTTCAGACACCGTTGGCACTGAGTCACATCACGATGGCCGCCACGGTATGGCTCCCAGCGGACGATGATCGGATTGATGGAGCGGATGGCCTTCAGCGCGTTGAGCGTCACCGTTCCCTTCTGGAAGTGTACCAGGAAAAGGCTATCCGGATACGCCTTCACATTTTCGTCCTTCCTTGTCATCCGATAGACGGCACTTGGGGCCAGCTTGTACCGGTCTCTGATTTCAGCTTCGATAAACTTCGGGTCGAAGTTTGGTAGGCCCCTAATGACGACCTTGAATGGCTTCGCACCGGGAATGTCATGGGTGAAGAATTCCACCTTGGAAGTCCTCAGGTGGGCGACGACCAAGTCATACTCCGCTTTGGTACGGAGCACCACCTTGGTGCCGACTCTGCCCAACTTGTATTCGGCTTTAACGCCCAGCGTCGCTAGATCTGCGATGAGCTCATTAAGATGGGCATTTTTCACTACCAATTGAGGTAGCTTCACTTTTGCCGCACTCGGGCCGGCAGAATTTTCGTTGCCGATGGCGTCGCTAAAATCACCGATGTCGCTGGCGTTCGTCGCTGTGACATCGGATTGGCCTCGATTCTTCTTCCTCTTCTTGCTGCGTTTTTCCAACACAGCTGGCTAGATATTCCCATCCATGGGGAAAACAGCAAACCTGTTCGAGGTAGGCACACCGGAGCTTCCTTCACTGGGGTTCTGGACCTTCGCCGGGCTTCGCAACCGATGCTTCCCCATTTCGGGGCACACACACACGCAGGACAAACCGCGAAAGAGAGAGCGCGAACACTATCGCCACGAACTTTTCAAACAACTCGAGAGACCTAGCTAACACCGAACTGAACTGCTTGACGACCAAGCAGAGAATGATCATGATGATGAGCTCATTCACGAATGGACTGCTTTATTTATACTCATTCCCCGATCCGACAACGTATAATGGGCGGAGCGTTGCGTGCTATTCTGCATTTTATTCTTGTAGGTTGCCTTTGTTGGTGTGCGTCGCTTCTACTGCTGCCGCTGCTTTTGTTGGTGTGCATCGTTCGGTTTCATTTGGCAGTCTTTCCGGAGCGAACGGTTCGGTCGCGAACAACCCGATCTATTTTAAGGATATTTTTTTTACTTATTAAAAAACATCGTCATTGTTTAATTTACCATTTACCTTTTTTCCGCATTAAATTCATTTTTAAAACCAGACCCGTTTTGACTTTATCGTCAGACTATAAAAGGTTTTCAAAACAGCAAAATTCTAAACTGCTAAACAAGAATATGTTGCACTATTGAATGCTTTATTTAAACCAAAAAGATTGCGTTTGCCGTCATAAAACCACAATTAATCAGTGTGAAAGCCAAAACGCTGTTAAATTGTTTCTTGGGTAATACCATCACACACAAAAATTATTATATTTTATTTCAATGATAATAAGAACCACCCTAGAATTCATTGTCATAAAAATAAGGGCCTAGCTATAAGGAACATCTTAGCAGAATACACTTTTTGTCTAAAATTTCAATTTCAGGCTCAAAACGTATCCTTTAAGCTAAATCTGCATTATGGACCACTGTGCAGTGGCGAAAGCACAGGTCTGATAATCGCAACATTCGTGGTTTGAGTCCCCCAGCCGGCAACCTCTTTATTTCGGCATGATTCATTTCACTCACTAATACACTCCACATTTTTCTTTCTCCATTTTCTTGCATTGGACCGCAGCTTGGTATATCGCATTCTCCGTTTATGCTAACATCCTGCGATGATGATTCACAGAATCAATTGTAAGCAAATCTTACATCCTTCGGTTGGGTGTAGTTGATTTTTTTATCAGCCTGTATAGCATAGCTGATAACGTTGACCAATAAATACAAATCAAAATTACTTCTACAAGTTTGGAATCGTCAATGGCAGAAACCAGAAGCAAAACTCAAGTCGCCTGCCAGAAAAATATATGGTATAATTCAATGTTAATCGGCTCCGTGAAGTTTCATTAACTTTTGATCTTCATAAATAATTTAATAAGAAAAATTTAAGCTATTAGGACTCTTGACAACAAATCCTTAGAAATTCTGTCAATAGTTTCTTTGAATTTCTGGTAAGGCTTTCTTCGAAGTCCGTGGTGTAGGTGAGGAATTTTCCGGATTCTCAATTTGGGACCAAACGGCAGTTCGGAAAAAAAAAATCAATCCCCAGCAAGGATTCTCAAGAAGGGTCTCTTGAAAATCCCGGCTAGAGGTTCTCTGAATCTCGGCAAGCGATTATCTGGAATCCAAGAAATGGATTTTCCGAAAAGCCACATCCGGTGCCCATCCCTGTATTTGAAACACTCTCTGATTCATCAAGTGAAGCTTGATTCAATTTGTCAGTTCCCTGTAATCATGTTCATTGATTCCAACCAGCTGCGCAGTGACGTGACGATCCAAGTTGGATGGTGGCAACAAATGGAGCGTTGCCGGAAGACAGCTATGGACACAGTAAGTGGGTGGGTTGAGCAGCACATTTTAATTCAATTTTAGTCCAGTGGCTACGGTGTAGCGCGGCGAGCTGTTTGGTCTCGAAACCGGAAGATTTATTCGTTTTATATTGACCAAAAAATGATTCCGGGAAAAGAGGCCTTTAGTGCTGAATCTGGCATAGCAGACGGAAGCTGCGAAGAGAGTGATAGGCAATATATCAAGGATGAATGGGCCGATATTTGGTGAATAAAAATGTAGCAGATGCTCAGCGAGATATGATCGAAACGGAGTGGAGCTGAGAAAACTCGGCGATTTGATTAGCTTAATTCGATTTCCAGGGAATTGCTGTTCCGCTGCTGAGTAATGTGCTAAAATAGTCAGGAAGGTTTTGTGCTGCGGGAAAAAACTGTGATGGGAATCTTTTTCCATACGTCTGACCTTGATTATGCTTACTTGGAATACGTAATTTCATGATATATGATCCGCATTTTGATTACTACCTGAAACGAAACAAAACAATTCAGCATAATTATTGTGAACGGAAATCATAGAAAAAGTGTCTGAAACAATGTTCTAATTTCCTCAATTTCTAGTTGGAGATTCCCCAATCTCGTAAACAGTTCCATTTCAAGAGCATAAAATCGCTCCTAATGACATCCAATCGCGCAAAAGGTTCAACTTTCCCCCAATTAATGTTGACACTAACGACAGCGATTTCTGAGACTGGCTCTTCAGCAAGTCCTTTCTTTCCCGTTACCGTAAAAATGCTTCTTTCCCCCTTCTCCGTCGTTAGTCCCGACGACGATGACGACGGCGACAATCCTGAAACAATCAAACCAGTTGGCAATAAATTTTCATTTCCATTGTTCAATAGAGAGGAGCGGAAGCGTCTTAAAATTTCGATCGCCGTTGCCGACGCCGCCGACGCCGCCGCCGGAACATAAATACTGAACACCAGCCAAAAAGGAAGTGTAGACGACTGAAGTTGGGAGGAAGATTTATGGTTGCCGTTTTCCGACTTACTGCCTGCTTTTTGAGCATTGCAATGGTATTCTGGCCCGCTCCGTTCCGCCATCATGAGGAGTTTTCTTGTTATGCTACTTACTGCAAAGAAGAGTGAAAAGATTTTACCAACTTTGGAAAACTGGTGCCGAATTTTTGGCATAGCTCTGAACCCCCTTGACTGGGCGCCGGGAAAGGAACTTATCCGCTCTGACAGGTCATGTGTGATGGTTCTGTTCGTGTCTGGCAGCCGGGTTTGATTCAGTCAGCGCAGAGTAGTGCTCTATGGCTGGGTGAGGATTTCCACGATACAGCAAGTTAGTCTTTGGGGTGAAATTATGCTCTGTAGTTGGAAGTAGGTGGCTTTGAAATTCCGGCAGAAAGTTTCCACCAAGCCGGTAGGGATTAATTTCGTAAGTGTACGTCGGGGAGCTGAGTCCCAGTCGGTGGTGCTGTCTGCAGCTAAAGTTGTTCCTATTTTGACACGTGAAGAAGCCAAAACCGCATGATTGCTAGTGTCAGGAGATGGAACTTCTAAGGAATTTAATATCAGGAGTTGTGGGAAGCGGTGTGTAATATCCGGGATCATGAAATTTCTAGCTGGGAGGAAATTTGAGGAAACTCCTGCAGTATTAGTGTGGAAATGATGTGTTAATTAACGGATGTAATTTTAGAGCAGCAGACCACGGTTTCAACGATGTAGTCTAAGTGGCTGCCGTGTATGGACAGGAACTTATGGCAGTTGTTTTGATGAGTCAAAATAATAACTTCCTGCTCGTGTAAATAATTATGTTTCAGATGGAATCATGAACTGATTAAGGCAGCAAATCAGTTCTTTTCCCTGCTCAAATTTAGCAAGTTGAGCAGCCATGCATGAATCTCCTCGTCCTCGTTGAGCTGATCATTCAACGACGCAGTTTTGATGTCCATCTAATGCAAAAGCATACTTCCCCAATTCGCCAAAACCAGCGTCAAGACGCCCGTAGAGTATTCAGCTTTGCTATCGAAGAATTTGTTTCGGGAGTAGTTGAATGCTATCTCCTGGCTCAGACCCGTTACTTCCACTTTTCACTTGAAAAACGCTAAATCGAGTCGGTGTTTGCAGTCATGACACATTTAGATTATAGCTTTAAAAATAGTAATATTATCCCAAGTAACAATTTTGGTTTTATAAGGGTTCTGTAGAGCACAAGCCTAGGCAATCTCTGAATCACAGGAAGGCCGTTCTTCGTTCCTTCAGTGTCTGAAGACCAGTCAAGCAGTGATGGAGGACTGTGGAAAAACATTCTTTGGATCAGGTATGGCAAATCAATTTTCGTGCATTAATTTATATTCATTTTGCTTTAACTTTTTTCATCATCAGAATTCCGAAAAATGATGTATGAAACATTTGTCGTTTGTACAACTTGTGTAAACAAATCAAATCTTATGCGTGATGAACTGGCACAACTTGTTATTGTTTTGCATTCACTGGCAATAATGGTGGGTTCTGATGGCCCATTATACATATAATATACAGATTTAAGTTAATAAAGCCTGTCCACGTTAAATTTCGGACACTTTTCTTTCAGTGTACTTTTTGAAATATTTCACGAACTGCTGAAGCGTTTCACTTATATTACAGCTGAAGCAACAACATGTTGACATGTCTTCCTTCGAAAGGTAAGTAAAGTCGTTGGTCCCTTCCCATGTGTGTTGAATGGGTGCGATATCCGTCGGTGATTGGCACTAGATTGCGGAACAGAGACCGACGTTAAATAAAGGAATGCAGAAGAGGAACATGTTTACATACTTGTTCAGTTTGTCAAAATGGAGTCGAATTAAGTGGAAGTACACAAACGCATTTTGTACGAACGGCAGCAAAATCCAACGTTGTCGGTACGCCATCTCGCCAAAAAGCTAAAACTGCCGAAGAGTACCGTTTTTAGTGTGTGCAAATCGTTTGACCAGCACTTAACTGTGGATAGGAAGGTTGGAAGCAGAACAAATCAAAAGGTATGCTCTCGACCAGCGTTGCCAGTATTCCAGATTTATCTGGATTTTACGGATTTTCAGTCGTCTTGCCAGATACACAGACAGATCACGTTTATTTCCAGATTTTGTAAATATGTTCCAGATTTTCCCAGATTTTTTAAAATGTGTTGTTTTATAAATATCACTGCAATAAATGGACTCTCTTATCAAAAAAAAAAAAAAAAAACCAAACTACTACTCTAATTACTAAAGGCCATCAACGTTGGACATTATTGCAACATCATACATGGAATTGTTACAACATGTTTGCAATGGGTTGCAGAATCATGAAAATTGAAACATTTTCTAAACATTGTTGGCTAAAAAATATCTTCAATTTTTTTTTAAATATTTTTTTTTTTTTCCTTTGGTTTGTTTTTTCCGTCAATCTTGTTTTCCGTGCTGAGCACCAATGCTTCCGACGTGCCAGGAAGGCAGCTCCCACACCTGGACCCTACCTATCGACCCATCAACTCATGAACCGGGGACCAACGGCTTTACTTCCCATCCGAAGGAAGGCGTGATCAGAGATGTTATGCCTCAGAACATCCCGGCGGCGCCGACTGGTATTGAACCCAGGCCTGCTGGGGTGAGAGGTAATCACGCTTACCACTACACCACTGGTGCCGTTATTTTTAAATATCAAGCCAGTTTTTTTTTTCAATTTGCGTTTTTGTTTAGATTTTGGCTATAACTATTTTTTTATGGAAATTCTGAAAATAGTTTACAGTGAAGTGTAAGTATGCAGTCTGTGCAACCTTTGATTGAAGTCAAGACGGTATAAATTGTCTTTTGCAAACTCTGATGATAATTGCATGGAGATTTTGTGAAGAAAGGAAATAGTTAGAATTCGGAAGAGAAATCATAGAGAATTCTTAAGATGAAACTTAAGGAGAATGCTGATATGAATCGTGAGAATAATTTCAATGGAATTCTGTCCAATGTTTCTATGGAGATTAGGTTTTATCAAATTTTAGGAAGTCTGGCAATTTCTGGGAGACTTTATAACGTTGTTTTGAACCCTATTATTTTTCTATTAATGTTTACCCGTTCGTTCGTACTACCTATACAAGTAAAGATAAGCTTCATGAAAGCTTTGGATGTCCATGAATTTTCATAGCATGCTGTCAGTCTGTATGCTATCTTAGACACCCACCTTTCGTAGACGCCACCTAGTTTTTGAAACGGCAGTTAAGATACCATTTTAAAAATTTAAAACCATTGCGTCGTAGAGAATTCAATAGATTTGGCTATTGTGCTTAACACCTTGTATAACTACGTTTATTCTCTCGAATCTGCCAATAGGAAGAAATTACGCAGTAGTTTTTAGGCACAACCCAAGCTACTCCGCGTCTATCGAATCATTTGAGTGGAGTGCTTTGAAATAATCAGAAGTTGATAATTGCTGATTTAAGTTGAAGACAATAGATTGAAATTTACTGCGCAACATCTAAACTCGAAGTAAGCTCGGGCGGTTTGTGAATTTTGATGATTTAAATCCATTTAAATAATTTTCCACAGTTTTGAATTTGTCGAGTGCAGGATCATATTTTGATCAAAATAGAAATTGATATTGAATATATATTGTGAAGTTGGTGAAATTTGAAATTCAGGTAAGCCTAATTAGTTAGTAGTAAATTGGTGAGCAAATTATGTGAGATTTCCGCGTTAACAGGCCCTCCTCGCCCAGTCAACGCGGGCGGCTTGTATCGGCTTGTATTGGCTAGTGCTAGAATTGGCAAATATCGTCGAAACTGGAGCGGGCTGTTTCAAGCAGCTAGGACATCCAGCCGTCTTATACTGGCTGTTAGTTGGACGGTCATTACGCATTTTCTCGTTCGGCTACGACGCACTACCACTGCTACTGCGCAATTGGTAGCCTTTGTTGGAACGACTCGTCTCGCCAAGTCGTGCGGCGTAAACTGCGTACCACTACTACAGCTCATCACTCCAATACGCTTGGGGACGCCTGCTATACCCCTTACTTGCCCACGCGCGAGTCATCTTGGTGCGTACGCTTTTGGTGACCAACTGATCCGATTTGAGTTCGCGTACTGGAACGTCGCGGGACATCCGACGAGGGACCAGACGCTGAAGGAACCAGGTCAGATCTGTCCGAAAACTGCTCACATTAGTTTTATTCGATCTTGAATGGATATGCTAACATACATGAATAGGTTTGCCTTAATTCAATAAATTTCGATTTCCCTTGAATTTTAATTATTAAATCGCTAGCTCGATAAATTTAAGTTTAGTATATTCGGGTTTCGTCCAATTAAATTGAATAAAATAAAAATTACTCCTAGTTTAGATTAGTTACTCCACACATCTTTTGCGTCACGTTATTTGTATATGTTTATTTTTGTTAGATTGGTTTGGGTTTAAATAACTATTGCATATTTCCCCTTGGTTGATTTTAAAGAATTATTTCATTTTCGCGGTTTGAATTGGTGTTTTTAAATTTGAGTATCCTAATCTGATTGGTTGGCTTTAGACGTTTGGGTCAAAATAAGTAAGTTCGTTTGTGTCAACATCTGAGTGACCTGCACTGAGAAGGGAAGTTTCTTGCCGGGTAATTAAGAACGAGTTGACGGTCCTTCTTTGAAAGGTGGCGCTTAAGCCGTCAGCTTAGCGTAACACTGGGAACGTTACAACTTTCAAGGCTATTTTGGCAAAGTACTTGAGTACTAGAGTAATAGAGAAAAATTGAGACAAAATTATGCCAATTCCTGGAAATAATTACCAGTTTGAGGGAATTGTGGAATCAGAGAGCGATTTATAAGAGATTACAAGAGATAATGCTAAGCACTCTTAGAATGTTACTGAAAAAGTTTGGATATTAAAGGGTGATACGGTCAAAATTTGGTCAATATCAACTTGACGTATTTCTTTCAATTTTTCATTTAAAAAACCTGAACACCCCTCATTTTGAAGGTGTGTGTGTGTAGAATGTTGCTCCTATTTTGATTTTGGAATTCACTCTTCAGTTGTCAAAATGCCGTCCAAGCAAGAAGAGCAGCGTATCAAAATTTTGCTCGCGCATCGCGAAAATCCGAGCTACTCGCACGCAAAGTTGGCAAAATCGCTAAAAGTTGCCAAATCAACCGTTACAAATGTAATTAAAGTGTTTGGGGAACGTTTGTTGACAGCCAGGAAGTCTGGATCGGGGGGAAATCGAAAACCGGAAGCCGCTGAGACGACAAAGAGAGTTGCCGGTAGTTTCAAGCGAAACCCTAACCTCTCTCTCCGAGATGCCGCAAATAAGCTGGGTGTATCGTCTACAACCGTGCATCGAGCCAAAAAACGAGCCGGACTATCGACTTACAAGAAGGTAGTGACTCCAAATCGCGATGATAAACAAAATACGACGGCCAAAGCGCGATCCCGGAGGCTGTACACGACGATGCTGACGAAGTTTGACTGCGTGGTAATGGACGACGAAACCTACGTCAAAGCCGACTACAAGCAGCTTCCGGGACAGGAGTTTTATACGGCAAAAGGAAGGGGAAAGGTAGCAGATGTTTTCAAGCACATGAAACTGTCAAAGTTCGCAAAGAAATATCTGGTTTGGCAAGCCATCTATACCTGTGGCTTGAAAAGCAGCATTTTCATAGCTTCCGGGACTGTCAACCAAGAAATTTACGTGAAAGAGTGTTTGAATAAACGTCTGCTGCCTTTCCTGAAGAAACACGGTTGTTCCGTACTGTTTTGGCCGGATTTGGCATCTTGCCATTACGGTAAAAAGGCCATGGAGTGGTACGCCGCCAACAACGTGCAGGTGGTTCCCAAGGACAAGAACCCTACCAACACGCCAGAGCTCCGCCCAATTGAGAAATACTGGGCTATTGTCAAGCGGAACCTAAAGAAGACCAAAAAAAAAACTGCTAAGGGCGAGCAGCAGTTCAAGGCAAACTGGCTTTCTGCGGCGAAGAAGGTGGACAAGGTGGCTGTACAAAATCTGATGGCAGGGGTCAAGCGTAAGGCCCGGCAATTCGGATTTGGAAAAGCGGAAGCCTAACTGAATATTTTTCCTGAATTTTATACTAATTGAACTTGAAAAAGAAATTTAATTTGATTTTTTAAATAAACGATTTCACCGATTTACACGCGTTTTCCCTTGACCAAATTTTGACCGTATGACCCTTTATCAAGATTAGTTTAAGGGAATTCAGAATAAAATTATGATGAAATTCTAGGATGATTCAAATTGAACTCTCTAAATGAAGTAAATTCAGACATACACAACATTTCATGATCTGGGACCCAGGAATAATATAAATTCCAAAAATTAGAATCATTTCAAGATCCTGAGACTTCAAAACTGACGCTTTCAGACTTTCATTGTAGTTGATCATAGTTTGATTCTTACTTCAGCCAGGATAATTTTAGTTTAAAATAAAATTGCCTACTGGTCTACCGAGTGTTGTGAGTTGTATGATGTCAAGAATGAAATTGGAAGTCAAATAATCAATCTCAGAGAAATATTACAATTATTTAAAACGAAATTTTAAGACACATGCCGGTACTGCATCAAGTATTAAGGACTAAATCGACTATTAGTTTAAAAAAATCATCCCATCATAGTTGCTTGACTCTGTGCTGCTTCAGAATCCTAAAAATATTTTTTAAATCAATTTTGAAATGCTGCGTAATAGATATTTAAACTTTTTGTGAACAATGTGTCAATACTTTTCTTAACTCTTGGATGATTTTAGCAATGGTAGTAGTAGTAGTAAAATTATATTTATTTCTGCTGATTATGATAGTACATTGATTTAACATTTTAATTAGCCTACGCGGCTCTTCATCTTTGTTTAATTTGATATTCTAATTTAATATTTGAATTTTTCAACTAGTTAACAGAATACCCCTTTGGGGTGTGTTTTGTTTGAATTGAAAAAAGTGATAACCTACCTAACTACGAGTATAACTTAACCTAATGTGCTAGATAACGTATGATCTGGTGATTTGATCTCCGACAGTTGACTCTGAACCTTTCCAGGATGAATACTCTCCGTTTTTCTAATGTCTGAACTCCAGCCAGGAGGTGGATCTCAGAATTTCGAGGGGAAGCAGCCAAGTCGGAGGCACAGATTAAAAATCAGCGCCAGATGGTTGTAGAATCTGGAGCTCAAGTGTTTAAGTTCCAGATTCAGGATGCTGTCGAAACCTGGGGCCTTCATGTTTTTAGATGATTTGATATAGGCCAACAGTTCGTCAGCTGTAATCTCGGATTCCTCTGGAAAATGTTAGGAATCTGATTGAGGTTGATTGCGTTTTCAGCAACCTCAGCTTCGTGAGGGCTGACGATGTTTTGTCCGAGATTATGAGAGCTGACGAAGTGTTGACTTATCGCGGCAGCCTTCTCTTCAGGAGTTATCAGATGAACCACTGGGTCGCCGGGACTATCCAGTGGGGTTAGTGGTGGAATGGGTCTTGGCTTATTTTTTAAGAATTTTGGTTAGTTTCCAAAAGGGTATTGCACAATCGGGGAGAGAGTGGATCCTGTTAGCAAAGTCCTGATTCCTGAGGTCCACCATCCTGGCTTGGATGGTTTTGTTAGGCGATTACAGTGGGTCTTAAGGACAGGTAGACCAGAGCGTTGGTCCTGCCTTCGGATAGTGTTACGGAGTCTTATAAGGTCTTTGGTAGATCTTTCAAGGTTCAGAGTATTGCTCACCTGTCTGGATACTGGCACGTGTTGTTTCCTGGCCCGGGAAATCGCCTCTTTGATAGAATGCAGACACCGATCAACGTCTTATGGCGTCTCCGGAAGGACACCGTAGTCGACAGTGAAGTCGACACAGTGTTGGAACTGATCCCAGCTGACGCGATGGTAGTTGCGTCGGGAAGCTTGTAATCGGTTGACGGATGAGTCCACATCGGCCACCACCGGATAGTGGTTCGAACTCAGCTCCTGGTGGGTCACAGGTTGCGAGATGTTGTCTCCCATGTTGCTAATATGGTGTAGTGAGTCTCTTGCAGGTTGTCGTTCAGGATTGTACCGTTTTGGTTGCGTCGACTGTTGCCCCAAGCCTGGTGTTAGGCGTTCAGGTCGCCAGCGATGATGTACTTCTCACGGCGTCGAGTTAGTCTGATGATGTCTCTCCGCAGGTCTGTTGCCGACCCGTTCCTGATGGTGGCTAGTTTAGGACAGTAGGCCGCAATGATGGTGATAGGGCCGACATGGGGAGGCATGAAGTAGTTCGCCTCCTCGTGGTGTGCCCTGGAAACGCTAATTATCGAACCCAAGGGAGAGATATTGCGGCTAAACGAACCCCATCCAGCTCGTCCCAGGAGGTTGAGAAGCCCTGCACAAACCCTCGTTGTGCAAAGGCAGAAGTGACGCCGGGTTCTTAGAGTGCTTAGCACACGCAGCTGGTAAGCGGTCACATCTGTCCTAAGCTGCCCTGTTGGACAGTTGGCTGGCTATCACGTCTGCTCTAGAACTCAGGCGAACAACGAACAGCGAACAACAAGAGGAAGGCCCTGCACAGCTGCTCACTGTGCAGTAGCGAGTGTCACGTCGGACACAACACCTAGTGATGCGCCATAGCGCAACCGGCCCCCTCCCATGACGTAATGCTTTCGGGCGGTTCCGGGGCGGGCAAGGGCCTAGAGCACAGGGTAAGGTTTAGTGGGTTGGGAGAGCTATTTCTCCCATCCCCACACCCTGAGTTATCTTCTCAGGAGTCTGGGAGCAGATTCCCCCCTGTATAAAAAAAAGGTCCGACAGGAGTGGAGACTTCTACCACTAAAGCTTCGATGGTTTTTAGCTGAAAGCTCGGCAGAAGCCGACAGCAGATGTTTCTCCTTACAGCAATGGCCACTCCTCCTCCCCCGGAGCTGGTTCGATCATGTCTTAGAAGCCGGAAGTCAGGAAGGTAGATGTTTACCTCCGGTTTCAGGTGGGTTTCGGTGATAACGGCAATGTCGATGTTTTGTTTGTTGAGGAAGTCAACGAGCTCGATGATCTTGCTCTTGAGCGAGCAAGCGTTCCAGTTGGCGATCTTGATGGTTTTACGGTCCATAACTTAGCATGAAGGTAGCCACAGCTTGGAGCTGGCGGATTTGTTCTTGATTGTGTTGGTAATGTCGTGCATCTTGAGGAAGATGATCATTAGTTCCGCTGCGGTGAACCACGAACCATCGTTGATTTCTGGCTGCGGTAAGGACGGTCCATCCTGAAGCCAGTTTAGCCCAGGGGCTGTGGGAAGATCCTGCGGCTTTGGAGCAGCGGTCGTCTCTTGGCTTTGAACTTGAGTGGTGGTGGCCGCCGCAGCAGCCAATCGTTGATTGAGTGGCAGTGGTGGCAGCACTGTAATCGATCGTCAAGGTATCTGTGGGAAGTTCTGGTCATTAATTTCCAGCACCTTCTTGTGGATGCTTTCTTTCGGATCTCGATGTACTCGGTGCGCTTCGGGGAGGCCTTGCTTGTAGCTTTGTGATCAGCACCACAGTTGGCGCAAATTGGATCGACTTCATCGAGTTTGTGTTGTTTGCCACACTTGATGCAGCGGCTGACCATATGGCAATTCTTCGTTCCATGCCCGAACAGCAGGCAGTTCGAGCATTGGGTGACTCCACAGCTGACCGGCTTGTACCGCTCCCACTTCACCACAATGTTGAACAGGACGCGGATGCCCTGGAGGTTCATCAAAGTTGTTGAGTTCTTCTCAAGGTGGACCAGGTATAGCTGGTCGCGGTATTTGACGGCCTTGTTGTGGCGGGCCATCTTGTGAATTTGGACCGGCTTTAGTTCATTAGCCACCAGCTCATCCAAGAGGACGCCTGTGTCCATGTCGTATAGTCCTCGCAGGACCACTTTGAACGGCTTAACACCCTCGATGTCGTGGGAGAAGTACTCCACCTGTGATTGGTCCAGTATGGCCTTGTAATATTTCAATGACGAAACCATCAGTTTGTATCCTTCCGTGCACAGCTGGATGGTGCACCGGACGCCCTGCGAGGTGAAGAAGTTTATTTTTTTCCCGCAATCCGGGAGGGAAGCCCTTCACGTATAAGGGCGGCATTCTGTCCTTCTTCGGCGGTCCTGTTCTTTCCGTTACCGGTTCTGCACCGTCCTTCAGAACGGAGAATCGATTGTTGTCGAGCTGCTTCTTTGCGGCTGTCGCAATGTCACTGTTGTCTTCAGGCCTAGACCGTTTCCCGGGATTGCTGGCATTCGCGCCACCGCGCGATTTTTTACCCATGGCTGGGTCAGCGAGAGCGTCACTATTCAACGCGAGAAAAAAACGTAACAACGCAATCGAGCGAACGAAGAGAGCGAGAGTAAAGACGTCGACTGTACTGCTCAACAGTCTGGCAGCGAATGTTGTGGACAGCGTTGCCAGGTTGCCAGATTTATCTGGCACAGCCAAAGAAATTTAAGCTCTGCCAGATAGATTTTTTGAGAAATCTGGCAGTTTCCTATCTTAATTTGCTGTGCCAGATTTTTGCCAGACATTTTTTTTTGGGTTTTGCCAGATTTTTTCAAAATAAGCCTGGCATCTCTGGTTGTGGATGAATTATTATTTTAGCAATGCTAACAAGTTGGCTTTATATATTTTTTTAAACATGGATTTCATTAATATTCTGGTAGTCTTTGAATAAATTCCAGATGATCATACTGACCGATTTTTACGGGAGATTGGCACATCATTTTGATTTCAGTAACATTATGTTAAAAACAGGATTTTTTGGAGCATTCCAGATTGATCCAGATTTTATATTAGAATGGTCCAGATTTTTCAGAAAATGACCTGGCACCGCTGCTCTCGACGCCGAAAGATGGTAGCCATTGTTGAGAAACATCCAAATCCTGTTAGAGACAGGGCTTAGAGAGTATTTTGTGCCGAGTATGCAAAAAAGGAGGGACTTCGGATGTGAATCTAAATGCATATAAAGAGGTATCATACATGTTTTTCAAGGTCATTTACTCTATTTTGAAGTCTGTGAAAAGGATTTCTAGAATTCAGTGTATCGTGCTGCTTCTGACAGCACTCACCACCAGAGGGCGAGCAGCCATCAATCGTATGGATTGGTGGGAAGTCGACGTGAGCAAGTTTTGCGAAAATCATTTTTAATTAGAAATTTCAATAATGGAGCAATTTATTCAATACATTATTTATACATAATGTCACTATTACTAAAAAGAACAAAATGTAGAAATTTTCTCATCGCTAGAAGCAAGGTTTGAAGAGAAATTGACGATTTTTCGAAAATCTCCATACCGAAAAACTGGTTTATCCACCACTGCGGGGTGACATCTGTCGGATTTGATGGTTGAAACTGCTATTAAATTCTTGACTACATTTTCTTCTATGAACATGGAAAACACATTATGCGTTTTAGCCGATAGATGCCACGCAAATAACAGCAATGACATCTGATTGAAAATTAATGCAGAAACTTGACTATATGGTTAATTCTTCCATAAGTATACAATGCTTCCTTTATTTAATTGTACAGAGAACACTTAATAGGGTAGATTAACGAGTTATAGCTATACGTTTCTATTATAGTGTTTTCAAATAATGGCCTATGAAAATCCTTATTGCCATAATTAGAACACACCATAATAATAACGTTTGTCAATATCTGGTACTTCTACTCTACCTTATTTAATTCAAAAACAACCTCCATCACTGATAGATATAAATAGAGTTTATTTATTTATTATTTTGTTAGCAGGCACACAGCATGCCAACACAAGCAATAATAATCAACACGTTAAAAAATAGCCTGTTCCAATATCAAAGAAAAACACATCCCAGTAACGAGCTCGAATTGAAAAAGTGAATAAACAAATATGTCGGCAAGAATGAATGATAAAGATCCATGTCGTTCCAAGAAGGACAAGTTGCTCACAAAATATATGAGCTCGTTGTCTCTGGTGAAACCAAACTCACAAAGGTGGATAGAAATTCGTTAGAATCTTCCTTCCGAGAATTTTGCAAGGATCCGAATAGCATTGTTTCAAACATTGTTATAATTTCATTGCTTCAAAACAATCGAAAAGTCCCCCCAGAATACATTGATTGTTGCCCGACTTATGCGTTGATGTTATAAATATCAATTTGGACGGATTCCCGAAGCCCCCAAACACCAACGCAAATGTCTACCCATGCAAGCACCATTTCCATTTGGAAAGATTGTATTTGTAGGTCCCCTGTTGGCTTATTCTAAGGAAAATTTCAGCCTGTCTGCCTTACTTCCCCTCTCTTCCCTTTCAGTCAAACTTGAAGCAAAAGTTCCGAACACCACCATCATCGACCGCTTAACAGTCAATTGTTTAGCAATATTTGGCTGACCTCGCAAAATTTGAGTCCAACAATTCGAGACGAATAACTGAAAGCTCCCCTTGTGCTACTTTTTGGTTTTCCTTCAGAATGGAGGGCCGAGCTTGCGCACCCCCCGCAAATGATGCTAAGGAGGGCAAATATTACCATCATTTCCACGACATTGGCACTCAGTTGACGGTTGCTGCCCACGGTCGCGTTGGAGGCGGAGTAAGAAGTAAAGTGGGCGTCCGCGTAATGGCCGATCGATGGAAAATGCTGAGGAATAGCTACGTAGCTACGGTAGAGGGGAATGAATAAATCTAAAAATGGAATATTGATGCGAGTGTATTGCAAAGATATTGAATTTGCGGGGCCCTGCAGGCGGGAAGAAACTTGAAAACTTTCAAGCCAGAACGGTTCGTTTGATAACTTTTCAATGCGATGGTTAGAGTTTGTTTTGTTTGAATTCAATAAATGAAAATTTAAACATACTACCAGACAGGAAAACATGTTTTTGCCTTCCACATGCCAATCGTAATATAATACTCCACATTTCCACTTCGTTACCAAATCGGAAAATGGAATCCAAAAATGATACACTTATTCGCTCAGTACCCACGCTCAATTTCATTCCCGCAGTTGGGAATATGTGCATGTACATATGGATTGCCGGCATACGTGGTTGGAACGACTCGTGTAAGATGTGTTTTGTTGAGAGTGTATCAGCCCTGAAAGTAAAACTCATTCATTATACCACTTTGCTAATGATGCCCTGTTTGCCGAGTTTTGCTCATCTGATTCTGCTCGTTAGCTAGCTTCTAGCTCCTAAGCGAAGGAAACGTATTTTTTCTTAGGCTGCTTCATTATCGAATGGAAATGTGACGAAACAAATTTGAAGAGCTCTTTTCGGAATCAAGCTATCAAGCATTGCATTGTTTTCGAATCAAGGTTCAAAATTTTCTGAATATGACACCAGTCTAACTCATAAATCAAATTTGTACTACGAATCCCATCCTAGATGAGTTACACCAAGATTTGTTCCGAAGAACAGGCGTGTGGTTCCATTTTTCGCCTTCATTTGAAGTAAACGGCAAACTTCAGAGAAAAACCCTAACCTCGCTAATGGGAAGGTTCAGCTTTTCCGTTCAACCATTTCCTATCCCTCCTGTAGCTTCTATTAGGAGGAAGCAGATTCGAGTTACTTTCGTATATAAATAAAAAAAAAACTCACATATATCAAGACCAATACCAGTCACATGCAGTAAACGAACTGATGCCGTTTTGGGTCTTATTTTCCTGTTTCACGAGTCATTTGCCGGATTTGACGTGATGTGTCCCGGACAGATGAAGGCAAGACCCTCAGATTATGTATGTGGGTTTTTACGAACCGTTGGAGTTTTGTGATTTCGTTATTTTTTGTTGGATCAAACTGGTAACTTTGCCGTAATTGCCGAACTCAGGGACGTTGTCAGGAAATCGTCAGGCCCAGTTGAAACCGTCCAAAGTTGTAAATCTCGGTGTTTATAAGGCGATCATGGATAGTTGTTAGAAGCAGGAATGAGGAGTCATAGTCGAAGAAAAAGTACCGTCTCCGACTGAATCATAATTTTAAACTAGAGCTTCTCGAAACATGGTCCACTTCCAACTTCTTTGACTAATAATAATTCGAATGTTCATTCGAGTTCGCGATACTATAATCGTCAATACGCGTCTCTGGGGTGCTTAGCTTTTTTCACTATTTTTCTGACTAACTCTTCAAATATATATCCAAAAGTTGGTCCAAGTAGTGATATACAGATCGCCGAACGATTACTGTCAAATATATGTGACTATTAGTGCAAAATAATATGTAAAAACCCAAAAACATTATTTCTGAGCTTGGTTTCATTTGTTTAGTTTGCCTACCATTGTTCTGTGAACAGTGTATATCGTATACTGTTGATAGCCCGAGTCAAATTTAATACCGAAAACGGTACCTATCGGAATAGTGAAGTAGCAGAGAAGAAAAATCAACAGTGTGCTAGGTTATCTTAGCATCCTGGCCTGATGGCCGGAATCAATTTGGCTCCCCTGGGGGTTAACCAGGTGACCAAGGTGGGACATTAGGAGCAACAAGACTAACAGACTGGATGCTAAGTGCAGATGAGATAGGCCAAACAATGGTGTTTCTGATGCGTCGCAAACTGGATGATACTGCTTCGGATACCGCAAGCGGCATAAACAAAAAGTAGATACCGCTGCCCAATCCGTTCATCATCAGTGCATCAACAGATTAAGCGGTAGGCTTGAATGAGGCAACGAAAGTAACGATGAGTAAGGAAGGTCGTGGAACTCGTTATTTGGTCCGCACTAGCTCGAAGGCAGCGTTTAACAAATTGTGCCAGATCACCCAACACACCGATGGTGCCATGGTCGAAGTAATCCCCCACCCTACGCAGAACGTCGTGCAAGGAGTGGTTTACGAACCAGATTCTACAGACGTTGGTGATGACTCGCTTCGAAAGTACCTTATGCCCCAAGGTGTAACATCTGTCCGGCGTTTTAGTAAGTGGATTAATAATTCTGTAAGAAACACTCCACTTACAGTGTTAACATTTACTGGAACTATCCTTCCAAAATTCGTACTATTTGGTAGGCCTTGTGTCCCTGTGCGTGCTTATTACCCTGCACCGATGATTTGTTGTAAGTGTGGTTCTTACGGTCATAGAGGACGTTTCAAATATGTCGTGAAAAATATTTTCAAATTGTTAACCCCCTTCTTATGTCACGCATCGTTCCATACTTATCATTTAAGGCCCCTCCCCACTTTTTGTTCCCTCTGCATATCGTTTTACTTCATTACTATTGAGAAATGACGAAGCATTCGGTTTTGATACGGACATTCTTCTTTTCATAGCACGGAACCGATTTTAATTGAAATGTCCCTTCGAAGAGTTAGAGAACCCTCTAAAGGAACGCCCGTTTGTCAGTCAAAATCGGATTCCTAAGTAAACAAATGACACCGATATTGACCATGCATCAGTACCCTAGTTTCAACCACTTCACCAACTTCACTGATGTGCATTGCATAAGCATTCCCTCATACACACACCTAAACAACGTTTATGTCCGCACATCGTTTGCTTCAGCGTTTAAAAAACATCGTTCGTATTAGTGCAGCAAACAATCGTTGGCTTTGGAAAGAATGAAGGATATTAAAAAGAATTAAGCTGGGTTTAGACAGGGCAAGTCAATTGATCAAGTCAGTTGAATTCAATTGGCTTGAAATGTTGAGCCTGGTTCAACTTTTTTCAATTCAAGTGAGTTGATCAAGTCAGTTGGAATGGCATGGTTTACACGTTCAATTCGCGTTCAAGTCAATTGAATTCAACTGAGTTGATCATTTGACTTGCCTAGTCTAAACCCAGCATTATAAAACGGAATAATTCAAGCTCGAACCATGAACTTTGAGTGTATCAGACTGGCATGTTCACCTCTCGTCTGTTATTACTCTGAAAGATGCTAAAGGCGTATAAGAAGCGTTCATCGATTTCGTCTGTTCTTTCTGTTGCAACATAGCAAGCCTCAATGTTCACACTTGCGTGCAGGTACGAAGTATCACGTTCAATGTGCAGAGTACACCTGAGTTCGAAAGGTAACACGCGCGTTCAATGAACTTGCACTGAAGAAATTGAAACTCAAGCCGTCTATGTTTCGTGAAGACTGCCAAAGATGTTCAGATATTCGTATATGCAGACGATATAGTCTTAGTCGTTGTGGGGACAAATGCTACCCGAGTCCGCATTAAACTGAAAGCAGCTATTAGAGCAGTTGCTACATGGGCTAACTCTAGCGGATTCGAAATGGCAGCAGAAAAATCTCCCATATATGAAAACCATAGACGTATCCCTTGGTCACGTGAAGTCACGGTGGACAACGTGCGTATCCCGTACCGAAAAGTCGTTAAAATACTTGGCGTGTATCTCGATCGACATCTTTCGCTTAATCACCACTTTGAACAGCTAAGAGCCGATTTAAAAAAGAGAACATGCTTACTGCAAACTATTGGTAGATGCCAGTCCACCAGTAATCGAAACACAATCATGAACGTGGGTAGCAGCTTAATTTTGGCAAAAATCTTATATGGTGTAGAAATCACATGCCGAAATTCCAACCAATTGATTAAGTCGCTTGCACCATTTTAAAACAAAATGGTTCGGGAGGTCTCTGGTCTTCTTCCATCATCACCATCACAATTAGCGTGTGCCGAGGCAACCCAAGCAAAGGATTATACCAAATTGATAACTAGTTCTGATACCTGGTTATCAAGATTTGATAACTGAATAAGTTATCATTGTGGTTGAATAAGATAACACAAATTATAATAACAAATTATTCCGTGGATATCCAAAAAATAACTGCTTCAGCTATCATTGAAAACAAAACAAATTCGGTGATCCATGCAAATATGTTCAACAAATTTAAAATTATTTTATCGATTTGGTACTAAAGCCTTACGCAAATAACTGAAACATGATTGGCAATGTGTGTTATTTTACCATGCGGATAATATTTGAAGTTTTAAAGTAACCTTGCATCATTTCATATTCTTTCATGATAACAACTGATAACAAAATTAGTCGATGTTGATAACTAAATTAGTTATTCGATAACAACTGAAAACAAAATGATATCTGGAATAACAAGATTTGTTTTAAAGATGATATCAGGTTGTTATTTTACTTTGCTCGGGAAGAGTCCTGCCATTCGATTATCTGGTTCCACTCGTCATTAGTAAACGCTCAATATTCTACAATGAGCGAAATTCCAAACCTTCTAAAAACCTCTAAATTACGGTAGCTAAAAATCTGTACCACACTCTTACTGGAAATGAACTCGCAAAAGTCTTACCATTGATGCGAGTAAAAGTGATAGAAGATGGAATGATCCCATCTCCCGAATTGATTGGCGACTTCAGCACATACTTTCAACGGTTGATCCCCCGTCGAAAATACCAGCAGAATTTAATTCACTTGTTGCGAGAAACTACGGATCCCACATTAAAATATAAACAGATGGCGCAAAAGCCGTAAACAGAGTTGGATTTGACCTACATGGTCCAGACGTCCAGATATAAGTATATCACTCTGACTACCCAACCGATGTTCTGTTTTCTCTGCAGCCGCATTGAAGATGGCCCTAGAATCAATATCCCCGTTGAATATCGCCGTAGTGATTTTCACCGATTCCGCTAGTGCTCTGAAACACATTGATTGGATACAATCTATAGATATGTATACCCGAGTAGCACATTTTCATCACAATAAGTTACAGCAACTTGTTTATGACTGAAATAAGTCGTATATAAGTTTCTACAATTGATTTGTGACAAGCGTGCTACTAGGGTAATAACCCCAACGTAACATTCTGCTGGGTTCCTGGGTAAAGGGTGATACGGTCAAAATTTGGTCAATATCAACTTGACGTATTTCTTTCAATTTTGCATTTAAAAAACCTGAACACCCCTCATTTTGAAGGTGTGTGTGTGTAGAATGTTGCTCCTATTTTGATTTTGGAATTCACTCTTCAGTTGTCAAAATGCCGTCCAAGCAAGAAGAGCAGCGTATCAAAATTTTGCTCGCGCATCGCGAAAATCCGAGCTACTCGCACGCAAAGTTGGCAAAATCGCTAAAAGTTGCTAAATCAACCGTTACAAATGTAATTAAAGTGTTTGGGGAACGTTTGTCGACAGCCAGGAAGTCTGGATAGGGGGGAAATCGAAAACCGGAAGCCGCTGAGACGACAAAGAGAGTTGCCGGTAGTTTCAAGCGAAACCCTAACCTCTCTCTCCGAGATGCCGCAAATAAGCTGGGTGTATCGTCTACAACCGTGCATCGAGCCAAAAAACGAGCCGGACTATCGACTTACAAGAAGGTAGTGACTCCAAATCGCGATGATAAACAAAATACGACGGCCAAAGCGCGATCCCGGAGGCTGTACACGACGATGCTGACGAAGTTTGACTGCGTGGTAATGGACGACGAAACCTACGTCAAAGCCGACTACAAGCAGCTTCCGGGACAGGAGTTTTATACGGCAAAAGGAAGGGGAAAGGTAGCAGATGTTTTCAAGCACATGAAACTGTCAAAGTTCGCAAAGAAATATCTGGTTTGGCAAGCCATCTGTGCCTGTGGCTTGAAAAGCAGCATTTTCATAGCTTCCGGGACTGTCAACCAAGAAATTTACGTGAAATAGTGTTTGAATAAACGTCTGCTGCCTTTCCTGAAGAAACACGGTTGTTCCGTACTGTTTTGGCCGGATTTGGCATCTTGTCATTACGGTAAAAAGGCCATGGAGTGGTACGCCGCCAACAACGTGCAGATGGTTCCCAAGGACAAGAACCCTCCCAACACGCCAGAGCTCCGCCCAATTGAGAAATACTGGGCTATTGTCAAGCGGAACCTAAAGAAGACCAAACAAACTGCTAAGGGCGAGCAGCAGTTCAAGGCAAACTGGCTTTCTGCGGCGAAGAAGGTGGACAAGATGGCTGTACAAAATCTGATGACAGGGGTCAAGCGTAAGGCCCGGCAATTCGGATTTGGAAAAGCGGAAGCCTAACTGAATATTTTTCCTGAATTTTATACTAATTGAACTTGAAAAAGAAATTTAATTTGATTTTTTAAATAAACGATTTCACCGATTTACACGCGTTTTCTCTTGACCAAATTTTGACCGTATCACCCTTTACAAGGGAATCACCGGCAACGAAGAAACGGATAGACTTGCAGCTTCCGGTAGAACCAGTCAGAGACAAAGGACTAAAGTTCCTGGCGGCGATATTCGAAAACACATAGTGTCATCTATAAAATATGCCAGGAACACTAGGTGGTCAAACAAAACCGAACTATTTTTGAGAAAAGTGAAAGGAAACATAGAAAACTGGAACGACAGAAAAAAGCGGAAAGAACAAAGGAGACATACCAAACTCACGCACTCTCTTTACATAGGAAGTACCAGCAACCCCCCTCAATGCGAAGTATGTCAGTGTCGCCTAACAGTGGAACATCTGCTCGTTTTCTGCCCAGTCTACGAAAATTGTCCGAAAACCGTCGAGTTACCTGGATCCTATGCAATGATCCCAACGCTGAGCATCGAACGGAAGGAGAAATGCGGTCAGAATGCATGTTCTATTAGTGATCAGGATCACAAGCGTGTCGTGAAAGCGTTCAAGCGGAATTCCAAAGGTCAGGGATGTGGCCAAAAAGTTGAATCTGTCAAAGTTCAGAGATCCAAGGACCGGTCCTAGGAGCACGCTTGTCACATATCAGTTGTAGAAACTTCTTTATGACTTATTTCAGTCTTAAACAAGTTTCTGCAACTTTTATTAACGGAAGTGTGCTGCTCGGGGGAGGGACTGCAAACGTACAAAGTGCAGGAGGCTCCAAATCGTCATGAACGGCAAAATACAGTGGGAAAGTCACGGGCCCGGAAAATGTACACCCAGATGCTGACATGAGACATACGTCAAGGCGGACTTCCGACAGCTTCCGAGGCTACTGTTCTTCACCGTTCAGCACAAGTTTGATGTTCCGGAGGAAGTAAGGAAGCAGAAACTTTCAAAGTTTGCCAAGAAATACATGATGTGGCAAACGGAGTGCACCGTTTGTGACTACCGGGACTGTACACGGCAAGATCTACCTCAAGGTGTGTCTACAAAAGCGTCTACTTCGTCTGTTGAAGCAACACGAGGGTCCTACGATCTTTTGGCCGGATCTAGCTTCGTCCTAGCAAACCATAAATCGTAAAAGAATGTTAAAATCAAGTCGTATATACAGGCATATTTAATTGGAATTGCACATAACGTCAGCTAATATTGTATCATGTTGTAAAAATATTACATATAGGTATAACGAATATTTATGATTGAAATAAAACTTTTTCCCCTTAGTTGCATAAAACACCGTATCTGGCCACCCGAAATCATGTTGCGAGAATGTTGACGTTGATTCGTTTTATTTCATTTCGTCAAGCCAGTGTAGACTACATACAATGATTATTACAATGTTTACTTACATACTATGCATTAATTCTATTCTGTTTTAGCTTGGTTTTTATTAGCTGCTTGGACATAGTGATGTTAATAGTTCCGCAATGCAAATTATATAGGCGCATCATTCGATTGATTGGGCTATTTTTTGCATAGTTTGTTCTGTACGATGTTTCTGAAAATAAATTCCGTGTTCTAAGATATCGACAAGGTGTGTAAAAATTTAATTGTGCGAGAATTTCTGCCGAATCTATGCGCATTGAAATAATGTCGTTGATGAAGAAAAGCATTGCAAATTGGCGGCGCTCCTTAAGTGTTTGTATATTGATGAGTATGCAGCGCGCTTCATAAGATGGTAATGGAAATGCAGTCCAATTCAATTTACGTAAAGCATATAAAAGGAATTGTTTTTGGACAGATTCTATGCGTTCTTCGTGTATGGAAATGTATGGATTCCATACTAGGTGGCAGTATTCCAGAATTGGCCTTACATATGTGGTATATAAAAGCTTAATAGTGTATGGGTCTTCGAAATTATGACTGAACCTTTTGATGAAGCCTAGCATTCTGTTTGCTTTACTAATGATAGTATTATAATGTTCTATAAAAGTTAGTTTGGAGTCTAGGATTACACCTAGATCTCTTACAATTTTGCTTTTTTCTACTATTTGGTTGCCTAATGATATTTCAATATGCGGTGTTTCAATTTTTCTGCTAAATGCTATTGCAGTACATTTTTTTTACGTTCAGTTGAAGTAGACTTTTACTACACCAGGTGTGGAATATATTGATTTCATTCTGGAATTCTTCTGCATCGCTAGAATTACTTATTTCCATAAAGAGCTTCATGTCGTCTGCATATACAAGCAATTTTTTTTTAAGTATGTGGGAAATGTCGTTTATGTACAAAATAAAAAGAAGTGGGCCTAAATGAGAACCCTGGGGAACCCCAGAGGTGACTGAAATTGGTTCTGAAAGTTAATTTTGAAAGTGGACTATGTGTTTGCGATGTGTTAGGTATGATTGAAGGCAATTTAAAAATTCAGGCTCCATTCCTATTTTCTGCAATTTGAGGATTAATAATGGTATGTCGATGCGGTCAAATGCTTTGCTGAAGTCGGTGTATAGCGCTTCAACGTGCTTGCCACTGTCCAACGCTTTAATAATGAAAGATACATATTCTAGAAGATTAGAGGTAGTTGAGCGACCTTTAAAAAGCCGTGCTGTTTACTTGTAATTAGATTTTTCACCTGCTGAAAAATATTGCCGTTTACGATTGATTTAAAAAGTTTTGGAATGCAAGAAATAATAGCAATTCCACGATAATTTCGAATGTCTGATTTTGCACCTGATTTGAAAATAGGTACCAAATAAGATGATTTCCAAATTTCAGGGAATTTTCCATTTTTCAGAGACATGTTGAAAAGACGCTCTAGAGGAAATGCGAGTTCTTCAGAAAGGTTTTTCAAAAATATGGGTGCGATGCCGTCAGGTCCAGACCCTTTCGACGCGTTTAAGTTTTTTAGTGCATTGAGGACTTCATGTTGAGAAAGTTGGTTGACAGAGATGTTTTTAGAAATTTCAGGAATGAATGCAAAGAAATCGCGGTCACGATCTTCTTCGGAAAATGTGGTGTATACTTCTTGGAAGAAATTTGCAAAGAGATTGCAAATTTCAGAAGAATTCTCACCTACATTTGCATCCAAATTCATTCGCGAAGGAAAATTGCTGCTTTTTAATTTCGTGTTTACATAATTAAAAAAGTTTGATTTGATTGATGATTTGACTTCATTTTCAACTTTGCGGTTATAGTCCTCATATGCAGAGTTGATGGCTGTATTTAATTGGTTGCATAAGTTGTGATAGTTTCGCAAATTGGTTTCAGTTTTTTACTTTTTTGTATAGTTTATGAGCTTTCTGTTTTTTATTCTTCAAATTTTTCAGTTGTGGATTGAACCATGCGGGTAGTTTATTGTTTTGTGTTCGTCTTCTTTTTTTTTTGCATATAGATTCACATGAAGTTAATTTATATTGCATATCTGTCTGTATTTATTGATTTGATTGTAGAATCATTGTGCAATCTACAATTAAGAACAAATATTCGGAAGTTCAGGAAAATCTAGTGGAGAGGAACGTACAGTCGCTTGCTTAAAAAGTATAAAAAAGGATCATCCCTCAGATTTCTCAACATAATTCGGATAAAAACAACGATGTGCAGCATTGTTCTAGTATTTTTATTTCTTCTGCTTTTTCTTCTGCTGCATCTTTGGATCATTTTCATTAGTTTAAGGTTCATTGCTGAATGTTTTATGGTCATTTTCATTATGTTTATGGGTAATTCGTGCAATTTTAATACTCATTCATTAGAAATTTAGCGGTATTCACACTTTTTAAGAGATTTCCTGCGGTGTTTTATGGATCATTTGGATATTTTTCAAAGAACGTTTTTCAATATGTTATAGATTGTTTTATCAATTCAAAAGGTGCATACTTAGGGCTGCCCTCCACTTTTGTACGCATATATGGAATTTATGCATCTTGTACGATGCTTTTATATTGTATAAGACTACAGCTAACTGAACTGCAACTGAATAATGTTAACAAAAATGTTTGCTGGGGTGCCACTTTGGTACCCAAGGACATGAACCCCCCAACACACCGGAACTAAGGCCCATTGAAAAATACTGGGCTATTATGAAGCAGACACTACGGAAGCATCCCAAGGAGGTTATAGATCAGGAAGAAATGAAAAAAGTGGGTTTCCGTACAGAAGAAGCTGCAGCCAGATGTTGTAGAGATCCTAATGAGTGGAGATAAGCGTATGGTGCGAGTGTACGGTTATGGTCTGAAAGTTGAAAAAGGATCGATGAACTAGATAATTTTCTACAGTGTTTTCCGTGATGCAATTTGATGAGGGACACCCTTTACTCGGAGAAGTAGTCACAATGCCTGAGGAATTGTGAAGTTAATTTAAATCAAATTTAAAATTAAACTTACAATTTCTTGAAAGAAGGGATACTGTTTGATAAGCTTCACTGGGTAAATTTCTTAGTGCTTATCTACTATAGTGCAAGGTAAAAGTGGTTGTTGCTGATATTTCTTAATGAACTCGGTGCAAGTTGCGTACCAAATGGAATTGTGCCTAATCATATTTTATAAAATGCTATGCGCTGCAAAATTAAAACGAAAATGAAATCTTATGAAATATCTACTTGATAAATCTTTCCAGATACATTAGCCTTGCTACTCTGCTGGACCAAAACATGTTGGACCGGATCCTTTTTTTGTGTTGCTGTTTTTACGCACCACACCATATCGTCAGCGTCGATATTCAACATCATGCTTAACTCATTATTGTTGACGTCTTCTGTGGAGAAGCATACGGCTCGACTATTTTAGTAATCGTATAAGAAGTTTTGTTTTCTCTGTTTTAGATAGCAAATGGCAAGCATTCTTTAAGATTTCGGTTTATACTGAGGTCATTCAATTTATTATTCGGTTTGAGGTGATTTCATCGAATCATTCTTTCAACCGCAGTCAAATGCAGCCCTTCATTGGCCATATTTCCAAGCTGCTTTAAAATCTTAATTGAATTGAATTACCCTAGAGCTCCTGGGCTTTGTTTCCGTTCTCATACGGATCAAAATACCATGAACTCAACCCAAAAAAAAAGAGAAGCCCCCCTGTCCTAGTCCTAGATTCGGATGAGCAAAGCCAAGCAGACTAGTAACAACAAATCACGACAAAATCTTTGTGGTATTTTCAAGTACGTCTCGTATTTCCTTATCCATTTCTGGTTTCCCACATTCGCCTCCACCCCATTACTGCTTCCGATGCTTCATCTTTTCCTCGCTTGTGTTGGAGCATCTCATCTCATGGTGGGATAAATCCAGGGGATGGAGGACGTACAAAATGGTACAAGATAAGCCCTCGGTTGTCTCGTATGTTCTGCTTTCTTACAACACTGTATCTGAACAGCTTGCGTATGATGATGGTTGATGGGGGGAAGATGCCGGCGAGGAAATGGCAGTCGACGGCAGCTGGTTGTTACAAACGGATTCGCTCTAATTCCGAAAAATTGATATGTTATGTACATTTTCGAATGTGGAGCAAGAGAAAAGAAATTGTGTCAGTACACGCTGGCTGCTATTCCCAGCTCTCCCTATGGATTTGAATGGATGGTTTGGCCCATGTTTGAAAGTGTGTGTGTGTCGGGGGGATCTGCACGTCTGAATTTTGTATCTATTTGAAAAGGAAGTGAGCAGTAGAAATAGCTTGAGATAGGTTATCGCCGGTTTGGAGGAATGTCGTCTATACACATTTCGCATACGTACCGAATCAGCAAAGGATATTTACAACATTGTCGTCTTCGTTGTAGTTCTATTTACAACGAAAAGGTCTCTGGTACGAATACTGTAATGGATGTGTAGGGAACCGTAATGTGTATGCTCGGGATCTACGACCTTGTTTGGGATATAATCGACAATGATGGTTTCTCTTCCCCTAGCGTTTTGTTGGCATTTGTTCAAGAGGTTTCACCAGTTAAAGCCATGCATCATTCAGGGCTTTGGACGTAAATTAACACAATATTAATCCAATTTTATCTGGTAGATTGGACGTCCATTAACTCAGCTAGTAAAGGGAAGTGAAGTGAGCATCGTTTTGCTGGGAGAATACCAAATTACAGCTATAGAAGAGAATAAAGTTGCAATTGGGATGTAATAACTATGAAAAAGAAGATCTTATTAAATTCGCTGTTAAACTGAGTGTGATGCAGATGAAACAGAAATATTTTTTTTCTCTTTTAACTAAGAGCGATGTTCATGTCCATCATCATAGTAAATTTCTCATATATCTGCTGATTCAACACAACATTTTCAAACGCATCTTTTCATGTTTGTTCAACAACATTCACAGGTTTCATAAATGATCACAATACACTTGTCGAATAATTCATTTAAAACTTTCCACTAGCCGAATAACTTGATCGACCTGATCACGGAAATTGCTTAACCTCCAACAATGTTAATCTACTCTATCATTTAAGAGCTCCTAACTGGGACAAACTAGCTGCGATTAACCTTTAGTGGCAACATCCAAGAGCGCGTACCTACCATCGACGTGATGCAAATTCATCAGGGTTCAAAACGCCCTGGCCCACTTTACGAGAACCGTCACCAAAAGTCGTCGTCGGCACCCAGTTCTAGGGAGCTACACCAAGCTTGTATGTAGCCTACACTCTCACGTCGCGTGTCATCAATAGCAAACAAAGTTTATCTTCCGTGGCATCTACCGGCTAAAGCTACCGGTACCCGGTAGAGGTTAGTTTGTGAATGTTAGCAGCCACGTCAACCTTTGCTAATAGATAGTGACCTCAACTATGCAAACACCGAGAGCCGTACGACTGGCTGCTGGCGGTGGGAAAATGCTGGCTAACAAAGTTAGCGTTGTTGACGCGTCAGTGGGGATGTTCAAACTTAGCTGGTTTCCAACCTGAAACAGTTGTCTTTAGTTAAAAAATATAACTTAAATAGTTCAGCGCGAAAATGATTCAAAACGTGTTTCAGTTGAAAATCAATACATGTATGAAAGTTGCTACCTCGGCAGATACTCAAAGAAAACTTTAGCGTGCAAACGAATAAGAATATTCAAAATTGTTTAATCTCTCTGGAGTCATATTGCCCTAACAAAACTTCTGTAAATCTTGTAATCAAGCATTTCACAATAGCATTTTTTTTTTCTTCTATGAGTTTAAATGTTCCTACTTGAAACTTGGAGTGCCTGCTCTGTAGGTCGATAATTTACTTTTGAATTTATTTAAGATACATTGATCTTGTTTTCCGTACTGAGTAACAATTCAGTTTTCCATAATTATCAACCCATCAGAGATTTTATGCCTAAAACAATCCCGGCGACGCCGACTGGGATCACACCCAGGCCCTTTGGATTGAGAGGCAATCACGCTTACCACTACGCCACCGGCGCAGCGAGTTCCGATGATGTGACATTGCAGAAATGTGTGAGTAAATGTTTATTCAATTGTGAGCAAATGACACTCATATATGAACAGGGGCACCTCAATTGGTTTCCGAGATTCTATCCGCCAGACTATGAATATAGCGACTATAGGATGGTTTGGGTGTCAGCCCTTAACTGTCAACTATTAATGCACTGCAAAAAGGCTTTTGTAAACAAACACGTCATTCGCCGATTTCTCGCAAATTAAAGGTCAATCTCGTGATTAAATTATACCACATGCTAGAGGAATAATTTATCTACATGTTTGTGTTGTTAATTTTCTAGGCTGAGATTTTATTCTCGAGAAATCTTCGATTGAAGCATTTAAGCGGGCCCAGTGGTGTAGTGGTAAGCGTGATTGCCTCTCACCCCAACAGGCCTGGGTTCAATCCCAGTCGGTGCCACCGGGATGTTCTGAAGCATAACATCTCTGATCATGCCTTCCTTCGGAAGGGAAGTAAAGCCGTTGGTCCCCAGTTCATGAGTTGATGGGTAGATAGGTAGGGTCCAGGTGTGGAAGCTGAATGAAATTGGGTTGTTAGTGGAATGCTTAAATAAAACAGCCAAAAAAGGGTTATCTTCCATTGAATTCCACACCTACCTAACTAATAATAACCATAGGTTTTAGAAAATTAAAGGAGAAAAATCTATTCAAAGCTCTAATATGAAAAAAATCCCAAAGATCCATCATAATGAAGTAATGAAATTGGATTGATAGCAGAATGCTTAAATAAAACAGCAAAAATAGGGGGGGGGGTAGTTGCTGATCTGACAAAATTGAATCACAAATTGAGCTTCATTGGGTTCTGAGATTATTTTGAGCTTCACTGGTTTAGTTTTGTGGGAAAATGGTACTTTAAAAAAATCAGTTCAGACATGAAAATGGCCATTTTTTTAAATCGATTTTTTCAGTGTAGGTCTCAAATGGATTTTTTTAAGTTTTTTTTTTAAATTATACAATTTACTAAAAGTCATCCATAAAACAAATTTTTGTATGAGTTGTAATTTTTCCATAATATTTTTGTGATAAAAAATCGTTAGAAAAAGTTTAGCCCTTCTCAAATGTTAGTCTAGATAAATTTTGGAAAAACTGTATATGCAAAAATGCTTATCCAGTTTTTGTCTACACATCCAAAAAAAATTAATTAAAATCTGAGAGGGTATTGTCAGCTTCGATTCGACTTGGCGCGAAATGAGTCTATTGCCTCCTACGGACATTTTTCAGACGGATCAAGAGCTGAAGATCATCGTCGATTATAATTGAATCGAATTTAACCTCACATTTTGGTATTGAGGCAGTTCTTGCTTCATCTTTAGAAGAATTCAGAGATTCATGAGCATAATTTTTGGATTGCAAACGAATATTTGGATCAAAGCTTTATTCCATAAATGTTAGATATTGCTCCCAATCAGCTCTATTGTAATTGGAAGTACAAGGTGAGGAATAATTATACGTGTTTAATGATTTAGTCGTTACTTTATTGCTTGTGTATTGAATTACAACATATTAATGGGAAATATAAGTACCGTTCCGATTCAAATTTCAGACGATTCAAATTTCGGACACTTTCATTTTTAATTAAATATTACATCCAGTTAGAAACAAAGTAATAATGTTAGATGATCGTGGAGGGCCCTAGTCAAAAAAATTTAAAATTTACAAGACAGGTGGATCATATTCGACCGAGATAATCAACTTTTAAAAGTGTCCGAAATTCGAGTTTAAGTGTCCGAAATTTGAATCGGCACGGTACACCAAAATAGTTTATAATATTCACAACATTTTCTCCAAATGTGCTCCTTTGACTCGTACACACGCCTTCAACCTCTTAGGGAAATTATCGACGATGGACGTTAGTTCCTCAACAGATATTGCATCCCAGACTTTTGTCAAACTTGCTTTCAGATGATCTAAAGATATGTGTTACTTAGTACAGGCTCTAGACTCAAGAATGGACCAGACGGAATAGTCCATTGGATTTAAATCAGGAGAGTTTGAAGGCCATTCTTCTGTTGTCAAATATCTAGGAAAAAGTTTGCTACAAAGCTCCAGCGTCTTTTTCGCTCCATGCGATGGTGCCCAATCCTGTTGAAATGTCCAATCGTTTTTACCAATATGCGTACGTGCCCAAGGTGCAACTGCATCCGTCAGCAGCTTCTGGTAGACTTTTTGGTTGATTTTGACGCCTTTTTCGATAAATATTAAGGGAGTTTTACCGGAAGCCGTATTTCCCGCCCAAACCATCACCGAAGCTGGATGATGTGATCTGGCAACATTCTTACGGCGAGAGGAACCCTTTGCAATAGCTGGCGATTGTTTTGGTGGTTGTGGTATTGCTCAACAGTGAAAATCTTCTCATCGGTGAATAAAATCGTGAGATGCCCTCCATAGCCGAAATCCTTCAATAAAATCATATACTTTTGTATTTGTATTTATTTGTATTTATTGTATAAATTCATCTGACATCGTGGTCTTAATGAATAAAACTTAACTAAAAAAAAAACTTTAACACGTTGTACAGAAAAAAACAAAATCGTTCTGGTCGATTCCGTAGGCGGTTTCGAAAGACGTTGGTAGAGATATTGAAGTCAAACAAGCTGTAATTGTCTTGGAGTCTTCGACTTATCGAATCGATGGGATTGTTGGATCCGTACTGTGTTTGTCTCGTTGGTTGGCGCAATAGCTGTCTAGATCGCAGCACTCGTTGAGGGGCGTAGATGTTGAGCTGACTCAGCAATGCAGGGCAGTCTATTTCGGAGCGTAAAATGTTGGCTCCTAAGACAGCTTGGCTGAACTTGCGTCTATCCACTAGCGGTTCAATACCAAGCAGCGCACAGCGGTGCTCGTAGGGTGGTAGTCGTAATGAGTCGGTCCATGGCAAGCCTCGTAGAGCACATCTCACAAATTTCCGCTGCACTGATTCGATTCGTGAAATCCACACAGCATCGTACGGAGACCAGACGGCAGAAACAAATTCAAGAATTGATCTAACTAGCGAGCAATACAGAGATCGCAAACACAGAGGGTCATCAAATTCGCTATCTTGAGAACAAACCCAAGTTGACGATTTGCTTTATCAACTATTTCCGAATAGTGCATTTTGAATGTGAGTTGATAATCCAGTACCACACCCACACCCGATTCAGTACAGTGCCATTGATAGTATAGTCATGTAGGATAGGATTTCTCGTTCTTCGAAAGGATATGATACAGCATTTGGACACACTGACTGCTAGATGATTCAGTGCACACCAACTGACAAACAAATCTAGCTGTTGTTGCAATTGACGGCAATCATTGGTGCTCCTAACAATAAGGTAGATTTTCAAATCGTCTTCGTAGAACATTCGGCAGCAATTCATAAGAACGTGGGACACATCCTTGAAGAACAACGCGAATAACAGCGGCCCCAAGTTGCTCCCTTGTGGCACCCCGAGGAATAAAAGTTGCAGACACGGCTGATTCAATTTTTACGAACAATTGACGGCCAGTCAAATATGATCTCAGCCAACTAAAAATTCTCGAAGACGCTCCTAGTCGCTCCAGCTTAGCCAACTCGTGATTAACTGAATCGAACGCAGCCTTTATGTCAGTGTATATGCTGTCGATTTGACCTCCTTGCTCCATTTTGCTGATGCAAAACGACGTGTATTCACACAGATTAGTGGTGACTGAACGTTGCGGAAAAATCCATGCTGAGATGTTGAAATGTACGTTTTACAGGCCTGGAACATAACATCATTGAGAATTATCTCAAAGCATTTGGATCCGGCAGGCAACGAAGCTATTCCACGATAGTTCGACACATCCACTTTACTGCCTTTCTTGAAGATAGGCTGCATGTATGACATCTTCCAAGCGATTGGAAACTGCTGGCTCCGAAGAGAGAGGTTGAATACAGCTTGCAGAGGTGTAATCAACATGCCACTACATTTTTTTCAATATGCACGCAGGAATACCGTCTGGTTCAGCTTCTTCAGTGCATTCCCCACCATCGTCTGATTAACATCGAAAATATCAATGTCGAATGCGTCCACGGGCAGGGACCTTGTCACAGTTTCAACATCCGATGGAGACGCAGTTGATGCCTGAAAAACACTCGCAAATCGTGCAGCAAATAGTTCGCATTTGGCTTCTGCGGTGGAGGCAGATTGATCTTCCATGCGCATGGTAGATGGAAGGTCGCTTTCATTTCGCTTAGTGTTTACAAAATTCCAGAACTGTTTAGGATTTCTTCGCAGATTTTCCTGAACACGTCTTACGTATCTGCCGTACAAGTAACGGTTATAGCTCCGATAGTTGCAACTAGCTCGTGCAAACGCCAGTTTGGTGATGCTATTTTTGCGTGCCGAGAAGCGTTTAAGCATCTTAGATCGAATACGTCGAAGGTACTGTAAGCGAGAATTGGACCAAGCAGGTTTTCTCCGAGGTCTTGACAACGGAACACAGAATGTGAAGCAATCGCGCAGAATACGATTCAAGCAACTAACAGCATCATCTACGTTGCTACAACGACAAACAGTAGACCAATCAACTTGAGAAAGCATAGAGTTGAGTGCGTCATAATCAACTTTACTAAAGTCACGATCATGTTCATCGACGTTCTCAACAAATGGAAAGATTGCTGAACAATACACCGTGAAAACAAGAGCTGGATGATGAGGATCGATATCCACAACCGACTCCGGGGCCTCATCAACTGAACTGCCATCTTTCATGCAGTCGTTCGAAAATATCAAATCAAGCGTTCTATCCAAGTGATTGAGTATCATATATCGTTGTCTCAATCCTCCAAAAGCAAGGCTGTCCAGAAGAATGCGGCAAGCTTGAGAAAAATTTGATGCAAGAGGATCAGCAAATGCGTAGACGTTGTTCACTGATTTCCAGACGATTCGAGGCTGATTGAAATCCCCGAAAAAAATGATCCCATCATTGCTACCCATCATTTCATTCATTTCCGAAACAATTTCAGCGTGAGATTGGATGCACTCGCAATCAGCGGACTTCTCTGGTGGTACGTATGAAACATCAACGAAGATAGACCTTGTTTTGGATGAGATCTTTACCCATATGCTCTCCATGCTTGCACCCGAAGAGGTTTGCACTAAAGCTGCTTCGAGTTTGTTAGAAACAGCTAGGGGAAACGCTCCTATAGTTGCAGTACGTTAGAAGCGTTAGGTTCCTATAGTTGTGTACGGAGTCTCCATACACAACTATAGGAACCTAACGCTTCTAACGTACCGCAACTATAGGAGCGTTTACCCTATTAAAACACCTCCACCACGTGTCCTGGTACTGTTCAAAGCAGAACGATCGGTTCGATAAACGCTGAATCCATCACCGAACAATTGACATGATTTAATTCGGTCGTCGAGCCATGTTTCCGTGAAAACAAACACATCATAACTGTTTTCCGAGGTTGCAAGGAAGACGTCGGTGATTTTGGTTTTAAGCCCTCGGACGTTTTGATAATAAAAATGTAGTTGAGATTTTGCCGGATCACACGAAGCAACTATCGTGTCGGTTGTGCTTTCTCTGCCATTCCGGTCGATTGAACGGGATCTAACGTTTGCAGCATTCCCTCGAACAGAGTTGAAACTTGGGAGCAAATCAGGTACCGGATTGCTTCGATTGCAGTCATACTTGCCGTCATACTTGGTACCGATTCCTTTTCATCTTGTCATTTAGGTAATTTTTCTTAGAAAATTTGTAAGAATGCAATCCTAAATCCTTGCGTAGAATAGTTCGTACTGACTTTGGGTCGATTTTCAATGATTCCGCCATTTTTCGGATAGACCGTCTATAATCTCGATTAATCCTATGTTCTGGTTCTGAGGGGTCCTCGCACTTCTTTTTCTGTCTCTTCCTGAACGGTCCTCAAAATTTCCAAGTTCATGGTACCGTTTTATAGCATCATAACGAACTGTTTGCGAAGGCGTTTGCAATGTTTTTGCAATACGTGCCGGACGAATTCCTTGTTTATAAAGCTTAATTACCGCACTTCGTAGTGGACTGGACTTCATTATGGCAATACACGTGAACCGATTCAAACGAAACTACAAGCGTTTGTTTATTATGTATCAAGGTCTCAATTGGCAGAGGTGTGCTCATTTCAGCATCTGTCAAATTCTACCTATACACTGAAAGAAAAAACACGGATAATTTTTCCTCACCCTATTGAGCTGTTGGGATTAGAAATTATTTCCGATCAGAGCCGAAATCAGCGTGGGTAATAGAGTGATGCAAAATTTGAAATTTTCGCTCCACAATACTTAAACAATTCCAAATCGGATCCTGACTAACCTCTCAAAATGTGAACCCATTTGGTGAGAAACTGAGATGGCACAAACCATTTGAAATTTGTATGGGAATTACTATAGTAAAACCAAGATTTTTGTTCATTTCTATCTAAAAATTCACCATATCTGTCTGCTTCAAAAGTTTTCAACAGTACTTGTAGGAAATTTTCCCAGCTACAACTTTGCTCAAGACCACTTTTTGATTAAATGCAAGAATCGAAAGTTATCAATGGTTCAATGCGCTGATGTCTTATGATCATGCTCAATCAACTGCTCAGCAGGCAACATTGGTGCTTCTGGGGCGTTGAATAGGACACAAAAGTCATGGCTGCTATGTCACACTGCAAAATACAGTGTTGCCTACAGAGCAGCTGCTTGATCATGTCATAAGTTTACCAATCTCTTAAATAATTAATAACTTTTTCCTGTCTCGTTTTACATAGAAACGATCTTGAGCAAAGTTCTAGCTGAGAAAATTTTCTATAAGAATGGCTATCGAACTGTTTTGCAGCTCAATATGGAAAAAGACTAGAAAGCAATGAACAAAAAGTTGAGATTTCCCATAGTAATTTACATGTAAACTTCAAATGGCTTGTGCGAAGCCTGTTTCTAACCAAATGAGTTGTAACTTTGGGAGGCTAATCAGGACCCGATTTGAAACCATTTAAGCACTGTGGAGCGAAAAAGTCAAATTTTGCATCAGTCTAGTGGGTAATCAATTGGCTACAAAGTTGACATGAATCAGTTAAGACCAAATCAATAGTTCAGTGGTTCATTGCTGAAGAAAGCATGTTAGACTGTCTGGATATTGAATAGTGTAATAAACTGCAGAACAATCATCCAACATAATAATACCATTGTAATTGCTTGAACATTATTCCATGAGCGATGTTTTGCATTCAAATCACCAATAATTAAGAACTTAGACCTATGACGGGTAAGGTTGTGAATGTCACCCTTGAAAAAAATCCTTTGCTAACCTGGCAAATAGGTAGCTATAAACGTAAGATTTCCAAATTTAGTTTCGACAGAAACTCTCAAATGAAGAAAGAATTTGATGTTTGATACGTCTATGAAAAATGTGAAATAACTTACTCTTATTCGAGTTAATGTGGCGTACCCAGCCTAGAATTTTGACAATGTTGTGAATTGTTGCTGATCATGATATGTTACACAAGTGATAATCCATGGTATCAGATGGGAGCGAGACATTTCACCGAAGGACGTTTCACGAAGAGCAAGCCATTTTCTACGGCTTTGAACTTTTCTCAAAGCTCAGTAAATTTTTAAATCCGTCCCGAAGAAAGATTAAGATGGTTCGATTTTGTTCAATATGGCAAGCTATTCAAATGTAATGCTTCCTTCTTTTGAACATGAGCAGTTCTGTCGAGTTGTACTGATTTCAGAAATTTTCAAATAATCAATATTTTTAATTTATGGGAATGCTCCCTTCTTTCGAACGTGTTCAGTTCTTTCGAGTTGTACTGATTTCGGATTTTTTTTTAATGATCAATTTTTTAAATTTGTAGAAATGTATTCTTCTTTTAATCATGAGCAGTTCATTCGAGTTGTAAAATTCTTCGAAATGACCCATTCGGCGAAATGATCTTCGGCGAAATGTTCTTCGGCGAAATATACTTCGGCGAAATATACTTCGGCGAAATCTCCTTCGGCGAAATGACACAGCCCCGGCTCAGACTGGTCATGTTTCCGTTTACGCATCGGAAGATAGGATGCTCTTGATTCCTTGGTCGTCATACACGAAACGAAAATCAATTATTTTATTTATGTGTTTCACTTATACATTTTTGCCAAAACATCGGCCTTATACATAAGACAAACCACATAGGTCATATAAGAATGTATAAAGAGTATGTGTGACCGCTTATACATTTCATTTGACACATAATCTTCATTAACTTTTTGCAAGGCGTCTGCTTATTAGTTGACTTATACATTTTATGAATAATCAGCAATATAAATTTGCCAAAAGGTATAAGGAGATTTCTATCCGTGTAGACCTATGATCCAAAGCCGATCATCCTAATATTGTGTTCAACTTCACTTGCAAAACGTTCAGCGAAGAAGAAGCTAGAGATGCTGTAGAATCTGTTTCTGTCCCAGTGATGGGATCTGGGAGGCTTGCGTGAAATCCTTCAAGATCCTACTTCAGCAATGCTTACCTTACTGCAAACGATATGCAAACTGCTTTAGTGCAGGTGGAGGCAATGCTCATATCACGTCCGCTGCCAGACGATCCAGCCGACGAGTTTGCTCTCATCCCGGGATACTTCCTGATTGGTAGATCGTTGAGCGCAGTGCCCGATCTCGAATGACAAGACAAATATTTCTAGTTTCATAAACACAAAACCACTACCGCTGGACTCAAGTTCTTGACAACCTTATTGTTCTATCGTCACCGCTAACGAGAAGCGTGTTTCGCCACAGAAATGGCCCCTCGGATACATGATCAGCATCCACCCCAGTTCCGAATGGCAAGTGTGGATCGCCATATTCCAAACCTGCGCCGGAACAACTAAGCGTGCCATCGCAAGTATCCTACTTCGACCGGCAGTATTTAAAGTCTCAAGATGGCGGTGCTAGGTGATCCTGCCACCGTAACGTCGAATGTGGTTCAGACCATTGTAAGTCCTGAACCTGAAGCACACCCACGATCAAGAATGCCGCGCTCAGGGATGCTCAGGGAACAGAGCCACCGGACGAGCTGCCAGCAATTTTTCGTGGGAACGTGTCGCTAGACGGCCTGGTGAATCTGTAAAGAGTCAAGCTCGCCATGTAGGTTCGAGAAATCCCATGGCTCTGACTTGACTCTAACTGAATACCAACCAATTCGCATACAAATGCTACTCCTTTGCTGTATACCATTCTGGACAATATGTTTGTCGTTGTACGTAAATGATTCCGAAAGCTGCGAAGAAGTCTGCTGCAAGGAACGACCATGCCATGAAGTATAAAGTAACTACGTATATCGGTTCACTGATGGAAGTGTTAATATCAAACACAATATATTCTATTGTACTAGGGGATTTTTTTTTAATTGCTGCCCATGAGCTTGGAAAGCTAAATTAGTTGCCAAACAATCTCTAGTTGAATAAAATTGATGAACTTAAGAGTTAAATACTTATAGACGTCTTACGTTTACCATCGGAAATGCTATCTTATATCAACATGGTTTAGGTAGTGATAAACGTCGATAGAACTATTCCCTCTTCAGAACTTTTTCTAGCTAATGAATTATCACACTAAAGCTTCATGTTGATATTATCTTTAGCGTAGTTAAACAAATGTAATCACTTGGAATGGGATAACCTATAATAAGGAATTCGTAGGATACGAGCATTATAAATTCTACACATTTATATTGGATTTAAACTATTCAAGCAGTACTGTACATCCCTATCTCATCGTCACCGAGATGCAAGGCCAAGTTTTCCAGCAAAACCAGCAAAAGCTAAATTTTGCTCAGAGTCATTCAGCGAACTTACTTCACATCCACAGCGTAAATTGCTTCTCGATTTATCTGGAACTAAAATTTTAGGTTCAAAGCATGTTCACGTGGTAACGGTGGGATGACATGCTTCCCCAGTGTGCTGGAGTGCCACAACTGGTGTTTTCTACGGCAACCAGCAACTTCTATTGCCACCGTCACTACTAGCGCTTCTCAGAAGCTGATTCTTTGAACTAAACTAAACTAAAGGACCAACAACATCGCCATGCAGTGATGCCACATGTACAGATTTATTTGTTATTGGTAGACCTGTTCATTTTTACAACATATTTTCGGATCCCACCGGTCAACCAACATAAGCATTCTACACAGATAAAAATTCTGAATTTAAATTGTGATGTAAACATTCATTCACGTAAACTTGAATTCGATTTCACGCAACCGAGCAACTTGTAAACAATGTTGTTTATAAAGATGGGCTTTTGTATACAATATTTGTTACATTGCATGAAATGTGTCAGAACTTTACATGATTTATGATGTAAACTTATATGATATGTGACGCTCCATTTATGTGCAGTATGGGTTCAATCCTAGTCCACGCTGTCAGGATTTTCTAAGGCATAACATCTCTGATCACAGCGGCGCCAGTGGTGTGTGGTGAGCGTGATTACCTCTAACCCCAGCAGGCCTCGGTTCAATCTCAGTTGGCACTGCCGGGATGTTCTGAGGTATAACATCTCTGATCACGCCGATCTTTCTTCGGAAGAGAAGTAAAGCCCTTGGTCCATGATTTTATGGGTCGAAATCAACGAAAAAAAAAAATTAAGGTTCTAGGATTTCGATATCTTTTAAACAGATAAAATGTTTAAAAAGCAAACTTCACTTTTCCAGATTATAAATTTTACAAACTATATCTGAACTTTGAATGAACTCACGGGTAATCCGCGTAGATTCACGCTTAGCGCATAATAAAGTAATTATACAGATTTTTGTTAGCCACAGATTGAACATATTTTATACGGTGAAAATTTGAAATTAGTAAAAAAAAATGTGGCAACACTGATATCAACTAGTTACACACCAGACTCCATCCGGACGCCGTGGAAGGATGATAGCTTAATCAGATAGTGCCGAGTCGTGTCAGCTTGATGATGAAGTCAAACACACACGGTAGTACACGGCAAATCTGTATCGACTATTGATGCATCCCTTGGAGCAATATGGATGAAGAAATTGACCTTAATCGAATCATTTTCTAAGCGGAACCCGCTAATAACTTAGTATCAGTTGATTTTGAAGGCAATCGGCTCCGGTGGAAAATCCTGATCAAGCGGTTACCTTCTACGACTTCCTGGCACAAGGATGTGCAACAAGTCTTAATCACAGTGTGGTTGCATCCGGGGGGAAACGAACGATAATGAAGCCCTCCTGCAACGTCGTTACTGTGAGGAACTGTGCACAGCGAGTTGGTCTTTTCCTTCCTGTGTAACGCCTTTCTTTGTAATCATACAATGCCATAGATTGCTTGCAAATGGATGAGTGCCGGCTGTGCAGAGGAAGGAACCAATTATGACGAACAGGTATATATGCTTTTGTTGGAAGGGGAATTGTTGATGGCTGTAATTGATGAATAGTGAAGCTTGTTTCCTATAACTGCGTGGTGATTCAATCTTTTTTTGTTAATATTTGTTGAATAGGGTTGGAAAATGGAACGCAATTAATGATGGTTTTGTATGAAGGATTATTTTCTGAGAAAAACTCTCTTTTCCTTATTGTGCACGTAATCACCCACCCAAGTTACACCAATTCATAGAATTATGTTGAGTAAACTGCTATACAACCAAACCCAGTCATACAACAAGGTAATTTACCACTAATCACCCTTTTTCACAATATATTCCAAATTTAACATTATTTGTATATCAGCTTTACATTGCTCACAGGGAAATTAGCGGGCTTATTAATTACTGCAGCATACCTGTTAGGTATTGGCGTAACTAATGTGGGAGCCTATGGAGCCAGCCTCCCTCCCTTACAATTTTTTGTGTTTTCAATTCCGATAACCTCTTTTGCAACCAGGTTCACCGTTACTTTTTATCCCCAATATAGGGTATATGTCCCTAATCTCGGTCTAATATGAAGCCTTCAATTAAATGTTATTCCTTATCTTATGTACGAATAGCGCTGCAGTCGATATTTCGCTGTCAAAATGGAAGCTTTGATATTCTTATTATTTGGATATTGATTTGGCACGACAGAAAATTGTTTTAATTTCACCATTTTAACATGAAAACATTCCAGGTACGTGGATGTAATGTCGGTTCAGTGTACTCAAATTGTGAAATAGTGCATATTTTAAACAAGTTGTTTATACTTGCATGTCAGTATAACAATTTACATCTTAAAACTAAAAACTAAACCTAAATCTTATCTAAGGATAAAGGGAATTAATCGTTGCAATTGAGGATTGCAACGATTTTTGCCTAAAATTATTAATTATCTTGTTGCACATTTGTTCTAAAGTCTCAACATTTGAAATTCGATGTACCTCGGTAATACTGTACCAGGGAGGCAACTTCAAAATCATCTTCAGAACTTTGTTCTGAATCCTTTGAAGTGCTTTTTCCTGGTAGTGCAACAACTAGACCATATACAGCGTAAAGCATGGCTGGTCTAAAAACTTGTTTAAATATTAGAAGTTTATTCGTCAGGCAAAGTTTGGATTTCCTGTTTATAAGAGGATACAAAAATTTTATATATTTGTTACATTTGGCTTGAATGCCCTCAATGTGATCTTTGAAAGTTAATTTTTGGTCAAGTACTAATCCAAGATATTTCACTTGGTCTGACCAGGAAATTGGAACTCCGTTCATTGTAACTATGTGACTACTTCTAGGTTTCAAAAAGGAAGCTCTAGGCTTATGTGGAAATATTATAAGTTGAGTTTTGGAAGCGTTGGGAGAAACCGTCCATTTTTGTAAATAAGAAGAGAAAATATCTAAACTTCTCTGCAGTCTGCTGCAAATAACACGAAGACTTCTTCCTTTAGCGGGAATGCCTGTGTCATCAGCGAACAAAGATTTGTGGCAACCCTGAGGCAAATCAGGGCTGTCCGAAGTGAAAATGTTATACGATATAGGCCCAAGAATGCTACCCTTAGGAACTCCTGCTCTAACAGGTAGTCGATCAGATTTGGAATTTTGATAATTTACCTGCAGAGTTCTGTCTATTAAATATTTTCGAACTATTTTCATAATATAAAGTGGAAAATTAAAGTTTTTCAATTTAACAATCAAACCTTCATGCCAAACACTGTAGAATGCTTTTTTTATGTCTAGAAGAGCAACTCCAGTCGAGAAGCCTTCAGATTTGTTTGACCGAATTAAATTGGTAACGCTTAAGAGTTGATGAGTAGTTGAATGGCCATGGTCGAATCCAAACTGCTCATAGCATAGCATAGCATAGCATAGCATAGCATAGCATAAACCAGGTTGCACAATGTCGTAGGTGGTACGAGCTCTAAACTGTTGTTAAGAAGGAGGCGCATCCTCATCCGTTGCTGTTAGATAGTGATTTGTGATTAATTACTACCTCTTAGATAAAGGATGTGTTTCCCTCCAACAGACCAGAGCTGTCCTGGCTACGTCCTTGCATCTGGTGGGGATGGGGGAGGAATGTTAGTCCGACACTTACTTAAGAGAGATGCAGAGAACTCTACGACCCCTCATAAGTGTCACGGGAAGGGTGGAATTTTGTTAGTAGGGAGGGTAAGCCATAGGATACGCCCAGTCGGCGTTGCTGGCAATCGTTATATCAATTATTTAAGAAATAAAACCTGTAAATCATTTATCCGTTGACCGTTGTTGCTGCCCATTACCTAAACATATTATTCAAAACAGTCTTCATATTCCGGAATTGCGATACGTTAACGCTCCATCCTGTTGCTCCTTTGGCCCAAAAATTCGGTTGTTCCTAAATATATGCACAATCCATTCTGATCGATAAGATGTTCTCATGTGTAAAATGTTGTTTATAATGTGTGAAATCATTGTTTGGAATGAATATTCGTCCATGGTTTTTTTTCAGTGTTGTGAGAATGAGTATGCTGAGACTGTGAATATGTTTAACGGGTTTCTTTTTATTTTTTGAATGGTGAGGGGAAAAGCCCGCGGGAGTGAAAAAATCATGTTATTTCTTCTCCCGTAGGCACAAAACCTTCACGTCTTTTCAGATTGTCAATAATAACACATTCAAACATTTTAAAATACAATAACAATAAATCAGATAGTGAGCTCAATAAAAAATAAATTCAACTAGAAAAATCTGGAAAAACATTAAATTTAGGCAAGATACGATTGATAATCCACTTTCATGCAACAGGTGCTGCATTGCCTCTTGTCCATCCTGACTTTCTGCGTTCTGAAAACAAAAAAATACATATTCTTAGTGTCAGCTGAGATTATCAACAGCTTAAGAATCATTAGCCTTTGTAGAAATAAGTTTCTCCATCGTTGAAATGCCATTGTTATCAGGATTAGCTGTAATAGAATGATTAAGATAATTTCACAATATTCGGGATATCATCACTGTTATACAACTTACCTCCTACATACAACATATCTACCACGTATACCTACATATAAATATTTTTTTTTTATAGCTAATGAGTTATTGTAGTTAATCTAATGAGTTATTGTAGTTAAGTTATGACTAAATATTATCGTAAAATAAAAAATAAAAAATAAAAATCCAACAAAATTATACACTAACTGATTAGTGGTGATAACATATTACCACGATACGGTATTAACATAATTACTTACGGCACTAAAAATAAAAAAAAAAATAAAAAAAAAATGGGCTTACTTATTTATATTGCTACTTTCAACTAAGTACTAATGTAAACTAATTACAAGGTACTAAAATAATTTACTTACTTATTTTTATTGCTACTTTCAACTAAATACTAATTTTAACTAATTACAAGGAAAATGAATCATCCAGGTGGCTTCCGCAATACCAAGCTTGCTGAAAAAATAATAAGATGATGACTGGGGATTAGTTTATGAATGTAGGTATATATTCACATTGACATTGACAGTGACAGGTCCGGTGCTTGGCAGCCACTTCCGAGTATTATCGATGACATTGACAGAAACCTTCTTTCCTCGCTTTCCACGCCCTAAAGATAATCAATCTCGTTTCATGAATCTACATTTTGTAAAATGCGTGTCTTGTATTTAAATTACTACCATTCGTCAATGAGAGTTCTTCACAAAATTTCTCCTGACTCACTTTAGTACGTATGTTCCTAAACCACTACTCCTCCTGGCGCAAGTATGTCTCGAAATTGATCCATTTAGATTTCTAGTCTTCGTCTGAGGCTGATTCTGGTAATTTATGTAGCTCCTGTATTATCTTTTCAAATTCCTCCCTACTTTCTACGATGCTATACCAATCATCCACAGACATATTTTCAAATCTCCACATGTTCTGGGCTATGGTATCCCACCAGGTGAATGCAGGTCTGCCACGCTTCTTATAAGGCAATCTGTACTCAGCAGCTAGTTTTAAAAGGTGATTATCAGGTCTACGAACTATGTGTCCCCAATATCTCAGCTGAAGTATCCTGATCCATTTTGTGACCGATTTTGGTTCGCAAGTGGAATTAGTGCCTGTCTCGGGTTTGCAGAGTGCCTTTATCTGCCCATATATTTGCTTCTGATACCTCCTGAGGGACTTTCTTGACCTCTTTGTAAGTACTGTGGCTTGAGTAAATACCATACACCATAGTTGGTGCAATAACCGTCTCGAATAGTATCGTGACCATTTTCATTGTTGGTCTTCTCTTCTTTAGGAAATCTAGTATGATTTTTGAGGCAATAACTGCATCTCTTGAGCGCTTTCGGGTGGTTAAATTCCGGTGAAGTCGTTCCGTGATCGGTACTCCAAGGTAAAATAACGAAGATGTTGTTTTGTAAACATGCCCAGCAATAACTAATTCGGAGGGTGATATTCCTACAGGTGATCTTATCATTACTTGACATTTTTGCTCATTCAACTTTAAGTTGACTTCTCCCAAGTAGTTCTGGAGCACTGGTAATAGCTTATCTAATTCCTCTACTGTTCTGGCAATTATCAGAATATCATCCGCATACACCAGAATAATAGGAAATTTGAGCTTACCGGACTGATTAAGTTTGAGCAAACCATCCAACTCATCCTCGACTGTTATAAGTACTTCTTCCATTATGAGATCGAATATATAGGGAGAAAGAGGGCATCCCTGTTTAACCCCTTTCATTCGATTTTTTGGAGCTGTCTTTTGTCCTTTCCAAAGAATCTGTTGCTCCTCCATATTGAGGCATCTCGTTATTCTATTGGTCAGTTCTTTAGATGCTCCTTTACCCGTAAGAATGACTGGAAGTGCTGTAAGGCTGATATTGTCAAATGCTTTTTGAATATCTAAAGCCATCACTATTATATCGTTGCCCGCATTCCATTTTTCTCCCAAAATGCGGCGTGCAGCAAAGAGGTGGTCCATCGTTGAACGTTGACTTAAAAAGCCTGCTTGATGAGATCCGATAGGGCTGGTACATTCAATCAGGTGACCTAGAATCCAGCTCGCATAAATTTTGTAACCGATGCTAGCTAATACAATCTTCCTGAAATCCTTTGCTGTCTTGGGGCTTTTAATTTTGGGAATGGGAATTTCTAGAGTTTTCCGCCATCCTCTAGGAATGTTGTTCTCCTCCCATACTCTCTTAAGTAGGTTTTTGAACTCTTTCAGCGTCGGTTCATCCGCATATTTTAGCAGTTCAATCTGTATCCCATCTTCCCCAGCAGCTTTACAATTCTTACAGCTTTTGATTATTGTTTCTATGTGTGCGGTGTCTGGTGCCTCCAAAGATGCATCTTCTTCGTTTAAAGTATCCAGTTCTTCGGGCAGAAGGTTAATTGATTCCGGGTCTGTGAATTGGTTCAACGAAATGTCCAGGAATTTCTGGGCCGCTGTTTTTTTTTTGTATTTTTTTACGTATTGATAGGTTCTCTTTATTCTCTCCGCTGGTTTAAACTTCTCGAGATTGTTGAAGAACTCCATTTCTTCTTTCTCTTCTTTTTCTTCACAAAGTTTTCTATAGTTACGTCGCGATTCAGAGAGGTCTTTCAGTCTACGTGAACTCAACGGGCATCTATTTTTCCAAAAAATACATTTTTTTAGATTAGCCAAAGCGCACCGACGATTTGGAGAAGTAGGAATCTTTGACAATTTGTTGTTTGAAGCAGTTGCTGCTTTCTTCATTTTGTCAACTAGTTTATCCCACATTTCCGACGTTGATAATGAACCATCTTCCATATTGATCGTCATTTTAGCTAGGTTGTCGTGGTACTTCTTTCTATAGATTTCGTTCTGTAGCAATGTTACGTCCCAGTTGACTATAGATTCCGTATTATCCTTAATCCGGTTCGTCTCATCTTTGTAGTTATTGTTTTTTTGTTGATGACTTGGCTCTGATCTGAATTCCAAACGTGAGCAGCTTATGATCGGTTTGAACTTCCTCAAGCATGAAACCACGAATTTTCTTTATGAATATTTTCGAGTTGCGATTATTCAAAACGTGGTCTATCTGAGACGATTTCCCTTGGCAAATCCATGTTTTCTGCACCGATGCGTGGGCCATAGTGTTCCTGGCTGCTAGTTTATGCGTACGCATGAAAAATTTCATTTGTATTCCATTATCATTAGCTTTTTCGTGTCCTGCAAACTTCCCTATAAGCTCGCTCTCATCCGGGCCTAAATCTGTGCTGCTCAACTGGGAGTTGAAGTCACCACATATAAGTACTTCTTTCTTATTTTCACAAGACAGTAAAGCATGTCCAAGTTCCGCAAAAAAGTGGATATTCCATTATTAGGCGCGTGCACATTTATCAGGGTACATGGTCTTTGATTTTTTCCCTGACCCAACGGATACTTCTACTTTCATTATGTTGTTAGATATTCTGTCAATACACCGCACGTAAACTCCCGCGGATCTTCTTGTCAAGACTGCTAAGCCTCTTTGCTTATTGCCCACCGCTTTCAGAATCTGCCACCGAAAGTTGTCCGTTGAAATTGAGCTGCAATCTGTATTCACTTCTTGCAGTAACGCTATATGAACATTATGTTCATACAGCTTTCTGTCAATAGCATTTCTTTTCTCCACTCTGCAACACCCTCGAACATTCCATGATGCCATCCTAAGAATGTTGTCATTCACCGCATTACCCATATCTTGTCCCTTGTCTTGTGGACTCTCTATCGACCTTGCATGTTTCTTGTCCTTGCTCAACTCCTTATTGATGAATCTTTTCCTAGTACGCACTATGCTTCCTATTTTGTCAACCGTTTCGTCGTAGCACATCCATACGCTCTGTGAAAGCGTAGTCGACGCTGCAGGTGCAATTTCCATAATTTTGTCTCCACGCATGTTTGTTACCAGGAGCTTTTTATTCAGAACATTGCTTGCCGCCATGATGACTTTCCAAGTTTGCATGTCCACTCCATTGAGCTCAACCGATTCCGCATTATCAGATATGCTTTCAGAGTTGCGGTCTAAGAATAGTTCACACTCGTATTGAAGCACTTTAGCTTGAAGACCCAGAGGGAGCATTGAGTTGCCTCGCACTTGATGGCTTATAGCCAAAAAATGTGCATCAGGAGTTTCTTCAAAGAAGAAGAAGTTCAACTTTTCACCTCTATCAGATCGAATGGATTGCATTACTGTTCGCCACTCTTGTTTTGGGACTCTATGTGAATACCTTTTTTCTCCTTCCATACTGTAGCACTCGGCTATACTATCATAGTGATTTTTGTTCTGATCACCTGCATCAAAACGTTTATGTTCGTGATAGTAAATCCAGCATTCATGATTTCCAATTCCCTGAGCATTTCCATAACGTATAACCGCGAAATTTTGCACCACAACTACTTCAGTATGCAATATATGGTCGAATCCAAACTGCTCATCTGCAAAAATTGAGTTCGTATTGATGTGACGTTTCAAAAAGTTTACTTATTGAAGAAAGCAAATTTATTGGACGGTAGCTAGAAGCTTCAGCTGAACTTTTAATCCGGCTTCAAAATTGGAACAACTTTTGTATTTTTCCATTTATCAGGAGGGATGTCAAATGGGAACATCTGTTCAATAATTTTACCAAGAAATACAAAGTACTCTCTGGGAGTTTTTTCGTGAGGATATAGAAAATTCCATCATCACCTGGAGCTTTCATATTCTGAAACTTTTTTAGTTATAGATCTTAGTTAGTCAAAATCAGTCGCCGATGAATCATCAAAAATATTTTCCCGAGAGAAAATATTCAGATAATCCCAAGCAACCTGATTCTCAATAGATCAAAATCAAGATCAAAACTGAAATTATGGGAACTCTCGAATTGCTTAGCAAGTTTCTGAGGTTTTTTCCGAACTTGTGATCAAAATTTTACCACCTTCCTTAAGCACTGGAATAGGCTTTTAAGGTTTTTTCAATTTTTTTGTGAGTTTCCGAAAGAGTTTGGAACTTGGATCTAATTTAGAAACATTATTTTCAAAAGTTTTGTTCCTCAGGGCAGAGAATCGCTTTTTAATTTGTTTTTGCAAATCCCGCCAGATAACCTTCATGGCAGGATCGCGTGTTCTTTGATATTGTCTCCTACGGACATTTTTGAGACAGATAAAGAGCTGAAGATCGTCGTCTATTATAATTGAATCGAATTTAACCTCGCATTTTGGTACTGAGACAGCTCTTGCTTCTACTATAGAAGTAGTCAGAGATTCAAGAGCTTAACACTGTGCAAAAAATCTGAACTTTTTTTCTAGGACTGAGAATGTTGACCATATTTGACATTCTTGTGGACCCCTGAGTAAAAGTCCTGAACATACCTATACCCTAACACATCCTTATTTTTTGGTACCACTCTCTTTATTAATTTTGGTTTATTGTCCCGATGTCGGTTGTATACTGCCTAACTAAAGCATGTTGGGACATTGCCGTTTTTTTATAGAAAATGACTTGAGAAACATTTTTTTAGAACATTTGAAAACGATATCTCGTTGTCTTACCCCTCGTCTGGGTGATTTTTTTAAATTGGGTACCCCCCCTCCCCCTGAAAATCTAGAAATCATGTAAATTCACTTTAAAAATCAAAGTATGTGCTTTCAATCCAAAATATGAATGTATGTGTAGTATGTGCTTTCAATCAAAAAGTATGTTGAGATTTCCAAACAGTTATTATTTAACAACCCAAAAGAATGAAAACACTCTCAATTCAATGATTTTAATCATACTTTATTGTTATTTTATTCAATTTAACAACATTATTGGCCTTTCCTGATCATAAGAACAACACAACTTTCTAGGACTGAGAAATCAATCATATTAGACTTTCCTGTTGTCCCCTGAGTATGGTTTTGGTACCGCCATCTTTATGAATTTTTGTTTGTTGTCTCGATGATGGCCGTATACTGCCTAACGAAAGTTTTTATGATATTGTCGTCCAAAAGTTTTTTGTAGGAAGTGACTGCAGAAACACTTTCCTAGAACATTTGAAAACGATATCTAGCCATCTTACCCCTCGTTCGGGTGATTTTTAAAATTGGATACCGTAAAAATTAAAAATCCATCGAAATTTACAGTAAATAACTTTGGGATGCGATGGGATGTTGAGATTATAATTGTGCTGTTGTTGTAAAATGTATTTTGTAGAAAAATTTTGCGATAAAATTTTTAACACTTAACGTTGTATCTCTCATTTTGATGATTTTCCAAAAAAAAAAATATTTCACTAAAGTTTTTGAACTAAAAGAAGGACTCTGTAATGATGAAACTTTTTGACGTCACCACACCTTGCTCTTCTCATAACCATATCACTAATATCTATATAAAGAAAGAGAGAATGATTAGTAATTTCCATTTAATTCCACTATTTTATTTGCTTATCCTTGACAGATACGCGTATTTCGTCTACAATGTGCAGACTTCTTCAGTGTCTAATCTAATCTAATCTAATCTAATCTAATCGAATACAAACGCAGTCAGTACGAGAAAGCATCCTGGAAAATGAATAGTTTAGATGAATTCTAATCATTTTTCTTGTCTAATTGATGTTTACAGCATATCTGAGATATGATATAAACATCAATACGGGCAGGCCTACTGCGTTGTATTTGCCGCAAAGATGATTCTTGGAAATGAATGGGAACATTTCTTGAATCGACAAGGGTGGAAGGATGCGTGGACATACCGTACCAAACGCTCCGAGTCACTATGTGTAGTTGTGTGTAATATGTAAATATTTGTACAATATTATTATTATTATTATTTAGCTTTATTTAGGAGGCTTTCAGCCTTAGGCTGGTTCGCCTCCAATTTGTACAATATTGAAGAATCATAAAATAATGCAATGGAAGTATCTTACCGAATTTTCTCCTATGATGGTAATGATTCTTTTGTGCTTAAAATTTTCGTTGGATGTATCCGCTCCTTGTTTATCATGGGGTTTGGGATGCAGTTCCTCGTCATTGCTCGTTGTTAGGTTAAGTCCGTCGCGTCCGGACCAGATCCTTAGCCATAATCTTGACCGCATCCATCTGATTTCACTAGTTTACAGCATTTTTGAACTTGGTAAGGTGATGATCATTTCCAATGCAAAATCCTACGCTGAATTCAATGCCGTGGTCAGAAAAAATTAAAGTAGAGCCATTTTTGAGATATACAAAAAATTTGATTTTTTGAACTTTGGACAAAAGTACGATTATTAAAATGTCAATATTTTTGGAACTAGTGCACCAATTTTAAATCTTTTTTTCATGAAAATGAAGCTAAATAAATTTGCTCTCGTTCACTAGAATATTATGTCTTAATTAAAAATTTAATTTTGAAGTCATTTAAAAATTTACAGCATTTTTTTTTATTTTTCCTGCGAATTTTCCATAAAAATCTTGTTTTAATCAACATTTTTAATGGGACAAAAAAAAATCATTCCATGATTTATTCTTAAAGTCCATTCAAAACCGGAGAAAATGAGCCTTTAATTGATGAAATCGGTTGGAAATTGTCGAAGTTATGAGCATTTTTGTAAAACACTTAAAAATGTTGCTGAAATACAACAGCTTTAGAGTTCTTTTTCTAGGTGTCGTTGTAAGCATCCAAATCGCATGTAAAGTTTTCATGGGAGATTCTTTTCTCTACATATCAATTTGATTAAGGCATATCAGGATTTAAAACCGAGTTGATACAAAAGAAATTTATTTAGGTTTTATTAAAAATGATTGAGAATCGAATGACTTTGTCTTCGATGTTTTGAACTTGTTTCTCGAATCAGAAACCAACAATAGTCACCCATCATTGCTTCATCCCAAAACCCTTGGTAACGACGTTCCATCATCTTCATTTGTTGGTGAAAACGTTCGCCGTGCTCATCACTCTCGTCACCAAGATTCGACTACAATGTGCAGTCTTCATCAGTGTCATTCCCACTAAAGAACTTATCAAAATCTAACCCCCTTAAGTACTCATCCCCTAGGTAAAAAAGTCAAGATCATAGGTATAAAAATGAAACTACAATGTGTTGAATCGGAACCTACCTAACTAATAAAATAAAAAGATTTTTATGGAAAATTAACAGGAAAAATAAAAAAAAAATGCTGTAAATTTTTAAATGACTTCAAAATTAAATTTTTAATTAAAACATAATATTCTAATGAACGATAGCAAATTTATTTAGCTTCACTTTCATAAAAAAATATTTGAAATTGGTGTACTAGTTCTAAAGATATTGACATTTTAGTAATCGTACTTTTGTCCAAAATTCAAAAAATCAAAATTTTTGTATATCTCAAAAATGGCTCTACATTAATTTTTTCTGACCACGGCATTGAATTCAGCGTAGGATTTTGCATTAGAAACGTTGGTCAACCACTAAAGTTCACACTTTTTATGTTGTTTTGTAAACTAGTGTTTTCTTTGGCCAGCTTTTTGATGTCGGCGGTGATCTTCTTTTCCTGCTGTTCCATTTTCATCTTCTTCCGATCCAAAACACGCATTGCTTTATTTAGAGCTCGCTGGTTCTTGCGCATCACATTTTTTTACTGAACAGTCATTCCATTTTGCTGGTTGTTTTCCGGAGCAAATAGTGGGAAAACTGGTTGAATAAAGCGGAACTTCGGTGGTCTCACAAGCTAATCTTGCACAAAATTGGATTCTTATTTGTTTTTCGAATCTGACTCTTCTTGAAATCAGAATACCGGTCATAAATGCACTCGGAAAAAAAAAAACTTCTTTCGGCCATAAAAAGAAAAACTATTCTTCAAAAAATTATCGATTTTCAAAACTGGCAAATCATCTTCAGATAAAATTTGGAAAACCGCGACAAAAACATAATTTACGAGCAATTTTCCAATGTGCAGACTTCTTCAGTGTCTTATACTAATACTCGACTGAAGAAACCCCTCGCAAACTATTATTATTATTTTTATCTTTATTAGGGAGGCTTTCAGCCTTGGGCTGGTTCGCCTCCAAATCCATCGCAAACTACTGAATATATACTAACCTATCCCAAGTAACACATAAAACATCTTATTGCAAAAGAATTAGAACGGCTTGTTGTATAAATGTATTATAAGTGATGCAGAAAACATCCCACGTTATATATGAGGTTTATAGATGTTTCCTTCATACTTCCTAGATTCAACATTTTCCAAAATAGTTTTCTTTTGCTTTTATCTTTAAATGTAATTTAAACGTGCATCTTACTATTTTAATACCAGTATAAAACTTATCGTATACAAAATCAATCTTAGTTGAATTTATAAAGTTCTTATTGAGAAGGACTATCTCTTCACGCAGTGATTGACAGTTTCTTATAAGGTATTCTGAGGTTTGTTATAAAGAAAGTTGAAAACACTTTTTTATGACATCTCATAAATTAATACAACTGAAAATGTGCAGGTTGTCTTATAAGGAGTTGAAAATACGTTTAAATAACATTGTGGCAATTAGATGTACGCTTTGCTACTAACAAAACGTCTTCATGACGGATCGAAGGCGTGTTGAACGAGAAAATAATTTTCATGCCATTGGCAAGAACATGATAGATACTTATAACAAACCTTTCATCAAGCGGTGTTGGTCTAGTTAGGAAATAACAAGTCTACCACGCCAAGGACCAGTGATCGAACCCCAAGCTCAAGTTTTTTTGCATTGTTTTTTTTTTTGCCGCTGGTTTTTATGATGTTTGCAAAACATGTTATAAGACCAGTATTTAGTTGTATAAGATCCGCGTCTTGCGCTTTTAAGGTTGTATAAATGTATTACATGATGTATATTAAAGTATTATTGATTCTTTACGTAAGTCATTGAAAAGTATTTTCAACTTCTTTATGACAAGTAGTGTTGCTTGGGTAATGTACATTTTTACTTGAAGCTTAAGTCTTATGTCCTATAGAAGCAGGCATTCTACTGCTTACTCGTTAGTAAAGTGTAAATTTTCAAATAAAGTGAAAATAAAGTGAATTTTCTCAGTCCTAGAAAGTCTTGTTACACAGTGTAATTAATTTCATCTTTAGTTTGCAAAAAATTGTTTGGATCGAAATTATATTCCATAAATTTTCGATATTGCTCCCAATCAGCTCTACACACCAAAAAATTCTGAATTTTACTGGCGATGTAAACATCCATGCAGTTGCATGGAATATTGCATGACATGTCTCATAAATTTACTCGATCTATAATCTTAACTTGTATGATGAACGTTCCATTTATGTGTATCATAGTAACGGAAATTCACACTACTTTTTTTTAGCTGTGTACGGTAATTAAAAGTAGAGCTGTTGTGATTACAAATTATTTCATTATTTGATATTTCAAAACTTACTGGAAGGTGATCAGAACCGAAGTCAGCATGAGTAACCAATTGGCTACAAAGTCGACATGACTCAGTTAAAATCAAATCAATAGTTGAGGAGATCTTCTTGCAGAATAAAAACATGTTGGACTGTTTGGATATTGAATAGTGTAATAACCTGCAGAACAATCATCAAACAGAATAAATGTTCAAAGCAATTCCAATGGTAATATTACCATTGGAATTGCTTTGAACATTATTCCATGAGTGGTGTTTTGCATTAAAATCGAATGAAGAGTTTAGACCTATGCCGGGTAAGTTTCTGAAGGTCACCCTTGAGACAATTCTTTTGCTGGCCTACGCTTTGGAATGGCAGATAGGAAGCTATAAACTTAAGTTGTCCAAATTTTGTTTCAACAGAAACTCCCAAAGTTTCAAAAACTTTGGTTTCAAATAAAGAAAGAATTTTATGTTTGATTCGTCTATGAACAATGATGGCAACGCATCGACGGCTAACTCGCTTGAACTCATAATTGAGCCTAACGTAGTGACGTTTCAGCGAAAGCGTACGATACTTAGTGAATTTTCTTAATACGGCTCTCTTGGTCGACTTCAACCTACGCAGTTCACTCGTCTGCCAGGAAGGAAGAGAAATTTTACGGTGAACTCTTTTCGGAACGTGCCTGTCAATGACATAAGCCAAGACATGTGAAAATGTTTGCGCAGCGGTTTCAACATTATCAGGATCGAGGATGCTCTCCCAATCTATACTAGATAGCACGTTGACGATACTACGGTGATCGGCTTTCCGGAAATCGTATCACACGGTCGTGGAAATGTCGTCAAAGACCCGATCGTGATTGTCAGCAACTGTGACAACCAAGGGAGGGTGATGATGTACTTGCTTTATTAGTGGAGAAGGTGCCGTGGAGATGAAAGGAGCGGTGTCCTGAACGCTAACGAAGCAGAGGTCCAGGCTACGTTTGTTTTCGTTGACTACGTGGTTTATTTGAGATAGTGTTGCTGTACTATAGCAGTCGAGAAGGCTAACTGATCCTGTATGAAATACAGAGTGTACAGGGTCTGGGTAGAGAAAGCCGCTGTAAGATGGTTTCCAGGAAACACCGGGTAGATTGAAGTCACCCAGAACGATTATCTCATCAGTTGGTGTCGCACTCTCCATTATGGTGAAAACGGACCGGCAATGGGTATCGATAAGTTCCTTGTCACGAACCCGGTCAGGTGCAATATACACCGCACATAGGTACAGTGTGCGATCGCTCAGTTCTACGGCCACCCAAACTTGTTGCACACAGTTCCACAAGACGTTTTCAATAGCTCTCGCCTTTAACCCGGAACGAACTGCCACGAGAACACCACCTCCAGTAGATTTCCGACTGTTTTTCGGATTTCTGTCACAGCGGAGTCGGATAGGGGCAACTATCATCTTTCCGAAAGTGGTATTGGTTTGCGTGGGCGTGCTTTGGTTCGCGTGTAAAGGGCCTTAGAAAGATTGTTTACAAATGATTTTGTGCCGTTTTCAAATGTTATGCCTGATATGTTATGTGACATAACTGTTTCTTGTTGTGCTTGTCGTATTAGATGCTAGCTAAAAACCTCTTTTATCAATCGCTGTGCTGAAAATACCTGAGAATGTCTTTAGATGGCCGTGGGGGATACAAAGAGAAAGTCGGCGCAGAGAATCTGTCCATGTTACTAAGGTCCTAATGCAATGTTCAGCTTGAATGAGATGAAGAAAGTGTCTTCACGGTTTTTTTTCGGGTCCGTGTAATTCTGTTGTTGTCTTCGGCGTGGTCGGAATATGACTTTTATGTTGCGTACCTCTTTTGCTGCAGCTACCCCTCTGGTGGAAATAAAGGGAACTACCGGCGAGGAAAACTTGACATGTAACGTCGTTTTAGGTTTGTGTGCTCTCTGACCTTACCTTAGCTTTGTGGAAATATTTCGAGGTTGTGAGAGATTATGCTTTGTTTTGCAGTAATGGTTTCTACCCGATCAATTTCGGTGGTAGTGAATCTGGCTTGATCTCTTCTTTCTTTTCTTGGACTCGCTCTGAAGCAGTCTTATCCGGGAAAACTCAACATGGCGTGTCTCCTTTACCGGAGTGGTGCTAAAGCCCCATGCTTACCCGAGATCGACCAGTGACGGCTACAGCCTATCGGAACTTATCTGAAAGATCTTAAAACTTGCGCGAAGTTCTGGACCATTAAGTTTTCGAAACTACCTTTAAATTCTTATAAATTCTTAAAAATTCTCATTCCTGAACGTTTCCGCATTTTTCTGATATTAATGGATCAAACATCACGTTTTCAAAAATTGTCTGTAGTTCTTGGATCTTATCAAAACTCCCGTAATCTGATTTTCATGGGACTCCCAAATAAAGTGTTCTGGACTTTGTTCTTGGGAAATTTGTAAAGTTCCTGCATTTTTTTTCTGAAGTTAAGTGAACGGTCTCGAATTGCTAATCATAATAAATCGTTATAAGCTTTCACTTAACAAATATCTCTATTCACTCCTCTTTACTACACTGTCGTTTTACGCATAAGAGCAGTTCCAAGCAAACTATTGACAAATAAAATTCAATTTCGATTTTGAATTGACTTTTTTCCGAATTGTATGAAACTTTGTTCATTAATTCACATTTTTTGCTCAAGTTTGGACAATCACTAAACTTATCGGGATAATGACTAATTGGATAAGCTTACAGGTTTTATTCATGGATGCACAAACGGAAAACATGGGATAAGTTCGTTGATGATCAGTTAATTTATACGGAGCACGAAACAATTCACGTCTGCAGATATATTTAATTAAGGGACCGTTACTACACACAATACTTAGCAACTAATGGTAGACGGTCTACCGAGACTGTCTGCTTTTGCCGGGTTAACCGATTTAGGATCGAGCATCAACAAAATTGCTCTCATTTACTCTCTACTTTCTATGCCAGAACGGTTCAGTAGTTCGTGAAAATATTTTGGGTTGAAATAGGGAAGATTTTTAAAGTAAATTTTCTTGTTTTTCGCCTGATTGAAAAAGCACTATGTGTCTGATTATATATTCATTCAATGTTTAATATTTCTTGAACTAAATTGTTTAAAATTCAAGCATGTTTTCTACATTCATCGAATATTATCAAAGTAACTCCAAATAAAAAAATACAGCAAATTCAATAATGTCCGTTTTACATACTACTAAGCAAATGGACTCTAGGTTTCTCAGTACTTGTTAAAACAAATAATATTTTAAAAACATGAAATGTTGTATAATATATTTAGACTATACCTTAAAAAAAACTATCAAAGTAACCCAGCTTTACGGTATATGCTTATGGGATGTACTAGATTATCCAAATCATGCTGATGGTCAATTCATTCGATTCACTAGATCAACCACGGCTGGGACAATGTTCCAAACATCGAAACGTATTCTCGGTGGTTTAGGTTCCCAAACCGCCCTGAACTTCAAACCTATATTATGCACGATTGGGACAATGTTCGAAGTAGTAAAACATGTCCAAGTTGCAAATCATCAACGGGTTTTGCACAAGTTTTTATTTTATAGATTCACTCCATTCCCAACATCATGGAAATGACCATTTCAGGCGTAACATATGATAACGGCAGAAAACTTTTGTAAACAAACTTTTTAAGGCCCTTTACATACGAACCAAAGTACGCTCACGCAAACCAACAACATCATCGGATAGGGGCAACTCTCACCTTTTCGAAAGTGGTATTCAAACGTTGAAATAACTGCTTTTACACGAGACGTAATCCATATTGGACGTAAATCATGGAACGTAAACAAACATTCCATGTAAAATTACGTGTTCTCAAACCAAAAACACAAGCAAATCGACGAAGAGAACGTTTGATTGAATTGATTTTCTCGTTTTTTTTTTCACTGATTGTTATGTCAAGGGGCCATTTACATGTGTCGGTCTCAGGGAACCAAAATTTACACGTATTTTTCGTAGTGTGTTGGTTTGCGTGGGCGTACTTTGGTTAGCGTGTTAAGGACCTTAGAAAGTTTGTTTACAAATGCTTTTGTGCCGTTATCAAATGTTACGCCTGATTTCATCTCTTTAAAACCCAAATAGCGCTTATTCCATCGTAAATACAGCCACAATTTACCCATGCTTCCCGATCCCATCCGATTCCCAGTCCACCGGAAACGCATCCTTTGCCTGTGCGCTATTCCTAGCCTGGTTTGGTATGAATGAATCTCATTAGGGACTGGAATGCTGTGAAGAGCCAGCCTCGTTCCGATTTGCTGCTCCAGTGGCGGAGACCGACCGGTTCGTTGGCCTCTTGCTCCCAGGAAAAGCATGCCAATGAAAGCATTGCGGCTTCGTGCAAGCCGAACTCTCCATGTAGGGACGTAGCAATGGAGCATATGGAGAGCAAGCCAAATGTAATAAAAATTCATGTAATAAGTTTTGAAATTTATTTTTCTACCAGCTGCCGGTGTGTGAGTGGGAGCTTTGTGCTTCTCGCCTTGGAGACGCACCCAACCCGCCCACCGAGAGCCATGGGAACATTTCATCCGAACAAGCGAGATAAGACCAAAGGTGCAAAAACTCCTTCAGGCGTGCTTTGGAAGCTCTATTTTATGGAGAAGCGCTCCTTCAGGATGGAGGTGGCAAAAATCTGTTAGATGGAAAGCGATCCATTCTGGACGCATGGGAGGAACATTTGCTTATAGAACTCGTGTGTGCAGTGCTGCTTTCTCGTTCACAGTGCATCCCATATTAATGGATTCCACTTGCTTCATTGATTATGAATGAGCACAAAAATGCTTTTCTGTTTGGTGGAGCATAACGAGCTAAGGCACGACGAAAAGTTTCCGCATGATGTTTTTTCGGTGAGTTACAGTATCAACCGTATTTCTTAGCATACCACGGAGCTGGAGAAGAAAGGTTGAATGGAATTTCAACAAATATAATCTCAATTTAATTGGCTTTTGACGAGTAACGAATATTATTTGACCTGCTTTTGGCGGGTGAATGATGTTTGCTCCGTTCTACCGAAGGTTATTGAACAGCTTTTTAGCATTCAGGAGGGCGCATTACGGTGGACCACTCACCAGGAATCATCACGCCCTTGTACCCATGCCTGGTAGTTAACGAACCGTGAAGTGTGCACGTACACGTGAGCAGCATTCCGGTGTGGCGGTGGCGAGGAGCCTTCAGCTTATGTAGCACTTTGCAATAATGATGCTCATGATGTGATGTGTAAGCCTCCATTGGGATGCTTCGGAATAAATGGGAAAACAAGATCAGGAACGAAGGCAACAACGTCCTTAGGGAAGCGAAGAAATTCAATAGAAAACAAAAAAATAAAAATATAGATGGATGAATGGAAGCCACATCTCTGCTCCCTCGGAAGTATTCGCACGTTCTGATCCAATGTTAACACGAAAGCAATTTCAAACAGCTTAGCGGTAAACGAGTGGCAGCGGTAGAGTTTACCTATATGTACGTAGCAGCTCGATGCCTTATGATGGAGGAGAACATGTTATGAATTTTCCGGTGCCTCGGCGAGGTATGGGAGGCTGTTGTCTGCCGGGGAAGTTGTTGGTATTCTGATCATTTGCCTTCGTAGTTTTCCTTTAGGTCGCTTTCTCTCTGTTTTTTGTGCATAATCAAGTGAAGGAAGACGAAGGGATGAACTCCGGAAGTGGATTGTATCCTTTTACCAGTAAACTTACTTTTGTAACATCACTATTTTTAATAACTTGGTTAATGATTAGTTTCGGTCAATTATGTTATAGTAGCAGATTTCAGCTTCAACGGATACATTCAGACGATTTCAAAAGACTTGTAGCACTACTGTAGCGAACCCAGGGAAATTGAATGGCGCTCTATTATATTTAGTCGTCAGAAGTTATGACTCATTGCAGGAGTGAAAAATCCTGAATGTAAGACTGAAGGCAAGTCCAAAAATCCCTTGTCAAAAAGTGAGCATTTATTGAAATTTTGAGCATAAGCATGAGTATGAGGATGATTGACCGCTCACAGTGCCTACTCTGTTATTGCGAGATCAGCTGTAATTACATAGAGAACCAATAGACGATGCTTGGGACTAGCAATCATCCGCAATGTGTAAAAACTGGTGATCTCAAATTAGGCAATACCAGTGCCAGCCGCGCCTGAACGCATGTCAAGAAAGGAATGCGTAGAAATGTGTTGACGATACTCTCGCTTTGATGGAAGCCGAGGAGTCCTCTGCACTTCCATGAGGAATCACAGGGATGTTGGGTAAGAGGGTTTGCAGTAGCGTTCATTTCGGTAAACGATAAGCTGAATCGATGTTCTAACGATCACATAACGCGAAGGAGCTTGGGATTGAACCCACAGTCTTCTGCTCAGTAAGGAAAAACGTTTGCCACTAGGCAGACGAGCTCCTTTTAAATCATTTAGTTGCTATTATTACCATTTAGTTATGTTAACAAATAAAACGATTGACGAATATTGAATCTGGATGGGCTTGAAATTAGACCCATAATGTTCTACTCAGTAAGCAAAAAAGTTTGCTCTAAGGCCACCGAGCCCCTCATATCACATTATACCGTTACTCAAATTGCCATAACTTTTCACACCCGGCACCGACGACAGCGGAAAGTTTTACAAAATACACGATAAACAAGCGATCTTACCATACATTTTTAATATTAAAGGACCTAGGACCGCGTTTTTCTGCTCAGTAAGCAAGCCACTGCAACCGACGATCTTTTAAATCCGAAAACTAAAAGCTACGAAAGAGTACTTAGGCCTTCATTAAGTTCCACTTTCACATGACGTTCAATGTTTCGATTTGCTCTTTACGCATTGTTCAGGCAATCATTACAAGCTTTGACCGACGTGACAATTGTTTGAGCCCTAGTTAAACAAACTATTCAAATTAAATTACGTTCTTGAATTTCACTTGGCATGTAATAAACAACAGAAATACACTTGAGCTTCGTGTCTGCTATCTGTCACTATTTGCAAAAATATCTAATAGCAATTACCTTTGTTGTAATTGCTATCCTTCAACGAAAACAAATTTTCTTGGATTGCCATGGTCATCTGGGAGGAGGTTCGCGTCTAGTGCTTTTTCCAGGAACCGTTCATGGCCACCAGCTACCGTGCGTCCAGTCTTGGGCGTATCCAGCGAGGCATCCTTAAGCTTGCTCACAATCTCCGACACTGGTGAGAGACCAGCAGACGAGCACTTTTGCAAGCCGTAAACGCACTGATTTACGGCGACTTCGGCCACTAAATTACCACCAAAACTTGTGACGGACACATTATCAGCACTTTCCACAGCTAGTTTTCCAACCGGACCGTGTTCAAACCCGGGACATACGAACTAGGTGAACCGGCCTCCCGGAGGCAATGAAAATCACAAGCACGCTTACACATCGCTGCACAGTGGGCAAAAAATGACAAAACCGCGACTAAATTGAATATCTCGGCTCCCAAACGGTTTCAGTCAACATGTTATACATATTCCCAAAGGAAAAACTCTCCTAAATCGATTGGTGGTGGTTTCATTGGCCGGAGACTTTTGCGTACCCAGATAGAGGGCCGGGATCAATCCGAGTTCCTGGTAATTTACTATCTATCGACATAATTTTAGACTTTACTTAACGTATATTACTGGAAATTGATAGTACTAAGTATATATGGTGTAAAGACACCATCCCAAGTAACAATCTAAATGCTTGGAAGATTTATTCTTATTTTATCATTGTTTTATCATAGCATCCCTTCCAGCCTGTGGTTGTATTACGGTTTTGTGTGCTTGTCATAAAATCAGGCCGTCAAGTCGTCTATAAAACTGTTTTATGATTACTAAATTAAAACTCAGACTTCATAGTTTTAACGGTAGCTGTAAGGTGGTTCTGCATCACTACTTATAACTGAAGAATAAAACCAAAACAAAACATACAATTATGTTTTATGTTACACTTTTTATGACCGATATAAAACTTGAAGCAGTCTTAGACCTTCATTAAAGCTTCATTACAATTATCATCTTTATCAGAGGCCTAAGATTCACAGATAAGAAATATACTGCTACAACAAAAAATACTCTGAAATTTTTTGTCATTATAAAAAACAAATCTATTTAGATATATGAAATGAAAACCCCTTCAGTGCTTCTGAACACGATGAAGATGAGACGATCGACAATATGAAACTCCTGGAGGAACTACAGTTATACGATCCCTACATAAGGCACAGTGCGGTGAAGGAGCTCTTAAAAATATTGAACAAGCGGCTTTCCGATACACTTCCGAAAGATCCATGAACCCTTCTTAAAGCAACGCCGACAGTTTCACTAAATCCGTTTGGAGATGGCCAGTATTGACATCACGGCTTTAAACCTTGTATTGAAAAAGCTTTTAGTGGATCCAATAAGCATTTCTTACATCTTGATTACAAGCGAAAATAGGAGGATCGCTTGGAATGTTGACTTTTTGACAGGTGGTCATTGTTTTTGTTTTGTTTTGATTCGCTGTACCGAATAAAACCAGCAAGCTAGTTATATAGCTTAAATATAACTTAACGCTCTCAATTTGGACTACGAAATGCTAAGATACAACCATTAGGTTTATGTTATGCTATAGAATTCCAATCTAGGAGAATATGTTATATTGAGGTATTTTTAAGGAGTAGCAAGTTATAACGAAAAAAAATGTCGCCGTATGAACAAATTTCACACAGTATGAATAATTACGCTTTAATTGATAGGCAATAAAACACTTTCATACATCTATGTATAATTAAATAATATGTGACTGGTTATTGCTCAACAGTAGTAACAGTTTTGTACTAAATAGATAATCTTTGAATGACTCTTTAATGCATGGTGCTAATGCAGACAAATTAAAAATATCCCTATATTTTAGTATTCATATGGCGCACTAAATTTATGCTCCTATTTGGTATAATAATCACCATAAATATTGCACGGCATGCTGTGAAGCATATACAGATTGGTTTAAAATTATAATAAAGTCGTCTTATTTTCAATGTACAATAATATCAGCCATTATTACCAACTGACAAGGATCATGATTTCACATCAAACATCGAAAGAATAAAACCACAATAAAATATTTCTCAATATTAACTATCATCCAAAAACCCCAACTTAAAACCTGTAACAGTATAAACCTGCTAGAAAGTAGACGACCCAAATTCAAAGCGGTACAAACGGAACGATACGATACCCAAAATCGCCACTTTCAGGGGGAATATGTTACGTATGGTTTTCACGGATTCTGGTACTCAGAGATGAGACGGAATCAGGCTAGGTTGTAGTAGTTTATACCGAACCCTTTCTAACCCGGACCAACGTTGACCAAAAACCCTGAATCGAAATCAACAAATCCGCTTAAGCGCCAACACATACAAAAATGTGATGCGGAAATGCGTGTTTAAGGGGGTATTCCCAATCTTTTGCCTTTTTTCGGCCTGTTTTTCAATTAATTTTTTTTTTCAAGGAAAATGAATAGTAATGCGCCTAACTCTTTGGGATTCTTGTTTATTGAACATTAAAGTTTACAAATAATTTTTTTTCGACATAAAAAAGACATTATTGACGTCACAAAATGGCGGCAAACAGACCCCTGTTCGCCGCAAACGCCTGGACGGGCGAAGACTTTTCTCTGGAACGGCTTCATCTGAAACAGATTTCGTGATGAAATAATAATCTGCATAAGATTCTCTGGAGCTTCTCCCGTTGGCAGCAAAAAATCTTGCAAATTAACAAAATGGCGGCCATATGAAAAAACAGGCGATTTTTAGCCCGCTTTTTTGCAACTTTAAGGTGCTTCAAACAATGTTAAATGTTAATATTTTTGGCTGAAAGTGGGAGAAGCTCCAAAGAATTTAATAAGGAACAAAATGCGCAAAGATTCAAGTCAATATCTCTTATAGTTTCTGAGAAAAATCTTCGCCCGATAAAAAAAATGTGGTTTCGAGAAAAACGCGTTTAAAGTTTTGACTTTAGTTAAAACGATTTGGGGGTTCTTACCATTAGTCAGCTATGCCTGGACACCGAATTCGCTGATCGGAAAACGGCTTGGAGGGATGAAAGTATATAGTCTAAAGTACAAAAAAACGTGAAAAAAAAAATTTGATTTTTTGAAAAAAAAGATCGGGAATACCCCCTTAAGTTTGCCAAGCTAGCTCACTCAGGGCGGGTCTAACGTACGCGATCAAACTCATGCAATCAACGTGTGTCAAAAAGAGATTAATTCACTAAAAGCATTCAATCAGGTTTATTTAACTATGTATATTTACGGGATCAAAGGTTGAGATTGAATTTGCAGGTTGGTTCTCGCTCACAAAGAGAAACTAAGTGTGGGCAAAGAATACAATTTTGGAAGCTTTTCTTTCGATGGCAACCCGGGTTACTTGCTGCTGCTGATGCACGTGGAGGTGATCGAGGTCGGCGGAATGCCAACGCCGTTGTTGCCAATCGCCAATCGGAGTGACGATTCGTTCGCTGAAGCGGACGGCCGGAAGCCGCGTGGGTAGCGTTGTTCGACTGCGGGATCGCTACAATTCGATCGACGGCCTATTGCTATCGGCCGGGGGCCACAGCGTGCTCTTCGATGTGCTACGAAGTCACGGCGGTGTGAGTCGAGCCTCTCGCGGATCCCGTTGGCTACCCGTGCCGACGAGTGGTGCCGACAAAGGTTCGGAAACGTAGGCGGCGGAGCGTGAAACGATCACGGTTTACTAGCGGTCGAGGGCCGCGGCGTGGCTTGCGTAGTGCTGCAGAAAGCAGAGAGCACTTCTTCGGTGGGTGACCACCGAACGACGGAAAGCACTAGAGGGCGTGATCCGAAAACGCACTGCACACCGAGATACTTTGGTGTAAGATGGCTGCTGTGTGCTTGTGTCGACCACGAGGTGGAACGTCGATGACGCCGATAGTTTTCGGTCCCCACCGAGAACCTTCTTTCGAAGGATTGACCTTCGAAACGTTATTAACCTAATTAATTTCTTGCCACACACTTCACTGAATTAACTAATTACCTGGTATGATTCACCGAATCGATAATCTCGGTGATACACTAGCACTATAAATTTAACTATTTGTCTGGTGGTGATATCTATCACCCAAAACACTACATTAGAATTTTTATTATTTAATTAGATTAGAAAATCACTTACTTTTCAAAGTACCGATCTCCCGCACTTGACAGTGCCTTAGCACTCACTGCTCGGTAACTTTATAATTTTTCGCTCTGAATAAATTTACGGTTTAGCTTTAAATCTTCTAACTGTCTAGCTCGATAGCCAACTTGCAGATGATCTCACCACGCGCAGAGTCGTGTTTATATCCCCTCTGCATTTTACACGCGGCCGATTCTGATTGGCTGCTTTTGTTGCATAATCTTTTCTTATCAATCTGTAGATTGCATGGTATGAGAGGGAGACAGCTGATGTCTCAATACATCAAGAACACGAACGCTTCGCGATGGGTTTGGTTGTTGTCCGCCCTAGAAATATCGATAATGGGGTGTTACGAATGATCGTAACGCCAATATCAATCTAGCCTCATTATGAAGCGTCTCCGCTATGCTGTCAGTCTGATGATAGCTAGCGGAGGCGTTACAAACCTTCAAAGTTGTCAAAATGTTTTGCGTATCATGTTTTATCAACTTCTTCAGGAGCGATTTATGCGGTTGTAATATAGTTTTATGGTAGTCATTAGAAGGCTGTTAAAACTTTCTGACCTGGAGGAGGTTTTATGTTTTCATTTTTAACAATCACGTCTAGAGTGTGATAAAACTGACATAAATCCTATGCTCCTAAAGTAGTTCGCATATCAAGTTTTAATGACTGCATTAAAACTGGGCCAATTGGCCATGACATGGCTGTATTGCACATTTTTATAATGTGACCACTTTATCGGTCAATCCAGATTATCTGGTGAACCAGGATATGCCACCATATTCCAAAATATGTATTCCAAGTTAAATACGCTTTGATTTCTTGATTCTGAACAACAAAGAAAAAATCGCAAGGTTCTAGGACATTTTTTATAATGTGGCCACTTTATTGGTCGTTCCGGATTCTCCTTTAAGCCAGTAGAGTTTTCCTGAGGGCGTATATGGTGTATTTATATATGTATATACTTAGTGCTATCAATTTTCAGTAATATACGTTAAGTAAAGTCTAAAATTATGTCGATAGATAGTACATTACCGGGACCTCGGGTTGATCCCGGCCCTCTATCTCGGTACGCGAAAGTCTCCGGCCAATGAGACCACCACCATTTTTTTGCCCACTGTGCGCTGGTTACAAAAAACACACCCATGCAAAGAAACGGATCCAATAAACACCACTCTCGCGAAAGCAAACCCGTCATCGTCAAACGGCAAAAAAAAAGGAACTCGGTGATAGTTTATTTATTATTGCACACCGTACAGACTGATTACTTCAAACTAAAGTTGTTCAATCTAAACCTCTTATTCTATTACTTAACACATTTTTGGACATAGTAAAATCAAAATCATTAAAAGAATCCGAAGTTAGTTCTGTGGAATGGAATTGACAGTAATGGGGAGTTACGAAATCTGCGAGGAGGAATGTTCCATGTAATCCTTTCCAGGAGTTCGGGACAGTCCACATTGCCGGTAATTAGGTCGAAGATGAACAGCCGTTGCAATGTTATACGCCTTGCTGAGCGAGATTCCAAATCAATTAGCATACATCGGTCTGGATAGCTATGAAGAATGACTGGATCATTCCATGGGAGCTGCCGTAAAGCAAACCTCATGAAACTTTTCTGAATCCGTTCGTTTGATGTCGTTGAGCGGTGATTCATAAAACCGTGCTGGCTGTTGCTGATGATCGGGGCAGCAACTCTGCACAGAGCTACACGGATCAGTTTCTCCAACATCTTACTGATAGTGCCAAGTATGGATATACCACGATAGTTGGTGACACATTTTTTCATTTCCAGACTTACGGATCGGTACTATAGATGCCGTTTTCCATGCATTTGGGAACGTTCTGTCTTAGAGCGAGCGGTTGACAATAGCAGCGATGGGCGACGCAAGCGTAGCGGCACAGTTTTTCAGCAAAACAGGAGGCAGGCTATCCATTCCGGGTCCTTTCGTTGAATCGAGATCTTCGAGGGCGTTCTGAACTTCGCCTGGAGAAAACTGTATACATGGTAGATAAATGCTATGAGACGGAATCTGCTCGAAGCCTGCTTGGCGTTGAACGGGTGATGCTTTACTAAATACGCTCTCAAAGAAATTAGCAAAGAAATAAGCTGTCTTCAAGCTTAAACGAGAAGTGGTTCCATCGAAGTTGACCGAGTCAGGGATGCCGTAGCCGACTTTGCGTTTCTTGATGAAATCCCAGAAGCGCGAAGGATTTTCTACACAAATAGTTTTCGTGTGTTTCAGAAAGGGCAGCTTTGTATTCCAACTCAAGCTCACGGAGTCTAGCTTTATCGTACACATTTTTTACGTAGATTGTTTCGAAGTTTTCATAGCTCTGCAGTCCACCACGGTTTGTTGAAATCAAAAATCGGTGATTGTCTCTGTCGAGGTACATGATGATTTATAACTTCAGAGAGATATTCGAAGAAAGCTGATAACATCTGGTCTTGATAACAGCATAACTTGATAATCGTTCCCACTCAATATTCATAAAATTAGAATTCAACAAGTCAAAGTTGCATGCCAAATAGTCTAATTTAAAACACTTTTCCTGATCGTCAAGTACGGATTGTACAACACTCTCGTCAAGTAGTATGATGACTGGTATGTGATGGTTATCAACAGGTAACATCGATGCAGGTGCGGCATATCAACCAGAATGCACGAATTTCAGCACATCAACTGCGAAACACGTTCAGAAGTACTTTTGGTACACTTTCGGTATCAATTTCAGTCGAAAACACTTAATTTTTTGCAAAAATAGTTGCGAGCAAACCAACATCAACACCGAACGTGCCGAGCTCTTTCACGCACCTTAAAGCGCGTAAATAAACTGAAATTAAAAATTATCACTCGCGATGCCACAAACTTCTGCTCCGGGAGAAAAAAAAATCAAACAACGCAGATAGCGGCATCACTTCTGATGCTTGCATTTCTCGATTCTTAAACTTCCCGGAAAGCGAGAAAACCACCAATCACACACGTATAGCTGTCCGGGAGGTAGAGTGTCAGCACTAATCCGGCAAATGCAACCAAAAACTACGAAAGCGAACGCACGCACAAAACAGAGAGCAAACTTAAAACACAACCGTATCCGAAGGGGTTCGAAACTGCACCAGCATTTATTGAAATTTTAGTCAACAAAAATTACTCCCAAATACAGCAAGTTCATATGCCATCAGGTAAAAGTTGTGGACATTTAAGGTAGCTTCAATTACAGGTCCATAAGACGAGTACTTATGCTCAGTAGTGGTACGAGTACTGAGTTTTAACCAGGCTTCCGGAAATGTCACGAGTACACAAATGCGACAGCGAGCTGTGAGACGGATCGTCGCATGACTCTCAAATCCATGGTGTGCTACATTAATTGTACAAAAGAAAGACCAGAACGATGTGCGCGACAAGCTACACGCTCTCAACAAATTCGGGCGTTGCAAATTCATTGTTTTTTTCAATGCGACACATGTAGTCAATCACATGCGACTGTTGCATTGAAACATCTCAAGAGAGGGGACTGCAAGGGTTTGTTCACAGGAGACTTGTGTGCCCTTTTCACATATAGCTTTTGAAATGAAGTGAAGTTTTAAGATGGTTCCAACATTATCTTCTAGTATAGATTCATGCAGGTTCGTTAAACGACACAGGGAGATGTGCAAAATTTGTGCATAGCTGATCGGACAAAGGTCAATGGAAAAGCAAGTGTTGTGTCAAAATTTCAGCTCAATTGATCATAACAGAGCACATTCACAACATGTTAAACTTGGATAGTTTGTATGAAAACGACCTTTGTCAGATCAATTTTGCACTACAGTGTACGTAGGTACGAAATGCAGGATGAAGTATCTTGTTCCTGGAATTGTATTGAATACCTGTCAATCAACAAAAGTTACTACGGCTTCAACCTTGGCAATCGAGACAAGTTGTTCAGCTCGTCGATAATTTCAGATTCCTCTTAATTATTGTTCGTATCATCCTAAGATTGCAAGTATGTTTCAAATGCTTCTTTTGGAACGTTATCTCTCTGTTGGGACGTTAACGGAAATGGAAAGTTCCCAGTAAGGTCTCGCAAGTTCGACCAGGTTAGCATCAAGAATTCCTATGGAATTGAAAAAAAAAGCATATTAACGAGCAAATAAACAACTTGATTGAACATTTAGTTTACCACCCAGACAACCAGAATGCACGTATATTCAAAGTTGTTTTCGTGATATATTTATTTATTTGTTATTATTATAGTCCATCTGACTTGATAGTCTCAATGAAACACTCAAATCTAAATGTAGTCACTCATTAAAAATTAAAAATTGGCCGACAGAAAACGATGACGAAACCTGGAGGAATTGATGTCAAAGTCAAATAGGTCAGAGGCTTCGTTGAATTGATGAATCATGGCGACAAAGGAACTGTTTGCAGCATAGTTGGTTGCATGTACTACTTCATGTAGCAAGGTTCTCGGACGGAGTGTTCGGGCAGGAGCATATAGATTAATTTTGGCCAGTCAGGAACATCATATTCTGCGAGCAAAACTTTAGCAACGAAGACGACCTGCGATATGTTTCGTCGCTTAGCAAGAGTATTCAAACCCAGTGAACGACAGCGGTCAGCATACGGTGGTAAATTCAACGGGTCACTCCATGGAAGATAGCGCAGTGCGTATCTGACGAATTTGCGTTGAACAGCTTCGAATCGTCCACTCCATACTGCTTGGTAGGGATCCAGACAACACACGCGAATTCCAGTAGTGAGCGAATAGTATGATGAACAGTAAAGGGCTTTAAAACACAGAGGATCACGAAATTACTTAGATATCTTGAACATGAATCCAAGCTGACGATTAGCTTTGTCGATCGTGGTTGAGAAGTGGCGAGTGTATGTGAGCTTTTCATCCAACATGACACCGAGGTCTTTAACGTGATCGACACGTTGAACTGCAGTCCCAGCAACGTTATAATCAAACAAAACGGCAGTCCTAGTTCGACGGAAACAAATTACGCAGCACTTTGAGACGCACAGGACCATAAAATTACGTTCACACCAATCATTAAAGATTTCAAGAAGGTTTTGTAGTTCTAAACAGTCGGCATAGCCTCGAACGACTAGATAAATCTTCAAGTCATCGGTAAAAAACAATTTACCTCCACGTAGTAGAATAAACGTTACATCTTTCACAAATGGACGATGCAAATTCTGTAGCATCCAGATGAAGATGCATTGTGTTGCAGTCATGTCGACGTTCAGGGGGAATATACACTGCTCCAATGAGGATGTTCCGCGAAGTGAGGTTGACCTTAACCCAAACCGCTTCAATTGTAGTAAATAGTTCGTTGGCGATTACGCAGGAGGCAAATGCGTTGGAAACAGCGATGAGGACACCACCAACGCGAGTACGAATGCTGTTGGATGAATTACGGTCTAATCTGTAGACAGTAAAAGAGTCACCAAACGTCATATTCCCCGCCAAGCGCAGCCAAATAAACATCGTCCAATTTAGTCATGAGCCCCCTGGTGTTCTGATAATAGACTCGTAAACCGCTAGAGGGTTCGGTGCAAGCCGTGTCAATGGTTACTTGTCCAGGATCCGAACGAGAGAACGGTTAACTATCAGGCAGCGAAAGATCACCTGGCGTAGAAAGGCTCGAAGTGGTGGCCATAAGCGAAGATGAACTGAAACCAAGTGGCAGATCAACAGTTGAATTCACATGGATGAGTTCATACTTGCCGTAAACGGGTGGTTGGAAGACCTCTTCACCAGGCCCGCACACAGGGCCGGAACGGCTGCAGGTTGCTGGTGGGAATGGCTCGACTGTGGCGGGGCTTCCATAATGCCAACGGCAGTGCGTCCCAGTAAACAAACAGAAGTTGATTCATCATAATGGTGTAAGTCGTCAATCTTCGGAAGGACTAGATCAGAGGATCTGGATGCTTCTTCCGTGAATTTTCTGTGGAGCGTCTCGGCTTCTGGTATTGTGGGGCTGGTATACTGTTAATGTCATCTTCAGACCACAATTGTCGAGGAGCAGACATATACAATGGCACTCTGGAAACCAAGAATTTTTCAGACAGAGCAGTTGTTGCTTGCTGATTGTACTTGGAGTTTGGAAGACAAGTTGCAAGTGTGCGTCCGAGTGTCGAGTTGAATAAAACATATACAAACATATATACAAACAAACAAATCGTATAGAATGCAAAGAAATGGCTTTTACGTACAAAAAGTTGACGCCATATTCGTGAAAATTTTAATTTAATTTTAAACGAGTTGATTAAACATCATATACGATTTAATCTGTAATAACCAATTCACTTTGAAAAGTCTTACGATGTAATCCGATTTGATTTGTGATACACTACGACGGAAAAATGAGTCATCGAATATAGCTCGGAAATTTGTATTCTATACGATTTAACATTACATAATGCTATGCATGCCATTCTTATATGCGATTTCGAATTAAACTGTAGCAATTTACGATACTGTCTACACATTATTATACGACTTCTGGTTGTCTGGGCAAAGGCCTATCTCTTCCTTCGTTCGTTATGAATGGGCTATTTTTAAAGTTATTCCTTTGTTCAACGAAAATTACCGCTAGGAAAACTTTGTTGGTCATAACCATCTAACACCTCTTCTACATGTTCGATAAAAGTGTAGTAGCTAGGTCACTTTCCATCGTTTTCAAAACAAAACAACACTTTTCCCACATCAAGAAAGAACACGAGTTGGTTTTCCAGTTGAGTTTGTTATTTCGATGTCGCATTGAGACGTCGCTTAGCGACGTCGCATTGAGAAAACCGCATGAGCTGCGCCTCACACGACGTCGCATGATACTCGTTCTCATGAAACGCATACATCCGGAAATATGCTGTGCAAACAAAACAGTGCAACACACAGAAATTATGAGAATGTGAGATGCGACAAAACTGAAAAGAGAGAAAGATAGTGCAACAAATCTCTTGCGCATAACACTGCTATGACCAGAGTTGCGACCTATCACAATCACGATCGCCAAACAGCTGATGGTAGTAACGCTTTGTACATTCCTATCAATGTGCTCGTCGAAGCTCTTTGCATGACCATCCATCAAGTTGACGAAAGAAGTAAAAAGCAACTGGTGAATGTCGTCTTCTGTTGTGATCCATCACCGATCTGGTCATTCCCGACAATCACGACACTCATCTGTGCTCGTTTTGAAGCAGTTGCTGCTTTGCTTGCATATGTGAGTGTGTTGGTGAGTGAGCCGAAAAGATTCCGCTTCATGTTGCCTGCTTTATTTGTAACTCACAAAATCGCGCCTGCCGAAACGAACTTGGAATGCGTAGGCTATGTTTTCATTTTCATCTGTCGTTTCGCTTTTTCTCATGATCGTTCTGCAGAAGTCTTGACTATTTTCGTTGTGCTTTTTATCATCAGCAGCGAGTGTTACGTTTTGCTTGTGAGCAGCGACCATTACTGGTGATTGTTGTTTTCCATGGCTCTAACTCTCACTGCGTGACAAAACGATCTGTCAGCGATAGTCGGTTGATGTGAAGACGAGTGTCACGTGAGTGTCATGATATTTTGCATCACTGGCTATGACTGTAAAACTATTCGTATTGCGTCTCGCATACGGTAGCGCGCGCACTGGAAGCCTGGTTTTAACATTTTTTTTCCTTAACATTTGATATTTTTCGCAATGACCATAGCGAAGACACACAAACACAAACTGGCAAGCGTAAAACATGTCGTGAAATTTCTCATCTATTTTCTGCCAACAGAACATTTTCGCACAAACCAAGAAAAGACCAGCTGATCTGAACAGACCAGAGAACCAAGGGACAGTTGAAATAATGTCAAGAAAATTGCAGAAAGCTTACAGCAGTTTCGAGACATTCAGTGAAATCCCGGAATCTTCAGCAAAGCTCCGAGAGAATTTCAGGATCGTAAGGTTAGGTTAGATTATCTTTATTAGCGAAACTTTCAGCCAGAGGCTGGTTCATCTCTTAGATCAAGATCGTAAGGGAAGTTTTATTACCATGAGGAAAAGAGTATTTAAAAAAATATAAGACATCATGGGAATTTCAACAACTTCAAAAATTGTAGAAAATTTAACTAAGTTGAATAATGAACTTCAAGGCTGATTTAAATATATATCTTCAATAAATTCCAAAGAGCATTAAGTAGACTACAAAAAATAATAATAAAAAAATAAATATATATAAATTTCAATATTCAGCCAATTCACGAGTACATCGAGTATGATCAGAAAGCTTCAGATTATTACTGTTAAATTAAGAAAATTAGCAGTTCCTGGCAAAATATCCAAGTTTTTTTTAATCGACTTTCTCCGATTTGTATGAAGATTGCGTAAATGATTGTTGGTTCCATCGTTTTGAGAAATATTTCAAGTGAATTCGGAGAAGTATTCCTAATATATTCCGGTAATATTTTTAGAGAAATCTTAGGAGAACTCCATGTTAGTTTTCAAGAAAAATCTCATACACTATTCTGAGCTCTTCAAAACTACTTGAGAGTTTTCAAAATTTCCCAGTAAATTGAACTATCTTGAAGTTATTTGAAATTTGAGAAACCAGTCTGATGCTCACAATACTTTTCCAATTTTCTTCAATATTCCGAACGGTCATTTATCATATCTGATACAGATGCTTGGAAATTTTTTAATTTGTCAGTACTTATATACCATGAAAAACCATCGATTTGAAGCTTGAAATCACTCGATCCTCGTAGAAAACATTGTAATGAACCATATTCAATTACTTTTTCCTTAATTTTAGCTTCCATCCGCCAGGAAAACGGTGCGTTTTGCACCATCCTACCCTATTTGCTTATATTGTTTCATTCTATTCTCCTTTTTGCCCAAATGTAGTATTTGATGACCTGAGCTGAAAAAGTTGGAAGAATTGAAAATTTAAATTGCTAGATACAACTTGAATATAAGGACAGTCACTTTTATCCGACTGTTCTTGAATTCTCTGAAATGTCCTTCATCTCAACGCCACAAACAACACCATAACTCTTGGATTCACCCCTGAGTATCACCTTCGTCTCCTAGTTCTGCTCAAAGACGAAACCTTTCCTTTCCATATTTCAAGGCATTATTTTTATGGTGATCTTCCCGCGGGCGGTTGCTTCATATTCACTTCCAACTGCTGCTCATAAGAAACCGAAAATAAGATCCTTCTACCATCGCCACCACCACCACCACACCAGAATCCTTAGCACACGTTATTATTACATACAACAACCGGTGCGCATAAAAAAAATAAACATGCTTAACCCACCCAGAACCCATGAGGCATCATCGCCACCATCGTCGTCGTCGTCGTCGTCACCGGCTCTGTGGTAGTGTGGCCGGGCCTGGCAGGTATGTGATAAGAATTTTCGGTTCTGTTTAAATTAGATTATTTTGCACGGCTGAGCAAGTCAAGGAAACTACAATTTCTGGGGAAAATTATTTCAATCGTTCCTTCCACGCACACGTTTCTTGGCTCCACTGCGGTTCAAGTTCGTTTGTAATGTGCGTTTTCCACCTGTGTGGATGGAATATTTGATACACGTGATGAATAAAAAGTACATTTTGTGCCATTTAACCTACCGACAGCCGAAGCGGACGTCAATTCGACAAGCTTTTTTGAGGATTGCGTGGTTCGATGCTGTAGACTTCGACGAGCAGTTTGGCATGTTTTGGGTCAATTTGCAAGTTTTGGTGCGATAAGTGCTTTCTAATGAAAGCATGTGCTCGCCTCGGCACGATTTTCATAAAAATAAAGTACATGCATTCAACGCGCATTATTGGAGGTAGTTTTTCATTTTAATCTGAATATTCAGATCTACACTTTCGTGTCCATAATTTGCGAAAATGGATTAAGGACCACTTTGTGAGTTGTAAATTTGAATTCAGATTAGGTATAAGTAGTATGTACTTCGAATCAGCCATTTGGTTGCCTCTGTTCACACGGGTTGCAAAGCATGGATCACAGCATTAGTGAGGGTTGCGGTAATAGCTGTAGACCCGTAAAAGATGCATTATCTTTTAAACCAATAGACGGGTCCATTATAAACAGTGCTGATAAAAATAACACTCAACATAGCTGGAAATGAAGGCAACCTTAACAGATAGACCAACTACCAACAACTAAATTATTGTTACAGTCGCTATAAATCAATGGAGACGCATGGTTGTCTTGTCGCATAGGCGTATTGAGCGAAAAAAAAACCCAAAACTTGAAAACATAAAAAAAAAAATATAACTCAAAAATGAAAAAAAAAAATAAACATATTGCTGATTTTTTGATATGTTGTATATAAAAGCGAAGACAACATATCAAGAAGACTGGAAACTCTTCCATAGTTGAAGATGCTAATTTCAATCATCTCTCTTTACCAAACTCCCCCGTTGGAGAGGGATGGTGAGGGGTATTCCCCCCGTCACCACTGGAATTCCATTTTCTCATACGAACGCTATGAGACAGGTACAATCGCGTCATCTGCCGCTAAAAGGTAAATGCTTCGAACGAATTTGATAGCAAAGATTGCACCCTCAGATAAAAGGTTTGTGTATTTGCTCATTCTTCTATGCGATGCTTCCACCTTCACTCAAGCGCAGCGCTACTGTATCTGTCACTTGGATTCTGGCAAAGTTGCCAGTTTTCTTGATATGATGTCTTCGATTAAAGCCCAAGTTTCCAAGGAAAAATATAAAAACATATTGCGCCGTCTATCTACCATGAAAACCATAAAAAAAAAAACAAATATAATCAATATATTTCCATTATATTTATTTTCGTAATATTTTTTCTAAAAAATATTTTTAATTACCTTTCATTATATATTTTGATCTTTGACTTTGATCGACTCAGTGGTTCAAAAGTTGATAGTTTTTGAAAATAGTCATGTTTGAAAAATAATGATGCAAATGGTCATCCCAATGACAACGAAAAAAATACGGGTCTACAATATTGCGATGAGGAACAAAGCTACAATTTTTTACGAAATTATGAGAACCACTATACCGTTTTGCTATGTAATGGCTGAATTTATTTGAAGATCTCTGAAATTTCATGAAGATGTTGCAGTTTTTAAATTAATTGAACTATCCAACTATCAATTTTCACAATGTAAACGCTTCTCTCATTTCATTTATACAGCATCTAGCTGAATTCAAACGTTAAAAGATATGAGGAAACTTTTACTCAACCTCTATACAAGCAAATATTGCGAACTTAGTCAGCTACTTATGGCTGTTGGGACGGTTGGGAGAAGCTTTTCTAGCATATCCATTTACGTTTCTATACAGCTGTTATCCTGCTGTTTAGTTGTGTGTGAACTTGAAAAGCACTTATTCAACCTTTTCCTGGTTATCCAACAATCACTACAGTGTAAACACCCTTGAAGCCGGGTAAAATATCGTTCACGTTTTTACCCTTCTTACAAAGATGGGTATAGATATCACTTGAAAAACCGACAATCGATCCGAGGCCGAGGGCCGGAGTGTCATATACCATTCGACTCAGCTCGACGAGATCGGAACATGTCTGTGTGTGTGTGTGTGTGTGTGTGTGTGTGTGTGTGTGTGTGTGTGTGTGTGTGTGTGTGTGTGTGTGTGTGTGTGTGTGTGTGTGTGTGTGTGTGTGTGTGTGTGTGTGTGTGTGTGTGTGTGTGTGTGTGTGTGTGTGTGTGTGTGTCTGTGTGTGTGTGTGTGTGTGTGTGTGTGTGTGTGTGTGTGTGTGTGTGTGTGTGTGTGTGTGTGTGTGTGTGTGTGTGTGTGATTGTGTGTGAGTGTGTGTGAGTGTGTGTGTGTGTGTGTGTGTGTGTGTGTGTGTGTGTGTGTCTGTGTGTGTGTGTGTGTGTGTGTTTGTGTGTTTGTGTGTGCGTGTGTGTGTGCCTGTGTGAGTATGTGTGTGTGTGTGTGTGTGTGTGTGTGTGTGTGTGTGTGTGTGTGTGTGTGTGTGTGTGTGTGTGTGTATGTGTGTGTGTGTGTGTGTGTGTGTGTGTGTGTGTGTTTGTGTGTGTGTGTGTGAGAGTGTGTGTGTGTGTGTGTGTGTGTGTGTGTGTGTGTGTGTGTGTGTGTGTGTGTGTGTGTGTGTGTGTGTGTGTGTGTCTGTGTGTCTGTGTGCGTCTGTACGTAACGAAATGAATGCACTCATGTTTCTCAGCAACCGCTCAACCGATTTGGACAAACTCGGCGCCAAATGATTGGGGTCCCATTGAACGCTATTGAACGGTTTTGGAATCGGTGAACCGGTTCCGGAGATATGGCCGGAATAAGATCCGGTGAATATGGGCCTTCACGCTGGATTTAACGGAAAACGTATCAAAACCATCATGCGACACATCAAATTACTACAGAATTCAAAAATAAGATCAATGCAAGTCGTGTTAATTGTTCCAGACCACATTGGACACACTTGGATATGTTCCGGGTACCCCGGGGAAGTTGCTTGAATATGAATTGAATTAAAACCCATTAAATCACATTAAAATACGATGATAAGGTGATTGGTAGCCTCACCAAATAGACTACACCCGGATATATTCCGGGTACCCCCAGGCAGTGGCGTAGCGTCACTGGATGACACGGGGGTGGGGGGCTTGGTCACTGATAATGACAATAAAATAAATAAACTTGAATAAGTAAGAAGGGTCTGATCACACCATAGGTGGATAAATTCGGGTTTTTTTTTGAGAAATTAATTGAGATTATTTAGCTGTGAATCAAATTAATCGAAATTAGTTATAAGCACACCACCAAATTATTTATCCTGCACCGGAACCTGGAATCGAACTCGACATGACCGCATTGGCAAACCTCCCAATTAACAATTCTGCAATCATTTGGCATCCACTCTGATTTATGATGGTTTTATAATGGCAATGAATAATCCATTTAGTTTAAATCCAGCATTTCGCAGTGTAACACGTTCCTGCTTAGTAGTTCACCTTTTCGCTGTTTTAAAAACCTTTTACAGTCTGTCGAGAAGTCAAAAACTGTCTTGTTTTAAAATTAAATTTAAAGTTGTTCTCAATCCCACCATAAAACTGTTCTATAAATCAATCATAAACTTCATTAGCAATTTTTTATTAATGTCTTGATAAAATACTCTATAAACCTGTTCTATCATTATAAAAGCAATCATATAACCATTAAGTTTTAAATGAGAGCAAATGGTATATATTGTTGCCTTTTAGGCTTTTAAAAGTGTATCATAAAATCTCCTCTGTTTACAAATTGAATTTTAAGGATGGATCCTCACAGTGAATAAAAACCAAATTTATGACAAGGATATATCGAAGGATAAACGAAGGTGGAAGAAAAATTCAAGCGATGCTAACGAAGTAAAATTTAGTTCTTTAGAAGAACCAGCACGTCCGGCGGAACGGTTACAATCAACGACTGAGCATCTGGTGGAGAAGAGAGAAGTGAGTGTGGTCCTCAAATTCATAAAACATTGTCAAAACAGCTTGAAAACAAACCAGCCTTCTCCAGACCTTGCGAATAGATGAAGATCGGAATAACTTGTGTCAGTACCGACAGCAAACCACTGAAACTTTCAGTTAGCGGACACTAGTTGGTTTCCGATCCATAGCTGCGATTTTATTCGGTGAAAGGGTCATCACTTGGAAAAAATTAATTCAACTGTACATTTCTGCATCGTTTGATGGTGCACTTCCAGAACCATCCGGAAGAAGGGGATCTTTTCGGGAATTATCGAGGTTACAGCTGTGCGAAATGCGAAATATTGTGAACACTTTCTTAGTAACTGCTTCCAAGCCATCGGCAGATAATCGCCTGGAAGAACGCTGAAATAGTTCCAGCGCAACTATCGAAAGATAAACAAACTTTGACGTTTAACATTTGCAAGCAACTTTGCCTCCATAAATGCTGCCATAAATCTGAACGGGTTAAGATCAAGCAAAATGGCTTTAGATAAATACATTTCAGCCTGCAAGTTTTCTTCATAAAAGCCATTTTACAACATAAGGATTTTGTTATGGATTTCTTAAAAGCAAAACAACTTTTTCACAAATGACCCATGAAAATCAACTTTTATGCCACCGCCATGTTACATTTAGTTTGTTTGTTTTTTACAATCTTCGATTTTCTCTCTATATTTCCTTGGATATAACTATATTTTGGTAAATTTAGCAATGGGTAAACATTTAAATGCGAATATCATAAAAAAATAATCTCAGCCTAGCTCGATCTGAAAAATAATTTATTTTATTCAATGTAAAATAATTAGTCAAATCGACGTTTTACGAGAGCGGCCCTATTTTTTTCGATGTTTTCATGCACACTTCACATGAAATTTTATAAGGCACTAAAAACTTGGTTATGTGGCCTATGAGAACTATTGTAATAAATTTGGATATTCAACACGATTTTTATACCATCAGTTTCTATTATAATTATTTTGATAAGATCGGATTCATAAATCCTTTTCTATCTTGATTGATGCTTTCCTAGTGGATTTAGTAAGCGGCTAGGGGAAATGGCTCGGAAAGGGTTTTGATTGTTGCTAAATAGCTTTTGTTGTAGTTTTCAAATGGTTCTCAATGCGTTCGTCTTACAACCTTTTGCAGTAAATCAATCTTGCTTGAAGAGCTTCAAGAATACACCCTTCAGAACCTTCTTCAGGATGGGCCAACTAGACATATTCTAGTCTTAATGAGGTTATGGTGGATGCATTAATGACAAGATAGCCTTGACCAGGGTTTTATGAATGTTGTTTTATAGTTGCTTTGTAGTATTTCATAAAACTTAAAATGTTACTTGGGCTTGGTACTACCAACTTTGCTACACCAACACTTTGAACTGATGTAAAAAAATCTACATGCCCTTCTGCAACAAGATCGCTGAGTAGAGGCTTTATAATAGTGAACATGAATCACTTTTCCCGACTAGTAATTCAGCTTTGAAAAGATGCAGAGGAAAAACTGTAAAACTGCATACGTCTAAAAATAAACCTTGTTGACTATAAAAATGCTTCCAAAGTAGCGCTAACACAGTTTATTAGTTGAGTACAGGTTGGTTAAGATGTTAAAAAAGCACTTTTGTTGTTTATATTATTCAGTAAGAGTGGTTGGTTGCGTAGAAGCCATCAAATAAGTAATATATTCGCTTTGTTATTTTGGTTTTGCAGCTAAAAATTGAAAATTGATTAATATTTGCATAGAAGTGACATTAGCGTTTATTGGCTGATGTTATTCAGTGCGACTGACAAATTGAATAATGGTTGTGAAAAATTTGAGTAACCGCTCTCGAAAACTATTTGGCTAGCTTCTGCTTGTAGCTGTATCTGAGGCATTCCACGAAGGTTCGCAAATCGATCCTGACCGATCATTTCCAATTACGCTGAAACTTTGCACAGTTGTTCCTTTTTAGTAAAGGCGCCATTTTGTGCTCTCAGTTTTTCATATTGAATTACGACTACTTTTTGAAAAGGGCCTGTGTAAAAATAGTACTAATGAGTTTAAAAATATATATTGCTGAAACGCTGTGTCCGATTGATTTGGGGTCTAGAGCAAAGTTGTAGATATTATTTTGGCAATTGTGTAAAAAATATACACTTTAAAAAATTTCGTTTGTATCAATGAAAAAAATTATATTTATTATTATTAAAAAAGTTAATTTCTCAAAAAGTGCATTTTTGAAAATTTTCATTAAAAACACATTTTTTTTTAACCGTGTATATTTTTTCAAGAATTGCATTTTAATTTTGCACAACTTTTCCGAAGACACCATAGCAATCAAGCAAGCCGTTTTTGCAATGTATTAAAATGTTTATTTTATAAGCGCTTTCCTACACAGGCCCTATCGGAAAAGTAGTCGGGGTTCGCTATTACAATTTGTAATAGCAAATCCCGACTACTTTTTTATTTTAAAATCTCAACTTAAATCCACAAAATACATTTATCTGCTCTTTTTTACTTTTCTTTTATTCGAAAACCTTATGGACAAATGATACATAATTTATTTTCATTGCAATACACTTACTTTCTATTTTTATTTACATCACTTCTTAAATACATCGAATATTTTGGCATCATAATCATTACAGTTTGAGTATCGTTTGGCTTTAATTTTATTTTCTGATACAGGAATGAAAGAATGAAGCTTTTGAGTTTCTTGAATTATTTTTGCATTATTATATTGCTCGTTGAGGTGTGAAGCCATACATTCGTATTCCTCTGTTGTGGCAAAACTAAATGATAATTTTGTTAATTCTTCTTCTTTTCGATTATTTGCCCAATTATAAAGCTCTCTTGCATTTTTTATTGGATGGAGATTTAAGGATATTAACCTTAGATTGTAAGTTTGATTAACCTTGTGTTTAGTTTGTGTTTTGTACGTCTGAGGGTTTTTTTTTCGATGTTTGTTTTCAAGATGAATAGAAATAATTTCATGCTTTAGGATTAATTAAATAGTTATATCGTAAACCACATTTAAAACCTCCTTCTTCCCTTTTCCCATCCAAAAAATTGTAAATCTCCACTAACCTCGAGACGACCGCGAGTACTCGGACCAGTTCCTTTAACTTTAAATATAAGACAGTAATAATGTATAACGCACAGGATAACTCGGCTCTGTAAAGTTTATTCGATTGAGCCTGTACAAATAAAGTAATTACAAAAAAAAAAACAATCTGTTTCGAGCTTTCATTCAACAAAGCTATTGAGTTCGGTCCTAGCAGTCCAACATTTAAATCAAAGGTGAAATTCGTCAGTCCACATCGTGCTCTCTTGCCGTGCGGATCTATTTGCTTTTTGCTGAAGGAAGTGTTACTACTACCTAAAGCTACAACAAATTTAAACTGCACTTTTCAGTGCTCAACCGGTAAAATTTCTACCTTGTTCAACTCTTATTCCTCTTCGATCCTTGTTTGGACCCTACCCGAGGTAATCCTTCTTGGATATCGTTTTGAAAAATTCCTATTCGATCCTTCAGATTGTTATAGTAATCTGATTGGAAGTCGATTTGGATAAAAATTTACTGCCGCCATGGCGCCTAAACGCAAAAGAAAGGGGCAAACTCTTGATCCTCCTTCTGATGAAATTAATTTGAGTAATCAATTTGATTTGCTCAAAGATGATGAGAATGATCCATCATCCAAGAAAAATTCTAGTGAACTTTCCCGGCTTAATGCCAAGAAGGAAAAGATTCCCTCTATTGTGATAACCACTTCCGATTTTCATGCTCTTCGCATGAAACTTTTGAACTTCGTGTAAGTTAAGTTTTCACTACAAATTGGATGTCATGCTCCAACATGCTTTTCTTCTGCAAGAAATCCCTCAACTATTGATTTGGTCTTAACTGATTCATGACAACTTTGTAGCCAATTGTTTACCCATGCTGACTTCGGTTCTGATCACCTTCCAGTAACTTTTGAAATATCCCAAGAAATAATTTGTAATCCCAACAGCTCTATTTTCAATTACCATAGAGCTGATTGAGAGCAATATCGAACATATATGGAATATAACTTCGATCCAAACATTCCTTTGCAAACCAAAGATGAAATTAATTATGCTCTTGAATCTCGGGCAACTTCTATAGTTGAAGCAAGAGCTGCCTTAGTATCAAAATGCGAGGTTAAATTCGATTCAATTATAATAGACGACGATCTTCAGCTCTTGATCCGTCTTAAAAATGTCCGTAGGAGACAATATCAAAGAACACGCGATCCTGCCATGAAAATTATCTGGCGGGATTTGCAAAAACAAATTAAAAAGCAATTCTCTGCCTTGAGGAACAAAACTTTTGAAAATAATGTTTCTAAATTAGACCCGAGTTCCAAACCCACTCACAAAAATTTTGAAAAAACCTCAAAAGCCTATTCCAGCGCTTAGACAAGGTGGTAGAATTTTGATCATAAACTTGGAAAAAGCTCAGAAACTTTATAAGCAATTCGAGAGTTCCCATAATTTCAGTTTAGGTCTTACTAGTCCTATTGAGAATCAGGTTGCTCGGGATTATCTGAATATTTTCTCTCGGGAAAATATTTTTGATGATTCCTGTGGGACTGATTTGGACGAAGTAAGGTCTATAGCTAAAAAGTTTCATAATATGAAAGCTCCAGGTCATTAAAAAACTCCCAGAGAGTACCTTGTCTTTCTTAGTAAAATTATTTAACAGATGTTTCCATTTGGCATACTTTCCTGATAAATGGAAAAATCCAGCTGAAGCTTCTAGCTACCGTCCAATAAGTTTGCCTTCTTCAATAAGTAAACTTTTTGAAAAGATAATTTTAAATAGAATGATGCTTCACATCAATACGAACTCAATTTTTGCAGATGAGCAGTTTGGATTTCGCCATGGGCATTCAACTACTCATCAACTCTTAAGAGTTACCAATTTAATTCGTTCAAACAAATCTGAGGGCCACTCAACTGGAGTTGCTCTTCTAGACATAGAAAAAGCATTCGACAGTGTTTGGCATGAAGGTTTGATTGCTAAATTGAAAAAGTTTAATTTTCCACTTTATATTATGAAATTAGTTCAAAATTATTTAACTGACAGAACTCTGCAGGTAAATTATCAAAATTCCAAATCTAATAGACTACCTGTTAGAGCAGGAGTTCCTCAGGGTAGCATTCTTGGACCTATATTGTAAAAAAAAGAATTCACTTCGGACCTCCCTGATTTGCCTCAGGGTTGCCACAAATCTTTTTTCGCTGATGACACAGGCATTTCCGCTAAAGGTAGAAGTCTTCGTGTTGTTTGCAGCAGACTGCAGAAAAGTTTAGATATTTTCTCTTCTTATTTATAAAAATGGAAGATTTCTCCCAACGCTTCCAAAACTCAACTTGTATTATTTCCACATAAGCCTAGAGCTTCGTTTTTGAAACCTAATAGTAGTCACATAGTCACTATGAACGGAGTTCCAATTTCCTGGTCAAACCATGAGAAATATCTTGGATTAATACTTGACCAATAATTAACGTTTAAGGATCACATTGAGGGCACTCAAGCCAAATATAACAAATTTATAAAATGTTTGTATCCTCTTATAAACAGAAAATCCAAACTTTGTCTGACGAATAAACTTCTAATATTTAAACAAGTTTTTAGACCGACCATGCTTTACGCTGTGCCAATATGGTCTAGTTGTTGCACTACCAGGAAAAAAGCACTTCAAAGGATTCAGAACAAAGTGTTGAAGATGATTTAGATGTTGCCTCCCTGGTACAGTTCTACCGAGGTATATAGAATTTTGAATGTTGAGACTTTAGAACAAATGTCCAACAAAATAATTAGTAATTTCAGGCAAAAACCGTTGCAATCCTCAATTGCAACGATTAATTCCCTTTATACTTCGATAAGATGCAGGTTTAAAAAAACCCTGTTTCAAATACTGAATTGCCAAGGCAGGAACAATGTAAAAACACTTAGATATATATCATAGCAATTAATGCTGGTAAGTTACTGTAGTAACTGGAGCACTTAGGTTAAAATGAAATTTAATTTATTTTGAATTTGGAACAAATAAAGAGTTAAAAAAAAATGTGAAATTCATTTTGTGTAAAATGTATGTTTCAAAAACGCTTAATGTTCTACGATAGCATACTAATACTTGTTTCTCTTCTTCTTTTTCAGGTACTGCAATTCAAAAAATTACAGATAGTCTGACACAATTGCACACTCCTGGGTATTAGATTATTTCAATAAGGTAAATAGTTTCAATGAATTGAACATAAATGTTAGACTGCAAATAAATACTGGCGCGCAAAATTTTCTTTCTTTTAATGTTGAGAGCTAGTTAGCATTACCAGTGAAATTGCTCGCAAGCTAGTATACAACATTGCAGATTTAGGAGATACTTTCGAAAAATTACAGGAAATATTGTGTAAATGTAAGCCAAATCTAGCGTATCGCATACGATGTATCGCGGATATTTACATAATTTTTCATACGGTGCTGCTATGCTGATGTTGGTCTTTCTTACAAAGGTTAAAGTAACAATTACTATTGTGCATGCATCAACTATGTAGTAACAACGGCTCTTACCGACTTTGAATCACTGTATAATTAAATGTTCAACAAACTCATATCACACACAGTGTTGTTCCAGCGCATGCGCTTTTCATACGAAATGGTCAACATTTTTCGAAATAATTTGCATTTCAGCTTAATTTTGAGATTTTAAATTAGGGGAAATGTTGGATTCGGCAATACCTTAACCTATTATCGTCAGGGGGTAAACAAAGTCCTAGAACACTCAAATTTGACCAATAGATGCTCTGAAACACAATGTATTCATGATATGATATGATATGATAGTGGTTTACCACCCATTGTAGCACGGAAACTAAGTCCGACAGCAGTGGGCTCTCTTCTCTGTTTGTCTTGATCAAGCTTAATAACCTCTGATTGTCCTCAACATGTCGTTGTATGAAGGGCCAAAAACGGATTGGCTAGATCGATAGGCAAAGTCACCTATACGCAACTACGGAACAATAAAGAATCTCCTTCCAGCAACTTGATCAGCCAAACAGGAAAATGCCCCAATGAGAGGGGAGAAGAGCCCGCCCTTTATCCACGAAATTTTATCAACAGGGAGTTGGCATTCCCCGTCCAAATCGCTTCAATTGGGTTGGACCAACCCTTCCCTTTTATATATGTATTTGAATGTAACGAGTTGATTGTTATGATTATTGTCAATAATATTTTAGGTGAAGATCACGCTACTTATTTTACCTTTTTCGTGATACTCATCATCACAGAATCCAACCTTGAATCGTAGACCAGGTCCATCAACAATACACTCGTTCCGAGAAGGGGCTCATGGTCATCTTTTCTTCTTCAGGTTCGCTCATCACCCGGAATGAAGGCTAGGTGCGGTTAGTAATATCAAACAGTGCTACATGCAAACGAAAAAGAGATACAACCAGGATTAGTTTTTAAAAGTAATAGTCACAGAATTCCCAACTTACCATATCGCAGTGACAGTGTCTAAATCTAAACCTACATTAAAAGTTATTTTGTGATTAAATGGTTACTTTGGTACTCACATGAAATGTTATGCAAGTACCACAAGTTCAACAACGCTCAACTATGGACAGCTCAATGCTAATACCATTTACTCTTTGAATCAGCGTGATAATCTTCTAAGAAACACCTAAGAATGTATAGAGATAAAGCTCAAAATACAACCAAAGCGCAGGGTTCTGAAACACAATGTATCCACATGCCAAAATTGAGCTCTCAAGGACGTTGTTTACCCCCTGACGATAATAGGTTAAGGTATTGCCGAAGAGAACCTTTCCCCTACATTTCTCAAAATTTAAACAATCTCCAACCAATAATAAATGTAGGGGAAATGGCTCCAATCTTAGCCTATGGATCTAAGATCGGGCCCATCTTTAAAAATCTACTATTTATCAATTTTATCTAGATGAACGCGTCATTCGGACGGTACAAAAGGATATTTTTGGTCTCTATTGAAAATTTAGTCGATTGCTAAATTTATGAATGGGCCCAAACTAGGGACATTTAGGCCTACATTACATCCATTCCCCCTATCTCACTCAGGTGCTTAAAAAAAAATTGGTATTTTGTAATCGTAAAATTGAACATATTTGTAGCTCAACTGATCTTAAGAGAACAAAGATGCAACCTGTCAAAGTTGTAAATTTTGTATGAAAATCGACACTGCTATTAAATCGAACAGCACTGTATGTCAATGGTAACTAAAGTTAAAGCAATCACTTCTATGACAATGAGAATTGAGGTTAACAGAATAAGGAGCACCGATATATAAATTCCGATTCCAAATATATTTTCAACCGTCTTTTAGTAACCCTCTTGCTAATTCTTAATTATCCCTACCACTTTCATTTGACAATCACTAGTTTTCCACTAGTTCCATCGTCATCGTTCGTTCCCGAAGTAACCTTTATAAAATAGCTCCACACAAAAACAACAACCCCACCCAATTCCATTTTGCTCAAGGCGAATTCAGCGAACACAATAAGCGGGAAACCAAGCTCGATGAAGTGGAACGTTTTAGATTGATGAAATGCCACTTGGAAGGAACCGCCAACCACACCATCATCACCGACAGACATCCGCCCGCCACGAGCCACGAATCGAAAATGTCTGGAAATGAAGGAAAATGTAATGTGCCATGAAGATTTGGCAAATTTGCGCTTGTCGTGGGCACACACCAGCTGGAACGCTTTCATACTTTCACATCCTGTACGATGTGGCAAAAGCACTGACTGGCGGCAGCAGCAGTAATATAGTAATAAACTGATTTCGTTAGCCCTCTTTTCTTCTAATGTTCCAAGAAATTCATTCGCTTTTTCAGTGAGCTTATTGCACCAAAGAATACCTTAAACATTCACCTTGAAGATGAAAGAGATTTGGATTTACGGTTATGTGAAATTATTGAAAGACGGTAAAAGTCTGATGCGCGGAGTGGCTGGCTCAATCGGATCATTACTGTAGTGGCTTTTGTGGCTCATTTGAAATACAGCCGCATGCGAAACAGTGGCTCCACATTGCAACCGCTGCTGGTAGGAGAAAAACACCGGTTCTGGGCAAGGTTTTCAAGCTTGAGATTATGAACCATGTTGATTGTTAATTTAAAGCAAGCATCAGCACATAATTAATGCAAATTGCGAGAGTGGGGCCATTCAATAATTACGTAAGCACTTGGGGTGAGGGGGTGTTAATAATCTTCATACATGGGTGGGAGTGGTTCTCAGAAATATCTTACGTAAGTATGAACAAGTCATATAGTCATATACGAAACTAGTGGAATATTGACACCTTGATTGATACACTTCGGCCTAATTCGGAACGATCGGCACAACGCTTGGCACAGTTTGCGGCACTGCCAAATATTTCAAAACAGATTAAGGTGTACCTCAAATAGTCTTATCCATCAATATATGAGCTAGATAAAGAAGTGCGTGTTTGATAAATATTACTCTAGCGGAACTATGAATCTATCCTCTTTAGAACTTTCTTTAGCAAATAAATTATCGCACTAAATTAATAATTATAAATTATCGCACTAATCAACATGAAGCATTAGTGCGATAATTTATAATTATTAATTTAGTATAGCATTTCCTCCCAACTCTATGACAAAGTTTTTGATCAAACTCGTCACTCCCCAGTGGTATTTGCGTGATTTGGACTGGAGCTCGACTTCGTCGTAGTAGTCTATTTACGTTCTTTCAAGTAGAATACATTAATAATACCAATGATTTCAACGTGAACAAGTCAATATGCTAGAGAGCTACTTCAACCTAATCGCCCATTTTGGGCCTATCAAGCAGAAAACATCAAATAAAACCATGATTTCGGCGTTGACAAGTCAATTTTGCATTTGGTACGATACTTCTGTTCAAAATCTACCGAACGAAGTTAATAAGAACGTGTGATATGAATGTTTGCACCCTTTAGTCTCAAAATCGAAAGAGGCGCTTTGGCCGCATACATTTTTATCTTCATCCGATAGGCCGAAGTGAATTCACTTGCGTTTCAATGGCGTTTCAATGCGTTAGGCCGAGTTTGGGGTCAAGAAGCAGTGTTAGATTTTTAACAATATCTCAACAATGTGTAACTTTTTATCAAATCTTGCGAACTACAGATAGTTAAAGAAATTCGGAGAGCATCTGCTGTGAGAACATTCCATTTTGTGATAAAATCCGTTCGAAAAATAGAGACAAAGGGTGGGTTGTGCTTAGTAGGCCCATCAAACAATATGGAATAGTCCTGATATTAACAAAAGAGGTAAGGATCGTACTTATCAATGTTATTCGACAAGAGGTTCTCGATCTTACGATCTGCATTGACCTTTTAACAGAAAAGATTGTGGACTGGCATGTTTCTGATGAAGAATCGTTGTCAGACCACAAACATATCAGGTTTGATTATCCAGCACCGACCAGTAATTTCAGAAAACTATAGAAACCCAAGAAAAACAAACTGGGACCTCTATCGTTTCCATTTACTGAACAATAATTCGATTAATGACGAACAGATTAGGACGCGCATGCAACCAGGGGTTGAAACAGTTGACGTAATTTTCTACACTCGCTTCGTTGTCGTGCGCGACAGTCTGTTTGTATTCGAACACTCATGCTCTACCGTCGTCTCTCTCACACAACACGAGCGGTAGAATAACATTCGAGCTAAAAGAAAATTATCAAAATAGCTATCATATGACATGTGTGATTTCGTTTTAATTCCTCAATTTGGTGTAAATCAAACCATTTCTGATCAGAAATATTATTACTAGGACATCATTGCTTGCTATTTTCAGAATTCACACAAGCACACCATCAGCAGCTCTTATTATGAGAAAAACTAAAATACATACATTCGTGACGGTCTTCGGCGACAGTGTCGTATGACAGAGCCTGTCATACGACATTATAGTTTGGTACTGTACTATGATAGCTTGCTTTGCAGGTGTCGGAGGCAAAGGCAGTCAATTATCACAGAAAATGTGTCGACTACCGTGACCGCTTACAAGACTGCATGCAACTAGAAAGTGCGTCTGATACGGTCATCAATAAAATGATCTCATCATATCATGCTAGCTGCCATATCCAACATAGATCATCCAGTAGGGATGTTCCTTGGTGGGACGATAAGCTGGAAAAATTGAGGAAGCTATCCAGACGGCTAGTTCTGCTAGTGCTGTTCAATAGAGCAAAGGCTACTTCAGATTGGGACCAATACAAAAAGGCTCTAACTGAATACAACAGAGAATTGAGGCGAGCCAAACGGAAGGACTGGAGACGAGTATGTGAAGACATCAATAGCGCTCCAATAGCTGCGAGGATGCATACAGTTCTTTTAAAAGACCGTTCAAATGATCTTGGTAGAGTCGAAAAAAGAAGATGGGACATTTACTGCTGACTCTTCTGAAACATTGGAAGAAATGATAAGGACTCACTTCCCAGGGTCGACTCTTTCGGCGGCTGAAGAAGAATAGGACTTTGACAAGGCAAGACATCATCTTAATGGGCGTTGAGTTCTTTTCAACCTTTCAACTCTGCCGGGAAAGATGAAATATTCCCAGCATTACTTCAACAGGGAAAAGAAGTACTCATTCCCCTCTTAACTGAACTATTTAAAGCCAGTGTTGCTTTAAGCTACATACCAAAAACATGGAGAAAGGTTCGAGTTGTCTTCATTCCAAAAGCTTGAAAAAGGGATAAAACGTCTCCGAAAGCCTTCAGACCCATAAGCCTTTCCTCTGTTCTGTTGAAGACAATGGAAAAAATGTGGATGACTTCATTAAATCAACAAGTTTAGCAAGCTTACCTCTTAGCAAATTTCAATTCGCTTATCAATCAGGTAAATCTACGATAACGGCATTACAATCGCTGATTAATAAAATCGAGAAATCGCTTGAAGCCAAGGAAATAGTCATGGTTGCTTTTCTTGATATTGAAGGAGCATTCGATAATGCATTCTACAGCTCAATTCGTTCAGCTATGGTAGCGTGTTTTTTTTAATATTTGAAATGACGTTTCACATTCATCTAGTGGTGGCCGATTTTCATTCGAATAATCGATTAATCGATTAACGGACCGAAAAGTAAAATATCATGCCGATATAAGCATTAACATCTCCAGAGGATCATCACCGATCGTTTCAAACATGTGCTGCACTCTCATTGGTGGAAAAATGGCAGCACAGCGAACAAAAAAATCGATTAGTTTTTAATCGAGTAATTAAAAAATGGGACATCTCTGATTTTGGTGTGATTGTTTTGATCAAAATGAGCGCATCATCTCTACCGAGGGGGCAGCAAAACCACAAAATTACCTTGAATACGGGGAGTATTCATTGGATGAAAGGAACCGTGAAAGAGGACACTAAAATAGAAAGTTTTTCTTCCGACAATTTCATCTTAGTATTCATCTTTGCTATTAATAGCCAAATTAGGGTGTCCAACACAGATGAGGCTGGTGAGCTGTATGTTGTATGGAACGAGGGTGACGCACTTGGCATAGCAGTTTGGCCCACAGCGACTCTCGAAGAGCTTCTGAGCTAGCTTTTGAAATCTGTGTTTGGGAAAGTGGTTTTTGAGGTAATCGGTGATAATTTTGATCGCCATTGTAACAGTTGGACATATGTTTAATGTTCAACAGTGACCTTTTGAAAATTCATAAAGTGTTCATTTTCGCTGATTCGTAGAAAAAATTCCAATCGATTGGTTTGTTGAGAATTAATATTCATCCGTTATTGACAGAGATATAAGTACACACTTCGAAATACCTAATTTTACACGTGACGGAATCCATCATTGACATAAAGGATGAGACGTAAACAAACATGTCATGTAAAATTAAGTACTCTGAGACTGAAATGTTCGAAAGTACGTTTGATTGAGCTGAATTTTGCGTCTATTATGACTCAATTGTATGTCAAAATTGACGCTCGTATATGTCTCTCTCATAGCACCTAAATTTAAATGAATTTTTCCAAGTGTGTGGTCAAAACCTGACCACCTTTCGTAACGTGGCGATTTTGGTTTTTTTTTTTTAATTGCACCTCCAATATGTTTCCGAAAGACGTAATCCTACGTCAAAAATATGTTGACACAGCCTACTCTAGATGGAGTTCGATTTCCGTTTCGCGGATGAAGTTAAATACCTAGGTGTTACTTTGTATAGGAAACTGAATTGGAACTCTCATCTTGACAAGGTTATCACTAAGGCTACAAATGGGCTATGGGTCTGTAGTAAAGCTGTGGGGAAAACGTGAGGACTACTGGTACACTGGATATATTCGGCCATAGTTCGACCAAAAATTACCTATGCTTCACTGATATGGGGAAAAAGAAATAAGGAAAAATACAAAGACTTGCTTGTATATCAATGACAGGAGCAATGAGAAGCACATCATCAGATGCTTTGAATGCCGTTCTCAATATGTTGTCCTTACACCAATTTATTAAACTACAGACAGCAAAAAGTGCTTTAAAGTTTAACCGAATGTCCTGATGTACTACCAAAATGTTGGTGGGATCAACAGCTCTCTCGCCGAGTACCAATTGGCCTTCAGCGACGGTTCCTATGATGTTTATGCACTTTCCGAAACTTGGCTCAATGGACATACTTCAACGAAGCAGTTGTTTGGCGAATCATATTCCGTTTATCGACAAGACCGGTCGCCTTCGAATAGCAACAAAACCGCTGGAGGTGGTGTTTTGCTGGCTGTTCGCTCGAGTTTTAAATCCCGTACGCTCGACCCTCCTGATGGCTCGGCGGTTGAGCAAATATGGATCGCAATTGCCACTGTCGATGCAACACTCTACCTATGCGTTGTGTATATTCCCCCTGATCGAGTAAACGATGAATGTTTGATCAAAAAGCATATCGAACTGGGTGGTTTCGCAGTTAGGACCAAGAGACAACGTTATCATCCTAGGCGATTTCAACTTGAGCTCGATCTCTTGGCAGCGTAGTCCACATGGTTCCCTGTACCCGATTACATCACGATCCTCGATTAGCCTGGCATCACGGAAGCTGCTTGATGCGTATAGCACCGCTGGACTCAGACAAATGAGTGGAATTGCAAATGAAAATAATCGTGCGCTTGATCTGTGCTTCGTCAGTGAGGAACTTTGCGAGCACAGCACAGTTATGCAAGCTCCATCACCGCTCGTTAAAATCTGCAGGCATCATCCTCCTGTACTGATGGAATTCAAGATAAGTCCACAGCAACGCTTCCAAGATACCTCTGAAAGCATCGCCTATGATTTCAGAAAGGCTGACTTCAACAGCATGAACGAGTTCCTCGCACATGTCGATTGGGACGAGATGCTTCAAAATTGTGATGCCAACCTCGCTGCGTCGACCATATCTGGTATCCTGTGGTATGCCATCGATCAGTTCGTTCCCGTGAAGTCTAGACACGAACCGGCTAAGCCAGCCTGGTCAAATGCTGACCTCAAGCATCTTAGGACTGTGAAGCGGGCAGCTCTCAGACGACATAACAAGTATCACACGGACTCCACGAGAATGAGATATATGGCGGCGAGCACTGAATACAACCAACTTAATAATCGTTTGTACAACGCATATCAGGACCATTTGCAAAGGCGCTTCAAGACAAATCCCAGAAGTTTTTGGCGTTACGTCCATGACCAACGGATGGAATCCGGACTGCCCTCTACGATGACCAACGGATTGTTCGAAGCTGATTCCACCACTGACATTTTTTCCGTTCTCAATTCAGCAATCCCAAGTAACATTTTAAGTTTTATGAAATACTACAAAGCAACTATAAAACAACATTCATAAAACCCTGATCAAGGCTATGTTGTCATTAATGCATCCACCATAACCTCATTAAGACTAGAATATGTCTAGTTGGCCCACCCTGGAGAAGGTTCTGAAGGGTGTATTCTCGAAGCTCTTCAAGATTGATTTACTGCAAAAGGTTGTATGACGAACGCATTGAGAACCATTTGAAAGCTACAATAAAAGCTATTTAGCAACAATAAAAACCCTTTCCGAGCCGTTTCCCCTAGCCGCATGCTGAATCCACTAGGAAAGCATCAATCAAGATAGAAAAGGATTTATGAATCCGATCTCATCAAAATAATTAAAATAGAAACTGATGGTATAAAAATCTTGTTGAATATCCAAATTTATTACAATAGTTCTCATTAAGTGGCCTAGTTTTAAGTGCCATATTAAATTTTATGTGAAATGTACGTGAAAACATCGAAAAAATTAAGTCCACCCTCGTAAAACGTCGATTTGACCAATTATTTAACATTGTAAAAAAAAAAAATATTCTTAAGATCGAGCTTGGTCGTGATTTTTTTTTTATTATTTTCGCATGTAAATGTTTGCTCATTGCTAAATTTACCAAAATATAGTTATATCTAAGGAAATATTGATTGAAAATCGAAGATTGTAAAAAACAAGCAAACTTATTGTAACATGGCGGTGGCATAAAAGTTGATTTTCATGGGTCATTTGTGAAAAAGTTGTTTGCTTTTAAGAATTCCTTAACAAATTAATAAGGTTTTAAAATGGCTTTTATGAAGAAAACTTGCAGGCTGAATTGTATTTATCTAAAGCCATTTTGCTTGATCCTAACCCATTCAGATTTATGGCAGCATTTATGGAAGCAAAGTTGCCTGCAAAAAAGTTAAACGTCAAAGTTTGTTTATCTTTCGATAGTTGCGCTGTGAGATCCAGGATTCTTCCAGGCGGTTTTCTCCCGATGGATTGGGAGCGGTTACTCAGATAATTTGCGATACTAGTATTACAACATTTCGCTTTTCAAACAGCTGGAAGCGCAATCGTTTCCGAAAAAGATCCCCTTGTTCCGGATGGTTACAGAAGTGCACCATCCAATGATGCAGAGATGTACGATTGAATGAAATTTTCGAAGAGTCTTTCGCCGAATAAAATCGCTGCGTTGGATCGGAAACCAGCTGATCTCCACTAACGAACAGTTTCAGTGGTTTGCTGTCGGTTGTTATTTCGATTGTCATCGCAATCTGGAGAAGGCTGGTATGTTTTTCAACTTTAGACAATGATTTATGAGTTCGAGAGCCCCGTTCACTTTACTCTTCTCCGACAGATGGTCAGTCGTTGGTGGTGTGCTGGTTCTTCTAAAGAAGTAAATTTATCTGAAATTGACTTGATTTTTTCATCCTACTTCGTCTATCCTTCGAGATTTCCTTGTCATAAATTTGGCATTTATTAACTATGAGGAATTATCTTTTAAGCTCAATTTGTAAACAAAGTAATTGGGGAGTTAATGATGCTTTCTAAAAAGGCTAAAAAGCAACAATAAATGCTTTTTTCTCTAATGCAAAACCTAATTGTTTTATGGTTGCTTTTATAATGATAGAACACGTTTATAAAGTATTTTATCATGACATTAATAAACAATTGCTAATTACGTTTATGCTTGAATTACAGAACAGTTTTAAGGAGGGATTGATAACCGTTTTAAATTTATTTTTAAAGCAAGGCAGTTTTTGACTTTCTTGCCAGACTATGAAAGGTTTTTAAAACAGCAAAAAGCTGAATTTCTAAGCTGGAATGTTTTACACTTTAAAATGCTATATTTAAACTAAATGGATTGTTCATTGCCGTTATAAAACCATCATAAATCAGAGTGGATGCTAAATGGTTACTGAATTGTTACTTGGGATGTTTTCACTAATGAACACATCGACCCGCAGGATATAGCCGTCGCCACCAGAAATGTTCCTCAACTTTCGGCCTCTGGGCTACAGTTCGTGATCACGAACGATATGGTTATATCAGCCGGAAATGATTTAAAATCCTCCACGGGATGTGGTCCGGATGGGATTCCATCGCTTGTCCTCAAATGCTGCGCGGATACACTTGCAACACCACTAGCAAGAGTATTCAACCTATCTTTGGCTACTGGTGTATTCCCAAACTGCTGGAAGCAGTCGTATGTTTTCCCAGTTTTCAAGAAAGGCTGCAAGCGGATTGTTTCGAACTATCGGGGCATAGCTGCGTTGAGCGCCACTTCTAAGCTGTTTGAGGTGATCGTTCTGCATAAGCTGGTTCAGAACTACGCACACTACATTTCGATTGATCAGCACGGATTTATGCCTAACCGTTCGACGACAACTAATTTGACTTGTTTCACTTCGTTCGTGATCCGCCAAATAGAAAATGGTCAACAAGTAGACGCTATTTACACAGACTTATCCGCGGCGTTTGATAAAATGAATCATCAAATCGCAGTTGCTAAATTCGACAAGCTGGGAATGAACAGTAACTTGCTTTCCTGGCTTCGATCCTACCTAACCGGTCGAAGTATGTCCGTCAAAATTGGACACCACGTTTCGCCCTCGTTTCCGGTTTGGTCCGGTGTTCCCCAAGGAAGTCACTTGGGGCCGTTTCTATTCTTGCTGTATATGAACGATGTCAATTTCATCTTGAAATGCCTAAAACTCTCGTATGCCGATGACCTGAAGCTTTACTACACGATTAAGCAACCACAAGACGCGTTTTTTCTGCAACAACAACTGGAAGCCTTCGCTGAATGGTGTCATATTAATCGAATGTCGCTGAACGTGTCCAAATGTTCGGTTATTTCATTTGGCCGCAAGCAATCACTCTTCCATTTTAGCTATGCTTTGGGAGGCGTGAATCTACAACGTGATTCGACAGTCAAGGACCTGGGGATTCTGGTTGATACAAAATTAACCTTCAAGGATCACGTCGCGTACGTTGTGTCTAAAGCCTCATCGCAACTAGGATTTTTATTTCGCTTTGCAAAAAAGTTCAAGGACGTTTACTGCCTAAAAGCTTTATATTGCTCAATTGTGCGCCCTATCTTGGAGTATTCGTCTATCGTCTGGTCTCCTTATTACCAGAATAAAACTCAACGCATCGAAGCTGTTCAGCGAAAATTCGTCCGGTTCGCTCTACGTCATCTTAGGTGGAGAGATCCATTCAACCTGCCCAGTTATGAAAGCCGTTGTCTACTTATAAATCTGGAATTACTAGAAGCAAGACGCAACGTGGCAAAAGCGTGCTTTGTTGGGGATCTTTTGCAAGGCAACATTGACAGTCCTACGCTTCTACGGCAAGAACTAATTATGGCTTTCACGAACCTTTGCGAAGCATGTCCCGTGTATTCAACCGGTGTTATTATGTGGACGATTTCAACGTGTCACGAGAAACAAACAAGCGTAGTTTTAAACAAGTTTAATGTTAATTTATGTTATTCGTTAGTTTTGTATTTAGTTGTAGAACAGGTGTCATTGGGGTAAACATTTTACCTGTTGCCTGATAAACAATAAACCGCCAGAATAAACTTTTAGATGGTGATTTGGTAGGACATCTAAAGATTCTAAAGGATTTAAAGTTAAATTCAGCTGTAAAAATAATAGAAGATTGGATGGTAACACAGACAATCTACGATGTTCTCTGCAAAGTGGTTAAACCAAGCCGCAGTCTGGTGGGCCAAACATACTGGAGCTGGGGTCTTTGGTTCTAGAGTCAGTAAAATTATACCAATGGAACATAGTCCCACAGTATTTAAAGCAGACATTCAAGCAATCATAGAATGTGCAAACATCTGTCTAACAAGAAAATACAGGTTTGTCTAGATCTGTAAATTCTCGGATAGCCAAGCTACTCTTAATGTGCTTAAGGCGTTCACATGTCGATCGAAGCTAGTGTGGGAATGTATTATTTCCCTAAAACAATTGGCCGAAAGGAATGAAGTCATATTATGCTGGGTGCCCGGCCATTGTGGCATTGAAGGAAATTAAAATGCCGAAGCAAGACAAGCAAACTTGGGAAACGACCATAGAATAATCCAACTGGAACGGAACAGATGTATCCAGACAGGTGAAAAGATTTATAAGACCAAGTGCAGCAAAAGCCCAGATTTTGCTTAATCTTAGTAAAAGAGATCTTCGGGTAATAACTGGTCTGATGACTGGTCACTGCCCTACACACTTATATTTTTTCGCCGAGATGGGTACGACCGAGCAGCTCGGCATTTTATTTTGCTGGATCTCAGTGAAAATTTTGCCGAGATTCAGCTAGCAAACGGGAATTTTGCCGTGATCTCAGCTAACAAACATATTTTTTGCTGTATTTCCAGCAAAATAAAATGCCGAGCTGCTGGGTGGTGCCCATCTCGGCAAAAAAATCTAAGTGTGTAGCAGATATCACTTATATAAAATAGGAAAAATTCCGTCTAGCGAATGTCGATTTTGTCAATTTGAAAACGAAACTGCTGAACATATACTCTGCAGCTATGGAGCACTGTTCAATCAAAGAATGTCAATATTTGGAAAAGGGATATTAGAACCCTTTGAAGTTTGGCAAAGCAATCCCAAAATGGTATTACACTTTATAAGATGAGTTGTGCTTGAATGGGGCAGCGCGCAATGTCAAAAAATGTCTATCACACCTTAATTGTGAGAGGATATGTGACTACCACCAACATAAAATGGGTCAAACAACAATATTCCTAAGTAATGGACGCAGTTGTAAAAAGCCTCTACAGATAAGCAAAAAAGGCCCAAAATGAGATCTAAGCCCTTCTATCTTTTGTTCGCTACTACAGTTCACAAGTCACAGAACAAAGCCTATAGTATGAATATGTACACCCATTGTTCTTAAAAAACAATGATGATTCAATGCGTTTGTACGGAATTGAAACTCGTATGACGGAATTGGAAACTAGAAGTAGAGATAGATTTTTTTATGACTTGTTATCAAATCTAACGGTACATATTGGAAGGTAAATTAATGTTGAAGCCATCTTCAGTAGAAAATTTACATTGTGTTGATCAAATGTTTTGTGCTTAGTAGGACGGAAATAAGATCAAAACCCTACATAGTTGTACCATAAGAGGTTGAGTTTTACTTCTACAGAACAAAGACTAAAATATCATTTAACAAATGTTTCAAAAAACTATGTAATTTTTGTGTGTATGAAAATCTGTTTTCTTCGTCACAGAGAACAAAGCACACTGATAGACCCTTGTCAGATTAGCTTGCGGGTTTCCTCCACTAACGTACACAGCATGCCCACAACGAACGAAACGAAGTTGACTTCTTGTTGGCTTTTGTTTTAGCTGCAAGGAAATTTTCAATTAAGTGGCACTCTTGCATTTGAAAACGTCATGCCGAGAGGGAGATAAAACCGAGAAAGAGAAAAAAAGGGTTGGATTCACGAAGCACCTCGAGGCAGGCAGGTACAGGAGGAAATCGGGATCGTAAAAGCTTTGTCCTGCGACTTACAAGTGAGGCTCCTATCTCCCATGCACATGACATTGCGCGAGTGCCAGGATTGTCAAAGTTGATTCACCCTCGAGCGCACCGAAAAATGAAGAGATCCTCCAGCTCCAGTGTGGATCAAGTTTGATAAAATGGCACCGTGTGAGTGGAATTCGGGACGTGGTTTCAGTGGCAACAGTCGAACTGTGCGGAGAACGTTTTATATTTGTGGAAATTCCATTAGGAAGAATGGATCAAATGAGATGTGAAAACACATGTATGCAGCAGCTTGATAGAACATTTCGGGGGCCACGCGAAGAGCTTGACGGTGGCAGTAGTAAAACTTTATGCGTTGGCGTTAAATTAGTTGCATGGGATGACGGTTTGCTGATGGAGATGAAGTTTTTATTGTTACTATATAGAGGGATTTCAAGTGAACTTTAGATTCAGTTCACTTTATAAACGAGATGTGACTAATATGATTATCATAAAACTTGAGGGGACGAAATTTGCTCAACTGTGAAGTCTTGTTTAATTCTCATTAAGTGTTCTAATTTTAAGTTGTGCGTTACTCTTGATTAATTTGTATATGGAATATTCAAAGAAGCACAATCTGGCCTGAAAGATGTTATGCGAACAATTAAAAAAAGAACTTTAGAAAATGGTTTTTTATCTAGTTAATTTGCGAACATAGAACTTGATTTACGCTACGTTCTTGTGTTTACTAGTTACCCTGCTTTTCCTACGAATCCTTCTAGGGTCGCTTCAACAAATGTTATCATAAGCCGAAATACTGTCTAGCTGCCACTCATGTTGCCTCAGATTCTGCCTAAGCAAATGACCGAAAACAATCTTCTCCGGACAGGCAATTATCAATTTTTAATGCTTTCCTTATTCCACATTCTGCATCGTCCTCATCGCGGACATCGTTCTTGAAAAGCAAAAAAACCCTCATCAATACAACGAAAAACTGCCAACTTGATTTCCATCCCCTCATCTCCGCACGTTCAAGCCTGAGCAAAAGGCGCACGGTAGGTGGGTATCAATAAAATATTGACCATCTTCCTCGAAGTGCTCGCTCTGTTTGAATATGCCTGCCAGCACATATGCTAGACATTCATTTTCCCCATGATTCCCGGCTGGTCAACTTTTCCTCGTCTTCGACACAGAGAGAGAGAGAGAGAGACAAAAAACAGCATGAATTTATGACTTATATTTACTGTGCCCTTGTGGTCATCCTGGAACGATCTCCGGAAAATCATTCGAAACGCTGCTGCTACATATATTAGGATCAGGTCGGTCAGTCAAGCGGGGCTAGCACAAGCAATAATCCCTCTCCATCGTTGCGAGGCAAACGAAAAACGATTGCATTCGATTTCAATTCGTTTTAAGTGATATCCATGGCTTTGTTTTGCCGGGATGCGCCCCATCATTCTCGTTTCGCAATCCGCATTCACGGCCAGGTAAGCCATGATGAGATAGATACCTACCTGCCTCCACAGCCAACCAACTGCCGGAGCGCTCGTGAAGAACAAAGAGGCTTGCTTTTACGGTAATTGAGTCTGAGTTCGATTGGATCTTCGCCGTTGTTATGCCAAAGTCAAAACCGATCAGGTAGCAAGCAATCGCTGGATTCTCGGTCCATTTTTCGTTAGATTGGATCCGCTTGGTGCGGGCGTTGTTGTTATTGTCGCTGTTGCGAAAGGAGTGACGGTACTGTCAGGTGCAATTTAATTAGTAGCTCTTAAAAGCGACGAAACAATATTTGATGCGGCAGCCGAACACGATATCGTTTGCGTAATGAAGCCGGGGGCAATAAATTTTGAATTTCATTATTGGAAAGTGAAACATTGTTTTTTTTTATGGAGATAATGGCGAGTGGGTACGAATGGGTGTAGTGAAGGGGTGAAAACAAACGCTCCCGGCATGGGAGAAAAAGCAGAGGGCGAATTTCAACAGCAATCTTCCCAGCACATTGACGTTGACGGCACCGCCGAAAAATCGTCTCTTCTAGCAAAGATTGACAGTTTCTTATGGGAATTTTCAGTGGAGTGAAAGGATAGAACGAAGTCCGCCATGTTTCACGCACATTCTGACGTTTGCTTATGGATTTTACCATTGGAGTAAAGAGTTACCGAGTCGCCGTCAACGCCAATTAATATTATCAACATTTATTGAATGGACGTAATTTCAAGGGCTTTCTGCAGAGAACTTCTAGTGAATTGCATCACGCTTTGGTCATGTTTGTACAAGATATATTGTACGAATGAGGATGATGCTTAGGCACAGTGCAAGTGCGTACGATTTCTTTTCCAATTATTACAACCAAACTGAACATCATGCAAAGAAAAAGCAGAATTAATTTTTTCCGTAAATTTGGCCTAAAACATTAGTTAAATTTTCCAAATCTTTAAACGGGTTTATCTCCGTAAATATGGTCTCAACCGAGATTTTTTATGCTGCGGCTGAAAGTCACTTAAATAAAGAAAAACCCACCATCAATCGCGATTTGAGAGCTGTTTAGGTGTTCGAAATTTGAGTACCCGATTTTCTCCGTAAATTTGGCCCAAATCATGATTTGGGTTTTCCAAATATTTGAACCAGTTTATCTCCGTAAATATAGCCATGATTTAAAGGGTTTTTAGCTGTTTTAAATTTTAATACCCGATTTGTTTTTTTTTTCCATAATTTAAAAATATGGCCTTAATCGCGATTTGAGGAATGTTTAAGCGTTTATACCCGATTTTCTCCGTGAATTTGGCGTAAATCATGATTCGGGTTTACAAAATCTTTAAACCAATGTATCTCCGTAAATATGGCTTTAAGCGCGATTTGAGGGGCGTTTAGATATTCAAAAATTGTAAAGCTGATTTTCTTGGTAAATTTGGCTTGAATCATTATTTGGGTTTTCCAAATATTTAAACCATCTTGAGCATGAGCATGAGCATGATTGACCGCCCACGATTGCTACTCTGTTATTGCCAGACCAGCTGTAATTACACAGAGAACCAGTGATGGAAAAGTTCGCAAAAAATCACTATGACTCGCGAACTTTTCCCTTGGTGAACTTCGTGAAATAAAGGATGTCCACGATGAAATTGCCACACACAAAATTGATTCGCAAAATTCGAGTTTTCATCCGATTGCCATCAAATTTTCAGGGATTGAGAAATAACTATTAAACTTCAATTTACCATTTTACTCGTATTTTATTTACAGTCCATACGCAAATGCCCGCACCTTGGCCTTAACCCCGACCATAAGATTCTGCACAACCTGTGAATCAACCGTTTTTTGCATGTAAACCCATACTTTCTTCAGTTCCTCGACTGTCTTCACTACCTTAGGTCGTTTAAGAAGGTGCTGCTTCATAATCGCCCAGTACTTCTCGATGGGGCGGAGCTCCGGAGTGTTGGGAGGGTTGAACATTTTCGGCACGAAATTGACCTTATTGTCCGCATACCACTTCATCACGTCCTTGGAGTAGTGGCATGAGGCCAAATCCGGCCAGAAGATTGTTGGGACGTTGTGGGCCTTCAGGAGAGGAAGCAGCCGCTTCTGGAGGCACTCTTTTATGTACACCTGTCCGTTCATCGTGTCTTGGGTCACGAAAGGTGCACTCCGCTTCCCGCACGTGCAGATGGCTTGCCAAACCAGGAATTTCTTCGCAAATTTGGACATCTTCTGGGTGCGGACATGCTCCGGAACGCTGAACTTATCCTTGGCCGTGAAAAACAGGTTGCCGGGGATCTGTTTGAAGTCGGCCTTCACATATGTTTCGTCGTCCATGATGCAGCATTCAACTTTCGTCAGCATGTTGAGGTACAACTTCCTGGCACGGGTTTTGGCGGACTTGTTCTGCTTCTCGTCGCGATTAGGGGCCTTTTGTACCTTGAACGTTCGAAGCCCAGCCTTAGTTTTGGCCTTCTGGACAAAACTTCGGCTTAGGTGCAGCTTCTTAGCCACATCCCTAACGGTGGCGTTCGGATTTCGGTTGAAGGCCCCAACTACGCGGTTGTGATTTTTGGTGTTGTACGGAATACTTTTTCCTTCACTTCTGGGCTTCCGATTGGTGGTCAACCGTTCCTCGAACCGCTTAATCACTCGCGACACCGTGGAATTCGCGATTCCCAACGTTTTAGCGATGGAACGATGCGAGAGATCCTTGTTCTCGTGATGAATGCACAAGATTTTATCACGCACGAGCTGTTCTTTCGACTCCATTTCCGCGAGTTTTGATCACAGGACTTTAAAACTTGCAGGATGTAAATAATGCACTATGAACTAAATCCACCCAAATTTACATTAAATTCTACCCAACGGTTAAAAAGTTAGAGCAATTTCATAGTGTGGCAATTTCATCGTGAACTTTTCCAACACTGCAGAGAACCAATAGACGATGCTTGGGACTAGCAATCATCCTCAATGTGTAAAAACTGGTGATCTCGAATTAGGCAATACCAGCGCCTGAACGCAGGTCAAGAAAGAAATGGGTAGGAATGTGTTCACGTGACACTCGCTTTGATGGAAGCCGAGGAGTCCTCTGCACTTCCACAAGGAATCACAGGGATGTTGGGTAAGAGGGTTGGGTTTGCAGCAGGGTTCGTTTTGGTAAACAGTAAGCTGAATTGATGTCCTAACGATCGTATAACGCGAAGGAGCTTGGGATTGAACCCACGGTCTTCTGCTCAGTAAGCAAAAACGTTTGCTACTAGGCAAACGAGCACCTTTTTACTCATCGAGTTGCTGTAATTACCATGTAGTTATGTTAACAAATAAAACGATTGACGAATCTTGATGTGTATGGGCTTGAGATTAGACTCAGGATGTTCTGCTCAGTAAGCAAAAACGGTTGCTCTAAGCCCACCGAGTCCCTCATATCATATCATACCGTTCCTCAAGTTGTTATAACTATTCAAACCCGGCACTGACGACAACGAAAAATAGCAAAATACACGATAAACAAGCGATCTTACCATACATTTTTAATATGAAAGGACCTGGGACCGCGTTTATCTGCTCCGTAAGCAAGCCACTGCAACCGACGATCTTTCAAATCCGAAAACAAGAGGCTGCGAAAAAGTATTTAGGCCTTGATTAAATTCCACTATCACGCGACGTTCAATGTTTCGATTTGCTCTTTACGCATTGTTCAGGCAATCATAACAAGCTATGACTGACGTGACAATTGTTTAAAGTAATATGAGTATTATTGTACAAATTACAGTACATTATAGAATTTTCCTCATTATTCTGCAGCGCCATCGGTTTTTATTTCTTGATCTTGAGTTGTTTTGGTGATATACTTACTTGCTGGCTTGCTGTATACTATTTTGGGCGCCCATATAGGCGTGTACTATGTTGGGTAGCTCATCTCTCGTCGTGATGGTGGGATATAGCAGACAAATTAGAGACGAAACATTAGAGAGGAAACAAAGATGTATTAGTATTAGTTATATCTAACCGAACAAAACCAAAGAAGAGCAGAACAATAAAAATAGAATAAAGATAAATGGAAAACAAAGAAAAAAAAAAGTAGACGGATTATTGAAAAAGTATAAAAACAATAGAAAGAAGCATAGATCAATTACTAGGAAAACAGAACTACTTTATAACTAAAAGTGCAATGAATGAGCGTTAGTTTGGATCATTTTAGCATTATGAGTTATGATCGTTTCAATCCGTAGTCAACCCTGCCAGCCTCCCCAACACTAGTTGCAGACAGTGGTTGTTCAATCATGCGACACTGTAACTACTACTATGTACTAAGGGATCGAAGGGCTGTTACAAAACCGCCCGATACAACTTTGTTGGATAAATACTCGATCACGCCGGTATCCGTGGCAACGAAAAAGAAGATCGACTCACCGGCGATTGCCATTCGTATACTATGAGAAGAACGCTGGGCGCAATTAACGGAAGTCAAGTTGAAGGAAGTTAAACGCAAAACCAAAAAGTGGATCGACCAGCAAAGAGTGCTCACTCGGTTGCGCATTGGCCATACAAGGCTTACACACGAGTTTCTGCTGAAAAAATTACGGCCGCAGGTTTGCGAATGCTGTGGGACTGTCGTGGATATCCGTCTCTTTATCTTGCACTGCAGGAATTTTGAAACAGCCAGAGTGAAATGCGATATTGATTCAACCAGCCTAAAAGCGGCGTTAAGGAAAAGCATTTATTGAAACTTCTGCAGGAAGTCAATATGTATCGAACAATCTAAAGGAAAAACAGAAAGTGCCCAAGTAACATTTTAAGTTTTATGAAATACTACAAAGCTACTATAAATCAACATTCATAAAACCCTGGTCAAGACTGCTTTGCCATTGATGCTTCCACCAAAACCTCATTGATGCTAGAATCTGTCTAGTTGGGCCACCCTGGAGAAGGTTCTTAAGAGTATATTTTTGAAGCTCTTCAAGATTGATTTACTGCAAAATGGTTGTACGATAAACGCATTGAGATCCATTTCAAAACCGTATTTAAGCTACAATAAAAGCAATTTGGCAACAATTAAAACCATTATCCAAGCCATTTACCCTAGCTGCTTGCTAAGTTCACTAGAAAAACAACAATCAAGATAAAAATGGATTCATAAATACCATCCGATCTTATCCAAATAATTAAAATAAAAACTGATCGTATAAAAATCCCCGAATTTCCAAAATTATAAAATAGTTCTCATGAAGTGGTGTAGTTTTAGGTGCAATATAAAATTTGATGTGAAATGTACTTGAAAACATCGAAAAAATTTAGTCCGCCCACAGAAAACATCGATGTTACTAATTATTTAACATTAAGAAAAGAAAATATATTCTTTAGATCGATCATTAAGCTTGGCGGCAATTTTTATTTCTTATGATTTTTGCATTCAAAAAATTTCTCATTGCTTAATTAACTAAAACAAAGTTTTATCCAAGGAAATTTAGATTAAAAATCGAAGATTGTAAAAAACAAACAAAATAATCGTAATATGGCGGAGGAATAAAAGTTGATTTTCATGGGCTATTTGTGAAAAAGTTATTTTGCTTTCAAGAAATCCTTAACAAATTCATAAGGTTTTGAAATGGCTTTTATGAAGAAAACTTGTAGACTGAATTGTATTTATTTTAAGCCATTTTGCTTGATCCCAACCCGTTTAGATTTATGGCAGCATTTATGGCGGCAATTTTGTCTACAAAATGTTAAACGTCAAAGTTTGTTGGTAAATTTTACTGAAATCGACTTTCTTTCGGTCGTTAGCATGGCTTGAATTTTTCCTCTAACTTCGTTTATCAGTCGAGATATCCTTGTCATAAATTTGGTGTTTATTCACTATGAGGATCCATCCTTAAAGTTCAATTTGTAAACAGAGGAGATTTTACGATTCACTTTTAAAAGCCTAAAAGGCAACAATATATGCATTTTACTCTCATTTAAAATCGAATGATTTTATGATTGCTTTTATAATGATAGAACAGGTTTATAGATTATTTTATCAAGACATTAATAAGAAATTGCTAATGAAGTTTTCGATTGGTTTATAGAACAGTTTTATGGTGGGATTGAGAACTACTTTAAATTTAATTTTAAAACAAGACAGTTTTTGACTTCTCACCAGACTGTAAAAGGTTTTAAAAACAGCGAAAAGGTGAACTACTAAGCAGGAACGTTTTACACTGTGAAATGCTGTATTTAAACTAAATGGATTATTCATGGCCATTATAAAACCATTCTAAATCAGAGTGGATGCCAAATGATTGCAGAATTGTTACTTGGGTGAGAAGATGATGAAGAGGAAACAGAAGAAGATGGAACGGATTAAGCTGACGAAGAAGAGGGCAAAAGAAAATTCAGAAACTGAGAAGATGGTGGAAAGGAAATAGGAGAAGATTAATTGAAAATGTACACACTAAGATTATTTTACCGAAATATGTTAAATTTAACTACAAACTCAACAGCTGAGCGTTCGGTTATCAGTTTGGTGATTTTTTACAGTTTTGCTGTAATTTTTCAACGAATATCTGTGAAAAATCACTGAAAATCTGTAAAAAATCACCAAACGTTCAGCTGTTGAGATTTTGGTAAAATTATCTTAGTGTGTAACTGAGTGAAAATGAATGAAAAAAGACGAAGGATGCAGATGAAGAAAGCGAACCAGAAGAATTTCAGTAGAACTATAAAAGAAAACACGAATTCAAGGCGGAGGAATAAAATTACGAAGGAGGTGTAAAGGAGCGAGAAGAAATTCTAGAAAAGCTAGACGAAGCGAAGTGAAACCGCATTTGTTGCAAATCGAAAATCATGACGGATAATAAGAAACTCGCTACGGAGAAAACGAAAATGTCTCAAATGAAGAACAACAACAACAAATTATTCGAACTACTCGAAATGCCCCTTCCAATCGAAATGACGGCTGAGACAAAGTTGTAGAAAATAAATAGTAATAGGTTGTATCCAATACACAACCGTAGAAGTTGACGTAAGATTACGTGCTCGGTATCAATATTCGACAATTTAAAAAAAACACCTTTTTCCCATCACGGAAACGCGTCGTTTTCTGTTGACAAAACTACGCAATTTCATGCACAAAAATTCACTAAAATTTTCGAATCGTGAGATATTCGCGATCAATCATATAAATTCGAGATTTTTAGATGGCCCACAGCGAATCACGACGAGCAACTGAATCCGATCAGTAGCGGTACGGCTTCTACCCTTTCTTTTGCGAATTGAGAGCTCTTGAGGGCAGCCTTGTTAGCTAGCTGCTTACGAGGAGGCTTTCGTTGTGTACTGGAGAACACCACCACACGATTGAATAAACTGGTCGGTCAGACCGGATGCATTTCAATTTTGAAATCTTTGTTAGGGAAAGCGCTTTTCGCAGGTAATCGGTGATAATTTTAATTATCATTGCACAGTTGCATTCGAGCAATTTTCAATAGTGACATTTTGAAAAATGATAAAGTCTTAATTTTAACAGATTCGTAGAAAAATCTCCTATCGATTGGCTTCTAAAGAATTAAAATCCATCCTCTCTGAATCATTCTTCGTTGTGTACAATGTTCAACACCACGCGCCGAAAGCACTGCTGCTGCCATAGGGATCACACGAAACAAAAATGATTGTAAGTACTCTGTGAAAGCATTTTAATATTTTCAATCAACTTTTTCACTCTATTTTAAGGTCGGAAAAGTTGTCAAATCTTAGAAAGCCCTCTCCTACATTGAGTAAGACCCACAAGATTTCCAAATCATTTCCCGGTTCTGACGAGGAAAATTAATCGTCTCGCTAAAACGACCACACTTACACAATCTGCTTGCCAGGCCAGATGATAGAACATAGAACAGATGATAATCGATAAATTGGCCTGCTAATCTCAGCCAGAACCACTCGACCCGATGATTGATGTTCTTTCTGAACCAGTCACTCATTAGTCACTAATTGTCACTTTGGTCGTGTCACCACAGTTGGACTACACGATATCCTCTCTTCTTTCGTCTAGCCGTTCATTGATGATACCTACCTTCTCTTTTACACAGCATGAGAAATACGTTAAAACTAGAGAAATGATCTTCCATTATCGTCAACGCCATCACAGCTCATCACACCATCTCCTCCATCATCGAGGGGGGAAACAATTTGCTGTTAATTTCTGCATGGCTCGTCGAAGCCTGCTACAACGATAAAACTCTGATAAGCTCTGTATAAATGGTGGTTTATCTAGCAGCTTGAGCAAAAGCCCATTCATCATGTTACCGAAGCAGCGGCGAAGGTCAACCTTCAAAATCCGTTTGCTCAATCCTTCTTCCGTGGGATGGAAATTCTGCTGACAATTCAAGCATAACAAATGAAGCCTTTTCGTGCAGTCGGGTAGCAGCTGAGCTAACAGAGCTTTTGGATTGCACCCGTGGGACGAGGTGGCACATTTTGCCTCCGAAAGTGGGCAATTTATTTGAGCGGGCTTACGGCCTTGGACTGCTCGGGATTCATACTTGCGCGTGTCTCGTGTTTCAATGGTTCAACTCATTTGCAAATTAATTGCTTCAAACCACAGAAAGGGTTGTGCTTACATTCGCCAAGACAAGGGATCTGAATTTTATTTTAAAGCAGGAAATGCTATGAACTTTATATTTGTAGTTTCAAAATTTATCAAAAGACGTTCAGCCTAGCGGGCTAAGAGGAGTAATTCAATACCATTGCGTATTATGTCAGGACATCAAAATCATCTATCTTACGCAGAACATGCGTCACGTAGAGATTGATACTGAAATGCCCTAAGCGGCATCATTTTTACACATCATCATCACCATCCCATGTCATCGCTCAAGGCTCGCTAATCACATTTTTTTTAAATTGAATCAACGCTTACGCCCCCCCTGCTTTTACGAGCTGGTAGCTTTGAAGTCGGTGAAGCCCCGGGAGTCGATTTTTACGATGCCGCCATGTGAGACGTCTTCCATGCTGCTTTTTTCCCAAAACGCCCATAAACACCTCATTTTTACGACTTTCATAAATCACTAAGCCATTCGGCAGGTTACTGATACTGTTGTTGTTGGAGGTTCGGAGGAGAGTTTTCAAAGAGAATTCATTTCATTCAATTCGCGATTGAAGGTTGACTCTCGTGGCGAACATATGAACTATCGACGTGATGATGGTTTAAAACTTCCTTCACGGTGTTGTATGGGAGAGGTTTTTTTTTTTTAATGACTGTATACTAATAATAATAAGCATTTTAATTATATTTGGTATTCACTCCAGGGGTTTGACTCAACCTTGTAATTGTCATGAAACTTTGCAAAACTCTAGATAGAGCTGGAATTAGGGCGTAACAGCTTTTGTAAACAATGACTTCTCTCGATGATTTCTAGAAAGCCAATACTCGCTCACTCAAATCACTTCAACTTCCCGTTGGTTATGTTGGTTTGCGTTAGCGCGCCTTGAGTTTTGAGAAATCATCAAGAGAAGTCATTGTTTACAAAAGCTGTTACGCCCTAATTCCAGCTCTATCAAGAATTGTTTATTATAGGCAATCATTCACAATTTCGCAAAAAATTCGGCCATTCTGGATCTTTCTTTTTTTTTTCAAAATGGCATCTTTGACTTTTTTCAATAAATTTTTAGCAGAAATATAATGCGTTTCTGGAGAAAATATACACGGTAACTTTTTTTATATATATTTTGGGAAAAAAAAAAAACTGTTACAACATCGCAGTTAGACCTTTATGATTATAAACGTTAGAATTATGCCAATCGGTTACCATTTTTCCTCGATTTGTTTTTCGTCGATCTTGTTTTCCGTGCTGAGCACCAATGCTACCGACACCAGGACACTACCTATCGACCCATCAAACTCATGAACTGGGGACCAACGGCTTTACTTCCCCGAAGGAAGGCATGATCAGAGATGTTATGCCTCAGAACATCCTAGCGACGCCGATTGGGATTGAACCCAGGTCTGCTGGGGTGAGACTGTTTTGAATAGCATTATGGCCTACTATCAAAAATTATACAATTCATTGTTAAATTTAAAAACAAATGATAAGTTGTGTCCCAAGCACGACTCCATTATTGACGTAGGACTACGAGATTATTGTTTTTTGCTCAATTCAATAATAATTACAACACAGCAGAAGACTAGATCAGCTTTTACCTTCACGGCATACGTAACGAAAATTATTTTTTTCTCATAGAACATTTCAGTAACGATGTGTGAATGCATCACAAAATCAAAACACAGCGGGCCTTATTACGGGTGTCACTACACGGTGATAAGGAAGTGATACTCATAATAAGAGCCGTGATGGCCGTACAAATCAAATGGGAATCACTTCACCGTGACGATAAGTGACAAGTTTTCACCGTGAAGTGACATCCGTAATAAGCCCCAGCAAATTAAAGGATGGCGCACAATGAATAAGTTTTCAGGTTTTTGACAGTTAGCCAATGTAGTATCTGTCAAAAAACCCGAAAACTTATACAGCCTTGCGCCAGCCTTAAGCGTCATCTACAAGCAGCTACGGTAAGCTTCCTTTATCCGTCATGATAAAATGGGGCTGGGCCTTCCACACTGTCAGAATGAACATTGAGATAAAATATGGACCAACAGGTCTGTGCTACAAAAAGGGAGACATTGAGATCGTTGATGTAGAAGTTGTGAATATGCAAATGGCAGTAATCCCCCCAGCACGGTATCGCGCTTGATGCTGCAAGCTTTGGCACGTCTAACCTGAGAGGCGGTCGGTAGCGAAAATAGGATGAGTTGATGTGAAAGCCGTTCACGAGGGCTTCAACTCACCGTGACCAACACTCGTGTGAGTTCAGCAGCAGTGTCCCCAGTTGAAGGGTTTCAACCGAGATTAAGCATAAGTTTTTCCAGTTCTCATTGCGCTCTATATTACGTGATAGAGCGATGCGTGATATATCAGCAGCTATATCACGTTCTATATTACTTGATATTCCATATGAACGACCTGTCAACCTATGTCACGAACAGTGCTTGATATAGCTATTATCATGTTCCGTACTTGATAAAAATTTGAAAAGCAGCGGCTGGCAACCAAGCCATAGAGCTGGTCGGTATTTTCCGGCGTCAAATGTCATTCCGTCGTTACATAAAACAAAATACAAGACTTGCCTCCTTTTTCTCGTAGAATTATTAGTGTTATCGTTGTAGGGAATGGAAATGTAGGAACTTGAAGTAAACACTAAAGACGTGTACGATTTATTTGAGAATGAAGTGTAGTATACGTATGTATGTAGTGTACGATTTATTTGAGAATGAAGTTTGAAAGTTACAGAGAAATCTTATATATTGCTTCGAGCTGGTAGGCTAGTTCATCTCTTAGTCCAACTAGCTTCTGGTAGCTATTGTTGTCCATTTTCTTGCTTGAAGTATCCCTGGTCCAAAGAGATTTTCTGCATCTTAGCATCCTCCAACCTGTTTGATTTAACGATTTCATCAATGTTCCACTTCTGATTCAAGAAAAAATCACCCTTGTTGTCACGTTGCATAACGATTTCAGTGATACCAGAGTATGTCGCCCATTGGCGTTGACGGCATTTTTGAAAAATTGTCTCTTCTAGCAAAAATTAACAAGAATTGTCTCATTTGTCTGGCAAAGTTTTAAACGCGACCACATTGGTCTCTCTTAATCGAGAGTGGCGCTAAAGACACTGAGTTTGATAAAAGTTACAAGATCTGTTGGTTGCCAAGTCATATTGGTATAGAGCAGTTGCTCGTCAACTGACGAATCTATTTTGTTTTGCTCTTTCCTAATTCCATGAAACTTCGTCTAATTGTTCGCTAGGGGCAATGAACCACTTAGACTCGCGCCTAATTTGTCAAGATGGCATATACAATTTTTTACAATAAATAGTATGAAGAGCTTTGAGTGGGTTGGTTTATTTCCTTTAAATTCCGTTATAATTGCTTATCTTTTGACAGATACGCGTATTTCATCTACTACTTGCAGACTTCATCAGTGCCAAGTACTCAACACCACAAGCTGCAAGTAGTAGACGAAATACGCGTATCTGTCAAAAGATACGCAATTATAACGGAATTTAAAGGAAATAAACCAACCCACTTAAAGCTCTTCATGAAGAGATTCCGTTAAGAGGTTCGACAAATTTAAAGGATTAATAAATAGTAGCACGGGAACGGCTCATAGATTCGAAAAAAAAAACTTCGGAGACAATTTGGTAAGAAACTGGTTTTCCTTAAAAAAAAACACACACACACTGAAAAAAAAAATCGTAAATTTTTGTCAAAAAGGGGTTGAAGCTGTTTAAAACTTGAATAAAATAATAAGTGAATTTTTAATACTTCAAAACTCACGTTTATTTGAAACGAACACTTGAAATTGACCAAATCGTAGAATATCAATTTATAGAAATATTAGTAAAAATGGTCGAAATCCAGCACAATTTTGGATCATGACCTCTAACAAACAACTATGCAACAATTAAGAAGGAAATTTTGGAATCATGGATTATCATCATAGTTTTATCAAAAGGGATCTTGAAGATTGACACAGTATTTTTTTTTTTGCCAAAAACATTCACATAGTCAACCAACGTGTAGCTCACAAAAGCCTCAACGTTAACGAAAATCCCTCCCAAGAATGCTGTTGGATCTCGCTGCAATGGTGCTAAATTTTGCCTATCGCACTATGATGGGGTTTGCATCTCTTCTGTGAACCATTCAACTACAGAATACGCAACACTCAGCACATTCAACTCCAAAGACTGACTAGTAGGGACATTTTTGGTACGGAGTCATTTGTTAGTCGAAAAAGCAACCGAACCTCAAGCAAGTCTGCTCTGCAGCTGCACTAGAATGATTGTGCTGGTCGTATGACTGTGATTTTATAATTTTGATTTATTTAGGTTTTAATCATAAATCTGTACATCGATTGCTGCTGGCATGAATGTGTGTCGTTCGTTATCGAGAGTTGTTTGAAAATGGCTTCATGCATTTTTAGTTGGTATCGGAATGAATTATATGGAATTTGCTTGCTTGTTTTAGACTTCTTTATGTAGCTCAATCCAGGGTGACTTTGAAATATAAGAACTCGGTAACCGTGACTGATGTGCCCATAAGTCATAATACTAATCATGGGTAATTTCAGATGATAAATTGATTGGTTTCCACTTCTCAGCAATGTTATATCCGATGATCGAATATTAATTCTTAGCAACATTTCATTGTACGATATGTTTTGTCAAGGTCCTAACCTCACTCCATCCTGTCAATATAACTCTCGTTTCATAACGTTCTTAAATGTTCATTTGCTTACATGTACAGCTTCCCCCATCACATCCCAACCCGGGGAAAGGTGGATGTTCGACAGTCTCCCTGGAGCGTTGCACCATCTGGTGAAAATTTCCGCTCCATTCACAGCCAAACCCACGTGTATCGACATGCGACGGCGACAACGACAACGCCCCGGTAGCGACGATGATGACGACGGCGACACGACATTATGAAGCATAACACTGTCGCATATCACATAATAAATTTCCGCACTTAACGGCACCCCGTGGACTCTCGTTCGATGGAACGGCAAAAAAAAAACCGATCCTAGACGAGTCCTCCTCGAGTTGCCATGTTTACCCGCTGTTGTCTTTGGGATGCAACGCGCACACGGGAATGACGAGCGGAGGTCATGGAGAGCCTTGAGCGAAGGGTGTTATATTTTCGCTGCAAGGATCAATACCATCTTTTGTTGTCTCCATTATCGGAACTCGTCGCCAAGGCAAACATATGTATTGACATTGAAAATTCCAAAAAATAAAATAAATAGACAGATGCCGACGCCAACAGTTCGTCCATTGCCGCTGCCATAATCATCATCATTTTCACAAATGACACCATTATGATATCTCATCGGAGTAGCTGGAGGAATTGGCAACTTTATGGAGAAAGAAAATTTGCCACCGGCAGATCCGATGATGGCTGATGCGATCCAGATGTGTTGATAGATATATTTTTCTTGGATGGGTGAAGCTAGCTGAATGTTAACCGAAAAAGGATTCAGAATATGAGAAGATGATGTCACGTCAACGTAGGATTACGAATTAGTTTTAATTGATCAATTTGTGAGAATTCGGGGTGAATTCTAAGGAGATTCCTAATGAAATAATGATTACAATGGAAAGATAATTATGGACAGAATTCTATGGACATTGAATGAGAATTCTAAGAATTGCATTAGAATTACAAGGAAGTATCAAATGGATTTTATTTTTCTTTGATGTGTTTTCCGTCGATTTTTTTCCGTACTGATAAACAATGCTACCGACCATGGTAATTAAGAAAAGAATACAGAGGTCACTCTGAGCATAGTTGCAAGGACATATTGAGGAGGGCTTCAAGAGAATTCTACTATGAATTCAAAATGAATTTTACAAAAAAGGGTACACCAAATGGGACTCTCTTAGCTCAGTCGGTAAAGGTGCAGCTACAAACCAAGACCATGCTGGAGGTGGCTGGGTTCAATTCCCGGTCCGGTCTAGGAATTTTTCGGGTTGGAAAATTTCTCGACTTCCCTGGGCATAGAAGTATGATTGGACTTGCCACACAATTATACTAATGCAAAAATGGTACAGGCATCGAAAGCTCTCAATTAATAACTGTGGAAGTGCATCTAGAACACTAAGTTGAGAGCACGCAATAAGCTAATATGCGATATGCAATAAGCTTGAAATGCGAAGAAGAAGAAGAAGAAGAAGAAGAAGAAGAAGAAGAAGAAGAAGAAGAAGAAGAAGAAACGTCTCGAAAAGGCACAACTGTTTGCGCCGGTACGTACTGTTCAGTTCCCTTAAATGCTGCTTGGTTTCCAATGCTGCAACCCAGACTGGAACTCCATATCTCAGTATCGGCGTAGATACTCCGATAAATCGTTGATAAAAATGGAGAATAGAAGTGGTCCCAAGTTGCTCCCCTGTGGGACACCAGATTTGTTGGAGAAACATTCCGATGATTCACATCCAATCTTTACATGTAGATTTGTAAGGTACGATTCAAACCATCTGATGAGATCTCCGGAGATTCCGAGCTTATCCAGTTTTGATAGCAGTATTCGATGATCATCTCGGTCGAAGGCTGCTTTGAGATCGGTGTATATCACATCAACTTGTGAGCCGGCATCTAAGTTACGCAAGCAAAATGAGGTGAACTGCACCAGATTTGTGGAAACAGATCGCTTTGGGAAAAACCATGTTGCTCAACAGCACTTCGTAGATAACTATTTCAAACACCTTGGAGCAAGCGCACAATGACGTAATGCCGCGATAGTTTTCTGTATTCTGTTGATCTCCTTTTTTGTGAACAGGGAACATAATAGACAATTTCCAGCTTGATGGGAATCTGCATTCTCGAAAGGACGTATTGAAAAGAAGCGTCAACGGATAAATCAATGCACTCGATCAACGTTTCAAAATGCAGGATGGAATTCCATCTGGGCTAACTGTCATTTTAGAAATAGCTGATTCTACATGTTGGTGGCCAACAACAAAATTCCTCAAATCACAGGCATTATTTGGTGTATCCTTGCAGGCAGCTGCAGCTTGTTCAGTAGAAGCGATATAACTATTGAATGCACTCTTGAAGTGAGTAGCGAATAGCTCGCCCTTTTCAGAAGCGGATTTAGCGATATTATGGTGCAGAATCATCTCTAAAGGTAGGCCATTTTCTTTACGTTTAGAGCTCACAAAAGTCCAAAACTGCTTAGGGTTTCTCCGAAGGTTGTCTTGTGTGCGTAGAGAGTAAAGTTTATACAGGAACCGGTTGTAAAGACGGTAGTTATTACTGGCACGGGTAAATTGCTGCCTGTAGAAAGGATAGTGGTTCCTACTATAACTCCGAAGTGTTCTCGATCTAATACGTTTGAGCCGTCGTAAATGAGCACTGAAAGGGCGGGATGAGCAGTGTCAATGGGAACTAGCGGTTCAATATTTTCCAGTAGCTTGCAATTTACTATCAATGAATCCATGATCAAAATTAGGTCGAGAAGCCGTCCATTCACATTTAAAACCCCGTTGATTTGTGTCAAACCATTTAAACTGAAACCATCACAATGCTGCACATGCAACAGAAATATGCGATTTCATTACATCGACAGTAAGATAGTCGGAAGTAGTAGAGTTCCATACTAATCCAGACTGGTTAAAGTCTCCAAACAAAAGTGCGTGATCTTGTTCTCTGAGGTTAGAGAAAATGGCTCTGGTGGATTCAATGTGTTTGTTTTTATTGAAAAAGTCATTTTTTGATCAGGTGGTAAATATAGAACACCAATGCTAATTCGCAAATTAGACAATTTAAGGATCACCCAAAGTTGCTCAAGTGAACTATCAACAGAAGTTCGATCGATGTAACAGTTAAACAAAACTGAAACGGCAAAAAGTATTCCACCACCTCATGCTTTCCTGCTATTGAGGCGATTACGATCATTCCTGTATACATTGTAAGAGTTTCCGAAAAGTTGGGCTGAGTATACTTTTTCGTCAAGCCAAGTCTCAGTGAGGATAATTATGTAGTGTGATTCGGAGACTGCCACAAAAAATTATCAATTTTTGTGCGAAAACCTCACACGTTCTGATAGTAAATCACCAGCTCTCTGGACGGCGTTGGAAGACGCGTACTGTTCTGCTCAGAAATAAATTGTGAAAAATCCGCGTGGTCTGAATCGATGGGAGCACGGCCACTGAGTTCGGCGTTACATGGACCTGCTTGGTCATTGGATCGGTGGGTATGGATATAATTCAGCGGTAACGGACTGTACGAGGTAGCCTCAGCTGAGCAACCGATGAAATCCGGCTTTAACATTCTCTGAAATGGTTGATTATCACTGAGGGAGAGTGCGCTATCCACAAACGCTTCGGTAGGACATATACTCAATAAAGCATTACCAGGAACAGCCAGTTCTGTTAGCTGGTAAGAATCCAACGATGACAGAGCGTCCGGAGCTGCTTCTTGTTACTTACCGGGAACTGACTATTCCCAAAAAGTGACCAACTATCTGCTCAATAACTTCTCCAAAGACATCAGGAAGTTATCTCTACAAATTGCCGTACAATCAGTGTTTGGTCCCAATTAGCTCAAATCTCATATGCTACGTGTATTCGTTAATGTCAGATCGACCGTACTATAGGAATCCGGCAAGCACGAATCCGTACTATAGAAATCTTGACTGTACCTACATCGGCTCTGACTCGCAAGGACATTCCTCTTCCCTTAAGTGTGGTAACGTAAAGAAAACACCACCCGACAACTTCGACAGCTCAAAATTGGATTCAATGCGAACTGAGATGCTGGCCTTTCTATAAAAAAAAGTGCGTGCCTCGAATGATCACAGGCATAATAACAGGTTTCACCAAACAAACCTAATAACCGTTCTCACCGTAATCTTCAACGATTTAGAGCTCGACAGCTTTTTGCTTACATCAGATCAGAGATCAAACGCCATGCATATTGCTTTTCCCTCTATCTCCTGTTGCTACATTCAATTAAAGCAAAACTTAGTTTTTCACTCAATGCTCCACGTATACACACACTCACAAAAAGCTACGAGACAAACATGGAAGTTCAATGCTATCAGCAGATAAATCTTCGTCTGGCAACATCCTCCATGGCAGGGGGCAATAAAACACAAAGAACCAGAACTTTCCGCTCGCCTTCTTGCTCTGTTTTCCATCTCCGATGGTAAGAAAAACCCCGTACCTAGATTTAGTGCTGCGATTCGAAATTGCTTCCAGCAAGAAACCATCCTCCTCCTTCGGAGCAAACCGTAGTGCGGTGGTACTCAGAAAATCAGCAAACTTCGCCAATAAAAACCGAAACTCTTTCATTACAGCATTGCTTACCTCATCCCGATTTCTTGCGAACTCCTACAAAAAAGTGAAACCTCTTTGGAAACATGCTTTTTTTCTGTGATTGGTTCATTCGGTCCAACTTGCAATTAAGAAGCTGCCACCAGCGGCACTGCGGGTGAAGTTTCTATTTTTCAAACATCGATTAATCTGTGCTCTAATCGTCTCCAGGACTTTTACGGTGACGCCCCGGCAGGTGGCACGACGTCTCTGACGGACTGGTTCGTAAACGATTGCCAGTCTAGACAGTTTCTAATTTTTCGGATGATTTGTAAGAACCAACTTTTCCAGCAATGTGAAAATATTGAATCTCTCGCCAAGAGCTTGATTCGATTCTCTTTGTGTGTGTGTGTGTGTGTAAAGTGGCATCCGTAGCAATTTGTGGATTGACCACTACGACGAAATTTAAGCCGATTGTCCGATGGATTGGGTGTCGATTGTGTCGATATTTGCCCCCGGGGATGGTGAGATGGAGAAGGCGTCTATATGCTCGAAGAAGCTTAAATTTATTCTCTGATTGAAGATTCGTTCGTTTATGGTCTGCTCGTTCGGCAAGCAGCAACAGAGGGGGGATGGGTGACAGTTGATGTGATGGTGTGCTTTAGTGACTTGAGCTTTTTTCATCGGGTGGATGAGTATTGTTAGATTTTGTCCGGGGTGAATGACTGTTGGCATTCGAGACGACAAGCAAACAAGGAATGATATTTACTTGGCAGGGATGGACCCCCGGCTGTGAGCTCCGATTTCAATTAGGAGTAATTTGACTGGTTTTCTGATGCTGCACAAACTGTGGCAAATTATTATTTTTATACTGATTTATGATTTGTGTTGGTACCTCAACTTGAGCTTTAGCGATAAGCCCAAATATGAATCCCAAATAAGGAGCTGGAGAGAGCCTGTAATTTTGTTGTTAATCTATTTTTAGATAAAAATTCGCTGTTCAATCATACCCATATTATATTGCATCAAGTTAGTCCAAAATCTTATTTGTTGATGAATTCAATAGTAAGAATATTCATTAATCAAATAGATTTTTAGATATGTATTCCAGAACACTTTGAATAGACTACGTCAATACAACAGATCTTTTAAATCATAATTTGCTACTTCAATGCAAAATAAATGATAAATTTAGCACGGTTTTATAAAGGAAATTGCTCCAAAATTATCAGTTGTCCAAGTTTTACGATGTGTTGGAAATCTAGGGCAGCAATCTGGCTAAAAAGTTCTGAATACTCAACATTCAATACAAAAACTTTACTCACTTCGGCCTATCAAGCAAATAACTCATCCATTCAGCAATAATACACAATAGTAATGAAAAACTATTTATTACCGCGAGGCAATTAATTTAAAACCAAAACCATAAGATAGCCACATAGTTGCATCTCGTTTGCTTAGCCCTAGCTGACGTCGATACAAAGGCCAAGAAAATGAAATTAAAGGTAGGGCTAAGGAATGAGAGTTCGTTTTACATAATATTATTGCAGTATTTACTTAAGGCCGTTCGCAATGCTGTTGTATTTTATAAGGACTGTTTCAATTTGAAACTAGAACAGAAACGCACCTCTCGCAATGCTGAGTTGCAGTTTCATTTTTCGAGCACTATTTTGCACCAGATTTGCAACTGCTCGGCTATTCTGTTTTAATCCTGAGCGAGTTTGAAACATGAATGGAACTCTGTTTCAAATTACTTTGGATGTGTTTAAAGATGTTTCGAAGAGCTTCACAAACAAAAACGGAGAACTTCATAGAGAACAGTAAAGTTTATGGAACTTGATGATGACAAACATCTTTTAGAACTGTGCATTGCGCTGATCGTGTTGCAGTTTTATTTTTAACAGTTTCAAATTATAGAATTGACGAGTAGTTTAAAACAATTTTGAAACTCAGCATTGCGAACGGCCTTAGGAATGTTTATGCGTTCAAGTAGGATAAACTTCAGTCGCTATTTTTATAGTCTGGCGGATAGAATTTAGATCTATCAAAAAGCGGAACCAACTCAATATATTGTAGACCAACAATTGAAAAGGTACTATCAACTTTATAAACAAACGTTGATTATTCATTGCTCGCCAATCGAACGCAAATTACTAGCATAATCGGATAGGGGAAACTTTCCCCAACCCAAAGATGATTAGTTTGCGTAGGCGAGCCTTGAGTCACGAGAAAAGGGTTTCCGAAGTTTTGTTGGCAATAGCTGATGTGCTCTTTTCTGTTGTTGGTCGTGATTTGCTCGATTGGTTCCGCTATTTGACAGTTCAATTGGTTCCCGAGATTCTATCCGCCAGACTATGAATATAGCAACTACAGGAGCACGCCATATGGGCGCTTTCCCTCTCTGTTTATCCTTAACGAAGGATATAGTTATAATGTTTAAACGTTACAAATGTTCACATTCTTACTTGCAGAGCCATATCAGATCTGAGTAACAAAAAGAAATAAATTTACAAGATAACCGAGAAATCCCAGATCTGAGAGGGTATAGTATTTAAGATCTAAATAACACAAATTTACCCTTTCAAGGGTGATTGGAATTCTAGCTAATAGAATAGGCAAATTTAGGCAAAACTCCGGTATTGAAAGGGATATGTAAAACCCTCGATGAACCAAGTAAAAGTTTACGTAATTATAAGTTACTAATGCAACACGTAGACGTAAGATGACTTTGTACAACCTTTTGGAATAAAATTGAGTTCGTCAGTTACTCCAGATTTTTCTATTTTTTTAATCTGAAAGAACTTTCGGCCTAGAAGTGAAAACTTCTCTCCTTAACCGGAGAAAAAAGTCGCTCCTAAAATCAAAAGAACAGTGTCTGACCTAGTTAGCAAAAGACTCTCCCTAACCGTAGAAGAAGTAGCTTTTGGTTGCGACACTATTTTTGGGACAAATTTTGAACATTTATTACTCTTTTTCAAAGAAAAAGTTCAGTGGAATCTTCTTAATTCTCGATTTATAGGTGCCATGATCTTGCCTTATTATTGCACTAACGAAAATCTACACTTCAGTGGTCATCAAAAAACCTGATAAATTCATGAATTGAAATGACTTATCTTTTTTTAATCATAAAAAATCAATAAATCACACTTTTCACTCTTATTGCAAAGTTGCCTGATTCAACGCTTTTTTGTGCTTTATAACTATGGCCAGAACATTATGGACGTAATTTTGAGACGGGTTCCTAATTATGGTTTACGAACTTTATTTGATAAAATTGTATTGGTATTGGTAAAACCATTCGCGTTGACGACGACTCTGCAACTATTAACTCCTATATGAAAACCCCATAAGCAAATGTCGAATTTCGTGAAACATAGCGGATCGTTTCTTATCCTTTCACTTCACTGAAAAATACCGTACACTCAAAAATAAAGTAAATCAAAAAAGCTTAAATAGCTTAACCTTATTGAGTCCGAGTCACGATTACTTCGGCAGTAGTCATGCATGGTGAAATTCGAAATAATAACTTGTGATCATGCATGGAAAACCATTTACATTCATTTCGTGCATCATTTACATTCATTTGCCTCTAACTTTTTGCATCAACAGAATTCCGTTAAATGATGTACGAAACTTTAGTAGGTTTTGATATTAACTGCAACTGTTGTCTATCACTCAAATCTGTACCTCTTATGCATGACGAACTAGAGCAGGCAGAACTTGTTACTATTCTTCAGTGAATGTAATTTACATTCACTGATAAACATAGGTAAGTTCTGTTCGCCCCGGTTCATCATGCATAAGAGGTACAGACAAAAGTTGTAGCTAATATCAAAAACAACAAATGCTGAATACATCATTTCATGAAATTCTGTTGATGAAAAATGTTCGAGGCAAAATGAATGTAAATTAATGCACGAAATGAATGAAAATGATTTGCCATGCCTGCTTGTGATAAAAATTTATCTTTTCAGTATTAAATTTTATTCTTTTAATATGTTATTATAGGGGAAATGGATGTTATGTCAGCCTAAGTGTCCCTAATTCGGACCCAAACATTAATTTAGCAATCGACTAAATTTTCAATAGCGACCAAAAATATCAATTAGTATCGTCCCAATGACGCGTCCATCTAGATAAAATTGATAAAATCATATTTTTAGCGATGGGTCGAATCTTAGATCTATAGACCAACATTAGAGCCATTTTCCCTGTAATCAAAAATGATTTAAATTCAACCAAAACTGATTAAAATAGAATCAAAAATTATTAAAATTGATTCATGATTAAGCTAGGTATAATATCAGATGATTATTTTTAAAGCAACCGATAGTTAGTTTTTAATCATTTGATATGATTAAACTGATTTTAATGCCAAATTTTATGAAATTTAAAGCAAAATGAGAAAAGTTTAATTTATCAGTGTAGGCAAAATGTTGATTTTTGCCTGAAAGGAAGGGGGTTTGAGAAGGGTCTACTCATATTCGTCAAAAGTTGGGTACCCAAAATCGAGCCCCGAACTGAGCAAACAAGTATTAGACTAACAAGATGACGCATGGAAAACTTCAAACTGAATCCGAACGATGTTGTTCATCTGTCATCTTGTCAGTTCCAACTTTGTTTGATCAATTAAATGTAGTCCTACTATTGACGGATATGAGTAAATTCTAATGTGCTAATCGTGCTCTCTTGCCGTGAGGATTTATTTGCTTTTTGCTGAAGGAAGTCTTACTACTACCTAAAGCTACAACAAATTTAATCAGCACTATTCAGTGCTCAATATACCTGTAAATTTTCTACCTTTTTTACTCTTATTCCTCTTCGATCCTTGTTTGGACCTTACCCGTGGTAATCCTTCTTGGATATCGATTTGGAAAATTCCTCTTCGATCCTTCTGATTCTTATAGTAATCTGCTTGGAAGTCGATTTGAATTAAAAAAAAATTACTGCCGCCATGGCACCTAAGCTCAAAATAAAAGGGCAATCTCTTGATCCCCCTTCTGATGAAATTAATTTGAGCAATCAATTTGATTTGATCACGGATGATGAGAATGATTCATCATCCAGGAAAAATTCTAGTAAACTTTCCCGCCTTAACGCCAAGAAGGAAAAGATTCCACTTATTGTGATAACCACTTCCGATTTCCATGCTCTTCGAATGGAACTTTTGAACTTCATTAAAGTTAAGTTTCACTACAAATTGGACGTCGGGGTGAATGCCGTGTATTGGCTGAAACCTTGGACGGATTTAAATGTCTTCCCAAGTATCTTACTGAGAAGCAGCATAAAACTGAACCTGTGTTCAAGGTTGTCATGAAAGGTCTGCCCAGTGGTGAATCCCTGAATCAGATCAAAGATGAACTGGCAAAATTACTTGCAGTTGTGCCACTCCAAGTAATCAAAATGAAAATGAAATCCCGTCCGGGCGATTCGCGCAACGGGATTTATAATGATTTTTATTTAGTTAACTTCAAGCCAAGTGAACTAAACAACCTTAAGGTCTTGGAAAAAGCTAGCTCTATGCTCCATGTCCGAGTGAATTGGGAACACTTCAGGAAGACTGGAGTAAATTTCCAAAATCTCACCAGTGCCATAAGTGCCAGGGATGGGTAACGGAACAAAAAATTGCTACATGCCAGCCAAATGCATTAATTGTCGTGATTCCTCTCACGCAAGGACGACTGTCCTGTGAAAGAAGAACCTAAGAAATTAAAATGTTCAAATTGTGGTGAAAACCACAAATCCAATTTATGCAATTTTAAGGAATGTAAGACTCGCAAAGCGATCCTTCAATCTCGTTCTAAGTGCCAGGAAGGAAACGCTCCACGTTTCCGAACAGGTACGAATTCTTCTGCTGTTAACAACGGTCAGCGAGGAACAAATTCTACATTCGTACCCTTAGGTACAAATATCACCCCTGTTTCAAATTCTTCATCTATACCTGGCCCCCTCGCTGCTAACAATTTTCAGCGAGTTAATGGAGCCACCTTTGCTGCTATTGCAGAGGGTAGAAATCAAAACACTAGCCAACGTAATTCTAACGGGAATTTTGAATTTGGAATTTTTTAGAAATCATTAATGGACATGATTACTGAAATGTTAAAAACTAACTCCATGTTTGATGCTATTCAAACTGGAGTAAAATTTGCTAATAACATAGTCATGACTTTGAAATTCAGCAATGGATTTTAAATCATTAAATATTTTTAAATGGAATGATTGATTTCTTAAAGATAATGAAGACGAGCTTTTTAACTTTTAGAGAGTTCATAACGTGCATATTGCCGTTCTAACTGAAACCTGGTCATTAGGCAAATTATTTCATTTATAGAAATGATCGTCTTGATGGAGCCTGTGGTGGCGTTGATGCTATTCGCGATATCAACGAGGGATTCAGAGGAAACTCAAGTCGCACCCGAAGTCATTCTGGAATTACGTAAATGAGCAGCGCAAGGAATCCGGCCTACCTTCTTCAATGGTGTTGAATGGAGCAGTTGCTTCCACTCCTCAGCAGATCTGTCGCTTGTTTTCTGAGAAGTTTGCCAGTGTTTTCACGAATGAGAGATTAACTGACGAACACGTTACCCTAGCAGCTAGTAATGTTCCACTGTACGGTCAAACACTGGGTGCGATGGATGTCAACGTCGAGATGATTTCCACTGCCGCATCACAACTCAAGTCGTCCTTCAATCCAGGACCCGATGGCGTTCCATCCGCATTCCTGAAAAAGCATATCGCCAGCTTGCTGATGCCCATGCTTCACCTATTTCGATTGTCCATCTCGAGTGGTACATTTCCATCTTGTTTGAAATTCGCACATGTGTTTCCTATCCACAAAAAGGGCAGCAAACGGGATGTGGACAATTATCGTGGAATTACGTCGTTGAGTGCAGTTTCGAAGTTATTCGAGTTAGTCATCATGGAGCCTCTACTCTCTCATTGTAAGCAGTATCTAAGTGGTGATCAACATGGCTTCACTTCCGGTCGTTCTACTTCCACAAATCTGCTGTGTTTGACATCGTATCTTACGGAAAGCATGGCAGAGAGGACTCAAACAGACGTCATATACACCGACTGCCTTCGATAAGCTAAACCATGCCATCGCGATTGCCAAGTTGCATAGACTTGGGGTCAGCGGCAACCTCTTGTGATGGTTTCGTTCATATCTCACTGATCGGCAACTGATGGTTGCCATTGGTGACAACTGGTCCAATATCTATCTAGCTACGTCAGGAATACCTCAAGGAAGTCACCTGGGACCTTTGATTTTCTTACTCTACTTCAATGACGTGAACTTGGTCATCGAAGGCCCACGACTATCGTATGCAGACGATCTTAAAATCTACCTACGAATCCGCTCGATTGATGACTGTCACTTCCTTCAACGTCAGTTCGAAGCCTTTGCCAGCTGGTGTAATTTGAACCGAATGGTGGTTAACCCCACTAAGTGTTCAGTGATCACTTTTACTCGGAAGAAAGAACCAATCACATTTGAATACAAACTTATCGGCACTGTTATCGACCGTGTGAACCATGTGAAATATCTGGGTGTTATTCTGGATTCTCAACTTACGTACAAGCAGCACATCTCGTACGTTGTCGACAAGGCGTCTAGGACATTGGGATTTATCTTCAGGATAGCAAAGAATTTCTCCGATATCTACTGTTTGAAGTCACTGTACTGTTCCTTGGTGCGATCCATTCTGGAACATTGTTCTGTGGTCTGGAGTCCAAACTACAACAATGGTGCTGAGAGAGTTGAGTCCGTTCAACGCCGTTTTCTTCGATTCGCTCTGCGGAAGCTGCCTTGGAGAGACCCATTTCATCTGCCCAGCTATGAAAGTCGTTGCCAGCTGATTGATCTGGAGCCTCTCCGAACTAGAAGAGACACCTCTAGGGCCCTGTTCATTGCGGACACTTTAAAAGGTAGAATTGATTGCAGTGCAATCTTGGGGCAAGTCAACATTAACGTCCAACCCCGTGCGCTACGTAACAACGTTATGCTGAGATTGCCACTTCAGCGCACAATCTACGGCATGAACGGTGCAATAGGTGGGCTGCAACGAGTGTTCAATCGAGTCTCGGGCATCTTCGATTTCCTTATGCCTCGACAGCTGCTACGAAGATACTTCTCATCGTTCTTTTCTGGCACAGTTAACCGTGAATGATTGTGTGTTTTATTTATGTATTTTATTCTTAGTTTTTATGTTTTGATTTACCTATATAAGTTACTTAAATCATCATTGGGGCTATACACAGCCTGTTGATGCAGACAAATAAATAAATAAATAAAAAAATGTTTGTTTACAAATGCTTTTGTGCCGTTATCAAATATTATGCCTGATATGTGGAAATCGATCATCAAAAACCGACCCCATTTCAGTGATTTCAAGTGGTATAAAAAGGCATCGATGAGTCAAACTGATCATACCAGCTGTAAAATGAGAAAGAAAATCAAGGGGGTAGCCAATTCTATTAAAATAATAATAACCTGGTATTGTTTTTCTGTAGTTATGGCAAAAATGTGGAGAAACTGCACTCGAATACTTGTTTAATTCTTCTCATTCTAAAGTACAATTTTTTCTCGTTAATTTTTTTTAATTGTTTGGAACCAATTGCATCAACCTTTGAATTCATTTGGATTCGTAGGAGGAAAAATATGACTGCGCAAATTATTAGTTTACTGCATATATTTTGAAGTCCAGAGAGAAGCAGCATAATTTTGCAGCAAGTGGCCCGGTTTGAGCTGAACATATGCAGTGTTTTGAGGTGACCATTGTTCCATTCGCAGGACGATAAATCAAATCGAGCGCTTCGATTTCCTTAATACCCAAGGATTCAACCCTCCATATGTTTCTAAACTGCGGCCAATTGCAACGTTTTGCTTTTATTTTTGTACTAAAAAACGAGGAGAGATTAATCTAATAGGGGAAAGGAGGGGCAAAATAGAATACTAACAAACTTTGTTCGACCACTATGGCTAAGGTCCCAGACTAAGACTTCCTGCTAGCTGTCTCAAAGTTACCAGAAACGGCTATTTTTCCTATCAAGATTAAGCACTATTTACAAACGAAAGCAATCGTTTGGACCTATTTTACGTAGGGATAGTTTTATAGTTTTGACAATAGTGGTCCAGTGTTTTGCCAAAGGGCCTAAATCAAATTTGAATATATTTTCAAATTAAACATATGTTTGAGTCTTGTATCGTAAAAAAATAAAATAATACAAAACTGTGTAATTTAAACCTGAGGAATGTAGGAATTTAAGATAGGATCAATTCGAGCACTACAAGGGCTTAACCTGGCACACTTACCCTAGTTTTATTTCTTGCTTTTTCAAAAAAAAATCGACTTTTTTAAATGTAAACGTTAATATCCATCAACAGAATATTTCGTGCTGAAATCATAACATTAATAAAATGACTTACTAAATGCACAGTGAAAAATATTACTGGTTAATAACGCTTTTGATTTGCTTCTGACCGGATTGAAAACACAAGTTAAAAATCCATTGATAAGCCCTCTGTAGAGCAAGTCGAAAAAAGAATGGCCGCATTACCTTCACACAAAATCACGGCCTCCCTGTTCGGTAATTTTTTACTGGGTTTTTGAACAGCTGAAAAAGTCAGTAAACTTAAAAAAATTGTAAAAAATTGTATAAAAGTGATTTTTTCTTGAAATTTATACAGACTGTGTTCTTATTACATTTATTTGATGTTAAAAATAAAATATGTTAAAATTGTTCGTTGCATTACGTGTGACCGTTATTTTCAGTTTACTGACTTTTTCAGCTGTTTGAAAACCCAGTAAAAAATTACTGACCCCAGTAAAATAATCTCTGTGTGTTGATAATATACAAATCGTCCTTTCGGCCAATTTGCAACTCTTTACTCCTATGGTAAATTCCCTTCAGCAAATGGCAGTCTGTGCGCGAAACATGGTGGACATTTCCTTACCCTTTCACTCCAATGAAAATCCCATAAGACACTGTCAAGCTTTGCGTGAAGAGACGGAGATTCACTGGTATTATGATGGAGTGAAGAGATAATAAAAAATTCGCTAGATTCATGCACAGATTGACAGATGATTATGGGATTTTACCATAGGAGTAAACAGTGCAATGCAGAGTCGTCGAAAAACGTCAATGCTTACTGAGCATGCAACCATATATCTGCTTCTCTTTCCAAAGAGCCAACGGCGCAAACGTAAACAGTTACTTTTTCCTCAAATTGAATGAAAAACCACTCAAGTAAACCACTACGATGATTATGTAGAAGGAGAGTCCCCTTATCAGATAGAATTGGTGGCTTACATGGATTGACTTTGAACTGCGAGAAATTTACGGAAGAAGCCATTGTTTACGTTTTCAACATTGGTCCTTGTGAACGCTCAGTGTCGATATCATGAAATTTTTATTTTGACAGATCGATGGCCAACTATACCAGTTATACCACTGAGGCAATACAAAAAAGGGGCCAACTTTTAGTCAGTTATTTTGCATGAAGTTCCACATATGTTATGTGGTTATGTGCTCAAGTTATTAACGAAAGAGAAAGTCGACAAAGAGAATCGATCAATGTTACTGAGGACCTAATGCAATGTTCAGCTTGCATTCTAATTATTAATAGAACACCATTAAATCGAAATCAAATCAAACATTTAATTCAGTAACGGAAAACGGTAAGTTTAGGTTTATTGTAAACTAAAGCGTGCTTTTACGAATTTTGAATTGACATTCTGTGCACACGTTTGTCTTACCGACAGCTAACCTCACAATTATAAGACTTATCCTTAACTTAGCAATTCATGCTCTTACACCTTATGGTCGGCAAAGAAGATCCTCCGTGGCTCCCTCGCCAGACGCCACACTCAACAAAAAAAAAACAATTGAAACGGACTCACCAGTTGATTTAGCTGCTGTTACTGGCGGTGACGATGATGTTTAGTCGATGCACGTTCGACCGTTGGTGTTAAACGGCCAACGATTTCCACGTGGGTGGACGGACGGTGATCTCACCAGCAGTGGCAGTTGTTAACCACAAAGAACCGATATGCGATGTAGATGCGGATCGTTTTGCACCGGACAAGGTGACGGTTGCCGGGATTTTTCACCCCGAGGATGCAGATAATGGCGTTGGCAGCGCACGTAGCCTTCGGCTATTGAAATATCATTAAACACAGTGCATTGAGCAAATTACCTTGTTTTCCCACACACTAATCTAGCCTATGACGCACACTACGTTTCAGTGCTGATAAAAATCATTCCTTTTACATTCATCTCAGCTGAAAATGAAGACAACCTTAACAAATAGACCAACTATCTGCATGAATTTGAATTTTGACATAAACACATTCTCTTGATCAAGGCAACCTCTGAGTATCAAAGTCAACATTTGTCTTTGTTCATTCGTGACTGGATATTTATTATCGCCTGTGTTATTGTCAATTAATCATTTTGTTCGAGCATTTTCCACAGAGATGGCGCTGTTCCTCTGGTAGGAAGTGATAAAAATCTCCATATAGAAATTGAGAGAAGTGGGAATAATTCGCTTTCGGTGCATATTCAGGTGAAAAAAAGTGAACGACAACCTAAAGAAATTAATCAGGGACTTTGTCGTTCAGTTTTTTCCCGGAAATTATTGTTAAAAAAACTACCATTAAATAAAAATAATTTTTCCCCATACAACTATACCTGCTTTACTACCAGTCCCAGAGAGCAAAAAAAATTCAAATTTAAGAGAGAAATTCTCTCTCACGAGCTCAATCTCTCAACATGCCATGTATTTTGTTGACACTCGATTTGTGTTTTCCCTTTCACAGATTATAAAATAGAGTACCTGTCACTACAAAACATGTCTGGTACCCCTATATATGCATTTGCTTTAACATTTGAAGTCCCTTCTCTTTTACATATTCTGCGCAATAGATACTTTATCCCCCGCCCCATACATAAAATTCGGCGGGAAATTCTGTGAGGGGTGAGCTATTTTGTGTGCAGAATGTGTAAAAAAGGAGGGACTTCGAATAATAATCTAAATGCATATATAGAGGTACCAGACAAGTTTTGCACTGCAGTGTCCTCTGTGAACAATTATAGGAAAACAGATTGTGTCTAGTTTCCGATAGATGTCACCGCAAACAGCAGCTGTGACATCTGATGGAACGTGAATGCAGAAGCTTGACAAAATGATTAATATCAGTATTCATCTTCATCTTGGTGGGGATGATTTTGAGGATCTAATACAAAATTATTTTTTTCATATTACACAGATATAGTGCTGTAGAACGTGTTGTGTTGGTTTTTATACACAGATTGATGGAAAATTATTGCCTCACGCTGAATTGATGATAATAAGGTGATCCAAGAGACGTTTCTCAGTGGAACTGACAGCTAGAAATCTCGAGTGTGTGAGTGATCTGGGTGAGTTAATGGTGCTGAATGTAAACATAAACAAAGCAGAAATTCATATGAGAATAAACTGCTAGTTCTACTGTCAAAAGTTATTTGTAAACAAAAAAGTCAGCTGATCGCAACTGTCTCGTGGACAGCCTTATATCGAGGTTTTGTGCTGTGGAGTCGACAATAATCAAAATAATAATTTTGCCCAAAATGAATTTGATTATTTTGCTTTTGATGATCGCTTCTGATTTTGACAATTTGGGGTTGGATAATCAAACAGTGGTGAATATCAACAAACGCGTATTCGTTGATGTATAATGAACTCAATTGTTCGTTTGGCTCGTACTTTACAGCGAAGATATTCAAAACAAACGCAATTCATCCACACTGGGTTGAAACGTTACTTCTTGCATGTGATGGTAAATAACTATAACTATAACTATAACTAAACTAAAACTAAACTATAACTAAAAAATCAACGAGAAGAAATTATATAAAAGTAACCACGATGTTACTAAAATGCATCCTCGGACGTGGACAGAGACGAACAAGCCGATGGCTGAAAGTCTCTTAAATAAAATAACCGAACCTACTCGGACATGGAACAGGCAACTTTAAGGTTACACTTAATCCCTCAAACACAAACAGGTAACTATTCAATCCTGAAACCGCAATAATGATAGTGATCAAATCAATATAACTAGCATTGATTTTCCTCCTGCAGCAATTAAGGCTATCATGAATCCAATTGGCCGACGTATTGCAACCAATCGTTTTAACTGTTCAGACTAGACATTCCGTTTCGAAAATATGCAAGCGCATCTATAGAATTCCGTAAATCTGGCTTCCACCGAACCAACTGAATTCAATCCTGTTAGTCTACACTTCACAAGCCACTTATTTGAGCGTACTGAGCTAATTTCACGAATGCTTAATTTCAATAACACTGTAGCTAATTGCAGTGCCTAAAGGCAATCAAAGTAAATTTTCAATTTGAAACATTCTGCACCGCACTGATATGGATTATCGTGCATTGTGTGTTGTGGGGTTATTGTTATGCCTGGAAAATGGGAACCACTTTGAAAATTAGAAACTTGCTATTCAAACGGATTGCGGATTTCTGTATCGTCAACGTTACCCGTTCAGTTTTCCAATCAAAGGGATTTAAATCGCACCATTTACTTGTCATGAATCCATTTGACTGCCAATGCCACAAATTAATTAAATAAAAGAAAAAAAAAACCCTCTTGTGACTGTCATCGACATTCATTAATATCTTCACTTTCCGTTTAATTCAATTGCGATCGGCATCGTTTTTAATTTTGCTGCGAAAAGCGCATCCTTTGACACCATTTTGTTTTCCAACAGTAATTCCCACGGATTGGACGTTCAAGTTTCTCGATTGTCAAACCACCATCATAGAAGGTATTCATCACGGACGAACGATTAAACCGAAGGCATAAGCTTCAGCGTTAACCAGCAGTAGAGGTGGTACCGTAATGCACCGAATACCAGACAGTCTTTTAATCCGGACATAATAATCATAATTGTGGATGACACTATGGGATCCTCATACAATATAGGTAGCATTTGAATCCTATATGACCTTGATATTCAACTTTTAAAAAAAAGTGTCCAGATGTATGGACTATGTGTTGGGATTTCGGTGCATTACGGTACGGTGACAATGGGACGGCATAAAATTACCGCACTTTCCTCACCGCCAGATGAAATCGAGACCACCCACCGAATGTAGGAAACGAAGTGAGCGAGCAAATGCTTGATGGTTTGATGCCATATCATGTGAAGATTAATCCTACTTATCGAATTTTCACCCGGGGAGCAAATCTTCGAACGAAATCCGACGAGCGTTCGTGGAATGTTAAATTGATGCGTTTGTTGGTTGGTGTTCTGGACAAACGAATCATTTTGTGTTTGCTTAATATTCAGAGGTATTCTCGTCGTCATTTCGCTCCGTGCGGCGTATTTTCGTTGGATATATTCCATTGCAATGGTACGATTCATGGCTGAGTAGCTTCTATTTGAAATTCATGCGAAGCCTAGATTGACAATACCTCCATTGTCTTCTGCTATTTAGAATTAGGGAGTGAGAACGGGTTAGAACTATAACGGTCTATTCGATCGAACTGTAACACGGGGGATGCGGTTTCTATCATAATTGTTCTGCCGGCCAATTCAAAGAGTGAGTCACTTGCAGTCACCATGTGCTCCCTAGTTACTCAATAGGGTCTCTTCATAAGCTACGTAGACAGTTTAGGGGGGAGGGAGGGGGTTGGCAATTATCCACGGCCCATACAAAAACTGTCCACGTAGTCAATGAACAGCCGAATGAATGTTGAGGTTCGATGTAGTTTTTTCATCAAAGCAGGAGAAAGAGCTTGTAGATCATATTCTCGAGATGGAAAAAGGTTTTTCGGCATCTCAACACAGGATAACCGAAGTTTGGCTTATTAATTGGCCGAAAAAAAAAACAATTTGAACCATACATTCAATCAAGCGACGAAGATGGCTGGAGTAGATTGACTGTACGGTTTCCAAAATCGTCACAAGGAACTGACTCTACGGGCACCGGCAGCTACATCAGCAGCATGAGCGCAAGGCTTGAATAAAGTAGCCGTAGGAAAATTCTTTGAAATTCTGGAGAAAGCGAATTGTCGATAAATTATTTATTTGATAAAGCTCAATCGAATTAACTTTACAAAGCCGATGATTCTTGTTCACCACACAATACATCTTTAAAACTTTAGTCGAAAGGTACAACACAATAAACACTTTATCTTCTGCTATCCAATAAACCTCCTTCATCAGAACGGGAGCCGCTTACAATGGTTTCATTGTATGGTAGTATAGCCAACGAGGGGCAGAGCGCTTTCATTGCAGCAATGGACGCAAAACGAGGTCAATACTCACACACTCATCACGAAACGGTTGCTTTCCAAAGTCGACGACGCATAGACCGCAAGAACTGCTGATGAAGAACAATGGGGAGGACCACACAATGGTTGCTGCCGGGTAAACAGACGATCGCGTGACACATATCGAGAGTGGCCTGCGTCTGTCGACAGCCGATTGAACACTGAAGGAAGCAAATGTCACCATTGGCGTAGCTACTGGGGGTTCTAAGGCCCTTTCCTGAATTATCTAGCCCCCCCCATAACTTTTGATGTTTTTTTTTTATTCACCGGTAATTTGTCAAGCTTGTAAAGTTTGATGTTACTAATCTTTTTTAAAGTCCTCTATGTTGACTACTTTTGTCACGTTCTGGACTAGAAGAAGCAGTTTTGATAAATATTATTTCATCGATGATTACTCGATGGCATAATAAGACGTCTACAGACTCTACAAATTGTTAAAGAGCCCAGGAGCTTTTCTTTAACTTCAGGGAACTTCGTAAAATTTCAAGGACTTCTAAGAAGTTCAGGGAACATCGTAGAAATTGAGGAAACTTATTAGAAATTTTGGGAACTTCATAGATCAACAGAAAAATTCGTTAAAACAAGGAACATGGAAAAGTTCTGGAAACTGCGTACATGTGGAAAATTTATTTCAGTTTTAGTGCTTCGTATAAGTTAAGGGAACATTATTTTATTTCAGCGAAGCTCATTATTGCTCGGGAGCTGGTATATAATTCGGGACACTTTTTTGAAGCCCCTTGGTCTTGGGATAGTTGTGGAAATGGCAGACAAATGCAAGAAATTTCGTTCGTAGAACTTCGCGGAAAATCACCGAGAAACGTAGTTTGCGAATTTCGTAGCATTTTTGAGTTTTTGCTTATTTTGTAGCATTTTGAGGAGCTGCGTAAAACTTCATAAGTGTAAGAAATTTTGAACAAGTTCAGCGAATTTTGTAGAAGATCTAAAGATCGTTCAATAAACTTCTTGGAACTTCAGGAATACTCGCTTCAGTATAGGGAACTTCTTTGCAGTTTGTCAGAGATCTTAATTCGAAAAAGCTTCATGAACTTCTTGGTGGTTTTGAGAACTTCGTTAAATTTCAAGGAACTTTCCAGATGTCCGAAAATATTTGTAGATGATAGAGGCCTGATAAGATGTTCAGAGTAGTAGTAGTAGTAGTAGTAGTAGTAGTAGTAGTAGTAGTAGTAGTAGTAGTAGTAGTAGTAGTAGTAGTAGTAGTAGTAGTAGTAGTAGTAAATGTCCATTCAAATCGATTTTATACAGTTGAACAAATTTAAAAACTATATACGGTCCAGATTTGGAAATAAAATTTTGTGAATCTGGAAGTGTGTTTATGATACCATTATCCATTTGATAAAGGTAGAGTGAACATGCGGGGCTTATTGTAAGTAAAAGTGACCTCGGAGTGGTCGTGAATTACCAGACATACTGAAATGGGTCGCTGGAGCTGCAATAGAGCTAACACCTTCTAACTCCCGGACTAAACCTGCTTTAATTTAAAGGTAATAAAAAGCAGTTTTCTT